>NW_023416313.1:185551567-186151567 GCF_014108235.1 Myotis myotis | reverse complement strand
GTGACTTTTTGTTTCCAGAGCATACTCTCAGTTTTAGCTTGGCTGTGGTTTAAACTGTAAATATTAGCATGGATTTCAAAAAAAATCTATGGGTGATGACGTGGAGTAAATCAGTGGTGGAGTAATAACCCAATGATAGGTTGTGACAGTTCTCTGATGAGTGAGATTTTCTAGCAATTTGTTCCAAGGGGGGTGTCAGCAGATGTGACCAATTTGTTCCCTGTGAAGCAGGCTCTGAGATGGAGATTGTAGGACATTTCTTGAAGAGTGTTTTTTGTATTCACACCCATGTAGGGAAGGAACAGAAGCAGGATTGGGCGGAGGAAGAAGTCAGGCTGTGAGACAGTTTTAATAAAAGGCCTTAACTAATCTGAGAGGGGCCCTCACAGTTGTTCTGGGTTTGGAGTGAGGGTCTTTACACGCCAGGGGGGGACAGACCCAGGAGGTGATGGGCAGGAGAGGCTACATGGCCTTGGGTGCAGCAACTCTTTCGAAACAAGGCGATACTTGGAGGGGCTGACAGTGAAGGCCTGTGTGCCATCAGCTGGAAGACTATGATCTTCAGTCCTGGGAGGTGCTTGGCAGCATCCGCTACCAAGATGGTACCAGTGGGCATCTCAGCTGAGGCCCAGAGCAGGGGGTCCTTCAGCTTCACCTGTACTCACCTCAGGTTAAAGGAGCCTCTCCAAACACCTTTCTGGTGACCCCAGGCAAGTAAGGCCAATGCCTAGGGCACAACTATCTAATTCTATTGTTTTATTCACACAATTTTTGATCTAGCTTTTCTCAGCATAATCTTGGAGTTTTATTTCACGTCTCTGTTCACTCAGTGATTTTCTTCAGATTCTTCCCAGAGGTTCATCCTCATCCTCATCCCCAAACCTAAGTGACCCCTTCTCTTGGTGCCCTCAAATGCACTATTATTATTACTATTAATTATATTGGAGAGAGAGGCGGAGAAATTATCTGGTTCAAATGTTTATGCGATTGCCTTGAAATTAAATACAGGTAAACGTCTTCCTACTAGAGAGGAATCTGAGCTGAATGAAGGGAAATCCACAGGCATGCCACTTGTAACTAGCGGATCAAGAGTAGACAGTAAGTGTTATCCACATCGGTATACATGGTGTAGGAAGGCTGGGAAGGACTTTGATGTCGTGTCTACAGAGTGAATTAAACTAAAAGGAGGTTTGTCGGTCTGAGCAGTGAGACACTGGGATTTCTGTGTCTGATAAACCTCTTCTGTACTTTCTTTTGAACTTTGCAAAAAACATTATGTTGATAGCAACTGATGTGACTCAAATTTTACAATTATGGCTCTCTTTGGGGATTTAAAATACAAATTAATGTTACCTTACCTCATGTATTTCATTATCTCAATATTTTTCAAACTTCACTTTTCACAGCTGTAAAGACTTACAAGTCTGATTGTGATTGGCAATGCTTCTTGTTATGACAGGATGTAAATTAACTCAAGGTCTATGGCAACAAAAATACGAAGAAAAGTATGTTAAGAGTAATAAACTTGTTATGGAAGAGAGTAAAGAAGAAATGCTGATCGTTGCCTTAAGGATTGAACAGTTGAGATGTCCTGCCCTAGAAAGCACCCAGTTAGGGAGGCGTGACTATGGCCTGTTCCCATCATGCCTGCTGATTTGGCGAGGCCAGAATTCGTTATGGAATGGTTTAGCTGTGGGGCAGAGACTGGCTACCTGCCCATCAAATTTATTTCCTCCTCTTGAGCAGTTATATAAACTACATTTCCTTGCCCTCTTTGCAGTCATGTGTCAACACATAGCTCAGTTCCAGCCCCCAGCATGCTCTTTTCCATACTCACTTCCTATCTGCTAGATCAGTGTAGAGGACTTTGAGGTCCTAGGAAAGAAGGAACCAATATACAGAAGGATCCTGGGTCTCAGAATGACCATGTAGAAAGCTTGGAACACATTTTGGGTGTTATGTGAGAAACACACATGCACCACTACTGTCTAAGTTGATGGGAATTTAGAATTTATCGGTTATAGTAACTGGCCTTAACCTAATGAATATACTAAGTATGTCAGCCTACATTTCATAAGGTCATCTCCACTGCAATAGAGGCTGGGAAATATTGTCATTGAGGTGAACACATTATCACTTGGAATAAAATTGGAGTTGTGTTGGTAAGAAGGGGAGAATGGGATATGTGCTGGTCAACCAGCAAGCTCTCTTCCATAGTCTGTACTAGTTCAGATATTGCAAAATGATCGAGGAAAATGAGAGCTGAGAAAATATCATTGAATTTGGTAACTAGGAAGTCACTGATGACCTTTGAGAGCCCGGAACAGAGCAATTATCAGATTGCAGAAGATGAAGGCGTGCATGGGACATGAGTCATTGGAGCCAGGGGTTAGTTTGGCTATGAAAAGAAAAATAAAAGAAATTTAAAGCTTGCGAGACAGAAGGGCAAAACAAAAACTTTTTCAAACCAGCAAGAAATTATTCAAATTTTGAGAGGTGACAAAGGAAAACACTGGAAACAGAGAGAGTTGGAGAAGGAGAATGGTTGAGGAAGGAAGACTCGAAGATCTTGGGATGAGACATAATGATGAAGAAGAAATAAGCCATAGATAGAAAAGAAGGATCTTCCATGACAGGAGTTAAGAACCTGAAGGTGTTGTATATAGAGACAGAGCTATTTTGAGGTGAAAAGTCAGGTACATGATAGAGCTGACTCTAAATAGCCCCATTGGTGTTCACTAGAGATAGAGCTGTAAACATGAAAGAAATGCTTCCTGCATTCATATAAAGGGGAGAGATAGTCATTTGAGCAAAAAAATAAAATTAAACAAGAAGAGTGAAGTGATGAATTTATCTTGAAAGTAAGGGATGTCTGCAGCATGAGGACTTTGGAGAAAAAAGTAGTGACCAATAGGGGGAAGGCCTGAGGCTCCACCAGGAGATGCTAGGATGGTAGTAGTGGGGTGCTGGTGGTGGTGATGTGGTGATGGTGGTTTCCAAACAACAGCAAAAGGATAGCTGAAGTTTGCATGAATGCATAGTGGGTCCCTTAGCCTAGTTCTTTACTTTCTCAGCACCCATACTCTGTGGCCCCAAGCAGAAATGGAAAGAAAACACAATTTCTAGGTAGAAATGAAAGAAAATACTTGGGTCAATCCAGGAAGTATTCTGTCTATAATGCTAAATGTAGTACATATTGAAATAATGGTCCGAATAAGTGAGCATTCAATGCAATAGACTATTTAAAAGCCACCAATGTTATTATTTTTATTAAAGAGAAAGAAAAACACTAATAGGGATAAACCAAACTTTGGTATTTAGTGAACATTAAATTTTATTGTATGTGAGTTAATTTGAGCACAAATTGAACGTACTTTAAGAATTCTTAACTTATTGAGCTTGGTTTGGAAAAAGTTAATGATTTTCAATTGATTCCCATTAATTACTGTGTTAGAGATTAAATGCTCACCAGTTTCCTCTTTTTCCTGAGACACAGCTAGATGACATTTCTCAGACTCCCTTAAGTCTTTTTACTATATGGCATATAGTGATATAGGACCTCAGAACCCAATAGAACTTCAAGGCAATGGCTAATTCCATATTAATATTTTGAGTAGATGCTCTTTAAAGATCTTGCATACCATCTTTGCAAAGTTTATCAGTAGTGAATGTAGTAAAAACTCAATAGAGACTTATTTGTTAAATTTGTACTTTGGGCCATCAAAATACTAGATCTGTGGTTTAAAATGAGTGCATTATAAAAAGAAAACAACACAACACATAGTGATGATGATTCCCTGTTGTGGCTTTTCAAAGGTGTTCTCTGCAATTTGCACAAAGGGATGTATCTAGGCTAGAAGTTGCTTCTTTTCAACTTTCCTATTACTGCTGTTTTCAGAGAAAATGGGAATGAAAATGGGTAGGTCTCTTATGGAAACCTCAGTTATGGCTATGGCTTTTCAAAACTTGCAGTCTTGAAATTTCAAGAAGCTTATGAGGCAAAGTAACTGAAAAGAGCAGGGCCAGTCCATTAACAAAAACATGATAAAGGGCCTTATGATTCAGTAAGTGTACATCCTATATAATAAGAGCCTAAAATGCAAATTGTCCCCTCAACCAGGAGTTTGACCAGGGGGTGGGGCTGGCCAGCCAACCTCCCGTGGCCCCTCCCCCTGGCTGGCCCGGCCTGATCGCCCTGATCAGGATGGGCCGGCTGGACCCCATCTGTGCACAAATTCATGCACTGGGCCTCTAGTTTAATAATAATTTTGTAAAAATAAAAACCCTAAACAAAAACATGAGCTGTTTAGATGTCTAATTCAGAGCAGGTCTGAGTGGCAAGCATCAAGACAAAGGGGCCAGATAGAGAATAGATGCTATTTAACAGCGACTCAGGCAGGCTTTCTCCAAATCCCACACATCTGTTCAGTGAACATTTATTAACCTTCTTGGTTTCAAGATGGGAGCAGAGAGAGTAGAAGACCTAGAAAATAATCAGAACCTCCATGAAGGCTGGAATTCAGGCTGCCTCATCTAATGTAGTCCTTTAATCCTGACCCACAATAGACATAAACTTGTTTAACATACTTCTTTATTTACTCAAGCCACTTTATTTATAGGCATTTGGGATCAAAAACAATACAAATATTACTTAAAATAACTAGTAAGGGTTTTTTAAGAATGTGTCTTTTATTGTTGATAGCATTACAGGTATCTCCCATTTCCCCCCTTTACACTTAGTAAGTTTCGATGAAAATAAGCACAATGTGATTTGACTAAAATGCTTTTGCTATTACATAATATTTTCTGTGAATTAGTAAATTAGTGTAAATGTTATGGAACAAAAAGAGAAAGGCACTAGCCTATCCTATATTCCCCCGCTGTTTATTTTCAGCAGACATTTATAGTTTCTGCCAAACATGTGTATTTGCACATTTAGTAAAGTTCACACCAGCATTAAGTAATTTATGACTTTCTGATTAGATATTTGAAATGTGAAAGAAAGGAACCTGTGAAAAGAGTTTATCTCGTGATTTCTCGTTCTTCCTTCCTGTATGTGTCTGTGCCCTGCTGGAAGCCTTGCTCTCCGCCTGCTCCATTCGCCTGGATATTCCCGGCTGATGAATGTCACTGTGGGTGAGACAGTGTGTGCTGTGTGCTCCACACGAGGCCTTTGCTCTTCTTCCCATTCCCAGTTGAATTCAGGCCTCTTCTTCCGCCCCATTCCTGGCTGTGGCCTGTTCCTCTGGCCTCTGAAATGAAAAAGGAAAAGCTCTAAGGCCAGCCAGTATGACCCTCCAGCTGTTGTATTCAAAGCAGAGTTTAGAACATAAACTATATCATTAATCCTTTGGGGCCCAAGAGGTTAGAAATTCAGAACGCCCCCTTCACCCCTCCTCGACTTTTTTTTCTCAGAGCTACAGGCTCTAACATTGAGTTTCAGAATCCTGTTAGAACCTCAAAGCCAGGCCTTACTTTCTTTGTTTTTTGACTCTTACTGTTACATCCCTTCCCCAAGGCAAAGATAAAACCCTTTCTGTTTGTTCTGGGGGGCGACCGAAAGGTACAAGACTTCCGAAGAGTGTCTTACCCCATTAGCTATCATCACAATCCAACGTATTTTCACAACTAACACCCTTCATAATCTGGCCAAGCCTATATTTTTTTCTCCTTATTACTTGTTCCCTTCCTTCCCTCACCTGATATGCCCCTCCTGGCTGGCCTGCCCACTCACCATTTATCCTGTGGTCCAGCTATATTGAAATTTTCTTTCTTTTTTTAACAAAATTAAATTTATTTTTTATTTTTAATTGCAATTGACATATGATATTATAGTAGTTTCAGGTGTACAACATCATGATTAGACATTTCTATAACTTACGAAGTGATCACCAGCTTTTCATTTCTTGAACATGCTGTGCACTTTCACGCCTGCATCCTTTGCTCATGCGTCTCTGCCTACAATGTTCTCCCACCCGTTCACTCCCTCCACTGCTGAAAGCTTGCTTATTCTTTAAGGCTCAGTTCATACAGTACTTCCTTGGGAAGCCTTCTGGCCTATGTCCCAACCTCCTGAGTCCTTTCTATATGCCAGCATGTACTTCCTACTGTTAAAAAAAGAAAGAAAAAGTCAACTGTGGGCCTTCCCACTAGAGAGATGGAACTTTGAATCCGTAGTGCCTAGCATAGTAGGAAGCATTCTATACATAGTGAACACTTAAATAAATTAAGGAATGAGTGGGGGAAAGTGGGGAAGTCTGGAGGAGGAGCAAATTTGGATAGGGGAAAGGCAATCATGAATTTGATTTTAGATATATCAAATTGGACCATACCAGTGGGACATTCAGGTGAAGATTCCCCGTCATCTAAGTCATCCCTGACATCCTGGATTCCCAGTGCTGCTACACATGTCTTGTAATGATGTTAATCAGACCCATTCTAGGTTGGGACTATATCAGTTAGGTTGTGAAAGGAAAGAGATACTACATTTAAGTGGGGAAATTGGAGAGGGGTCAATGGACTATTTATAAAGATGTTAAGGGAAAATAAGAGGGATATGGAAGCGCCCAGAGACTAGAAATACCTTTGTTAGTCCTGAGAGGGCAAAAGGAGTTTAGGAATTGAGTAAAAAAACAAAAGTTTACATATTGAGTCCATGTCCATTCTCAGAAGCTCAGGAAATAACCAAGAGAGAGAATTTGAATTTGGTTCAACAGGAAAGGAGAAGGGAAGAGAGATAGATATTGAAAGAGATCTTGTACACAGGGGATCTTCACTAAATATGAGTGAACAACTAATTAAGAAGTGAATTTGTTAGAGTGAAACCTTATTGCTTCAAGATCTCCATGTTCAGCAAGAGTATATTGAATGTGAAAAATTTGCCCATGTGGCTTTGATAGTGTGCACTTTTCATTCAGCTAACATTTGTCATTGATTCACATTTTTTTCCACCATGTTCTCTCTTTTCCTATTTTTTTATTTTTTCATGGTTGCCCTAGTTTTCTCCCTCCTTCTCTTGCCACCCAGTCTCAATTTCTCTTCCCCAGCATCCTTTCTTGGAGTGTGTTTCTTCTTATTTTATATTCTTTCCACTTGACTTACCCATCCACCCCCAAGGTTTCATATGCTGGTAACTCTCAAATATGCATTTCCAAGCTCTAGACACCATATACAACCAACTACTTGAAATATTTACACCTCACATATCCCTTACTGAGTTAAACTCATTGACTTCTGCCACCCAGCATGAGACTGAGGTACATGGACCTCTTACTTATGCATTTGCCACTCACTCCACTTTTCCCATCTTTATTTAGAATAGAGGCAAGAGATTTTGAGAGAAAGGATGGAGAATGAATTGTAACTCTTCCCAAAACCTTGCCTCACCTTTGTTTTCCTGACCAAATCAGCTTGGTTTTGTACTTAGGTATTTTATTCAGAAAAACAAAACCTGTGTGGCTAATCAGAACCTCCCTCCTTAGGATTCAGTCAGGTGAGTTGCCACCTTTCTTTGAATGTTCCTCTGGGGGGTAATAGGAGTCTTACCCCCTCTCAAGTAGCTTATCAGAGTACTACATGCAGTAATCTCTTTCCTACAAGTTCTGAGAACAGTTTTATCTATCTCTTTATATGTCCAGTGATGTTTGGGGCTCCCAATAGGTAAGTTCTCCAGGAAGCTACCCACCTACTACGGCTCTGCCTTAACTTGAGGTCACTTTCCTGCAGAATTAGCAAGCTAAGTAAATGGTAGCTCATCATATATTTTTCCCAAGCCAGAACACCAGATATTATCATTCTTTCTTAATCACCTAATCAGATTTGCTCCTTAATTTCTAAAATTTGTGAACTTTCTTCTTTTACTCTGTATTTTTTAAAATATATTTTTATTGATTTCAGAGAGGAAGGAAGAGAGAGAGAGAGAAACATCAATGATGAGAGAGAATCATTGATTGGCTGCCTCCTGCATGCCCCCCACCAGGGATTGAGCCCGCAATCCGGGCATGCGCTCTATCCACTGAGCCAAATCGGCCAGGGCTGAACTTTCTTCTCTTAAATAATTTACCCATAGATTCTCTTGACTACTTCTGCGGAGAATGATGTCATCTGTGTACAAGAACAGTTTTGTTTCTTTCCTTTTGTCCCTCAGACCTATGGTAAAATGTTAAATGGAAATAGCGATGTCAGACATATTTGTCTCATTTCCTTCTGAAAGGAAATGTTTCTAGTGATTCATCATTAAGTATAATGTTTGCTCTAGGTCTTTGATAAATACTCTCTATTAAATTAAGGAAGTTCTGATGTATTTCTAGCCTGCTAACATTTTTTTAAAATGTCATACATGCCTGTCATCTTTTATCAAATGTTTTTCTTGAGAGGATTATACTTTTTGACCCACATAAATTGGAAAGAATTTCCTCTTCTCTATTCTCTTGGAAAAGTGTTCTATATTTTTCTTTTCTCATATTGTACTTGTCATGTTAGTAGCAAGCATTTACTTGCCTTATAACATGAGGTGAGGAACTTACCCCTATTTTTTCCTCAGAGGGATAGTTTGTAAAATATTAAGATTACATGTTTCTTAACGGTTTGCTAGAACTCACTTATAAAACTGACTAGACGTAGGGCTTATTTTATTTTATTTTTAGAGGGTAGATTTTGATTTTTAAGTCCTTTAGTAGCCATAGAACTAGTCAGGGTTTCTTCTTAAATCTGCTTTGACTAGTTTGTTTTTCTAGAAATTGTTCCTGAATCTAAGTTCCTCTCTCTCTCTCCCCCTCTTTCTCTCTCTCTCTCTCAATCTCTCTCACCATATATAATTTACTTCTTTAACTGCTTATAGTGTCAGGTCATAAAAGTAAGTGCACCTGAAACTGATACCAAATAATATTGAATGTAAACTGTAATTGAAAAATTAAATTTTAAAAAAAGACCAAAAAAAATACAAGTAAGGAACTGTCACAGTTAGGAGGAGACCAAGGAAAATAACTAAATGCAATGTGGAAGCCTGCATGGGAACCTGGAACAGAAAGAGAACATTAGTGGAAAATCAGATGAGGTTTGAATCAGGTGTACAGTTTAGTTAATAGTATTGGACCAATCAATGTTAATTTCTGTTTTGATCATTATACTATGGTTATGTAATACAGGAGAAGCCACGTGAAGGGTATATGGGAACTCTTCTATTTTGGAACTTTTCTAGAAGTGTAAACTTAGTTTATAGTAAAAGGTTTAAAAAGTGATCATTCTCATAGCTGTGTAGAGAGTAGATGAGGGGTTGGGGCAGACTGTGCACAAGAAAAGTAAGTAGAAGTTCACAGAAGGTGGTTTGGAAGAGTAAAGATGGTGGCAGTAAAGATGAAAAGTAGTTTATTAATTTTCTGTAACTCTGTCTTATTTTTTGATTCCTAATATTGCTGATTTGTACCATCTCTCTTTTTAAATTGATAAAACTTGCTAAAGTTTTATTGATTTTAGTAGTCTTTTCAGCAAACTAACTTTTTAACATCCTTTTAAGTTTTCTTTGTTTTCTATGGTGTTTATTTCTGTTCTTTACTTCCTCAATAAATTTGCTGAATTCCTACCATATATCAGGTACTATTTTAGGCACTTGAAATAAACCAGGAAACAGAACTGATCAAGATTCTGGTCATCAAACCCACCAAGTCTTAAGGCCAGATAAGCCCATCAGCAGTCCATTGTAAGAGGGAAAGGATACATCTGGGATCAAGCCCAAGTAGCACCAGAGGGCACAAGTAGGCAGTTTGAGCAGGTAATCCAGACCTCACATCACCTCCACAATTGCATCAGTGCCCTTGCCGCAGCTCACACGTAGGGCCATATGACCAGCTGAAGGAGGAGGCATAATCCCAAGCTTGGTTTACAGATGAATTGGCTTAGTATGTTGTGTAAGCTGAAAGTGAACAGTGGCTGCATTATATAGCCCCACTCAGGAGTGACCTTGAAAGACAGAGGAAAATAAAAATCTTCCCAATGGGTGGAACTGTGAGAGGTGCACCTGATCATCTACTTTGCTTTGAAGAAGTGGCCTTCAGTGAGAATGCATATAGATTCCTGGGCAGTGGCCAATGACCTGGTTGTCTGTACAGGAAACGTACTGGAAGATCAGATACAAAGAAGTCTGGTGTAGAGGTTTATGGATGGATCTATGGGAGTGAGCATTGAGTGTGATAATCTTTATGTCACATGTAATGCCCATCAGAAAGCATTCACCATAAAAGAGGCTTTCAACCACCAAATATACAAGCTATCTTGACCAGCTGACATTAGCCAGGCTTCATCATCAGCCACCCCAATATTGGCACGATGGATACATGAAAGGAGAGGCCAGGGTGATCAAGATGGAGGTTACTGGTAAGATCTACCTACAGCTGCCTTGAATGTCTGACTTGTCAGCAATAGAGACCAATGCTGAGTCCTAAATAGGGCATTATCTTTTGAGAAGACCAAACAGCCACCAAGTGACAGGTCAATGATATTAGGCTACTTTCTTCCCGGAAGGATCAGCAATTGGTTTTTATAACAGAGGCTTATTCTTGGCACGCCTTCCCTTCCCTGCCCATAGAATGAGCCTCAGACAACATCCTCCTCTGGGGGCTTATTGAACTGCAAACCATAGCCACCATCACAGTCCTTTGGTTTCCTTATGTCCTGAGCCACTCAGGCAAGAAGAGGTGTCACTATCTTGGCAGAAGGTCAAGCTGTTGTTATACCAGGAGGCCGGAGAAGTACCTGTGGGAACAGATGATCCACTTGGGGGTCTCTTGGTGCTCCCTGGCCTCTTATAACTGTAAATGGACACATGTAGCAACCCCAACCTGAGAAGTTACCTCAGAAATGGACCTTTGGGTCATACACCAGGAAAACCACCAAGACCTATTGAAGTGATGGCTGAAGGTGAAGGAAATTCAGAATAGATAATGAAGGTGGGAGATGAGTACCGGTTTCCCTGGTAGCAACTCCAACAATGCTCCGTTCTCTAAGTTTTCCTTTAAGACCAGAGGCCCTGGGGACCATGGAAGAGCTGTTCCCTGAGCCCACGTGGAGAAGTAGATCTATGTTCCGTAGGGGCTGTGGCTGCTTAGCTGAGCCCCAGGGCTCTCTAACGTTTAGAAGGAAACAGAAGAGAAAACAAGCGTCTCGCGGGCGGACCACTGAGAGGACAGAGCTGCAGAATGGAAACAAACTGCTCAAATCTCCTGCTGTGGGGAGTGTAATTAATTGACTGACAACCCTTCTAGATCCACCACCATGTTCACACAGAAACCTCGATGCCCCTGGGCTGCTCCAGGCGTGGCTGAGCACGGCGGGGGTACTAGAGCAGACCCATTACTGAAGGTCACGGAACAGCTCTAATGGGAAACTTTGGTTCCAGGAATTTCCCATCAACTTGGTCAAACTTTCAAAGAACTGTGAGGCTGTTTGAGACTCTACTTACCCAAACCTCTTTCCTTCCTCCCCTCTTTTCACAGGTGTCATCGTGGTCTCTCAGTCTACTCCTGCTTCTTTTATGCCTCACAACGTGTAAAGCTCTTACACATCCAATCCCATCTTGGCATCTCCTTCTTGGAACACTAACTAGCACTTGCAGTTTAAAGCCATAAGATGGGGTGACATTGTCAAGGCTGTGAGTGCAGATGGGAATCAGAAGCGAACTGAGCACCAGGGCTCTCTAACATTTAGATGGAAACAGAAGAGAAAGGATGAACAACAGAGACTGACGGGGGATGGAGGAGAAAAAACCAAGAGAAGGCGGCATTCTTGAAACCAAGCAAACAAAGTGTACCCAAGAAAAGGAATGCTTGACTATGTCTCCAATGCTGCCAGGTGATGTAGGATAAGGATCACAGGATTTAATAAGGTGATGGTCTTGGTGACTTTGACAAGAGCAGTTTTAGAAATGGGTGTGGATGACTCTCACATCTTTTGTTTACTAGTAAGAGAGAATAGGAGAACAGGAATTGGAGATACTTAAGTACAGGCAACTTTTTTGAGTTTTATTGCAAAGGGGAACTGAGAAATGGGGCAGGAGCTGGCAGAGCAACTGAGGTCAAAGAAAGGATTCTTAGGATGTGAGAGATAGCAGCATATTGGTATGTTGAAAGGAATGATCCAGTGAAGGTAAGAAATTGATGATGTAAGCCAGTGATGGTGAACCTATGACACGCGAACTCATTTTTTTGGTTGATTTTTCTTCGTTAAATGGTATTTAAATATATAAAATAAATATCAAAATATAAGTCTCTGTTTTACTATGGTTGCAAATATCAAAAAATTTCTATATGTCACATGGCACCAGAGTTAAGTTAGGGTTTTTCAAAATGCTGACACGCGGAGCTCAGAAGGTTCGCCATCACTGATGTAAGCAGAGAGTGAGAGTGAAGCACTGCTGGAATGATGTTGAGTAGTGAGGATGAGGTCACTGAGGGGGAAGCTCTTCAGTGAGTCTCTGCCTCAGTTCCCTGCTTCTCCCAGGCCCAAGCCTGGGGTCAAGGGTGAAATTGGACACAAGTCCCCACCCTTCCTCACAGTGTTGCACCAGCTCAGACACTCACCAATCTGATTTCAGTTCCCTCTTTTGTGTTTGGTGTCCAGAAATTTTGCTTTGCTTTTTGTGATTTCAACTATGCTTTAAACTCACTTTGTAACTTTTATCCATTTCTTGTTTCTGCGCCTGGATTTTTTTCTGGCTACCTTACTGCAAATTTAAGTCAGCTAGTGTGATTTTTATCAAGTGAAGATATGATTAGGTTACCCCCTACTTAAAATCCTTTGGTGGTTTACAGTTACTCTAGGAACAAAATCCAGGCTTCTCAGAATAACAGATAAAACCTGTTCACCTCTGCAGCCTCAGGAAACACCAATATTCACTCATCAAGTATGTCAGTTTCCCTTGTTGGTTTCTGACCTTGGTGTCATTCTGAGAGTGGCCTTCTTCATTCTAAGATTATAAAACTATTCTATATTTAATACAGTGTGTTTTATTTTACCTTTTTTACATTTCAGATTTTAAAACTTTTTTAAAAATGATGTAATTACCTTTACTTTTTCTTACATTTTTAGCCAATTGCTTCAATGCCCTTTCTTCAATTTTAAATATTACTGATTTGAAACAAAGGCTCTGGCATATGTTTATTATTGGGGGGCAGAGCAGCCTGGGTGTGCATGTTGAATGCCAATTCTGTCTCTCCTCTGCTGTCGTGAGGATTTTTGGAGACAACTTTTGTGCAGCACTGGCACCAAAGGGGCATTTCCTAGTGGCATCGTGGGGGGTATCATTATGACTTAGTAGGAGTAATAGAATCAATGGATTTGGAGAAGCTCTATTCTATCCTGTTAATCTGATTGTCTATACCTCTGCTGGGACCGTACTGCTTTAACTTCTTATGGTTTGATAGAATGTTTTAATATCAAATAGGCAAAAATCCCGTGTGGACTTTAACTTTTTATAAGTAATTTTAAACACCTTTTTTATTGAACGTATAATAATGTTTTCATTGTTCCTATTTCACAAGTCATCAATTCTGATAAAAACATTCTAATGTTTTTTAGTATTTTAGGGTTCAGTATTTAGGATTTTTGTATTCAGAAGGTAATCCTTTAAAAAAAATTTATTGATTTTAGAGAGGAAGGGAGGCAGAGAGGGAGAGGGGGGGAAAACACCAGTGGCCTCCCACATGTGCCTTGACAGGGGATCGAACCCACAGCCTGGGCATGTGCCCTGATCTGCAATTGAACCCACCACCTTTTGGTACATGGGACAACATTCCAAACAACTGCACCACGCTGTTCAGGGCCAGATTGTTATCTTAATTCAGAATTTAAAAAAATAAAGTTTACCAGCAAAGAATTTCATAGGAAAATGTTGAGTAGCTTAGGGTTATTTTTATTGGCTTAATGTACCATGAGAAAGAAATTAGCCTATTATTTTTCATTGCAATTGAGAATCAAATGAGGAAATGGGTTTAAATTGCAACATGGTTTTCAGTTGAGCAAACATAAAGACTTTTTTTTTTTTTAAAGATATAAGTCTGATTAAGGAGTGAAGCATACTTCCAAAGAAAATGTTAAATACTATTCTGCAGGGTTTTTTTTAAATGTCTGACCTGGCCAGAATGGCTCAGTTGGTTAAGCGCCGTCCTGTATACTGAAAGGTGGCTATTTGGATTCCGGTCAGGGCACATACCTGGGTTGTGGGTTCCATCCCTGGTTGGGATGTGTACAGGAGGCAAATGATCCATGCTTCTCTCTCACATCAATGTTCAATGTTTCTCTCTCTCTCTCTCTCTCTCTCTCTCTCTCTCTCTCTCCCTTCCCACCTCCCCCCCCCCCCCCCTCCTCCTGTCTCTAACCATGTCCTCAAATGAGGATTTTTAAAAAATGTCTGGACTCTTTTGCTCTACTCCCTCCTTCCTTCTCTTATCCTGCTGAGGGGAAGGGAACAAAAACCCAGTCGGTTGCTTGAGGGGCCTTCTAACTTATAATTACATGAGCTGTAACCTTTAATGCAGACTAACCTGCCTTTTTCCAGGCATGTCAGGAACCATAGTACCACCATCCCCCATCGGTCTCACTTAAGAATGTAGTTCTTCCCAGGAGTATACATATCTTAAAACACTTATTTCCTTTTTCTTAATCAGTTTTTCTTGCTTTGTCATTAGTGTTTCAAGCATTCTACTGAGTCATTTTCTATTCCCATTCTCTCTGAAAATATGGCTTTTCCCTTGTTTATTTTCTGCACATATATCATGGGGCAGGGAGCAGCAGGGAATGGCCCTTCTCTGACCACCATGATTTAGCACTCTGCGGTTTCTTCTGCAGCATAGTTTTTTAAGTTACACTCACACTAATTTTATTAATGCTCTTCCCAGCCTCATGCGCATGATGGATGCTACTTTACATTCTAGGCAATAGCAGAATACGACCAGTGAGCTGGAAACGAAGAAAATAATGGGGGACTCGGGGCATGCTGTTTCCCGCGGAGTTTCCATTTCCAATAACTGCATTGCTTTGGGTTCACCTGATTTCACCCAGTGTTATCTAGAGCTAGTATTATAGCGGATGTCATGTGAGATGTTGTGGAGTTATTCATCATTCAGCAAATAGTGATTGAGAGCCATCTGTTAGGTGTTGGGAAGAAACTAGACATAAGGTTTTCTGTCTGGCAGGATTGGCAGACATAAGTGTTACACATACTATGGGAAAAAAAAGCTGTCAATTTATTTATTCAACACACATTTCCCAACCACCTCTTGCTTTGTGCAAAGCACTGAAGTTACATGAACTGGCACGTGGAGCAGCAGGGATGCCTGTGCGAGGAGCTGAGTGCCCGCTCAAATGTAGGGGCTTCCTGACACCCTGGGTCAGCCAGCTGCCTCTCTGGTGCAAGAGCCAAAGGTCACCATGGAGGCATTATCAGAAATTTCCTTCCTGTCTTCCTACTGCCTGCAACCGTTAGAGCCACCCACTACATGGACTGCGGTTTCCAGGGTGGGCAGCGGGCGCCTCTGTGGAAGCCACCTCAGCTGGCAGGTGGAGATGTCAGCAGAAAGGCCTGCAGGTGCAGTGGAGGGAAAAGAAGCAGAGAGAGAAATCCTCCCAGCCAGGTAAGGCTTGGGACAGGCCCTGCTGAGGGATACGTGTAGGTCTCTGTAGCCATGCTCTTCCCACGTGCTCTGAAAGTGGGAGTTTTGATAGGCTTTCCAGCTTTGGTCTAAGCCCTATGCCTCTTGGAGAGCTTTGCCTTCCCTCCCCTCAACCAACCGTTCATTCACTCAGCTATCAAATCAACCGGCCCAAAACTCACATTTCTCCAGGGTGTGGCCTTTCACATAGAGCCCTTCCTCCACTTTTTCCCCTTCTGGGTGGTTTTCAACCTTGGATGCCCATTGGAATTCTTTGGGGAGTTTTAGAAAGTACTGATGCTTGGCTTCCACCTCAGAGATTCTGATTGAAACAGTCTGAAGCGCCTGGGCATGCTGATTTTTTATAGCTGCCAGGTAATCCTAATGTATTAGAATAAGCAACAAGGTGGAAACTCATTAATCTAAAAAATAAGTACGACCCACCCCGTCTAATTCACTAAAGGGAAGAGAACACTGCTAATCATCTTCATTGGTTTGCTTATGAGGTGGCAGGAGAAGATTTGACTTTGGGGGGTGGGCACACGGTGCAATATAGAGATTTTGTAACATAGAAATCCACATATGAAACCTATGTGTTCATGTTGATCAATATCACCACAATTTAATAAATAGATGAAAATGAAAAAAAGAGAATAAATCGTAAGTTTAAACTAGAATCATAAGGTCTTACATAGACATTAGGTTTAGAACTGTTGCAAATACAGACTTTCCAGTCCCAGTGTGGAGTTGTCTAATGGAAACCTAAGCCTAGAGCACAGTGCTAATTCTGTGGCGATGTCATGGACTGAATGTGTGTGTTCTGCTAACATTTGTATGTTGAAATCTTAACTCTCAATGCCATGTTATTAGGAGGTGGGGCCTTTGGGAGCTGATTAGGTCATAAGGGTAGAGTCTTCGTGAATGGAATTGGTGCCCTTATTAAAAGGACCCCACAGAGATTCCTCACCCTCTTTCTGCCTTGTGCGGATACAGTAAGAAGACAGTAACCCGGCTGGTATGGCTCAGTGGTTGAGCATCAACCCATGAACCAGGAGGTCACAGTTTGATTCCCGGTCAGGTCACATGCCTCAGTTGCGGACTCAATCCCCTGTAGCGAGCATGCAGGAGGCAGCTGATCTATGATTCTCTCTCATCATTGATGTTTCCACTTCTCCTTCTCCCTTCCTCTCTCTGATATCAATAAGAAAACATTTAAAAACAGAAAAGAAAAAGAGGACAATATGGGTGAGGGCCCTTAACAGAATCTGGCATGCTGGCACCCTGAGCTTGGACTTCCCAGACTTCAGAACAGTGAGGGGGAAAATTTGTTGTTTAAGCTACTTAGTCTGTGTATGTTATAGACTGAACTGACTAAGACAGGTTGTTACAGTTCATGAATAAAGTTGGCCTAAGAGGAGGCAAAGAGTTATAATAAGCATTGCTCATGCTGGATTTATCAGGAGAAAGCCTGCACAGGCTTTTATAAGACATTTGGCTATATGAACAAAGGATGGTTTAATACATGATTAGCTGAATAGTAACATATAGTTCTATGAAGAGTTGATTACCTTCTTCAGATAGCTGAAGGGTTGTTCATGGAATGAAAATTGGATTTATTCTTTGGAGCCAGAGGAAAGAATGAAGATCAAAAATGAAATGTTAGGCCTAGTTGATTTGGCTCAGTGGATAGAGCATCAACCTCTGGACTTAAGGGTCCTGGGTTCGATTCTGGTCAAGGGCACATGCCTGGGTTGCAAGCTTGATCCCCAATAGGGGGTATGCAGGAGGCAGCCAATCAATGATTCTCTCTCATTGATCTTTCTAGCTCTCCCTCTCCCTTTCTCTCTGAAGTCAATAGAAATATATATTTTTAAAAAGAAATGTTGCATTGTAGAATATTTCCATTCAGTCTAAGGGGGTGAGATGTTATCTTTACAAAACACTGCCCAATAGTGGAGTTAGCAACACCAAAAGGTAGCGGGATTCATTTTTTTTTTAAATTTATTTTCCAATTACAGTTGACATACAATATTATATTAGTTTTAGGTGTACAGCATAGAGATTAGACATTTATGTACCTTATGAAGTAATCAACCTGTTAAAGTCGGTACCCATCTGACACCATATATAGTTATTACAATATTATTGACTATATTCCCTATGCTATACTTTACACTTGTGACTATTTCTATAACTGGCAATTTGTACTTCTTAATCCCTTTCACAACACTCCCTTCCTTCTGGTGACTATCAATTTGTTCTGGGTATCTGTGTTTATTTCTGTTTGTTTTTTAGATTTCACATATAAGTAAAATCATATGGAATTTGCCTTTCTCTGTCTAACATTTCACTTAGCATAATACCCTTTAGTTCCATTCATGTTGTTGCAAATGGCAAGATTTCATTTTTTTTAATGGCTGAGTAATATTTTATTGTATACTAGAGGCCCGATGCACGAAATTCGTGCAAGAGTAGGCCTTTCTTCCCCCGCTGCTGGCACCAGCTTCCCTCTGGCACCCGGGACCTGGGCTTCCCTCGCAGCCCCAACTTCGTCCAGAAGGATGTCCGGTCAAATTAGCATATTACACTTTTATTATTATAGACTAGTGGCCTGGTGCACGATATTCGTGCACAGGGGAGGGTGTGTTCCTCAGCCTGGCCTGCACCCTCTACAATTTGGGACCCCTCGAAAAATGTCCTGCCAGTTTACAGAGATCGGGCCTAAATCAGCAGTCAGACATCCTTCTCGCAATCCAGGACTGCTGGCTCCTAACCGCTCACCTGCCTGCCTGCCTGCCTGATTGCCTCTAACCACTCTGCCTGCTGGCCTGCTCACCCCCAACTGCCCCCCCACCCCACTGCCGGCTTGCTTGCCCCCAAATGCCCCCTCGCCAGCCTGATCACCCCAAACTGCCCCCCCCTGAAGGCCTGCTTGCCCCTACCTTCCCTCCCCACTGGCCTGCTCATCCCAAACTGTCTCCCTGCTGGCCTGCTCACTCCAAACTGTCCCTGCCCCGCTGTCCTGATCACCTCCAACTGACCCCCACTGATGGCCTGCTTGCCCCCAACTGGCCCCTCTGCTGGTCTGCTTACTCCCAACGGCTCCGCCCCCCACCAGCCTGATCACCCACAACTGCCCTCCCCTCTTGGCCTCTAACCGCCTCTACCTCGGCCCCGCCACCATGGCTTTGTCCAGAAGAACATCTGGAAGGTCTCCCAGTCTAATTAGCATATTACTCTTTTATTGGTATAGATATATTTGTCTGTAAATATGATTATGATTGCAGATATGAGTAGGACCAGGTAAAATTTTATAGAATGGGCCTTTTATTACAGATGGTTTGCCATGTATGCATTTTTTCTAAAGAAGTAAAAATTACATTAAAAAATGTTTCAGGAAGACTTTGAGAAATTTACAGTATCTGCTTTTCTTCCAAGAAAGTTGTCACTTTTATGCCAGAGTGAGAATTATTTGTATGCTTTCTATGTCAGCATTGGGCCACTGTGACTGGGAGGCACTTAGCTTGACTTGAGAGTAATTACCTTGCTCACTGGCTGGGAGGGAGCATGTGTGGCAGAGGAGATAAATACTCAGTTCTGGATTATTCATAGATTGCTGACTTTCTGGATTGATTGTGCAAGCCCCTCCTTTTATTGATGTCCACCTTCTGTTGACAGACATCTACCCTGGGAGAGAAATGAGATGAACCTCTCTTTCTTGTCATTGTAAAAAGCATTTGAATTCCTAAGGTGTGATAAGGCCACCCAGCCATCCACAGTCAAGGTACACATTTTCATGGAGGATGTTCCCACTTTTGAATAAATTAAAACAATTTTTTTCTTTTAATTTAAACTTTCTTCTATAACTGTTTTCTTTTTGCTTAAAAGCTAGCTTTTTTTGAAACTGCTTCCAAAGCTTTTCAAACTGTATATGTCCTTGGAATGAATTTATAAATAAGAATTGAGCCCAGTGGGTATGACTCAGTGGTTTAGCATCGACCTATGAACCAGGAAGTCACAGTTTGATTCCAGGTCAGGCCACATGCCCAGGTTGTGGGCTTGATCCCCAGTACGGGGCGTGTAGGAGACAGCCGATTAATGATTCTCTCTCATCATTGATGTTTCTATCTCTCTCCCTCTCCCTTCCTCTCTGAATCAGTAAGAATATATTTTAAAGGGAGAGAGAGAGAGGGAGAGAGAGAGAAAGAGAGGAGAGTATATATGTTTGTAAATAAGAAAACATGTATTTGATGCTCTTAGAAAGTCTTATTTTCTCTCATTAAAACTTGTGCAGTATAGGGAACTCCATAGATTCTCTTAATTTGAAGAAAGTTAGAGGGAAAGGTACTAATTCAGAGTTCCTTGGGAAAATGTGTCACTTATATATTTTTTATGTTTATTTTTTTTAAATCAAAAACTGAAATATTTTCTATTCAGAAAATATATTTGGATCTAAATATCTTCTATAATTTTAACCCTAAAATATCAATTTAAATATTTTAAAAATGGTTTGGATGTTTGTTTTTTAAATAAGTTAGGTTACTGGAGTTCTACATGTTACTGGATCACCTGGGGTAATTTTCTAATTGGAAAATTAAGAATTATAGTCAGAGGGGAGGACATGAGAATTTTTAAAGAACATATTCAATTTACTTTAGAAGCCGAACCTCTCTTATCATGTGACTTGTTTTGTATGTTTGTTAAACTATATTATCACATAAGCATTGCTGCTATTGGGACAGTGACAGTTGATTCGGGTCATTTGAATGTCCACTGTCTGTTTTAATTTGTATGTTCATTTTGACTCTGTCATATGCTCAATCTTCAGTGGAAATCATGAGAACCTATTATTTTTGCCTGCTACCTACTTTACATTGGAAATATTCTTTTTTACCCAGAGGGACCTTAACTTTGATGTAAGGGATTGTTTCCATTGCCAACTTTTTTCTTCCTTGCCAAGTAAGAGTTGTGAACTCTTCAGTGATGCCTTTCCCAGGATATTTGCAGATGTGGTTGGGAAAAGTCATTTTATCCCCGACCTTTGCATGTCAGGTGCTGGGGTGCCCGGGTGCTGCCTGGCCTGCGCCCCAGCTCTCTCTCCCTCCGATTGCCATGGGGATCACGGGGCTGCAGGCCAGCTGGCAACCCCGGCCCCCAGGGGCCTGCGCCCCGGCTCTCTCTCCCTCCGATCGCCATGGGGATCACGGGGCTGCAGGCCAGCTGGCAACCCCGGCCCCCAGGGGCCTGCGCCCCGGCTCTCTCTCCCTCCGATCGCCATGGGGATCACGGGGCTGCAGGCCAGCCAGCAACCCCGGCCAGGGGGTGTCGCCTCGCCTGCTGCCTGGCTTTCCAATGGCGATCTCTGGCTGTGGGGTGGGCAAAGGCGGCCCCGCCCCCCAACTCTTGCCTGCTGCCTGGGTTTCAGATCACCATTCTTCTGTCCTTCCCCTTTCACCTCCTATCATTGTGCATATGCAAATTAACCGCCATCTTTGTTGGCAACCGCCATCTTTCTTGGCAGTTAATTTGTGTATCGCCCCGATTGGCCAATGGGAAGCATAGCGGAGGTATGGTTAATTACCCTTTTGTCTTTTATTAGATAGGATATGTACCACCTCTTCTTTATCTATTTGTCTACTGATGGACACTTAAGTTGCTTCCATAATATGGCTATTGTAAATAACGCTGCATTGAACATAGGGGTACATGTGTCTTTTTGAATTAGTATTATGGATTTCTTCAGGTAACTACCCAGAAGTGGAATTGCTGAGTCAAAAAGTAATTCAATTTTTTTTTTTTTTGAGAAAACTTCATACTGTTTTTCATAGTGGCTGCATCGGTTTGCAACCTCACCAACAGTGCATGAGGGCTCCCCTTTCTCTACATCCTCACCAACACTGGTTGTTGATTTATTGATGATAGCCATTCTGACACATGTGAGGTGATATGTCATTGTGGTTTTAATTTGCAGTTCCCTGATGATTAGTGTTGTTGAGCATATTTTCATATGTATACTGGCCATCTGTATGTTATTTTGGGGTAAAAGTCTATTGAGATCCTCTGCCCATTTTTAAATTGGATTGTTTGTTTTTTTGGTTGTATGAGTTCCTTATATATTTTGGATATTAACCCCTTATCAGATATAGCATTGGTGAATATTTTCTTACATTCAGTAGACTGTCTTTTCATTTTGTTGATTTCCTTTGCTCTGTAAAACGTTTTTAGTTTGATGTAGTCCCATCTGTTTATTTTTTGTTTTGTTTCCCTTACCCAAGGATATATATCAGAAAAAAAATATTGCTAAGAATGATGTTAGAGAGTTTACTGCCTATGTTTTGTTCAAGGAGTTTTATGATTGTAAGTCTTACAATAAATTTTAATCCATTTTGACATTATTTTTATATATGGTGTAACAAAGTGGTTTAGTTTCATCTTTTTGGTATATATTTGTCCTGTTTTCCTAATACCACTTACTGAAGAGACTGTCTTTACTCCATTGTATATTCTTGCCTCCTTTGTCATAGATTAATTTACTGTACAGGTGTGAGTTTATTTCTGGGCTCTTTAGTCTGTTTCATTGATCTACATGATGTTTTTTTAATCTAAGAACCAGGCTGTTTTAATTACTAGAGCCTTGTGGTACAGTTTGATATCAGGGAACATGATACCTCCAACTTCGTTCTTGCTTTGGCTCTTCAGGTTCCATATAAATTTTAGGGCTATTTGTTCTAGTTCTGTGAAAAATGCCATTGGTATTTTAATAGGAATTGCATTGAGTCTGTAGATGGCTTTGGGTAGTATGAACATTTTAACAATGTTAATGGTAGTGACGTTCTTGACTCAGAAAATATTAAATCAAATTAAATCCGTTAGTAGTTATTTTGCATGAGAGATGTGTATATGTGACAAATGGTAGGAAGGAAGAGTTCGTGGCATCCACAAGTCAATATGATGTGAATGCTCATGTTTAAGCACATGCATATATTTAAAACACATACTTACCAGTAATCTAAACAGAATAGAACATATATTTTTCTTCATTAAAAAAAGTATCTGAAATGAGAAAAGGGAACACAGTCAAGGTTGAGGCTTGGGTCTCACAAATGTCAAGACATGGGTGACGTTCCTTTACATCTCCATTTCTTACAGCTACTGCTCAGTGTCATTTAGGAAAGTGGCTTAGGATGGGATTGGCAATCTACCATGTGCATCCAGAGGTGGAGAGGCGAGAGTATGTCCATTACTCTGCCCTTCCCCTCTCCAGCGTCCTCCCCACCAGATTTTCTCTCAAAATTTCCATTCTGCTTAGTCTCCAAACATAAAAACCTGAGAAATATATGTTAGTGTTATGACTATTGGCCCCCCCTATTCTTAGGAAACAAGAATATAGGTGGAAGAGGTGGAATAGGTACAGTGGGTCAGGAGGTCATGAGCAGGCCTGGGGAGGGGCTTTTTCTTGTCCTCAGTCCTTATGGCCAGACAACCTGCAAGCCCACATGGAAAGATTACCAAATTTTTAATTATGGGCATAGAGATTTTTCAAAAATGTGCTACAGATTTCTTTCTTTTATGAATATAGGCAAATAATACACATTATTCTTGTGTTGTGTCAGGAATAATTCCTATGAATAATAAGCCAAATTTATGGAAAAATTCTCATATAAAGTTCAAGTTAGCTTGGAAGATAAAGTAAAAAGGGCACATCTTCAAAGTCAGAGAAGAAATATTTGTTTACAGAGGAAGAAATGCTCACCAACAAAACACCCAGAGATCTTAGGGTTTCTCTAAACATTTTATTTCAGTGAAATCTTATAAAGAATGACACTGTGTTTCCTTCAAGAAAAAAAACAAACCAATAGAATAGATTGTTTCCTATCTGGGAAGATTTTTTAACAAAAATTTCCCCATGGTTTTTAAATTGTGGCTATCACATGCTCTACTTGAATTTGGTAAATTGGGCTCCTCTCCCCGCTCAAATAGCAGAAATAAGTATTGTCTGTGTAGAGGTGTTTTTTTCTCTTCCTTTGGGAATCAGCTCTCAAGACAGGATATGGGTAAGGATAGCAAACACCTAAGAAAGTGAGCTGCAATATATTTTATTTCTCTTTACCACAATCAAAGACTAGAAGACAGTATAAGTTAAAATTGCCTTCTCTCCAAGACTGTCAATCCTGCCTCTGGAACTTCATCTGGGAAATGTTGCCCAAGTAATAAGTGGAAGAATAATCACACACACACACACACACACACACACACACACACACACACACACACACCCTAGCTCTTTCTCCCTTCTTGAAAGGAGACTTGTAGAGAGGTAGCAAAGTCCCAAATTCCCATTCTTTGAGGAGCACGGCAGCCAGAAAGAGCTGGGTGTTTTCCTTGTGGTACGTACCTTGGTTGGCCACGCTACAGAGACTGGATCGGAAAAGGACCCATTGGCATACAGGTAGGCAGGTCCACTCCTGATTAAGTGCAATAGAGCAGGCCTTCTAACTTTCATGTCTTTATGAACCACTGGGGATCTTGTTGGAATGTAGATTCTGATTCAGTAGACGTCTAGAATAAGATCCAAGATTTTGCATTTCTGATAAACTCCCAGGTCCTGCGGATGCTGTTATAGAGAATGACCTCTCCCTGACCTTATCTTCCTACACCCTGACCATCATAGGATTTTAGAACTGGAATGGATCTTGAACATTTAGTGTCCCCTGAAATATTCGTCTATGGAGTGACTGTCTGACTGAACCTGAATCAGAGGGGGAGCTTTAAAAACCCTGAATTCCTGGAAATTCTGGCTCCCAGGCATCTACATTCTCTCAAAGCTCCAGGCTAATTGCTGGAGCAAAAAGGCTTTGGTCCTTTAACAATCAACTCATTTCATAAATAAGTAAACAGGTTGTGAGTGGTTACGTGACCTGCCCAACAGGTTCTAGTTAAATGACGCTTTAGGACTGGAACTCCAAGACCCCTTTTCAGCCCACCACCCTGCTCTTTCCTCTTCGGCTGCCTGGGGCAGTTGCTTCCCCCAAGAAAGCAAAGCAATGCCTATCTTTGAATAAATGATTTTTACGTATAAAATAAAAGCAGGCCCAGTGCTGTTTAATGTGGTGCCATTCCACCCAGAACATTTCCTCTTGCTGGAAGCAAGCCCTAAGAGGTCTAAAGCATGTTGTGTCTACCCTACTCTGAGAGGAAGTTGCTTGGAGAAGTGCACTATGGAAGTGGAAATGTTTCCCATTATATGCCCCTGGGAGATAATTTCATAGTTTAAAAGGACTTTGTCCCTGGGTGTTTTTCTGATGCCCAATGAAAACACAACCCACAACCCTAAAATGGACCTGTCATCTTTTCTTAGAACTGAAGCCTTTGTGCTTATTTTCATCTCGTGTGTGTGCCAGAGCTACAGTGGGGGTAGCCTTCACCTGGTCTCTGATTTTAGATGAAGCACTGAAACTCGGCACAAGTCTGCCCCTTCTTCCTCCTTATAGAGTGGTGCCAATTCAGAAAAGGGGTTGTGGTTTGGATTTTTCCTGCAATGTGAGTAATTTCTGCTTCATCATTGTTGGTTCTTTCTTTTTTTACAAAAATATATATTTTATTGATTTTTTTACAGAGAGGAAGGGAGAGGGGATAGAGAGCCAGAAACATCGATGAGAGAGAAACATCGATCAGCTGCTTCCTGCACACCTCCCACTGGAGATGTGCCTGCAACCAACGCACATGCCCTTGGCCAGAATCGAACCCGGGACCCTTCAGTCCGCAGGCTGATGCGCTATCCATTGAGCCAAACCGGTTAGGGCTGGTTCTTTCTTTTTGGGAAGAAGAAAATAATCTCCATTTATAAAAGAAAAGTATATGCTGGTCTCATCCCACATAAACAAGTAAGGTTGAGGAAGGAGGGCTTCCTCCGCAGTATCTGCATCTCAAAGCTGGACCCTTCCTGTCCTTCAGTTTGACATCTGACCCCAGGCCCTCTCCTCCCGGGTCCTGAAGCCACACTGGGCTGCTCTGGCAGCCAGAGACGTCAGCCCTTGGATACCTCCTGAAGGTGTTTCCTAGGAAACAGGAAACGTTGTGACCCGTCTCTTTGGGTTTCTCTGGTGGAGACAAACCTGTTCGCGTGCTATGAATGCTGCCTCAGTGAAAGGATAAGCACAGGGCGGGCCTTCTTTGGAGAGCATTTCTTTCTGGAACAGTCTTTAAGCAAGTGGCCTGAGATGACTTCTTATTTAAGGACATTATAAACATCCTGGGGCAGTGGGTTTCAGCAGGAGGGCTTGTTGTATGGTGGACGGAGCCTGACTAAGAGTGAGAGGGTTGAGAGTGAGGCTCAGCTCCCCTCTGCATGGCCAGGAGTCCTAGTGAGCTTCAGGCTTCCTCCCTTAGAATCTAAAGGGATAAAGCCACCCTGCCTGTTGACGAGAGGAGATCTGTCAAAGCACTTGGCGAGTGGTGAACCCTGACACAAATATAAGACGGTACTGTTACCACCAAGAAATAATATTCCACCTGTTATGTGTAACTGTTGATCTTCTTCCCCATTAGCCTTTTATGAGCTGTGTGAAAGATGGTGTGGCGGCCATGTGGCGGGTGTGAAAATCCTCTTCCCACGTCCCCTGTCCCAGCTGCCGGCTCTGAAGGTCCGTGTCTTCCAGGAACTGCTCCCTGCCCATGACGCAGTGTGGCAGGGACTCTGAGACCTGGGAGACACGGGCTTGTGGAGGGTGATCTGGGCTGAGGACTCCTCTTTAGTCTTGCTGGAAGTTTCCTGGAAACTTCAGAGAATTTCAGACCTTCCCTTCCCTCTGTCCTCCGGAGGACTCAGAGCTCATTGTTGTCTGATGGTCCCCCTGCCGTCTCTACCTCCCCCCTCATTCCCCACTCCCCTGGTGTTCCCTGTCTTGATCTCTTAAGACAAACCCCTTGCTGTCTTAATCCCATTTTAGCACCTGCTTCTTAGAGACTTAGAGTCATGCAGACCATGGATCCAACTTCTGTGAGTGTCCACAGCGCCCAGAGCTGTCGGCAGTGACAGTCCCCCAGAGCCTGCAGCTCCCTGGCCACGTGCTTCCTGGACAAGGCAGTTCTCTGGTTCTACTCAGTCCCTGGGCTCGTGGACAGTTCTCTTACAAGTGCTGTCAGTTCCGGAATGGTAAGTGTACAGTCCCTGCTTAGCAAGTGTCCATGCTTGGCCCCAGCATTCTCTGCCCAGGTGGCCTCTGACAGGGACGGAGCCCAAGCGCCCATTCTAGGAACCGGGACCCACTCTTCACCTGCTCCCCGGCCTCTCCCTCAGGCCCACCTCTCCTCTCTTTAGTTCCTTATCCACAATATCTGTTATTTTGCCCCCCCCTCCAACAGTAGTTCTTAACGTTCCTTTATTAGACTGAACAGGTGGTGATGCAGTTAAGAACATCTCAGTGACTTAACATTTCAGTGACTTAAAATAGCAAAGGTTCATTTCTCACTAGACCCTCTTGCCTGACCTCTGCTTGCCACAATCACTTAGGGCCCTGGGCTGAGGCTGGGGAAGGCTTCCCCTCACATGTGCTACCCGAGGTCTGAGGCAGAGAGGAGCAGACTGGAGCTGATAACGGAACTGAAGTGCTGTCTCCCGGAAGCGACACTCCATTCTGCTCCCATTTCTTTGGCCAAAGCAAGTCATGTAGTCGTGCTGAACTTCATGGGGCAGAGAAATAAAGGGGAGCAGTGGAAAACTTAATGTCACAGTCACTTAGAAAAGGGGGGTCTGAAAGGACCCCTGGTTTTTCACACATAAACTCTGTTGGCTGTCCTGGAAGCCCATGAGAGCTAAATTCCCTGAAAGGGTGAGAAAAGTAATTTTAATCCCCCTAAGGCTGAGCCTAGAGATGTCTAACACAGCAAAAGAGGAAAAGTTGCGTTTTACACGCTGCTGCAGTCTGAGCTCTATAAACACCCATCTTGGTTGCGAGGACACAGCCAGCAAGGGGCTAGGGCAGTGATGGCGAACCTTTTGAGCTCGGCGTGTCAGCATTTTGAAAAACCCTAACTTAACTCTGGTGCCGTGTCACATATAGAAATTTTTTGATATTTGCAACATAGTAAAACAAAGATGTATATTTTTGATATTTATTTTATATATTTAAATGCCATTTAACAAAGAAAAATCAACCAAAAAAATGAGTTTGCATGTCACCTCTCACACGCGTGTCATAGGTTCGCCATCACTGGGCTAGGGTTTGATTAAAGGACTGTTCATGTGGCCAAAATCTCACACCACCAATATCTTGGTAGCTGTCCGCCACTTCGTGGTTCTCAGCCACAGAACAGGGCCTCTCCAGCAGTTTCCAGGGCTCCTGGGCCAGGACCAGGCATCCTCGATGCCTGCAACGGTGGTGGGGCTGCTAAGCAGGGACTGTACACCTACCGTTCTGGAACTGACAACACTCCAGCTGTTGCCGGCGGCCTGAGAAATGCCTTCTTGCTCAATCCTTTGTGAGCTACACTCTCAGAAATGGGTGGGGAGGATTCTCTTCTGGCCTCAGCTAAATGATGCTCTTTACATAGCTTATCTGTTGGGTTCATGCTTTTCTGAGGGGGTGGAGAGGTTTTTAAGTGCTTTGAATTTAAATTGCCAAGCACATTGCAGATTGAGTTCCAGTTCTATTGAGTATATTGCCATGTGCTACCTCGAGCAGGCCACTTTCATAGAAAAATTAATTCAAACGATTTGTTCATGCTGCGTGAAATATACAATCAACAAATGAATGGCAATGTCCATTTATCCAGTGGCCACACAAACTCAATTTGCAGAAAATGGAAAAGCATAAAATATATAAAGTTCAGCAGAGTTTTTCTCTTTAAGGGATAATGCAGTATAACTGAAATGAAAGGACTGAAGATAATTTAGCAAAGGAGTTAAGCAATAATGAGAAATCTTTTAGAACATATTAGTTTAAAATAGTATAGTGATGCAGTATTCTATTTACTTCGAAAGAAGACTCTAAGTCTCAGAGTTTACTTTCTCTAGGCTATCACTATAGTACAGCATCCTGGTCCCTCTAAGTCTTAAGCTGTTCATTATTTGCCATCATGAACTTCACTGTAGGCCCTGACAGCAGCCATGAGAGCTATTCAGTATTGCAGCATAACTGACTTGGGTGTAGCTCTCTGAAATGGACTGATGTCCCTTTTCTTGTCGTTGCTCCTGGAACAGTGACCACGTGTTCTATGTTGTTCCATAAAACCAGAACCCAGTTAGACTTCTGTG
This sequence comes from Myotis myotis, assembly GCF_014108235.1. Lineage (NCBI taxonomy): Eukaryota > Metazoa > Chordata > Mammalia > Chiroptera > Vespertilionidae > Myotis > Myotis myotis. The sequence continues at coordinate 186,122,671 of NW_023416313.1, read as the reverse complement.
CAGGGCACAGAGCAGCCTTTTCTCTGGGTGCTGTTTTACATCCTTGCCACATTTTATTATGGGGTGATGGACTCTTCTTACCAGTCTTTATTCAACTTAGAATCACAGGGACAAGGCCCATGTTTGCCTAAGGAGGGACAGACAATATTGATTTCAGTCTGTCAATAGTCTGTAGGTATGAAAGCCTGGGGAAGCCTCCCTCAAGACTTATTTTTAGAAGAGCATCAGGTCACCTGATAACAGATTTTTATGGAGTTCAGAGCCCTCTTGTTTCCTCTTAGTCTGAGGACAGTGTGGCTCAGGGTATAAACAGGCACTCACCCAGATCTCTCTGAGGATCAGAGAGAGATGCCTGGCTTCAACATTGTACGAAATACCCATCTTTAACTTGGTATTGAGCAAAATAACTATAATTAATTTATAACATAGAGCCTGATGGAAAAATAAATGAAGTTTCAGGAGAAATTAACATCCTCAATGTTGGGTGTGATAATTAATCATTCAAGAGGGGACCAGAGTATGTAGAAGGCATCTTCTCAATCCAGTTTACCTCAAGGTGGGGCTTTGGTGACACTATTATTAATCATTGGACTTAATCTGCAGAAATAAGGTGTTGTCCATCAAGTGTAGAAAATATATGATAATAGTAGCTACAATTTATTGACCACCTACTAAATATAGCCATAATTTAGGTACTTTCCAGGCCTTGCCTTGTTTAGTTTACCATCCGATAGATGGTGTAATTGAGGTCATATGTGTATACTTTGGTGGGAAGAGCATGAAACAAGATTTTTTTTAAAAGTTAGCTTGTTATTACATGAGCTTGGAAGCTCAAATTCCTCTGAGATTAAATCACCAATACCCCCATCTTTGTGTTGATGTTTTCCTGTATGTCTGGAAATGAAATTATTTTCTAAGAGTCAGGATTCTTAGGCAAGTGACAGAACCCAGTGATATTCACCTGAGAGTTTTCTACTTAGAAGCATGTATCAGTGGGAATGCCTTCAGCTGTAAGTAATAAAATACCCACTAACAGTTGCTTAAACTAAAAATATTCAACTATTTCATTTAATATGAATCCTAAGGGTTAGTGATTCAAGAGTTATATTAGTGGTCCAACAGTGTCAGGCTAAGTCTCCATCTCTATAATTGTCTTATCCTTTTCTTCAAGGTCACAAGGTAGTTGAAATACAGGGTGTCCCCCAAAAATGTATACATACTTTAATAGCTGATAGCTGGAGAAAAGGACTGGCTTGTGAAAATATACTAACTTGAAAATACTTCAGGTTAGCCCTGATTAAAATTAAAATAGAAAAATAGGTCATGAGGTGTAAATATATGTAGTAAGAAACACAGAGAAAGAAGAATTTGGTTGAAACAAGTAATTCAGGTCTCACTGCCTCATGTTAATGAGATATGAATAATTAGGGGACGTGTATAGTTAATTGTACCAAGAGCACAATGGATGAAAATTTCAATCAAAGGGGCCAAGTTATCTTTACGTTTATTTTTTAGTTTCCATATGCTTCAACTCCTTAAAATATAATTATACTTCCTCTTACTTATTTGCTTGCTAAGGGCAGAGACTCCATGATATTTAACTTCTAATTACAATTGTTAAAATTTGTAATCATGATACTATGTATACTGCAGAAAATTCTGTTTGCTAGAGAGAATGTGTTTGCTCACTTAAGTTATATTTCATGGGAAATTGACTTTCTCCCTGTTTTCTTATAATTAAACTATTTATTATCACCGTATTTATCTTGTTCAGTTACTTCTGCCAATATTGAAGCCATGTAAATTCCCTAGGTATTTCCTCCTCATAGTTGTGTAAGTGAAAAATACAGTGGAGTTTATAGAATATTCATTTCTTTCTTTCTTTTATCCTCACCAGAGGATATGTTTATTGACTTTTTTAGAGAGAGAAAAGGAGAGAGGAAGAGCGAGAGGAAGGGATGGTGGAAGGGAGGGAGGGATGCAGGGAGAGAGAGAGAGAGAGAGAGAGAGAGAGAGAGAGAGAGAGAGAGAAACATCAATTGGTTGCCTCCTGCATTGCCCCGATAGGGGATTAAACCCACAACCTTTCGGCATACGGGATGAAGTCCATCCGAGCCACCCAGCCAGGCCAATATTCATTTCTAAATCACAACACTAAATCTCACCCAAGCACAGACTCAAGAGAAAAGACCTACAAACACGGACACAGGGTGATCCTCTGAAATGGAAGCAATGTTCCCTGGTCACCCTTCAGGGAAGCAGCCCCGCTCCATCGGACAAGCCCTGCTCATGCACCGGAAGCTTCCCATCACTCTCATTTTTATTTTTAAACGTCTCATTCAACATCAGTGGACATCCTTGAGACACTCATATATTTGAGGAAACCCTCCAACACTTAAGACATGTTCACATGAAAGCTTGTATGTGACTATTTGGAATAGTTTTATTAATAATAGCCCCACACTGGAAGCAAACCAAAGTCTTTCAGCTGCTGAGTGGATAAACATTCTACTCAGCGATAAAAGTAGGATAAACTACCACTCAGAAACAGAGAGGAATGATTATTGACACATGCGACCACAGGGGTGAATCTCAAATGCATTATGCTAGCAAAGGAAGCCAGATCCTGAAGGCTATCCCTATGTTTTCCCATTTACTTTACATCCTGGAAAAGGCAAAATTATCGGGACAGCAAGATCAGTGGTTGCCAGGGACTGAGCGAAGGGAGGATTTGCTATGAAGAACAACATGAGGGACTTTTGGGAGGTAACAGGAGTGTTCTGGTGTTGATTCTGGCCATGGTCACACAACTCTAGGCATTTGTCAAAACTCATAGAACTCTAACCTGAAAAAAAAAAAAATAGGTTTGACTGTATGGAAATTAAAATGTCAATTAAAAAAAAAGAAAAATCCAAAGCTAAAAATTGAGTAAAATTAAAATTTTATAAGAATGCAAGCTATAAGACAGACGCTATACATGGATATTCTTTTCTTTTTAAATTTTATTTTTAAATTATTTTAATTTTTACTATATTATTTTTATTATAAAACACAGATATATAAAACCACACAAAGTGAACACATGACTTAATGAATTATTGCAAGATGAGTCTTTTTGTAACAAGCAGGTCAAGACAGAGCTTCCCAGTCATGGAGGAGCCCCTGTGTGCCCTGTCCAATCACAAGTCCTCCCTCCCACCATTGGTCACTGCCATCTGGATTTTTATAGTTATCACTTCCTTGTTTTTCCTTATAGTTTTACCACTCATGTGCATTCCTCATCACTGTAATTTAGACTTGTTTGTTTTTGAACTTGCTATCATTTAAGTCTCATAATCTATACAGTCTCCTGTCCTGTTTTATTCCTGGCAATTTATCTGTTGAAGAACTGAGTCATTTGACATGGTTTTGCACAGTCTGGGCTTTGTTGGCTGCATGCTCACAGTGAACCCATGTCCCTCTGTCCTCTGTGTTTTCTGCAAACTGGCAGCTGGGTCTGGAGACTTGATCTGTCTCAGGTTCAAACCCCTGGACAAGGCTCTAGTCTAGGTGGTGTCGTCCTTTCATCAGGAGTCCTCTAATTGAGCATGGCAATTTGACTGTTCAAAATTCACAAAACTAAGTAAATATTTAAGTGATATACTTGTAAATCTATAGCATTTATACTTCTGAAATTTTAAGCCTTAAAATTGCCCTGAAACTTGGAACATCCATATAATGTAAAGAAAAAATAACTTCAGTGTTCATAATGATACTTCTGATTCAAATTCAGGTCTCTTGGGTTTTTACTTGATTCTTGATTTTGTTATGTCTGTATCCCCTTTTGTCTACACATAAATTCCTGGTTCTCGAGAACACAAGAGATAATAGAATTACAGCACCAATATTTGAGTTCTCTTAACCATAGCGTTATGCACATGTAATACCTAGGGACAGGGTAAAGGTAAAAACAGTCTTGTGTAATCTACTCCCTGAATTAGAGACGCAACTAATGAAATTACGATTGTGCTGGTAAATTGTTTGAAAACTGTATCTGTGAAAATAAATAACCTACCTCAAAAGTTTTTCATTCAACCTTGATTTAAAATAAAGTTAATATCAGAGGGCAAGTTGTTTTGAAACAGAAAATTGTAGGGGAGTTTTAGGAAGCCATTGATTTAAGTGCTTTTGTAAATTGAAAGCACTGGATTAACAATTTATCTTTGTTTAGCTAGATAAGGAAGATGGTGAGTGAATATTTACAATGTAATTGGCCAGAAAAGTAAGTTAAGTCTATTATTACTCTGATTCTTATAGTAAGTTTTCAGTTTCATCTAAGTCTGTTTACTAAAAGGGCAAAGAGCTTCCTTTAATATTGAAAGTTGGTGTTGATAGTTTCAAGGACTGTTGAGAGATGAATACTGGCAAACACATCTGTTAGACTGTGTGCTGTAAAAAACGGGGTTTGTTCACTTGTAGCTGTAAACTATGTTTGCCTTAGGAGGTTGACTAACTCACCAGCTGACTGTGACCTCACTGATCCGGGAGTTTGCAGATAAAATTAAACATGATTCTAGCTCTGGCCAGGTAGCTCAGTTGGTTGGAGTGTTGTACCATGTACTGAAAGGTGGCAGGTTCGATTCCTGGTCAGGGCACATACCTGGGTTGCAGGTTCATTCCCAGGTCAGGTCAGGGTGTGCATGGGAGACAGCTGATCAATCTCTCTCTCCTCTATTTTCTCTCTTCTCCTCCCCTTTCCTCTTTCCCTTCCCCTTCCCCTCCTCCTCTGTCTCCTTCTTCTCCTTCTCTTCTTCCTCCTTCCCCTCTTCCTCCTCCATCCTTCTCTCTCTCTCTTTTCTCTCTCTCTCTCTCTCTTCCCCCTCCTGTTTCTAAATATATCCTCAAATGAGGATTTTTTTTAAAAAGACTCTAATATATAAATTTTAAATAATAACAAATACCTGTCTATAAAATGCAATACATACCTATATCTATCTATATATAAACTTTCAAATATCAGTGCTACTGTTGAACATTAAATTTTATATTGGATATTTACATTTGGTTATAAAAAAGAAAAGGTAAAACTATTTTGCTAGTTAAGCTATACAGATCTATCTTGAATTGTCTGGATGTCTTTCATTTTAAATATTTTTATACTATTTTCTTTTTAAAAGTATTGAATCGATAGGTTGAAGATATTTCCTTACAGATCTACATAGCATTTACCTTACAGATTTATATAGTATTTACAACTCATTGCAAATATATGTAACTCTGAAAAACATAGTAGATAAAATTTAAAAAACATTTAACAAAAGGGGAGGTAAAGATGAGTCAATAATAAAAAGAGGACGTAGTGAAAAAGACAGAAAGCTTAGAGCAGCCAGAGTGGCTCAGTTGGTTGGGCATTGTCCTGTGCTCTGAAAGGTTGCTGGTTTGATTCCCGGTCAGGGTACATATCAGGTTGCAGGTTTGATCCTTGGCTGGGGTATGTATGTAAGGCAACTGTTCGATGTTTCTCTCTCTCTATCTCCCTTCCTCTCTAAAAAACAAATCAATAAACAGCAACAAAAAGTATGGGCAGACAAATCATGGAGAAATAAAGGAAATGGCCTGACCAGTGTTGCTCAGTGGTTGAGCGTCAGCCTATGAACTGGGAGGTCATGCATGGTTCAATTCCCAGTCCGGGCACATGTCTGGTTTTCGGGCTTGATCTTCAGTATGGGGTGTGCAGGAGGCAGCCAATCCATGATTTCAAACATCATTTGATGTTTCTGTCTTTCTCTCCCTCTCCCTTCTTCTCTGAAGTCAATAAAAATATTTTTTTAAGAAAGAGAAATACAGTGGGGCCTTGACTTACGAGTGTCCCGACTAATGAGTTTTTCGAGATACGAGCCGTCTCTCGGCCGATTTTTTGCTTTGAGTTGCGAGCTAAAATTCGGATTACGAGCCAGCTTCAGATACCCCACCGCTAGTTGGCGCAGCGAACGTCACAGTGAACGCCACAACATCAGCCCAGCATCACGTGTCTCACTCGTTCACTTTAATGATTTGACATATGAGTAATTTGAGTTACGAGTTCCGTCACGGAACGAATTAAACTCGTAAGTCAAGGCCCCACTGTAAAGGAAATGCAAATGAGAATCAAATACCTATAGTATGCCATACCTGTAGTACTGGTAAAAATTTAAAAGTCTGACCACATCAGTGAGTGAAGATAGCACTGCTGGGGTTGGAGAGGGTGTGTGAATGAGAATTATCACATAGAGCAATTTGGCAAAATTCAGTAAATTTGAGAATACATGTTCCCTATAATGCTGCCATTCTACTTCAAGGTATATACCCTAGAAACTCTTGCTCAGGTGCACAAAGAGGCACATATAGGATGCTCAGTGATACAGGATGCTCAGTGCAGCATAATTAATAATGGCAAATACCTGGCAATCACATTGATGTCAATTAGCAGGAGAATGGATAACTGGTGGTGTCTTCCTATGAAGTTTTTGGCCAGGTGATCCAAAGCTTAACCGTCTGTGTCTTTGTTTCTTGATCTAATGATGATGATCGCAATGTACCTATCTGATTAAGAAAAGATTTTTGTAAGGATAGAGTGAGTCTGTACTGTAAAATACCTAAGTCAGTGTCAAGCACAAAACAAAATCTATTAAGAGCAGCAGCAATAGTAGTAGTAACAGTAGTAGCTGTAATAGCACTAGTATATAGAAGTATAATCAATCTATCCACATGGCTAAATTATATAGAAATATGAAGGAGAAAACGAAAATTGCAGGTGAATCTATGCAGTATGTCTATGGGCAGATACATGTGTTTCATTTTAGAAACATGCATGGGGACGAACACCAAATTCTACATGGTGGTCACATTTGAAGATGGAAATGGGTTTCAAGGAAGGGTGGCAAGAGTTTCAGTAGTATCTATTTTATTTTTTAGCTAGATTTTTATTTTATTTGCCATCTATAGTTTTGCATGCCTGAAAACAACTTTTTAGAAGTGTTACTAGGGCTGGGATCCTACTTAATGTTTTCCATCTACCCATTGTTCATGCCCCCATCATACACTGGATGTCCAAAAACAGGATTAATTTAAATCCAGGAAGTCTTCATTGAAAATATCCAAGGCAAGAAAACAAACTAATTTCCAAAATATCTAATAAATGTATTCCATTTGGTCTTTTTGGCACAGAAACAAGTTTTTTGAAAAGTGATGCTGTGCTGTAACTTGTCTTCGTCATTTAGCATTGAATTTACCAATTGTTTAGACACTTACTTCCCTGGAAATTGAAAATAAATTTTCCATTAACTATTTTAAACAGTGATTAACTTCCCAACCTAACCCGCAAAATCCTATTTAACCCATGTTGCTGCTTAAATTTAAGACAATTAAAACAAATATAAGAAAAACATAGATGGGTTTTGTTTGTTTGTTTATTTGTTTGTTTGTGTTTTGCTTGGTGCTATTAAGATAACAGCAGCCTCAGTAGAGGTCTCCTTTCATTGAGAAAGGAAAATACTAAATTAGCTTGTGTTCTACATTTCCCTTTCTCTCAGAGCATTTACTAACCTCATCTGCTTGCACATAGTCTACAACTCATTTTTAATCCAAATATGCCATAATTACATTTTTCTAAATAGATTTTCCTCGGTGGTGGCCATTTTTAATTCAAAAGCCAGCATCTCCCAACTGATTTGGGGGGTTCCAAAGAGGAGTGTCAGGGAAGTCCTGCCCCAAGTCCCACTTCCTGACTGCAGCCCACTCCCTCTCAAGTCAGATGGGAGAAGGGTGGATGCCCCTACCTGGGAGACTAGAGAGGTGGTGGAGGGATCCGGCAGAAGTGGCAGAGAGCTCTGCCAGGGAGGAAAACAGGATTTCATCAAGGAAATCAGTTGAAGCCAGGACATGCCAGCCTCTAAGGGCATATAGCACCATAGACCATTGTCAAGGATAAATAGGGTTGATGGCTCCAAAGTAGAAAAAATTAAGTTGTTCAAAATCAAGGCTGCTGAGGATGTGTTTGGGTTGGAGTTTCTGTTCAGATAGGAATTGTGTGGCTGAGCTGGGTATGAGGGCTTAAAGGAGCTGTGTACACAGGCCATCTGGGAGAAATTCCCTCGTAAATAAGATCTATCTCTTCGTCCCCTTCCCATCCTTCTCCATTTCCCCTCTTTCTTTCCTATATCCTCTTTTATTTGGAGAACACTTTATATATGTTCCACCATCCATAGTAGACAAATGTTAATATTTTATCATACTGGCTTCAAATATTTCAATCAAAAACTCAAGTGCTGCCCTAACCGGTTTGCTCAGTGGATAGAGCATCGGCCTGTGGACTGAAGGGTCCCAAGTTCGATTCCGATCAAGGGCATGTACCTTGGTTGTGGATGCATCCCCAGTAGGGGGTGTGCAGGAGGCAGCTGATGGATCTTTCTCTCTCATCGATGTTTCTAACTCTCTATCCCTCTCCCTTCTTCTCTGTAAAAAATCAATAAAATATATTTAAAACAAAACAAAAGAAAAAAAAACAACAACACTCAAGTGTTACAAGTACAGTTGTCCCTCTCCTTGGTCCCAGTCATCTCCTTCCCTGTCCAAGCACATCTACTATCATGAATTTGGTGTAGATCCTTCTAGTACACACTTACATTTTTTCCTATGCAAGTATTTATCCATAAACGATACACTGTATTGTGTCTTTTTAAATGGAATAAATATGTCATGCCATGTGTATTGGGGGACAACCTGCTTTTGCCACTAAACATACTTTTTAACTCTAACCATGTTCAATATATTGATCGAATTTGTTCCTTTTAACTATTGTGTAGTATTCCATCATATAGTATACCACACTTCATTTATTCATCCCCTTCATGATATGTGTTTTCAAACTTTTCACCATTATAAGCAATGCTAATGAATATCTTAATACCCATTTATTCTTTAGCAACAAAACAGCAGTTTCTAGAAACTACAATTCTGATCTTTTTTTATACATTCTATGATAAAGGGCTAAGATACATCTACAATTAGTGTATGTACCCAGGGGTCACCAGTTTGTTGAGATGATTGCTTATCTTGTCAGAATTCTCTAGTATGTGGAATGCAGGCTTGAGAACCAAAATGCTTGGGTCCAAGTTTTGACTCAGACTCCAGTGAACTGAGGGTCATTGACTTGTCAGATAATTCTTTCCCCTTCTACTGTCAGCTAAGGGGTGCGCTCAGGTCAGTCTTTATGGGACACTGGTAGCTTTGATTCATTCTCCCAATGTTTGGGCTGCTTTGTGGTGCTCTCCTTTTATGTAAGCCATTAGGCAATGTGGCCTCAAGTCAAGGAAGCTGTGAATCTGGTTCTCTTTCTTTACCCATTACTTCCTCCTCCACCAACCCAGAGAAGACCCTTGGTTCCCTTGGATGGTAGCTTGTAACTCCAATCTGAACTCTGATTGGAGACTGACTAGCACACACCTGCCAGCACCTGGTTAGATGACACCACAGAGAGATACGGCACAAATGTTCTTGCCCCCAGCATGGAGCTGGCTGTGGCCACAACTGGGGCCTCATCCTGGCCCAAACATGTGAAAGGCGGGGAAAAGTAGATTTCCTCCCATGTGGGGACAGACCCTGGTGTAGGACTCAAGCCCAGATGGAAGAGCAGTTGAAAGAAGAGAGTCATCCCCTTATAGGTTCTAAACCCTGTGACTCCGCCTACTCAAAAACTTGGTTGAAACAGTGCCTGACAGCTGACCAAACCAGATTGAGATTCATTCTCCCTGGGCTCAAGAAAAAAGGGAGAAGAACTAGGAGAAAAGAAGAGCTTTGTGAGCTTCTCAGGCCAGGTGCACCGAGAGGTGTCACTGATCCCTTGATCCTGAATCCCAGCTTCTTTCCAAACCTGGACACCTATAACAATGGCAGTTAAATCTCTCTCCCCAAACTAGCCCAGAAAGCCACAGGACAGAGAAAATAGAATATGCCTAAAGGGACATTGTGAAAAAAAGGTAAATGATATTAGGAGTTTGGGTTTTCATTAAACTCTATTTATTTAAGAAGGTTGAGAAAGTCATTGACCAACTCTTTCATTATCCTATCTAAATGTCAGTGAATCAAATTAGCTATAACATGTTAAACATGTTTACATATATAAATCACTCATCATAAAAGCACATCAAAATAGGTAAAATCAGTTTTAAAATATAAAAAGTTATTCCTTCATATCATCCCAGGATCATGTTTTAAAGACTTGGAACAGTTCTACTAGCTAGATCTCTGAAGTCCCCTCGGATTTAGACCACAAGAATCAAAATTCTAACTATGACCTAGTAGTAATTAATAATATTATGCATAGTAAAATTAAGTTGTCATGATGTAGAGCTCTGATGACAATTACAAAAATCTTTAAGTGACTTAAAAATAATTCATCAAGAGCTTTTGTTTAGCTAACATTTACTAGCGTCAATGGTCTTCATTTTTCAGAATGTTAGAATGCTCCTTATGTTTGTTTCTGTAAATTTTTTTTTCCAATTATTTTTAAAATAGATTTTATTTTTTTGGAGCAATTTATATTCACAGCAAAATCGAGTAGAAGGCCCATACACCCTTGCCCCTGACATGCATAACTTCCCGCATTATCAACATCCTCTACCAGTGATGCATTTGTCCTGCTGTCATACTGCTTCCCAAGACTATGAATCAACAATGTTTGATCTTTTAAAGCTTTTGCCATCTAGTTGAACTATCTTTATCCTTATTAATAATCATTGAAAATCTTCATCTCACTTTCCTATATTCATGGAAGATTTCTTATACTAAATGAATATCTTTTAACTCAGGCAATTATGGCCCAGTTGACTGTTATGAGGGGGCAATTGAAGAGCAGAAACTCCAGACTAGGATTTCCCTAAAGGTAGGGAGTAGAGCAGAGAAAGGATATGGTAACCATAAGTCAGAGTTTGTGTCATTGTATCCCTCTCCAAAAAAAAAAAAAAAAAAAAAAAAAATGTTTTTTGGGGAAATATTATACATGCTAAACGATTCTTCAGGAAAAAGAGTCACAGGGTCTATTGAATTTGTGAAAAATTACATACTATTCACCTCTCTTGGAGACTTACAATGCACATTAGTATATTAAAGGCTCTGAGAAATTCCTTTTTAAAAAATATTTTTTATTGATTTTTTTACAGAGAGGAAGGGAGGGAGATATAGAGAGTTAGAAACATCGATGAGAGAGAAACATCAATCAGCTGCCTCCTGCACACCCCCTATTGGGGATGTGCCCGCAACCAAGGTACATGCCCTTGCCCGGAATCGAACCTGGGACCCTTCAGTCAGCAGGCCAACGCTCTGTCCACCGAGCCAACCAGCTAGGGCTGAGAAATTCTTTAGTAAAAGAACTTTGTTTAATTTCTTTAACCCAGCATTACCTAAATTTATTTGACCATAGGACCCACTTTTTTTCTCAAGTATTCCTATTCCATTGACATTTTGTGGAATTTATGCTCCATGAAAATCATTTGGGAAAGTATGGCTCAGCATTTCACATCAACTTCTCCAAGGTGAAGTAATGGATAGTGAAACAAAGAGAGGCGTACAGCTAGAAAAAGTCAAAGCTAATGGGAGTCTTTATTTTTAATTTAAAAAAGGGGGGGCAGGAGAAGCTTGAGTGTGTTTATAGGCTGGGGGAAGAAGCCTAAAGAGATGATGAGATTAAAGTCACAGGAAAGGGATAATCAGTGGAATCTAGGGGCGACACTAATATTTCCGCTAGCCAAAGAGATAAGAGTTATTATTGCACACATTTTGCAGATGAGAAAATGAAGGCTTTAAGGGGTTAAGTTGCCCAGGGCCACGCAGCTGCTCAGTGGCAGAGCCAGGCTTCAAGGTCAGGTGTAATTTTATAGGCTCTGCTCTCTCTACTGTGCCATGCTCTCTTCTAAGTCCTAAGTATCGTTCCAAAAATGTTTCTTCTTTTCATCTTCCCACTGGAGTAGCAGTGGATGATGAGTCAGTTTTGGGGGTATTTTGAGTTGAGGTTCCCAGGGAATAAGATTCATTTCTTCCCTCTACTCTCAGAATTCTTTCCCAAGCCTTTTCTCTGCTTCCGGTCCTTCCCTATGTGAACTCATAATCAGCATATGCACACACACATTGTATATATACATACAAGATCTATACATATTGTAAATACACATATACATTTTACTAGTTATATAAGGTCTGTATGCTGTACCTCCTTTACATACACACATATGTAAATACATATGTTATTAATAAGTGACATAATCATTTACCAAGTTCTTTCCCACCCATTGCATACCCCCTCCCTAAAGTCATAATTCTGGTCTCGTGAATTTATGGATAGCTGCAGAGGAAATAACATAGTGGTTGTAAAACAAAGACAATGGCTTTAGGTGGGGCTTCTGAACTCTAAACTGGAATGTTTGTCCTGTTATTTTGCGGCTACTTCAGATTCCATTTTTTTTTATATAGTGTTGAAGCTTTAGTAAAATGTTATTACCCTTCTAGGAGGGGTTACTTTAAAATGTACACAAAGAGCCCTAACCGGTTTGGCTCAGTGGATAGAGCGTCGGCCTGCAGACTGAAAGGTTCCAGGTTCGATCCCGGCCAAGGGCGTGTACCTTGGTTGCGGGCACATCCCCAGTAGGAGGTGTGCAGGAGGCAGCTGATCCATGTTCCTCTCTCTTTGATGTTTCTAACTATACCTCTCCCTTCTGCTCTATGAAAAATCAATAAAATATATTTTAAAAAATAAAACTTCCCGCAAATGCCCTTTTAAAAAAATTAAATTAAAAAAAATAAATAAAATGTAGACAAAGACGAACTGGTCAACATAATTGCTGTATTTAGATTTTTCCAAAGGCTTTTGACATGTTTCCAAAGCAAATACTGTATTAAAAATATAATTGTAAATTGATAGAAATATCTCCTTATGAAGAGAATATTGGCTTAAATAAGCTCCACTGGAGCATGGACATTTTTAACATACATAACTAAATATTTTAACAGCACCTGTTTCCTGTGCCGCACGCATGTTTTAAAGTGCACAGAGTGCTCAAAACTGTGTTGTTTCCAGGATGCATCTACAGCTTTCACTGAAAATGAGGATATTTCCAAAGCCTGAGGGATCTGGGGACTGACCTTTGCTCCCAAATCCCATTCTGTGCAGAGCAAAATGTGTTGTGTGGTTACAACAATTAACAGTATGTGAATCTACAAGTGACCTCAATCCATTATCACCAGATCTTAGAAAATATCCTCTTTTTGCTTTCTTTACCTGTGCTGCTTTCTCTTGCACCAGTCTCCTGTTTATTTATATTTCCCTATTTATGTGTTATATTTTTTAAAAATCTTTACAAATATTTGAAAAATTAAAAAACAAATCTATATTTCTGAACAGAAAAGAAGTTGTTAGTATTGAGAGTCCTAGCAATGGAAGCTGGGAAGGGTCCAGGCATAAGAGAGGACAGGCTGGCTTGGGAGGGAGAGGCATTACCCTTTCTGAAAAAGATTTGGGATAAAAAAATTTTAGAGTTTGGAAGTATAAGGGAGGAAAGTTGAGTCTATCATAATTGACTGCCTCAGTGTTCTTGGAGAAATAGGTGAGTAGATGGGGAATGGAGTGGAATTGGAGGCTTGTGGAATAGCCCGTGTAGACTTTGAAAAAGAGAAAATTGATAATATTAACAATCTGCTTGGTTCAGCATCACAAATCCTTAGGGAAATGCAAATTAAAACCACAAATTAATTCACAAATGGATGCCAGCACTTGCCTATCAGAATGGCTAAAATAAAATAAAAAAATGTGTACTGAAGGCTAGCAAGACTGCAGAGCAACTCTCACACATAGATATTTGGAATGCAAAATAGGGCAGCCACTTGGGAAAACAGTTTGGCAGCTTCTTTTAAAGTTAAACATATACTTACAATACAACCTAGGCATTCCACTCCTACGTATTCACCCAAGTGAAATGAAAACTATGTTCACACTAAAACCTGTAAATGAATGTTTACAGCACTTTATTCATTATGGCCCCACACTGGAAACAACCCAGATGTCTGTCACCTGGGGAATGGATAAAGAGTAATGCATCCATATAATAAAATATTATCCTATATAATAAAAGGCTAATATGCAAATCAACTGAACAGCGGAATGACCGGTCGCTATGACACGCATTGACCACCAGGGGGCAGATGCTCAAAGCAGGAGCTGCCCCCTGGTGGTCAGTGCGCTCTCATTGGAGGAGCGCCGCTCAGCCAGAAGCCGAGCTCATGGCTGGCAAGTGCAGCGGCGGTGGTGGGAGCCTCTTCCGCTTCCCTGGCAGCACTAAGGATGTCCATCTGCCAGCTTAGGCCCACTCTCTGTGGGGAGCGGGAATAAGCCATCAGTTGGACATCTCCCGAGGGCTCCCGGACTGGGAGAGGGCACAGACTGGGCTGAGGGTCCCCTCAAGTGCACAACTTTCGTGTACTGGGCCTCTAGTTCAGCAATAAAAAGGAATGTATTAGTGAGAGTCTTCTCAATAGCACGGGTAAATCTCTGTGCTAAGTGAAAGAAGCCAGAGTCAAAACGCCACATACTATATGATTCCATTTATACGACATTACAGTGAAGACAAAATTGTTGTGACATGAACAGATCAGTACTAGATAGTGATTAAAAGTTGGGGAGGACTTGACTACAAAGCAGAGGCATGGGGGAATTTTTCTTTGAGGTGATAAAACTATTCTGTATTGTGATGATATGGTAGTTGCATAATTTTATACACTTGTCAAAATTAATAGAACTGAACATCAAAAATCATAAATTTTATTGCATGTTAGTAAAGAAGAAAGATAAAGAGAAACTTCCTGGAATGTCTCTCAACTGTCACAACACAAGATTTGACCTTTCAAATTCTACTGCTCTCTCACAGCCCCATCAAATGTTGTCTTTCTTATGGCACATTCTCCAACCCCCATGAGCCATCCCCCATCACAGTTACTTGCTTCGTCTATGTCTCTCTAGCACTTTACTTATATCTATTTTTACCATCTTATTGAGCATTCTTCTCCTCTTACAAAAAAAGAAATGTGCATCACTTAAGAAAGGGAATATGCGTAGAGCTTGTATTCTGTTGGTATGCCCAGCATCTGGTTTAGAAACTTACACATGGCCCACACCTAAGTACTTGTCAAAGGAAGGAGTGAATGAGTTAGTATTTTGTCCATCTTCAAAACTTTTTATTATGGAAAATTTCAAACATATTCAGTAAAAGAGAGAAAGCAGTATAACAAATCCCATGTTATCTAACTAACTTCACACTCTCCATGTTCAACTACTTTATTTTAAGCAAATCTCAGACATCATTTCTTGCATTAACACACCAATATCTATATTAAGACAAGGGCTCTCTTTTGTTGAATATAGCCACAATGCTATTTTCCCTAAAAGTCAACATATTAAAATATATTTTTTATTTCCCTAATTTTATTATACTTAATATTGTCTAATAGCCACTTACTGTTCAAGTTTCCCAATTATCTCATGAGTGTCTTTTTACAGTTGGTTGGTTTGAATCCAGATCCAAACAACATTCCCACATTGCATTTTGTTGATGTTTCTTTAAATTTCTTTTCACCTACATCAGTTCCCCCTGTAGTCATCTGTCCTGTAGCATTACCCACATTCTGAATTTATGATTTAGGTTCATAGGTGGGCCTCTGTATTTCTTGTTGCATTAAATTAGAGACAACGATGCCTGTTGGTCTCTCTGTGATGTTAAGATTGATCTGTAGGTTTAGATATTGTCAAATTCATCCGTTAAGATGTTCTCCATCAGTTTTTCATCTAAGAACTTTAGCAGTGTGGATCCAATATTTCATTAGGGGTTAGAAATGGATGATATTTTAATTATATGGTTTCTTCTACCTGTGTTAGCTGGCATTCAGTTAACATAGGAAAGGCAGAATAAATGCTTGCTTCTATCTTTTTAGTTTTTATTTTATTTTTTTAAATTAAATCTTTATTGTTCAGATTATTATAGTTGTTCCTCTTTTCCCCCCCATAGCTCCCCTCCACCCGTTTCCCACCCCACCCTTCGCCTTCACCCCCCACACTGTCCTCATCCATAGGTGCACAATTTTTGTTCAGTCTTTTCCTGCATCCCCCACACCCCTTTCCCCCCCAAGAATAGTCAGTCCACTCCCTTTAAATGCCCCTGATTCTATTTAATCACCAGTTTATTCTGTTCATCAGATTATTTATTCACTTGATTTTTATATTTACTTGTTGATAGATGTGTATTTGTTGTTCATAGTTTGTATCTTTACCATTTTCTTCTTCTTCTTCCTCCTCTTAAAGGATACCTTTCAGCATTTCATATAATACTGGTTTGGTGGTGATGAACTCCTTTAGCTTTTTCTTACCTGTGAAGCTCTTTATCTGACCTTCAATTCTGAATGATAGCTTTGCTGGATAAAGTAATCTTGGTTGGCCAAAACCGGTTTGGCTCAGTGGATAGAGCATCGGCCTGCGGACTGAAAGGTCCCAGGTTCGATTCCGGTCAAGGGCATATCCCCAGTAGGAGATGTGCAGGAGGCAGCTGATCGATGTTTCTCTCTCATCGATGTTTCTAACTCTCTATCTCTCTCCCTTCCTCTCTGTAAAAAATCAATAAAATATATTTAAAAAAAAAAAAAAGTAATCTTGGTTGTAAGTTCTTGGTATTCATCACTTTGAATATTTCTTGCCACTCCCTTCTGGCCTGCAAAGTTTCTGTTGAGAAATCAGCTGACAGTCGTATGGATACTCCCTTGTAGGTAACTGACTTTTTTTCTCTTGCTGCTTTTAAGATTCTCACTTTGTCTTTTGCCCTTGGCATTTTAATTATGATGTGTCTTGGTGTGGTTCTCTTTGGATTCCTTTTGTTTGGGGTTCTCTGTGCTTCCTGCACTTGTAAGTCTATTTCTTTCACCAGGTAGGGGAAGTTTTCTGTCATTATTTCTTCAAATAGGTTTTCAATATCTTGCTCTCTCTCTTCTTCTGGCACCCCTATAATTCTGATGTTGGTACGCTTGAAGCTGTCCCAGAGACTCCTTATACTATCTTCACATTTTTGGATTCTTTTTTCATTTTGCTTTTCCGGTTGGGTGTTTTTTGCTTCTTTGTATTTCAAATCTTTGACTTGATTCTTGCGATCCTCTAGTCTGCTGTTGGGAGTCTGTATAATATTCCTTATTTCAGTCAGTGTATGCTTAATTTCTAGTTGGTCCTTTATCACAACCTTGAGGGTCTCATTAGATTTCTTGAGGGTCTCATTAGGTTTATCGGCGGTTTCTAGAAAATTCTTGAAAAACCTTAATAGTGTGGTTTTGAACTCTATATGCAGTAGTTTGCTTTCCTCCATGTCTGTCATTTGTGTACTGTTTCTTTGCCTCCACATTTTTTTATGCTTCGCTTTGTCGATAGAGTGGCTTTCTGTACTAGGTGTCCTATAGGGCCCAGTGGCTCAGCCTCCCCAATTACCTGAGGTGGACACTCTTGGAGCACCCCTATGTGGGCTGTGTGCACAGTCTTGTTGTAGTTAAACCTTGATTTTTGTAGGTATCACTGGGAGGGATTGACCTCCAGGCCAATTGGCTGTGAGAATCAGCTGTGTCTATGGTGGGAGAACTTCTGTGCTGGAGACACCCCTCCGGGGAAAGACTTGCTTCAATGGGGCTTTGATGCTCACTGAGTCTGCTCCCTGAGTGTGTCCTTTATGAATCCAAGGAGCTGCAATCTGGATGGTCCCTCTCTGACCACCGGGCACACTGGCTCCTGGATCTCTAGGGAGGTGCTAATCTAGCCTCTTCCTGAGGCTATCCAGCAGGAACCATCTGTGAAGCAATGCAAGTTGCCCTGGGGCCTTGGGCCAGCTGTAGTTTGTTATGTAATTATCAGATTGCAAAGGGCCAGGCCTTTCATATGCAAAAGCCTCCATGGCTTGGGCAGGGCAGGGTCCCAGAGGATCAACAGGGTGGAGCGAGCAGTTATGGCTGCTCTCAGTCCTGCCCTCAGAGGCCCTGCTTCTCAGTGTCCTGGCAATCGCTGCAAGCACCCCAGAGAGAAAGCTGCCCTCGAGTTCTGAATGATGCCAGACAGTCCAGTTTCTCCTGTATGAGTCTGGGTCCCCAGAGACTCGCCCAGAACTGGAGCTCAGAGCTTGAGACTCCCTTCTGATTGAAAAAGACAACCGTGTCCTCAGCTGTCAACCTTCTCCGCATGCGCCTCTGTACCTCCGTATTTTACTTCCACATCGCACCTCCTCTGGGTCTCGGTATGCTTTTCTTTTTCCTTCTAGTTGTAGAATTTCCACTCAGACAACCTTCCTGTGGTTCTAGATGATGTCCGTTTTGTCTTTTAGTTGTATTTTTGAAGTGGCTGTGCGAGGCAGCAATATCCGGTGTTTACCTATGTCGCCATCTTGGTTTCTCCTATCTTTTTATTTACAACTAGAGGCCTGGTACACGAAATTTGGAGTGGGGGGCTGTCCCTCAGCCTGGCCTGTGCCCTCTCACAGTCCGGGAGCCCTCGGAGGATGTCCAACTGGAGCAGGCCTAAGCCGGCAGTCAGACATCCTTAGTGCTGCTGTGGAGGTGGAGAGGTTGGAGCCATTTAGCAGCTCCCACCACTGCCACTGTGCTTGCCAGCCATGAGCCTGGCTCAGGGCTTCTGGCTGAGCGTTCCCTATGGGAACACACTGACCACCAGGGGACAGCTCCTGCGTTCAGCCCCCTGGTGGTCAGTGAGCATCATAGTGCCGTTCAGTTGATTTGCATATTAGCCTTTTATTACATAGGATTTTTTCATATTATTTAATTAGTATTCTAGCAATATCCAAAGGTGACCATTGATATTATTAAAAATATTATTATGTACTTATGGGTTCTAACATGATACATTTCATACCTGGAATTATTTTTGATGCTTAAACTGGCCCGTCTTTAACCAGTAGGAAGATTTTCAATTTGTCTCTAATATTCTTTGATTGTTTCTTTTCTGATGTGACAAGATAGTCTAGCATCATCTTATGCATTTCCTGAGTCAGAACTGGAATCTGCCAGTTATTTATCCAAGGAGCCCTGACTACTTTTAGTGGATAGTGAGAGCACTGGCTGTCTCATTTCAATGGGTTGACCATTGCTTCCAGGCCTTTTCAGTGGACAGAGATGGGAAAAATATCATGACTTATTTCCTATTTTTAAATGAGGAAAAAACATGATTTGGTCAGTTTATTGTTCTTGGATACTGATGGAGGGAGTCGATGGTTAAAGTGTTCACTGAAGTATGCATTTGGGCATTTGGAACAGAATTAGGGACCAGCAAAAATCGCAAAATAAGTGGAGTGAGATCTCATAAAGGGAAGTCTAAGTTAGTGGTACTGAATAAGCCATTGCTAAGCTGAAAATTAGAAAAATTGAAAAGATTCCTAGTACAAGGCTGCTCAGCTTACGATACTAAATAATTACTTAATATGTTTTAGAGAAACTCATGTTAATTAAGATTGTGAGACACTTCCTCCAAGTTAACATTATCTTTATGAGCTGCTGTGGATTCCTTCCCCGTTCTTCTTGTTACCAAGATCTAGGTTGGAACCATTTAACAGCTCTGTTTCCTGTCGAGTTTTCAAGCGGAAGGTGAACTTTGCCTTGGCCAGGTGTTTGGTGTCTGAGCAGAAGTAGCATGAAAAGCAGAGCCTTCTTAAATCCCTACGAAATTGTAACTTTAGGTTAAAAAAAAATCAAGCACATTTAACAAAAATAAGCACATGTACAAATCTTATTTTTGATGAGCTTTATTGTATCTCATTTTTTACAAATGAGTGAAAATTATAGTATCAAACCCAAGGTGTGCTGCATATTGGCTCAGCATCCAATCTACTGTTGCATTAGGACAGCAATTTTCAACCAGTATGCCCACACCTAAGGAGGATGGAGGAAGAATTTTTAAAATAATTAAAAAAATTTTAAATAATTAAAAATGCAACACCTATTTAGTCAGGGTCACTGACCTCTTTTCCTTTAGATGATCAAATAAAAAAATGATAACAACCAATACAACAAAAGCCATCCAGTGTGAATAAATCAAAATTTTGCCTATTTTTTGGTAAGATCGGCAAAATATGCAGTATGTTTTTTGATGTACTGCAGAATTTCCATAATTAGTTCATGCGTGTCATGAGATGACAAAGATTGAAAATTGCTGAGATGACTCGTGACAGGTTTGTCTTATTCTGACATTTCCACAGGAATTGAAACAGGATATTGAACCAACTTTAACTACTTTGAACCCACAAGATCTCAGCTAAAAAATTACCTTCCTAAATAGATTTCCACAAGGCCAGAGAACAGGGAGAGTAGCTAAGAACAAGCCTTCTTATTTGTACAGGGTGTCCCACAAAAATGTATACACATTTTAAGAGCTGGTAGCTCAATTTTGAAAGTGAAATGTATTTTTAATAAACACCATCTTTATAATTATTCAGTGTGTATACATTTTTGGGGGGACATCCTATATTTGTTGATAACTTTGCAGTTTTTCCTAACTGCATATTTTTTACCTAACCCATTTTGTAATGATATTCCCGGCTTCCTGAATAGTTAGATTTATACTGATACCTTGATTTGCTTATGGACCCTAAGACCTAAATTGGTGGTACTGAATAAATGGTTATAATTTTCATTTGGATCTCAGATTCTTCCATCCTCTTATACAAACATAGCAAAGAAATAAAAGGTCTATTTAGGTAACACGAAACACCCAACATGTTTGAATTACAGCTTTGCTGTGGACTTAACGAGTTAGGCAGGCAGCTTTACCTTTCTGGGGACCTATAAAACTTGATACTAATATTGTTTATCTTTATGTATGATTGGCCTAGAGGAGAGAACACATTACCTTTATTTGAGCTTTTCAGAAAAAAAATGTTCTAGTTAAGATACAAAGTTAAATACAGCTATATTAAATCTTCTCCCCTGTAATTTTACAACATGCCTTTTTCAACCAGACCCCTAAAAAGGGGCTAATTCGAGTGGATTTATTGTGGTTTTTTTTTTTTAATAATAGTAAACTTACCATGGTAAAGGAATATTAAAAAGCATTTAGCTTCTTGTTATTTCATTAATATTTTAAAGCTTCTTTGACTTTTTAGAAAATTAAATAATCCAAATATCATGCTATTAAAAGCAACGTTCAGGGAGTTTCCTCCTGTCCCTTAGAGGTGAATTATTGTCAGGAGCAGCTGTGCCATTCCACGGGGGTCCCCTTGTTCAAACTGGGCAAGCCTGCCGGTCTTTTCTTCTTTCTTTCATTGCTTCTGCAGCCTCCTCTATGGCTTAGTGCATTCTCATTCCCATCCTGGCCAGTGCTAGTGGGCTACAGGGAAACAAGTGGGGTGGAGGTGGGGCCATACAACTCCCCTTCCTCTTCCTGGACAAGTCCCTCACCAACAACCCCTTTCCCTGTCTCCTCATTCTCTTCAGTCTCCTGCATAAGCTTTCATGAAGCTAAGAGTCTAGTGGAGAAGGTGGGCACAAAAGAGAGCAGGGAGGGAAGGCGGGGAGGAGTGCGGGCGGGGGGGGGGGGCATGAAGGGAAAGGAGGATGGAGGAAGAATATTAAACACCAGAAACATATCAGATATAGCTGTGTCTTATATTGCTGCATGCTGGACAAGGTAATGCGAAAGAAATGGTAGACGTATTACCTTTGTTTGGATGGCTAAGGGAAGCCATTTTGAGGAGGTGACATTTACATTGAATTGCAATGATGAAAAAGGAACCAATGAGAAGAAGGTTAGTGGGAGAACATTCCTAGAATAGGGAATGATCAGGGAAAGTACCGAGGGTAGGGACAGGCTTGGTGTGTTGGAACCAGTGGGGTTGTAGCAAAGGAGGCAACTGCAGGGTGGTCAGAGGCAGGCAAGCCCGGATTATGTAGGAGTGAGGAGTGTGGGCTTAACTCTAAGCCTGAAGAAAAGGCATTGGGGAGTGATAGCATCTGATCGCTGTCCACCATCCTGATTTTTCCTTATTCCTGGTCAAAGCTGGTTCGCAACCATTGAGTCAGGGCACTGGCCTGGACAACAAATGTGGGCACATACCTGGCACTCTGCATTGACACTGAGATCGATAGAGGAAAGGCATTGATTGCTTCTTGATAAAAAAAAAAAAAACCCTTTTACCTGCCCTGCTTCAGAGTTCCCATGCAAAGAAGTTCCAAGTGGACTCAGAGAGGTGACAGAATATATTCTGCAGGTTGTTAGCAATGCTTCTGGAATAAGCAGCTCATTCTGAATAGCTCATGGGCAAAGTGGTGCCTTAATCACCTTGACAACCCCAACAACCAGGCCAGTGCCTTCACTAATTCAGTCTCCACAAGCATTTGTTTTCTGTTGGGTATTTCTTCATTTTATAGGAATTTATTGGGTACTTAATATGTGCCAGGCACCATTCTCTGCCAACAGTGCAACTTATCTTTTACACTTCACCAGGAAGTACCTGGATAAACAGGAGAGGGACACAGGCTGTCGTGTTCACTACTTATATATCACTAGAGGCCCAGTGCACGACATTCGTGCACTGAGGGGTGGGGGGTCCCTCAGCCCGACCTGCACCCTCTTTCAGTCAGACAGCCTCAGAGGGGTCCTTAGCACTGCTGTGGAGGCGGGAGAGGCTCCCGCCATCACCGCTGTGATTGCCAACAGTAAGCCCGGCTTCTGGCTGAGCAGTGTTCCCCCTGTGGGAGCACACTGACCACCACGGAGCGGCTCCTGCATTGAGCGTTTGCCCCCTGATGGTCAATGTGCGTCATAGGGACTGGACATTCCACCATTTGGTCGATTTGCATATTAGGGTTTTATTTTATAGGATAAGGGATTAGAAAAGCAGGCCCAGCAGGAAGACTCATTTATAAAGCCTGCTGAGTGCCTGGTCAGCATGGTTCGGTGGTTGAGTATTGACCTATGAACCAGGAGGTCACGGTTCAATTCCTGGTTAGGGCACATGCCCGGGTCATGAGCTCCATCCCCAGTAGGGGGCATGCAGGAGGCAGCCAATTGATGATTCTCTCTCATCATTGATGTTTCTATCTCTCTCTCCCTCTCCCTTCTTCTCTGAAATCAGTAATGTAGGGCGCGGCTATAGGGTTAAGCCTCAGACTGACCTGTTGGCACAGCCACAAACAAGTCCCAGCTTAGAGGGCACAGTCCTCTTAGCATAATTAGGCTTGACCTTATGACGCTCCCTAGATCTTATCTGGGTAGCTAATGAGCTATGGGAGGTGCAGCAAGTGCTGCCAAAACAAGTGAAACTCACAAGAACATTGTAACTATGGTGACCACTACCTTGTTTACCTCTGGCTATAAAATAAAGGCTCAGTTTGCCTCTGGATCTCTCTCTGTGGCCTCAGCCAGGCACAGGAAGATCCACCTAGACCCAGCTTATTCTCTCTGTCTGTCATTTCTTCATCCTTTCGCCGCCCTCACTTAGGCTTTTGAACCCTTGGCTGAGCTGGCTTGGCACAAGTAAAAATATATATTTTTTTAAAAGCCTGCTGAAGTGTCAGGTAAAGACATACCATTGAAGGCAACACAACAAATCTTCCCATGGTAGTAGATCCCAAAATCAGCTACTGAAGAATTTTGATCGTCTCCATTTGACAGAAGACTGCTTTCCTTTATTGTTTTGTGTACAAATAAGTCTGTTTGTATAAATAAATCTTGCATCAGATTAGAGGACCCTGGGTCACATTTATAAAAAAAAATGGACAAACACCTCTGCCCATGAAGTTTGCCTTCTAGTGATAGATGAGTATGCATGACTTTTACACATTCCTGGGTAATCAGGTGTGATGGTGGTGGTGGCATTGTGCATCTATATGTATTTTCTGAAGAGCAGTGAGGGAAGAAAACAGTGGAGATTAATGTAGAAAAATGTATGACTTTCATAGAAGGTAATAATAGCCAATTTAAAGCAGCAAAGCATGTTAGGCGTAGTGTCACCCTATGTGCTCTGACTGTAGAACAGTCTGGAGGTTCCACAAAGCCATCATTCTGGTGGCCCTGAGGACAATGTTTTTAGCATCAAGTCAAGGTCTGTCCTGAAAAGAACCTGAATTTCTTTGTATCAGCCACAGCTCTTAGTGGCCAACCAGAGCGAAGGGAAGCAGGCCAACCAGAACCTTCTCTAGCCAATTAGAGCAGGAAGAATATTTATAAAAGGATTAGTGGCCCGGTGCACAAAATTCATGCACGAGGGAGAGGGTGTTCCTCAGCCCGGCCTGAACCCTCTCAAATCTGGGACCCCTCGAAGGATATCCTACTGCTGGTTTACAGGGATTGGGCCTAAACCAGCATTCGGACATCCCTCTTGCAATCCAGGACTGCTGGCTCCTAACTGTTCACCTGCCTGCCTTCCTGCCTGATTGCCCCTAACCACTCTGCCTGCCAGCCTGCTCGCTCCCAACTGCCCCCCGCCAGCCTGATCACCCCCAACTGCCCCCCTGCTGGCCTGCTCACTCCAAACTGTCCCCGCCCTGCTGTCCTGATCACCTCCAACTAACCCCCACTGATGGCCTGCTTGCCCCCAACTGGCCCCCCTGCTGGTCTGCTTACCTCCAACGGCCCCACCCCCCACCAGCCTGATCACCCACAACTGCCCTCCCTTCTTGGCCTCTAACCACCTCTACCTCAGCCCTGCCACCATGGCTTTGTCTAGAAGAACATCCAGAAGGTCTCCTGGAAGGTCTCCCAGTCTAATTATTAGCCCAGCATATTACCCTTTTATTAGTATAGATAGAGGCCTGGTGCATGGGTGGGGGCTGGCTGGTTTGCCCTGAAGGGTGTCCCAGATCAGGGTGGGGGTTCCCTTGGGGCATGGGGCGGCCTGGGTGAGGGGCCTGTGGTGGTTTGCAGGCTGGCCACACACACATGGGGTGAGGGTCCCCGCTGGGTGGGCGTGGCCAGCCTGGGTGAGGGGCTGATGGCTGTTTGCAGGCTGGCCACACCCCTTATAGGGTGGGAGTCCTCACTGAGGTGCCTGGCCACCCTGGGTGAGGGGCTGAGGGCTGTTTGCAGGCTGGCCACACCCCCTTCAGGGTGGGGATCCCCACTGGGGTGCCTGGCCACCCTGGGTGGGGGGCTGAGGTCCATGTTCAGGCTGGCCATACCCCCTTCAGGATGGGGGCTCCCGCTAGGGTACCTGGCCAGCCTTGCTGAGGGGCTGATGGCTGTTTACAGGCTGGCCACAGCCCCTTCAGGGTGGGGGTCTCCATTAGGGTGCCTGGCCAGCCTGGGTGAGGGGCTGATGGCTGTTTGCAGGCTGGCCACACCCCCAGCGACCCAAGCTCCCAGCCCCTCCTTTTTTTCTTTTTTTTTTTCAGCGCCTCCTTGAGCGGAGGGAAGCAGGTATCTGGGATTTATTTATCTTCTATAATTGAAACTTTGTAGCCTTGAATGGAGACCAGGGTTGGCCAGGGTGGGCGGGAAGCTTGGCTTCCCCCATTGCGGGGGACAACCCAAGCCTCCTGCTTGCTCCAGCTCCATGGCCACCACCATTTTGGTTGGGTTAATTTGCATACTCACTCCTGATTGGCTGGTGGGCATGGCTTGTGGGTGTAGTGGAGTGACACCAATTTGCATGTTTCTCTTTTATTAGTGTAGATATTTGGTGGCTCACAGAATATTAGGGGAGCCAGCAAAACAGTCTTAGAGCCTATATGCCAAGAACTACACCCAAGGACCTGTAGCATTGTTCCTGCGGAGCATGCTAAACACAAGGCTTGTCGCTGAGGCAGGGCTGGAGATGACTACCAAGGCCTCTATCTGCCTCCATCTGGAAACTCCACTTCTCTCTGCTATCTTTGCCAATATTCAATTTTTTAAAGTTTTTTTTAAAGAATAGCACACATGCAAACAAATTCACAAAACAAAATAATTATTGCATAGCAAGCTTCCATATAAATACCACCCAGGTCAAGACATGGAACTTTAAAGCACCCTAGAATTTCCTCCCCCTCCAGTCTCTACCTCTCCTCAAAGGCACAGTAGCCCTTCCTGTCCTCTTCTAAGTCAACACTCTTGCATCTGATTAGAGAAACCTGGATCACATTTATATGTTGCAACCTCAAGGAAGTCTGGGAAAGTGACTTTTTTGACATTATATGAGGAGAATAGGATTTAAAAGGTGGAAATTTCCACCAGTATAGGAAAGGTTTACGCAGGTTAGATAGCTCCATAGCATGAAACACGGTTGCCACAGTCCCCAACGGGTAAATAAACATTGAACGAGATGAAATGTCTAGTTTTGTAGGTCAAAAGTGGCTATCAGCAGGTCCCTGTGGTTCAACCTAATAGAAGAGACAGCGGGCAGGAAATGGAAAGGTGGCATCTGAAGGAGATGGGACAGGAGTGCTGAGGAAAGCTAGGCAGTGCTTCACACAACATCAGTTAGGAATGGGGGGCTTTGAGCCTGCGATTTACCTGGTTTGTCACCCAGCTTCTCTCATTGCTAACTTAGAAGTTTGTTGAAGTAAGACAAATGGCTGTGTGTATACACGGGTGTTGTTCAGTAGTGAGCAAGGGAGGAGCAATGTGGGGACGTAAAGGAAGGGCAGTGACGCCTCAAGACAGGAACTTGGTAGTGGCCTGTGCAGCTGTGTGGTTTGGGCGGGGCCTGCCCCAAAGGCAGGTGGGAGGTCAGTGCTACATTTTATGTTGAGTCTAAGTGCTCATGGTTACAATGCACATCGAAATTCAAGGAACTCTTCAGAGGGCACAAAGATAGGCTATAATTAGGATCAGCTCATGATTGCTTAATAGGAGAAGACTGGTTATGAGCTAGATGTCCACTTATAGGAGATTTAGTAAATAAAATATTATTTACCCATGCTGTGGAATGCTACGTAGTACCTAACCCTGGTGTCGCAGAAGAATCTGATCAACATGGAATGAAATAACACAAACATCAGGAAGAGTCTTGAGAGTACCCAGTTATTCCTCCTTTCTCTTCCTCTAACATTTTGTATATACAGAAAAAACAACACATAAGGTAATGTGTTTTTTCAAACAATCTCAGTTTTGTCCCCATTAACCAGAAGTTTCATATCAAATTAATTTTCAGAGTTTGATTTTCCAAAATTATTCTGCCAATTGTCCACTTCACTTATTTACATCCCTCTTTCCAAAATGAATACTATGGCAGAGAATAGAAAGGAAATTTAGTGGGGAAACCCAAAATAACACCTTCAGGATGCATATATGATGTGTTAACAACAGGAAGTGGGGCTGTTGTATGTAGGTCATTTCTTTGGGGTGTTATTTTTCTTGGCACTCTTGGAGCCCCATATAATCTGCAGCTACATAAATCTCCTGATGGAAATGTAATTTGTGAGGGCTTTGTAGAAAATATGCCAGGTATACTCAGAGTTTTATAAATAACAAGATAGCAGTCTGGTGGCTAACTTTGAGCTTTTCTTAGGTATCAGCACTGCAGGAGTTTTATTTACATGATCTCATTTATTACACATTTAATAGAAGCTACTGTTGTTACCTTCATTTTACAGAAGGCGAAAGCCAAGAGAGTGAGTAACTTGCATAGATCTCACACTCAGTAAATGAAGGATGTGAGGTACAAACCAAGCAAATTTATCCCCAAAGCTTCGCATTTGAGGATGGAGTTTAGGCCATAGGGTTGTCTTGCTTATTTCCAATTCTTCCTTCACCATTTATTAATTTTGGGACTTCAGAAAAGTTACCCTCTCTCTTTCTTATATTTTCATACCTGTAAAATGGGAATAACAATAGTACTAACATTCTAAGCTCCCTATAATAGCTGAAAGAGACAATGTAAGTGATGTTCTTAGTAAAATGAATGTAGGTTGTAATTGTATTATTATTACTATCATAAACTACTAAATCATGCTACTTTAAAAATATTCATGCTCATTGCTCTAGTAATTCTACATTTTAGAATCTATTCTGAGGAAATAATCAGACGTGGATATGCAGGTAGATTTATGCATAAGGCTGTCCCTTGAATATCTATAAAAATGAGATTTTAGAAAAAATTAACTTTGCTATGAGAGAAATCCTATATAATAAAGAGGTAATATTCAAATTGACCATCATTCCAACACACAAGATGGCCACCCCCATGTGGTCAAAGATGGCTGCCCCCATGTGGACACAAGATGGCCAGCAGGGGAGGGCAGTTAGGGGGTGACCATGCCTGCAGGAAAGGACAGTTGGGGGGACCAGGCCTACAGTGGAGGGCAGTTGGGGGGGACCAGGCCGAGGACAGTTGGGGGTGACCAAGTCGGCAGGGAAGGGCAGTTAGGGGCAACCAGGCTGGCTGGGGAGGGCAGTGAGAGGCAATCAGGCCAGCAGGGAGCAATTAGGCATTGATCAGGTTGGCAGGGGAGTGGTTAGGGGGTGATCAGGCTGGCAGGCAAAAGCAGTTAGGGGCAATCAGGCAGGAAGGTAGGCGAGAGGTTTTGAGCCAGCAGTCCTGGATTGTGAGAGGGACTTCCGACTGCCCATTTAGGCCCTATCACAGTGGGATCGGGCCTAAACGGGCAGTCGGACAGCCCTCGAGGGGTCCCAGTTTGGAGAGGGTGCAGGCTGGGCTGAGGGACAGACAACCCCCCGCCCACCCTTGCATGAATTTCATGCATTGGACCTCTAGTAGTTAAATAAGTGATTATCACTGGATGTAAAATGTTTCAGAAAAATATTGAGTCACATGGGGACTTGTTTATTATATGAAATAGGTAAACAAAGGGAAATACAAATCTATAAATACCACATTATCTCAACTTAGAACCATTTGTTAACTAATGTAAGAAGCGTTTGTTGAGTGCCAATATGTGTAGGCACTGGAGATAAGCAATGAGCAAATAGTCACCTCTCCCTCTCTCTCTCCCCCCTCCCTCTCTTTCTCTTCTGGGTGCCAGCAGTCATGTGATGGTTTTTTGCCTGAAAAAAATGTGTCCTTAAATCCTCATCTGGAAATGTGGCAATAGACTGATGCCATTGGCTCTGAAAGTTTTTTTGAGTTGCTATCTGTATCTCAACCTTCTTTGCGTGCCCTCTACTTTCAGCATCTGCCCCGGATAGAAGTACAGAAGACTCTTTACAACAGAGATCCTATAAAAGATACTTTCCTGTCAAGGTGTGTCAGTGTGGAGTCCTCTTCAACATATGCCAGGATGCTGACTGCTTTCTCTGTAAGCAGCTGTGGAATTTTGGTCCTGCTGAGCTACTAAAAACATAGAAATGTTCCTGAGTTATACTCTTCTCTGTGTTATTTTACAATGTGCTGATTTTGCATTTTGTATCGGACACGTGGATACATCCCAGTGACCGCTTGGATGAGTGCTGATTATTGTTGAACTTTGCCTTTGCTTTACTTGGCTGCCAAGAGAATTTTAGGTCTCACATGACTAAAATCACAGTGAATCTGACAGAAGAAATACTAATGTAATGGAAAATTAGTGAAGTAAAGTGTCAGGCAGTTGTCATTGACAATGTGACAACCACAATGGAGGCTATGGATGATTTAGGAACCACAAGCATTCTATTCTTCTGTTTATAGCCTTTAGAATGTAATTTGGTTCCGCCATTTGGTCAGTTTGCATATTAGCCTTTTATTATATGAGATATTTTACTTTATAAAATTCTCTAATACATCTTCTCTTAATCACATTAATTGTTAATCTATTTACATGTTTAATTTTTTGAAAATTCTTAAATTTTTTTTTACATAAGATGAACACTTTCACAATCATAAATTATTGTAGCATTTTGCTTTTGTGGTAATAAATATACATAGCCTGGCCAATGTGGCTCAATTGTGCACTGAAAGGTTGCTAGTTTGATTCTGGGTCAGGCACATGCCCAGTAGGAGGCATACAGGAGGCAGCTGATCAGTGTTCTGCTCTCACACTGATATTTCTTTTTCTCTTTCTCTCTCTAAAAATAAATTTTAAAAATCTTTAAAAACATATACGTATATACTGTGGTAAACTGAGAGAATTTCAATATACAAATGTTCCTTAGCATATAAGGGGTCACATCCTGATTAGCCCATCGTAAGTGACATGTATCATAAGCTGAAAATGCATTTAATGCACCTAACCTACTAAACATCGTAGTTTAGCTTAGCCTATCTTAAACATGCCCAGAACCCTTACATTAGCCTACAGTTGGGCAAAATCAGCTCTCTACCACTGCCCAGCACCATGAGAGAGTATTGTAGTACATATTGCTAGCCTAGGAAAATATCAGATCCAAAGTATGATCTCTACTGAATGCTTTCACACTGTCATAAAGTCGAAAAATGAGAAGTTGAACCATTATAATTCAGGGACTGTCTGTATAAAGTATATAAGGAAATTTTGTTTCTCAAGTTACATCTATATATTTTAAAGTGAATATTCAGATTAACAATACGTCTTAATGACTAGCCTTATGTTATTAACATGGTTAACCTCATTTGATATGATGGTAACTTATTTGTTCTCCTGCTCATTGGTCATACACAGGCTGGGAGGACAGAAATTGTGTTGAAATAGGTATTTGGATCTTTATATTTTCAAAGGCCAGGACTAAAGCCAAAGAGTAGATTTTGATAACGAACCTGAAGATAAATTTCAACATATTGTTAACGAGATCTGAGGATTAGAAAACAGTGCATGGGAGATGGAAATGATTGTGGAGAGGCAACTGATGTCGCGACGCAGAGGAATTTCCCACCTGCATGCCTGCAGAGGATCTGTGAGGGGGACAAGGCAGGTAAGCCCCATCATTCCTGAACAGAGTCAGAACTTGGAGACACCTGTGGTATTGCAGAAGGTGGTGGTGGTGTGTGAGGCAACAAGAAGAGAGAGCTAAGTGTAGATGGGTGACCAAGGCTCTGGTCTCCACTTGCCCTGCAGTGGGAAACATACTCCTCCCCCTCCCAGCCCCCCATCTTTCTCCACCTACCTTCTCCAGGGCACTAGACATGTATTTGCTTTTTTGTGATGTGTAGAAAGGAGAACTGCAGAACTGGAAAGCCCAGGTATAGAAGAGTAGAGGAGTGAGAAACAAAACTTTAAAAAGGAGGGGGTAGGTCAAAGCTCACCTATTGAAGAGTGGAACACTCCCCCCACCTTCCCCACCCTACCCCCATCCATATACAACAGCACTCCAAGCAGCCCTCTTCTTTTTCTGGCCTTCCCTGTGCCAGGCATATACCCTTTCTCTAAAGAAACAAGTGACGGTTCATTCTCTGAAGAAGTGATGTTTAGCCACTGACATTTGTGAGTCTCCAAATGCAAAAGCCTGTTTGTCAGCCAATCACCTCACAACAAAGTTGGTCAGTTGATAAGCCCCACCCTCACACATAGAGTCGGCAGTTAGCTTTTCAGGTTTTGTTCTTGAACCAGAAGAATCAGGCAAAACTCCCAGACATGTGAGGAAAGAATTCATCAAAAACATATTGAAACAGAAAAAGAAACCCTAATGCAGAGAACAGAAGAAAACCTACTGTTTTCTCGGCCCGAACCAATATGCTCAATTAATATTTGACAAAGGAGGCAAGAACATACAATGGAGCCAAGATAGTCTCTTCAATAAATGGTGTTGGGAAAATTGGACAGATATATGCAAGAAAATGAAACTAGACCACCAACTTACACCATACACAAAAATAAACTCAAAATGGATAAAGGACTTAAATGTACGACAGGAAACCATAAAAATTCTAGAAGAATCCAAAGGCAACAAAATCTCAGACATATGCCGAAGCAATTTCTTCACTGATACAGCTCCTAGGGCACTTGAAACTAAAGAGAAAATGAACAAATGGGACTACATCAAAATAAAAAGCTTCTGCACAGCAAAAGAAACCATCAACAAAACAACGAGAAAACCCACTGTGTGGGAAAACATATTTGCCAATGTCATATCTGATAAGGGCCTAATCTCCAAAATTTATAGGGAACTCATACAACTTAACAAAAGGAAGATAAACAATCCAATCAAAAAATGGGCAAAGGACCTAAATAGACACCTTTCAAAAGAGGACATTCAGAAAGCCAAGAGACATATGAAAACATGCTCAAAGTCACTAATCATCCGAGAGATGCAAATCAAAACAACAATGAGGTACCATCTCACACCTGTCAGACTGGCTATCATCAACAAATCAACAAATGACAAGTGCTGGAGAGGATGTGGAGAAAAAGGAACACTTGTGCACTGCTGGTGGGAATGCAGACTGGTGCAGCCACTATGGAAGACAGTATGGAGTTTCCTTAAAAAACTGAAAATGGAACTCCCATTCGACCCTGTGATCCCACTTCTAGGAATATATCCCAAGAAACCAGAAACACCAATCAGAAAGGATATATGCACCCCTATGTTCA
This sequence comes from Myotis myotis, assembly GCF_014108235.1. NCBI lineage: Eukaryota > Metazoa > Chordata > Mammalia > Chiroptera > Vespertilionidae > Myotis > Myotis myotis. The sequence goes on along the minus strand of NW_023416313.1, from coordinate 186,090,229 downwards.
TAGCAGCACAATTCACCATAGCTAAGATCTGGAAACAGCCTAAGTGCCCATCAGTAGATGAATGGATTAGAAAACTGTGGTACATCTACACGATGGAATACTATGCTGCTCTAAAAAGGAAGGAACTCTTACCATTTGCAATGTCATGGATGGAACTGGAGAGCATTATGCTAAGTGAAATAAGCCAGTCAATGAAGGAAAAATACCACATGATCTCACTCATTCATGGATAATAGAGACCATTATAAACTTTTGAACAATAATAGATACAGAGGCAGAGCTGCCTCAAACAGATTGTCAAACTGCAGCAGGAAGGCCGGGGAGGGTTGCGGGGCAGGAGGTAGGAGGGTAAGAGATCAACTAAAGGACTTGTATGCATGCATATAAGCATAACCAGTGGACATAAGACATTGGGGGATAGGGGAGGCTAGGGGACTGTCTAGGGCGGGGGGATAAAATGGACACATATGTAATACCCTTTGTAATACTTTAAGCAATAAAAAAAAAAAGAAAGAAAAAGAAAACCTACTGTTTTCTGCATGTCACTTGAATGGCCGCCTCCATCTTTCTACCCGGTTATCTGAGGACTACACACTTTCCAGTGTGTCTGAAGCATTGTAGCTCTCTCCAACCATCCCTAATGAGGTTCTATCCTGCCTTGGCATATACAAAAATTCAACTGAGGCTCCGCTAAACAAGGAATTATTTGCTTTATGGCTTTATCATGAAAAAAATACAAAGAACTGGCAGAAGTTTTGAAACTACAGTTGTTCTTTAATATAATCCAGGATTAAATTCTTAGGCACAGATTCTACCCACAGAGACCCCAGGGGTGTGGGCTGTTTATTCTTATAAATGATTATCTTACAAACTTTGGAGGTTATTGTAATTGTGTTTGCTCAGCTGTTCCCACTGCTTCCACCAGTGCACGGTGAAAGGACGCAGGCTTCTCTCTGCGTCCCATCGCTCTTTTGGTTGACCTTAGACTCTTGATTTCTAAGAGCTTATAGAGGTGTTTTTTAAAATTCTTTATTGATTAAAGTATTACATATGTGTCCTCATCCCTCCATTGCTCCCCGCAGCCCCCGCTCGTGCTCTCACCTCCTAGTGTCTGTGTCCATTGGTTATGCTTATATGCATGCATACAAGTCCTTTAGTTGATCTCTCTCCCTTCCCCCCACCCTCCCCTGCCTTCCCTCTGACGGTCTGATTGCTGCTTCTCTGTCTCTGGATCTGTTTTTGTTCATCAGTTTATGTTGTTCATTATCTTCCACAAACAAGTGAGATCATGTGATATTTATCTTTCTCTGACTGACTTACTTCGCTTAGCATAATGCTTTCCAGTTCCATCCATGCTGTTGCAAATGGTAGGAGTTCCTTCTTTTTTACAGCAGTGTAGTATTCCATTGTGTAGATGCACCACAATTTTCTAATCCACTCATCTGCTGATGGGCACTTAGGCTGTTTCCAAATCTTAGCTACTGTAAATTGTGCTGCTATGAATATAAGGGGTGCATATATCCTTTCTGATTGGTGTTTCTGGTTTCTTGGGATATATTCCTAGAAGTGGGATCACTGGGTCAAATGAGAGTTCCAGTCTGCATTCCCATCAGCAGTGCACAAGGATTCCTTTTTCTCCGCATCCTCTCTAGCACTTGTCATTTGTTGATTTAATGATAGCCATTCTGACAGGTATGAGATGGTACCTTATTGTCATTTTGATTTGCATCTCTTGGATGATTAGTGACGTTGAGCGTGTTTTCATATGTCTCTTGGCCTTCTGTATGTCCTCTTTTGAAAAGTATCTATTTAGATCCGTTGCCCATTTTTTGATTGGATTGTTTATCTTCCTTTTGTTAAGTTGTATGAGTAAGCTTATAGAGCTTTTATGCCCTCCAGCTTTATGATCTCCTCCCTTGAGGACCTGCATACACTTTTATCAGCCTTTGGCCAACAGCTTCTGGAGGTCTGTCCTGATATCTTACCATTCCTAAAGGTGATGATGTGTCCTTACCATGGGTTGAAGTGTCTTAGTGAGAACATAGCCCCACCTCTTATATCATGGATGACTGACAGGCCTATGAAGGCAGATAGCTGGTGGTTGATTCAAATCTAGACCCCAGAAATCTTCACCTTGATTTTGTTATTCTTTCTACTCCATAAAATAAAGGAGTGAAAGGGGAGTTAAGGAGACAGGAGACATACCTAATGGCAGCAAAATTGCACAGTTCTGGGTGAGAAAGGGCAGCAAATCCAGAAGGAACCTGAAGAGTCACTGGTTTTAGGGTTGGTGGGCAGATTCCTGCTGCAAGGATGACGGGTGCCACCAGGAGCCTGATAACTTGTCTGAAGATGGTCCCACGAGCCATAGCCTTTCCAGACCAATTGAGGCCACTGTCCACTTCTCATGGCCAAGCATAATGTCTGGGCAAGGAGGGCGATCCTGAAGGAGAGCTCACCTCCCTTGGGTCTATGAGCTTGGGTTTGGGCCTTCTTCTTTATCACTGTTATCATCTGCCAGGTTTCCCCAAACACAGCTCTGGCTTCAGAGACTCAGAGATCATGAAGCTAAGGAGCCAGGATTGGAATGGGACATTCCCCCAGACAGGCGGGAGAGGGAGGAGGAGCCTGCAAAGCAGATGGTGCAGCCCAGCCATAGGGCGGGAAGATTTGAACTAGCACAGTGCTGTGGGTTCCTAAGAACCTCAGAAGGTAGAATCAAACTTGTCAAATGCTGCAGAAATCAGAGGTGAGGGCTATGGAAGTTTAGAAAAGGTTGTTCCTTTTAGGAAATAGTTTGTTATGATAAAAGAATATTCTGATTGCAAGGGGAGGAGGTGTGTAAGGAGATGGGGGCATCAAGAATTTACTATTTTAAGAACCTGGTGGCCCGGCTGGCTTGGCTCAGTGTTTGAGCATTGACCTATGAACCAGGAGGTCTCTGTTCAATTCCTGGTCAGGGCACATGCCCTGGTTGTGGGCTCAATCCCCAGAATGGAGCATGCAGGAGGCAGCCGATCAATGATTCTCTCTTATCATTGATGTTTCTACCTCTCCCTTCCTCTCTGAAATCAAATACACACACACACACACACACACACACACACACACACACACACACACACATACCTGGTGTTCAAAAGAAGTAGAGAGACATTTAAGAAGGTTAACAGATAACCTTGGTGTGTGTACCAATGACAGCTCCAAATATGGTATCTGACATACATGATAGGAGGGCTGGGAAAATTTGTCTCCTCAAGGAAGGGGTTTAGAGAAAAAGCTTCAAGATTTATGTTTTTTAAAGTTTCTGCTGGTCTAATCACAAAAGATGGGACAGCAGATGCATTCTTTCAAGTAGAGGCCCTCTAGCAATATCCACACCCAAGGCTTGGCCAAAGGACCAAGCTCTGGGAGGAAGGGCTGCGCTCTTCACCCTGGGCACTGGAGGCCTGCCTGGTTCTCCCTCCCTTCCCTCCGGCTATCAGTGCATCTCTACTTTCAAGGCCCAGAGGTTTAAGAGGCACACTTCCCAGGCTGCCTCCTCTCCTCACAAGCTGCAGAGGACCTGGGAGAGAGGGGGCTCTTTGGTGGCCCTAGTTATTTCAGGTTCATCTACCCTTTAGCAGGGGATTGGAGAACCTGCCCTTTTATTTCCATAAGGGAGCAAATAAATAAAAACTTGGAATGAGATTTCTGAAGGATTACAAGTATTAACTCCTGCTGTAAATCCTCTTGGGGACAGGCAGTGACTGAATGGTCAGGGTTTGGAGCAGAAGAGGTGAGGGGAGAGCTGAGGGTTGGCTCTCAGGTCTCGGAAATGAAATGAGACTGGATTGAACTCCCCACTGGCAGTGGCTTCCGAATTCTCTGCCTTGGGAATGTACTTCAGCTTCTATTGCAACCAAGAATTGTGTTGTAAAGTGTGCCCAGCAAGGCATAGGAATGCTCCCTGTGAAAACACTCTGCTGAGATTTGATCTTTCGTTTCAGCAGGTGGAAACTGAAAGAAACTAGAAGGCTCTGCCAACAATGGATATTTCCAGATGTTTGACGTGGGCTGTCTTTAGCTGTCTATTTTGATAGGAGCCAAGAACGGTACAAGCAGAACTGAGTTCCGGGTGGAGACTCATGCTCATTTTTTTCCCCTTAGGCAAGGCACCCCACCTTATCCAGGTCTTCCAATTCCAGGACAGCCAGGGTCAATCATTGATAAGCCTGATGATGATGATGATGATGATGATGATGATGATGATGATGATTGTGCTAATAACAGGAATTTCACTGTGTCAGGCACCATATCAAGTGCTCTACAAATATTTGCTTTGCTTAATCCGTTCATTACCCAGGGAGATTGCCATTTCTCATTCCCAGAAGGGGTAGTGGTAAAAGTAGGTCACCAGCACTTTTATTCATTATATGTTGACTTGTGTTAACAGCAGCTGCTCTGCTCAGTAACTCTGCTAGATGCTGAGACTAGTGCGGAAAGGAATGCGTGCACTATGTTATAGGTAGTATGATGAGTCTTGGGGTCATGTGCAGGCGTTGTTGAGTTGAGTGCAAGCTTTCATTTGGGATACCTGGGCTACACGGCTGACTCCACTCCCTGGGGCAACTGCCTTAACTTTTCTGTGCTCCCTGTTCTGATCTGAATCAAGGAAATAAGTGTGCCTTCCTCATGGGACAGTTGGGATGATGAAGGAGATAACCAATGTGAAGCATTTAGCACAGCACTTGCATATAGTAAGCTCACCATATATTAGTTATAGCCATACTTCAAATGAACTGTGTACTTGTTAGAAAGACATTAGGGGGTTATTAATCTCCAGGATTTGAGAAGATAGGAAAATAGAACATTCTGGACATACCTGGAAAACAAAGAACCGAAACATAATTAATTCAGAATGGTTGTAGTATGCCTCTCTTGCTTTTGCCTGGACAGCACATACTCTCTCTTCCTCTGGTGAAACTGCCCAGCTTTACTGGAGATGGCTCTCCCTGTTCCATGGGGTTCTGACCTGGTTCTCCCGCATCCAGGCCAGAGGGACTCCTCTCTGTTTCCCTCCGGATTTGCCAAGCTCTGGGATGAGCAGCCAGGCTGCTGACAGTCCTCTTCCCCATGCTGTGGGGAGATCTGCCCAAGGTGTGGAGAGGAGTCAGAGCTCCGAGGAGGTCATCTGAATCTCCAGACCCAGATGTGCCTGGAACTGGATGCACACCTGGATGCCCCTGACTTGGGATTTTAATAGTTCTCTTTTTTTGCTTAACCTATTTGAATTCAGTTTCCATCTTTGTAATTGAAAGAGTATTCCAGATACAGTTATAAATGCTATTTGAACACATCTCCAAATCCTAGGTATACTCCAATTTTGTATTTTATTACTTACAGGATATTTTAGTCTGCTCACAGCTTGCAAAAGGTAATAATAATTCCACCTATGCCTGAGCTCTCTGCCAGTCTGACAACAAGGTTCAGGTTAAGTAATTTGTTCAAAGAATAAGGAGCAGAGGTGGGATTCAAACTCAAGTTTTTCTGACTAAAATCTGAGTTTTCACCCTTTCGTCACCTTGGGGGAAAATGTTTTCCATCTGAATGCATGATAAGTCAGTGAATAAATGGGTTAATTTAGCAAAGTTCACTTTAAATGTCTTTTGTGGGTCAGATTCTTGTGGAGAATGACAACTGGAAGTGGTGCTTTATATTGTCTCACTCAAGCCCAACCTGCCTATCCCATACCCCACCAGTCACACAAAAGCCTTATTTCCAAGAGAAAAGCTTGATGTCCTCTCCTAGGAAACACGAAATTAGTGCATAGTTCACAGTCACTTCTGTGCAAAGTAAACCATGAGGAGACAGGGCTGCGAGTCGCATTTGCCTTCAAGTAGCTTGCTCTCCAGTGGTAAAGATACACATACAATGAGCGACATCTCTTGCAAGCCAGTTAGACATGTGTTGCCATCAGGGTAAAAAAAAAGGGGGGGGGGGCTATAGCCACAGAGGAAGGTTCCAGCACTGGTGGGGATGGGTACATCAGGGAAGAAAGGTTTCAAGGAAAAGTGCTGAGCAAAGTGTTGAGGCACGGAAAGAATTCCTCAGAAGAAGGCAGACCCAGGTGGTCTAAGAATTCATGTAGCTGGAACCTGGAACACTACAAGGATTCATTGCTTGCCTGCTCTCTGCAGGCATTGTGCTGGGAGCCAGGAATACAACAGGGATAGAGTCTCCACCCTCACAGTGCTTATGGTTTGGTGGAGACGAAACAAGGGTATGCAGTGAAGAGCAATGAGTATATAAAACTCAAGCAAATGCAAGGTGCTGGGAGCCTATAGCAGAGGCCCTGCTTAGGGACCATGGAGCAATGGAGGCCAGTCCTGGAGACCTGTGATAAGGTGTCATTTAGGGAATGGCAGGTTGTTTGCTAGAGCATTTCTGTGTAGGCTGGAGCCAGGAGATGAAGTGAGAGGATACGGAGGGACCTAATGGAGACCAGCATTGAGATCAATAAGGAGATAAGACGAACCCCACCCTCTGGCATTGGCATTAGCTAAATGTGAAGAATTCGCCCTAGGCTCAGTGGATAGGTGTTGGCCTGTGGACTAAAGGGTCCCTGGTTCAATTCTGGTCAAGGGCACATATCCAGGTTGTGGGCTCAGTCCCCAGTAGGGAGCGTTCAGGAGGCAGTCGATCAATGATTCTCTCTCATCATTGATGTTTCTATCTCTCTTTCCCACATCTAGCAAAATGGATTAGAGGCTTGTGACAAAGAACTCCAGTTGTTTCTCTAGCTGTAGTTACTAATCCCTTCGTCCGCAGTGCATCCTCACCGAGTTCTGAGTTCCCATCTTTTTCTCCATCATCTGTGACACACAGGCCCAGCTTCCTTCCTTACCTGTGAATAACCTCGCAGGAGTGGCCTCCTGGAGATGGCAAAGCAAGTACCCACCCCAACCTCATGGCATTTCTTCCCTTTTTTCTCTGCCCATCTTCTCTGAGCCACGTGGACAGCAGTCACCCCTGACCTGGAGGTGGGCTTTAGTTCTCACCTCCCCCAGGGATGGCTTGGCAAGAGGGAAGAGAGAGCGAATTGGAGAAGGTAAACACCAAGACCTCTGCTTCTCTCTCTCTCTCTCTCTCTCTCTCTCTCTCTCTCTCTCTCTCTCTCTCTCTCCCCAGCCTGCCTCTTCTCTCATCTGCCATTTCCCCGCAGGTCTCCACTTTGGCACCAGCATGTATGATACTCGGACACCTCTTCCTAAAAAACGAAACAGCAGACCAGAATGGAGTCACTTTTGCTAAACGGCACCACCAAGTCAAAACTCAATACCTAGCCTGATTGGCGTTTCAGCCTCTTCCAGGAGTAGAATTTTAAACTAGTCTGGGACTTCCTGACCAACACAGTGGGGTCATCTGCCTGGTAAGACCCCCTGCCTTCCCCTACGAGAAGGGGCCCCTGCCTGAAACAATCCACTCTTTTAGCTTCTTAGCCCCATGCTCGTTCTGCCTATAAAAACCTTCCATTTTGTACAGCTCATAGAGCCTCCTTCCAGTTGCCAGATGAGATGCTGCCGGATTCATGAGTTGCTCAATAAAGCCATTTAGGTCTTCCAATGTACTCGGCTGAAGTTTGGGTTTTGACAACATATCCAGATATGCCTCTCCATCTTGAATGTGGAGAGGGCCGCTACTGGTGGATTTGTGTGTAGACTTTGTCTTTCTCCACGAGAGCTCGGTGAAAACAGAATGAGGCACAGAGGACAGCTTTTTAATCCCCGGTCCTCCTCCCCTTTATTACTGTACATGAAGACCCTGAGGATTCATTTTTTAAGCTTGTGTTGGGGATGAAAAGTAAGAGAAAAACTCGGGTTATAGCTTGTTCCTCAATGAAAAGGTAGCAGAAGTTTTCACAGATACAGACAGCCACGCCTTGGGGCCACTGGAAGAAAATGAGTGGCAAGAATACCCCTGAAAATTAAGTGGGCACAGTTATTTTCACCATAGACTGTATCCTCAGCCTTCATCATGATGACAATTTGCTCTCCTGGGTTTTAACCAATAAGGATCAAACACACTTGATCTTGAATGTGAATGTAGAAGTATGAGGGTAAAATAATGCTACTGCTGATTAGAAATCGTGTGCCACTATGGAATACAGTATGGAATTTTCTCAAAATATTAAAAATAGAACCACCATATGCCCCAGCAATCCCACTTCTGTGTATTTATCTGAAGAAATCCAAAGTACTAATTTGAAAAGATATTTGCATCCCTATGTTCACTGCAGTGTTTATAATAGCCAAGCTATGGAAGTATCTATAGATGATTGGATTAGAAAGAGGTGATATATATATATACAAACACACACACACAATGGAATATTATTCAGCCATAAAAAGAATGAAATCTTATTTGTGACAGCATGGGTGGATCTAAAGGGTATTATGCTAAGTGAAATAAGTCAGACAGAGAAAGACAAATACCATATGATTTTACTTATATGTGGAATCTAAAAAACAAAATAAATGAACAAACAAAACAGAAACAAACTCATAGATACAGAGGACAAACTGGTGATTGCAGATGGGAGGGTGTGGAGGCTGGGTAAGAAATGTGAAGGTATTAAGAAGTACAAAAATAGTCACAGGGATGTGAAGTACAGCATAGGAAATGTAATCAATAATATTGTGATAACTATGCATGGTGCCAGCGGTACACTAGACTTATCAGGGGATCACCGCCTAAGTTATACAAATGTCTAACCACTATGCTGTACACCTGAAACTAATATACTATGGAATGTCAACTATAATTGAAAAATAAAAACAAATTTTAAAAAAAAGAAATTCTTGCCCAGTTGGTGTGGCTCAGTGGTTGAGCATTGTTCCATGAACCAGGAGGTCACAATCCCATGCCTGGTCAGGACACTTGCCCAGGTTGAGGGCTCAATCCCCACCCAGTAGAGGATGTGCAGGAGGCAGCTAATTGATGATTCTCTCTCATCATTGATGTTTCTAGCTCTCTTTTTCTTCCTCTCCCTTCCTCTCTCTGAAGTCAATAAAAACATATTTTAAAAAATAAATTTTGAATCTATATACACCAAGTAGGAGTCGTTCATTCTCCTGTGTGAATTAAAATGGGATTAAAAGAAAAGAATGCCACTGCTCATCAATAAGGAAACCACATTCCGCCTTTGCCTCTGCATAACCAGCTGTAGATCTACGACTGACCACTAGGTGGAAGACGAGGATAAAAGTTTTCCTGAGAGGGATCTCTCAGTTGGAGTACTAGGCCTTTCTGGTTCTCTTCTTGCTGTGTTTCTACAATTTGTTTCAGGCTAATTCTCTCAGGGGACATTTTGGAGGCAATTACAGGGAACTCTTTGAGGCATGAAGGTTATCTAGGTCAATGATTCTGAAAGTGTGATTCCCAGATTCCTGGGAGTCACTAAGACCCTTTTGGGTAGCGCCCTGAGTTAAACTCTTTTCAGACTAATACCAAGACATAGTCTTTCTCTCTGAGTTGATATATCTGCACCAACAATGCAAAAGCAATTGTGTTTAAAACAGCTGACACCTTTGCATGAATCAGGATATGGAAACCAAACTATCACTGTTTCCTCACCATCACATTTTAGCAGTAGTAGTAATAATAATAATAATAATTAGCTAGTTTCATCTATGAATGTCCTTGATCAAGCAGTATAATGATTAGTTTTACTAAATCTAGACCCTTGAATTCATATTTAGTGAGACAAAGTCGGAGTACATATAAAACAGTTCTGGCCGAAACCGGTTTGGCTCAGTGGATAGAGCGTCAGCCTGCGGACTGAAAGGTCCAGGGTTCGATTCCGGTCAAGGGCATGTACCTGGGTTGTGGGCACATCCCCAGTGGAGATGTGCAGAAGGCAGCTGATCAGTGTTTCTCTCTCATCGATGTTTCTGACTCTCTGTCTCTCTCCCTTCCTCTCTGTAAGAAATCAATAAAATATATTCAAAAAAAACAAAAAACAGTTCTGCACATCAAAGTAGGTGATATTATTGAAGAAAAACACTTGTACAACCTCAACAAGACTCCCCTTTTTTGAATAACCATTTTTACTTTTTAAAGGGTCTGGAAAAATGAATTATAGTGTCTAATACTTCAGTATTTGGCAGATATGTATCCAAAAGTAAGGTGAGCTTATCCCTTTGAGGAAACCAACTAACAATATTTGTGTCAATGATAAATTTTGAGCTTTCCAGTGAAAACTAGAAATTTGGAAAATTTGAATCAATAACCATGAGCTTCACCAGTTCTCTATTATTGAAGTTTTTTATTAATTTGATAGTAACATTCATGAATTTGATATTGTGTCATGAAATGTGTCAAAAATTTGAAGATCTGCATAAACTCAGTGAATCATGAGTAAAAAACCTATTCAAAATGCAAGATAGACCAATAGATTTTAATGTAACCGAGTAAAAAAGGTTCATTGACATGGTTTTAGATTCCACATTGTTACTAATCTTTAAGATACTAATTAATATTGGAAATTTGGTGCAGTGTCAGTAGCTACATGCATATCTGAAGTCCTCTCCCTTTTCCAACTGCTTATCTGTGTGAGGTTGAATTTTCTTCACATGCTTCCACTTAAACAATATATCACAACAGACTGAATGCTGAAGCAGATATATGAGACTCTGACAGCCACTAACCACCAACTCTCCCATATTTTAAATAGACATTTGAGGAAGCCAGTGTCTTGATTTGTTCCCTTGTCCTTTCATTTCTACGGATAAACATGACTTCGCCTTTGTCTACAAACTCTTTTCTTTAGAAAACAAGATCTTGACCAAGATAATTTTACTTGGTTATCTGTGCTTTGCCACCAGCAGTCTGATTATATCACCTTGTTTTGTAAATATTTTGTAGTTTATAAACACCATATGGTCCAGTCACATACCCTAAGAAAAATGAGGTCAAGAAGGTACTTACCCACAGTCATAGAGTAATATAGCAGAAGCCTAACCAACTTGCTGGGGTCCAGCCCCAGCGGGTCCAGGGGTTCCCCAAAGGTGTGGACGGAGTCAGCGAAGAAGGAATGACAAGGAGTCAGCGTTCAGTTGATCAGCAGCCTAGCCAGGATCTCTAGCCAAGTTCTGTTCAGAATCTCCAGCAAAGTTCTGGTTAGGATCTCCAGCCAGGTTCTGTGTCCATGTTCTCTTGCTAGGTTCTCCAGCCAGGTTCTCTAGCCAGGTTCTGTAGCCATGTTCCCTCGCTAGGTTCTCCAGCCAGGTTCTGTCCAGGTTCTCCAGCCAGGTTCAGTCACTAGGTTCTAGTCAGGTTCTCTTGCCATGTTCTATCCAGGTTCTGTAGCCAGGTTCTGTCTCTAGGTTCTTCAGCCAGGTTCTCTCGCTAGGTTCTGTCTCTAGGTTCTGTGGCCAGTTTCTGTCCAGGATCTTTTGCCATGTTCTCTCGCTAGGTTCTGTCTCTAGGTTCTGAGGCCAGTTTCTGTCCAGGATCTTTGCCATGTTCTCTCCAGCAAAGTTCTTCTGTCTCTAGGTTCTGTGTAGGTTCTGTGTCTAGGTTCTGTGTCTAGGTTCTGTGTCTAGGTTCTGTGTGTAGGTTCTGAGTCTAGGTTCTATGTCTGTGTTCTGTCTAGGTTCTGTGTCTAGGTTCTGTGTCTAGGTTCTGTGTCCTGTTGTTACATTTGTATTTATACCAGTTGATTCCAATCCTATCAATCTCTATTCCAAAGGTTAGGGCATTTCTTATCTCCATTCCAGGGAGTAAAGATTATGTAGCTTAAGCATGATTGTTCGTAGTTAAAGTGATTAATTACCCACCTGGCACTTAGTTAAGGGGTTTTATTCCCTCCCTAACTTCAGGGGAAAATCCCTACCTTGGGAAACAACCTTTCTCAGAGAGGTGACCTTGGTTAAAACACATAGTGCCAAGAAGGTGAGCAAACATATTAAGAACAGTATGCCATATATGCCAGGTCCCTTGAAACAGCAAGGATGGACCGGCTCCTGGCACCAACTGGCTTTTGGATTCAAGGTTGGCTTCCCCATTACACTGCTCCTTCTGGAAAGCAGTTCTCCACTTTGGTAGTTTGTTAGAGGAGGAAGAGAAGAAATTAGAGACCAGTCAATCCTGTATTTGGTAGAGACCTAGTCTGTCTCACTTAGGCAGAGCTGACTGACAAGGGTGAGATTCTTGTGTGTGGTAGGTGACAGTCCCAACTACATGCAAACAATTCAGATTCTTTATTCAAGTGACAGAGAGCAGTGGGAAGAGGGAGTAAATCCCATTTGTTTCAGAATCAAAGGCAGTGCTCCTTCCAGTTGAGCCCCCAAGGGGGCACTTGAGGTTTTAACCTGTCTTTACAAGTGAGGTGGCCTGATACAGGTCATGGGGTACTGGGCTCCCTTTTAATTTCTGGTGTCTTCACTCTATCCATTGTTATATCTTTGTTTCAAGTATAAACAGACAAGCAAAATGACATCAAGAGAGGGAAGCTATGTATACAGTCAAAATGATGATTTCTACAGAAGCGAAGAGTAGTTTATATATTCTGTCATCAGCATCTCTTCCATTTATTCCATTTTCCTCCTTTATACAATTCCTCTCTATAGACTTGGCAACTTTAACAATATTTACATTTGTACAGCCCCTCTCCGTTTTCAAAGTATTTTCACAATTACCATGTTCATTGAACTTGAGACAGAACCTACCTCTGTGAGGAAAGTAAGCTTATGGTGCCTTTGGTAAGTTTTAAAATAATATACAATATCACCCCAGACAATAACCTGGTAGGATGGGGAGGAACTACCCAATGTGGCTCCCCACAGGACCAGCGCCACCTTCCACCTGGAGAAGAGAAAGCTCCAGAATCCAACATTCCTCAGACCAAGCAACTAGTGTTTCTGATTCAGTCAGATCAGGGTGGGGCCTGCGAATGTGCAAATTCCCAATAGTTATGATGGTCTAGGGACTCAACTTTGAGAACCACTGCTTGAACTCACACTACAGATGTCTGCAGAGTTGGTCTGCAACCTTATTGTTAGATGGGTGGCATCCATGTCCATGAAAGAACCCACCTTGTATGAATAGCTCTTTTCATTGATGAGAAAGATGAATAAGGGTTGTTATTTGACCAATATCACATTGATAAAAATTTGGTATAATTTGAAGTAGACCCAAGATCTTCTGATTCCTAATCAAAGGTAGTTCCTCAAATCATTAGCCTTGTGTAACTTTCTTCAATAGCAGTCAGAGATGACTGGCAATTATTACTAAGAGTTCAATTAATATATGTTTAGTTGGACTTTTGCTGGGCATGATCTAAGGAAATAGCAAAGGAAAAATACCATCTCCTTTTTTATTTATGACACATTATAGGAAATAGAAATTTTCTTCAGTATACCTAAGAACATCAAGGCTAGAGACATGTAAAATACTTAATTTCAGCTCTTTAGAATTGTATGTCTAACTGCTCATGGGTTTCCAAAGATAATTATTTTAACCCAATTTAATATATATTTTTTAATGTTTACTCTGAGTAAATAACTCTGCTGGGGCTGTAAATGTGAGCTGGTCATCATTTTAAAGGAATGTATAATCTGTGGGAAGAAGCCGAAGGTTCATAGTTAGCTGCAGTATTGCATCAGATGGAATGTGGTACCTACTAGAACAGAGGTCCACGGTGTACAGTGTAGGGAGACAAGGAGGGGAAATGGGCTTCACTTAGGAGAGGTAATGAAGGATTTGTGGAGGAAGTGGCATCTGAACTGGTTCTAAAAGGAGGAGGATATTGCCTGGTAAAGCAAGAGGAAGGATATTCTAGGCCAGTGGTTCTCAACCTGTGGGTCGCGACCCTTTTGGGGATCGAACGACCCTTTCACAGGGGTCACCTAAGACCATCGGAAAACATATATATAATTACATATTGTTTTTGTGATTAATCACTATGCTTTAATTATGTTCAATTTGTAACAATGAAAATACATCCTGCGTATCAGATATTTACAGTACGATTCATAACAGTAGCAAAATTACAGTTATGAAGTAGCAATGAAAATAATTTTATGGTTGGGGGTCACCACAACATGAGGAACTGTATTAAAGGGTCGCGGCATTAGGAAGGTTGATAACCACTGTTCCAGGCAGAGAAAACTGCATGGGAAAGATAGAGGTAAGCACAGGGCTTGCTTGGGGAGCAGCTACTTTTCCGTGTGGTCTGGGAAGGACACAGGAGTGCAATGTGAGATACAGCTGGAATGCCACTGGGGACAGCCCAGAACTATGGAACAGCGCTGAGCCAGGAGAGGCATGATCAGGGGTGTGCTGCAGAGAAGGTGGCTGTGGCAGATGGCAGTCCGAAGGCCAAGTGAGAAGGACAAGGAGAGTCCACTGAGGCGGACACTTCAGAAGTTGACATGAGTGAAAGAATGAGTTTTGGGTCTTTCATGGCAAACCTGGTTTTGAACCTGGTTTTACTTACCTCTTTGACCTTCTGCAAAATATGACTCTATTTGGCTTTTAGTTTTCTCGCTTGTGAAATGGAGGGTAGATGCTAGCTAATGTCTGTCTATCCCTAACATTCTGGGGTTCTGAGAATTTTATTTGCCCTCTGCTACAAATATAATTCTGGATGGTTTAGGTCAGCTTTTCATCCTTCAGCTCTGCTAAAGTAAGTGTGGTTTCCATTGGGATGGCAAAATGAAATAAGATACAATGGAAGGTCCCACTGATTTGGCCATAGTTTGGGGTAGAAGCGAAAAAATGAAATTCTTGCGTTAGAATGCATCCAAACCTGCCCTTATTAGCCTTATTTCAACGATGCCAACTTTTCAAGCATAGTTGCTTTGCAACCGAGAAAATTTTATCTTGCTGAGTTGACAAACTCATGGGACAGGAAGCATGATTTCAACTTTGAAAATGTGGTAAATTCTTATAAACACAAGAGTTTGCATCGGGGGTAGAGGTCAGACTTCATGACCATAACTGGAATTTTAGGGAACAGATGAATCATATAATCTATCACTTCAACTGGAAAGCGAATGTATCCTACGGTTAAAGGTCACATCAAAATGCTGTGTGGATCTAAGGGAGCTGGAGGAGCCCTCAGTCCAAGCCATGTATGGGGTGTGATAGTCCAGTGTAGACTCCAGCCAGAAGACCAAATGTTGCCTTTTGTTCTTTTTGAGGGGGTGGGGAGGATATGGAAAACAATGCTTTGGCCATAGAGAAGATTCAGGGGAATAAAAATGAGTCATCACCACTGCCAGGAAACACCAGGAGTTCCCTAAATGGAATGAAGTCCTCCTGTACCTTGCGGGGGAGGAGAGGGAGGGAGGGAAAACAGCAGCTGGTGGGGGACACAGCTGGAGAAGGGGACACTGCAGCCTGGCAGGCTGGCAATTGTGGGGAGGGAACAAGCCCAGAAGGATGTAGTTCATGCCTGGTTTCCTGCGGTATCCCTTAGGGAGCTTTTTTCCCTGAGCTGCCCTAGTGATTTCCGAATCAACTGCCCCAGCCTCCAGTCTCCACCCCATGCAATGTCATCTGCATAAAAATGTGGAGAATGTGACCAACTCTTCACAGGAGTCCACAGGGCTCTGTGAATTATGAGGCCGAGCATGCAGCCTGCTGCACAAAGCGCCTCCAACCAGCAGGCCCAGCGCAAAGGGCTGCCCTAGGCTGAGAGGCCCGAGGGTCAGGAGACTCCTGGAGCCAGGCCAGGCCCTGAAGCAGGGTTTGGGGGGAATTCCAGGCACATCCTGCAACTGGCTGGACCTGGGAAATGGGAGGTGAGCTGGGTTCCTCCTTGCTTTCTTGTGCTCCATGAATGAATGAATGACTTTTTTAAACATCCTGTATCTCTCCATTTATGTGGGTCTTTAGTGTTTCTCGACAAAAGCTTTTTTAAAAAGCTTTTTCATTAAGGACATTTCAAACATACAAAAAATTGGCAGAATAGTATGATGAACCTGCACCACCTAACTTCAGTATTTACAATATTTCACCAAATTTGTTTTACTTATGTCTCTTCCATCCCCCCGCCGCCCAAGAATATATTAAAGCAAATCTCAAGTATCATGTCAACTGGAAAAACTTCAGAATACGTTGCTAGCAAATGTGGACTTTTAAAAAACATAAAAATATGACTATCATATATAATAAGATTAGTAATTTTTAATATCACATAATACCCAATGTTCCACTTTCTCCAGGTGTCTAAACATGTCTTTTGTGAAGTTGATTTGAATGGAGGTCTCAGATACATGCACGTTTTTCCAACATTGCCAAGCAATTCTCAGCAGACATTGAATGGCTGCCCTAGAAATTTAACTCAGTTCTGACATTATCTCCCTGGAGATCGCATCAGACCCCACAGGGTCAGGGCTCAGTCCCACCTCCGGTGCCAATTGCAAGTCCAGGTTGTCACCTGTGCTCCTGTCTGGCTATACATTGGAGGTTCCCACAACTCCCTCCTCGGGTTCGATTACTTTGCTAGAGTGGCTGATGGAACTCAGAAAAATGTTTGGTTTTGTTTACCAGTTTATTATAAAGGATATTGTAAAGGAATACAGATGGGCAGCCAAACGAAGAGATACACTTGTGTGTCAAGGTCCAGAAGGGTCCCGAGAGCAGGAGCTTCTGTCCCTGTGGAACTGGGTGCACCACCCTCCTGGCATGTGGATGCCTTCACCCACCTGGAAGCTTACCAGTTTTTGTTGATGTTCAAGTGTTTTTATAGAACTTAATCTGCAGCCCAACTGCCCCCCTCTCCCCTTCCCTGTGCTCAGTGGGTGTGGTTGGAAGTTCCCACCCTCTGATGGTCTTCTGATGACCATCTTAAGGCTATCTAGAGGCCTCCACTCTAAGTCACTTCATTAGCATAAACTCTGGGGTGCTCAGAAGTGTCTCCTTCGGAATGATAAAAGACACAAGCATCCAGGAAATTCCAACGGTTTTAGGAACTGTGTCATTAACCATGGACAAAGACCAAATAGTACATCATTTCTTATTATACTACAGAACATAAACAGGATCTACACATTACACACTCATGCCATGTATTTGTGATGAAATTAGATCATAACTTTCTGTAGACTTTCCCACATTCTAGATTTGGCTTAATGCATCTGTGGACAAAAAAGAGGCCACATAGTAAACCTGACCAACTCAGGGGAGGACAGCTTGGTGGGCCTTACAAACCCAGAGACCAAAAGTAGCCACATAGGATGGTGTGGACATAAGGTAAGATAACATACCTTAAATTTTATTTCATTTTTTATTGATTGATTTAAGAGAGAGAGTTGCTGTTCTGCTTATTTATGCATTCATTGGTTGCTTCTTGTACGTGCCCTGATGGGGGATCAAACCCACAACCTTGGTGGGTAATATACCTTTTTTGTTGTTGTTCTTAATTCTCACCCAAGGATATTTTTTCCATTGATTTTTAGAGAGAGTGGACGGGAGGGAGGAGCGGAGAGAGAAACATCAGTATGAGAAAGACACATCAATGGGTTGCCTCGAGCAGGGCTTGGGACCGAACCTGCAACCCAGGTACATGCCCTTGACCAGGAGTAGAACCTGAAACCCTTTGAACCCTTTGGTGTGAGGGCCAATACTCTAACCACTGAGTTACACCGGCCAGAGGGATAACATACCTTTTCTATTTTCCTTCCTTTCTAATTTCCTTCCTTCCTTCCTTCTTTCCTTCCTTCCTTCCTTCCTTCCTTCCTTCCTTCCTTCCTTCCTTCCTTCCTTCCTTCCTTCCTTCCTTTTTTAAAATATATTTTTATTGATTTCAGAGAGGAAAGGTGGGGGAGAGAGAGATCAAAACACCAATGATGATAGAGAATCATTGATTGGCTGCCTCCTGCATGCCCCACACTGGGGATCAAGCACTGACCCGGAAACTAACTGTGACCTCCTGGTTCATAGGTTGATGCTCAGCCACTGAGCCATGCCGGCCGGGTGAGAGCATAGCTTTCAAATGTCAGAGTAACCTTCTTTCCCAGACCCCTCAGGGCACACCCACGCACCAGAGCACAGACCCCAGACCACAGAACCTTTTGTTGTTATCTGGTTCCCCACATACAATGTCTATATGCTGCAACGTTAATTATGAACTATTCCATAGCCACCAATGTAAAAGAAATGCGTGTCTCTCTGTTTTACTTTTATCCAATCCTAGATATTTCCCCACTTTTCTTTCTCTCACCCCCTTAATCTATCACTGATGGACTTCATGTACCTCTCCCCTTCCTCCTTTTATTCTAAGTACAAAGGAGCTGCAATACTGCCGTTCTCCACAGCATTTTCTCAATCCATCATCACTTAGGTTCAAATAAACTCATAGGATTCTCTACAGGTTTGGACAGTTCTTACATTGACACAGCCTTGATACTTTTTCAAAAATCATTAGTTTCTTTTAACTTGAAAAAGGTATTTTGTGACCACCATCTGAATATGAGGGATATTCTTTGCTACTGAAGTGTCTTCATTTTGAAGATTTTTCAGAGTAAACAGTAAAGAACTATAAACCTTTGAAAATGAAAGATTTAGTTCGTATTGATACTTCCAATTTAAGCTTATGATTATAGAATTTTAACTTAATTTATATCTCATGTCTGTATCTTGTTTCTCCTTTGCTAAACAACTTGGTTTCTATGATAATAACATAATTACTTATTAGCTTTAATTTATAATATATAGAGCGTAGGTTAACATTTCCTTCCAGTAATTCCATGGAAGCAATATGTCTCTTAGATTTCTGAGGATATTAATTATACTTCCTTTCTGCACTGAGGTTTTCTTTTATTCCCATTATTATTTGTTTTCACTGCTCAGATTTTCTTAAATATCTAGTGAGCCTTTGGCCGTTGCTTCCAAAATAAGAGATACTAAAAAAATAAAATAATTAATAAAATTTTAAAAAGAGATAGTAAAGCATAATATTACTAATATTAGTAAGGTTACTGAAATAAGGGAATATAATCAAAGAGGTGAAGTGAAAATCCCATAATCTCTCATATAAATAGGAAATATCAGTGTGAACTATTAACCTAAAAATAAAAGGCCAAAGTCAGAAGCAACGAGCATTTATTTGAGATCTAAAGAATAGCTATTTGGGAAGCACGGACTCAGGCAGAAACCCAAATAGTGTTTGAATTAGGAGGTAAAGGCACGGGGTAATGATGAGGAAGGGAAGGGGAACAATTACATGTGTAGAAAACATTTTATAGGCACCGTAAGCTAATGTAGTGATGTTAATTCTAAAGAGTGTCTTTAATTTTCAGTTGTGGTCATGTCTGCTTTGCTGTTAGCTTTGCATGTAGTTATTTGGAATACATGCTGCTTTCCACCCAGTCCAAAGATTATAGTGCTCAATTTTAACATCCCAAAGGTTTGCAGAGTAAGACATGCAAGGCAATTACTTTGGGATGGCAGCTCCAACTCCATGTTGAAGTGGCTTCATTTATATTATTTTTTACAGAACTTATATTTTCTCTTAAAATAAATTAAAAGTATATATTTCATTACTCTTGAAAAGGCCTGGACGTAATGATAATTCAGTAGTAGTAAGCACAGCAAACATTTAGATTATGGTCTCTAATTACATTCCCCACCAAGAGGAGCCAGAACTTTTGGGGGAAATGTCTGATTCCAAGACTAGGGCAAGAAATTGAAAAGTAAGCCTGGGACATTGTTTTATGTCAAAGAAGAAACAAGCAAACCTTTCAAAACAAATGGGGTCACATCAAAAGGACACAAACGACACTGTTGAGGCTCCCACTGGCCAAAGATGAGGAAATGTGGGTGTGAAAAAGAATTAGAACACATCAGATATCTGAAAATTCATGTGTTTATAATTTTTAAAATATCTCATTAGTTACGTTGGAGATTGCCTAGGCACCAGCTCATTACTTGAAAATTTATTGAAAAGAAAAATATCAAGAATTTACCCTGCGCTGGCCAGTGTGGCTCAGTTGGTTGGGTGTCATCCCATGCACTGAAGGGTTGCTGATTGGATTCTCTGTCAGGGCACATGCCTGGGTTTCGGGCTTGATCCCTGGTAGGGAGCATGCAGGAGGCAGCGGATTGATGTTTCGCGTTCACATCAATGTTTTTTCTCCCCGCCCCCCCCCCCCCCCCCGCCTCTCTCTCTCTCAAAAAAAAAAAAAAAAAAATCAACAAAAAAAATTTTTTTTAAAGAAAAGAAAAAAATGAATTTATCTTGCCTTTTTGGTATGTAAAACAATTAGGTTAAAGTCAATGAAGAAGTTTATAATGGAAGTGTTAGACTGCTATCATTGGAACTCACTGATCAATCTTGGTATTATTAGAACAACTGAACTATATAATAATGTCCTACAATATAAAAAACACAACACCACTAGGAAGTATTCTTGCTTAAAACAATTAGACCTGAATCTTATAAGTCAGTAGGTTTAGCTATCGGTTTACAGAAAATAAGAGGGGAGGGTGGAGAACATTTTAAATAAGGCCACTAAGATGCAGTAAACCAAATCCTGAATGAATTATTCTGTAAGCCAAATGAGCTAATGTCTCAAAAAAAATAAAGGCATAAAAATAGATCGGTAGATGTTTAGAGAATTAAAGCTACATAAGAAATATGATAACAAAATCCAATGTATGGACCTTATTTGGGTCCTGATTTGAACAGATTTAGTATAAAATACAACTTTGAGATAATTAGGGAAATAATTTTAATATGTGATTAGTATTCAATTATATAAAGGAATTATTTTAAGTTGTATTATTATCATAATGGCATAATTGCATTTTTAGAAGTTCATAGCAGTAAAAGATAGATGCATATTGAAGTATTTTCAGGTGAGTTAATATGATGTCTGGGATTTGCCTTAAAACACTCCATTGGGGGTGGGGGAGGGAGGAGGGAGGAAAAAAGGAAAGAGAATAGATTTTTTTAAAAAAAACTGCTGATAAATTGGGTAATAGGTATATGTGAGTTCATTATACTATTCTTTCTACTTCTAAGTTTGAAAATTTCTATCATTAAATGTCTTAAAAATAAAGAAAAATTATTGGTAAATTATTAAAATGTCAGTTATCTAAATAAGCAAAGTTTTAAAGACAAAAGAAAAATAAACTTTGGTAAACATAGAATAAGGAAACTGGATATTTCTAAAAGAAAATGTCAATGAACAAAATAATCCAGTGAACTCACCAGCTCCTGTCTAGGGCTCCATGTCTCTATATGGTCACGACCAATTTTCTACCATCCCAACCACCTCTCTTCCACATGATGTGGTAAGACACAGCATTCCACTTTTATGAGTCATTTGTTTTAGAGCTATCTTCCTCCTGTTTATATTTGTAATGGCACCTAATCGTGCCATGATGAAATTCTCCATGATGAATAGGATTTACAGGACTTCGGTTTGTTTTACGTGGTTATATATTAGATTTCTTTTTCTTGACGTCACATGAGGAGGCCCCGGAATTGCACAAGGAAGCCCTGTTTGAATCACTGTTCAGGCTGGGGCACAACTCATTTCTCCTAAGCTAGGTTGGTTCTTCTCCCCGGGAGAGTCCTGCGTTGTCATTTCATCTCTGACACCAAATTGGGGACCCATTTTTCTCCCAAACCTATTACCCACCATCTACTTACTACAGTGACTATAAGCTGACGATTTTTTTTCCGGTTTTTGAAAACTAGCCTATTTCACAACTCAGCTAACAACTAGCTTGATTCAAGAATGGAAATGTTCCCAGTACAGACTTCTCCTTCTCTTGAGAGGCAAGGGCTGGGGGGAAACAAATGAGCCTTGTGCTCTGCCCTCGAGGTCAGCAGATCAATGTGGCCTTGTGTGTGCTGTGAATGTGCAGTACATGACATCATGCATATTCAGCGGGCTTTTCCAGCCGCCAGTCTCTAATGGCCAGAATGGCTCTTTTTAAAAAGGCGCTCCTCTTTGACTTCTGAGATGGTTTTACCGTCCTGGTACTTTTACCTTTTTTTCTGTCTTCTTCTTCATCCCAACATGATTCTTCTTCCTTCTACTGTCCTCTCCTCTGATCTCCTTTTTTTTCTCCTCTTCTCTCCTTTTCTCCCCCGTGCCTGCCCTGTTCTTTCTTCCCTTCCCCTTTCCTTCCTCTTCTTTTCCCATCCTCTCACCATTCTCCGTGCATAAAATTAATAAATATGCCTGACCTCAACTATTAATTTTAGGTAGATAAGCGGAAACCTTCTCTGTTACTTTCACCAAATTCCAATCCTGCCCTCTCCAACAGATTAGTACACACTTATATTTGGGTATTCCATTATGACATCTAAAATCCTATATAATAAAAGACAAAAAGGGTAATTAACCATACCTCTGCTACACTTCCCATTGGCTAATCAGGGTGATATGCAAATTAACTGCCAACAAAGATGGCGGCCGGCAGCCACGCAGCTGAAGCGAACATGAGGCTTGCTTGCTCCAGTGGATGGAGGAAGCCAAGGTTCCCCGCCTGCCGCGGACCGGCTCTGAGCTCTGAAAGCAACTAAGTTTCAATTATAGAAGCTAAACAAACCCCAGATACCTGCTTTCAGCAGGCCGCGGCCTCAGAGCTGGGAGCGCCAGTGATGGCAACAATGTTTCAATTATAGAAGGTAAATAAAACCCAGAATAAAAGAAAAAAAGGAGAGGCTGGGAGCTTCAGTCACCCACCAGCCTGAAAATGGCCCTCAGCCCCTCACCCAGGCTGGCCAGGCACCCAAGCGGGACCCTCACCCTGATCCAGGACACCCTTCAAGGCAAACCAGCCGGCCCCCACCCATGTACCAGGCCTCTATCCTATATAGTAAAAGGGTAATATGCAAACTGACCCTAACAGCAGAAAGACTGGGAATGATTGGTCACTATGACACACACTGACCACCAGGGGGCAGACGCTCAATGCAGGAACTGCCCTCTGGTGGTCAGGGCGCTCCCACATGGGGGAGCTCTGCTCAGCCACAAGCCAGGCTGATGGCTGCCAGTACAGCGGTGGTGGTGGGAGCCTCCCCTGCCTCCTCAGCAGCGCTAAGGATGTCTGACTGCAGCTTAGGTCTGCTCCCCGCTGGCAAGTGGACATCCCCCAAGGGCTGCCAGGCTGCCAGGGGGATGTCTGATTGCCATCTTAGGCCCAATTTCCCAGGGAGCAGGCCTAAGCCAGCAAGTGGTCATCCCCCGAGGGTCCCAGATTGTGAGAGGGCACAGGCCGGGCTGAGGGACACCCCCCCCCCCCGAGTGCACAAATTTTTGTGCACTGGGCCTCTATTAAAACTTATAATCTCCCAAAGAGATTCTCCCTCCCATTTTCTTTGATTTTGTGACACTTCTAATTTCCAGACTTGGAGCCTCATAGCCATCTCTCATTCTGCCCTTTATCCCTTCCTCCCTCCATCCTTGCCCCTCCCTCCTCTCCACTTCTACATCACCAGGTGATCTGGGCCTTGTCATGCTGAGTGATAATAATAGACCCCCTTTATGCTCTTCTACTCTCTACTCATTTATATCCTCAGGTCCCTGGGACCCAATGTCTCCCACCCCCAGATGATTCTCACTCGAACACTGCTTGACTCATGTCAAACCTGGCATGACCATCTAACTAAACCCTCTCTTCAGAAACCAATGTCATCGGGCTGGCATTTTCATAATTATTTCCAAATTTATCTCCATCCAGATTCTGTATTTCAATGTTTATATCTGACCAAACCTTTCCTTGTACTTTCATTCTCATTTAGGATGCCACACTGCTTCTTCTCCATTTGTCCATGACCTATCCGTTTTCCAAGTCCATACAAAACCTTCTGCCTTCAGAAGAGATTTATGGATGAAATGACTGAATATTTGGTTTTGCTTTAAAGTAATCCCATGGACAGTGGAAAAGTGTGTGGGAGGTATAAATGAGAATGACTTGGCCGTGTGTTGATGTGTTCGGTATATAGGGGCTCATTATCCTATTCTCTCTACTTTTGTATATTTTTGAAATCTTCATTAAAAACAGTTTAGTATTAAACATGAAATATATGCTAGAAGTATAGTTATAAAGCATGGCATCCTATACCAGCAGTTGGAAGATTCCAACAGAATGGCAAGTTGGTCTTGGGAAGGGTTGGTGGGAAATAGGTGGCTGACGGCCATGTAATTTCCTATAAAATAAATACTACAAGATTTATATCTATTCTATTTATTGCTATACCCAGCATATGAAATCTTCTGAGCCCTCCATGGTATTTGTTGAATGAATTTATTGAATGGATAGATGAACTATAAATCAAGGTAGGTATGCCAACAGTTTGCAAATCCATTCTGTAAAAGAAAATGGCCATTCTTCTCTTGGGCTCCCAATCTAGCAGTGTACTACAAAACCACAGATAAAGGTATCAGGCAGTTCATCTATTCAAAAGGTTGTTGTTGTGTTCTTCTCTTTCTTCACCTGCAGATAAAGCAAAGAACAAAGAAATCTTCACTCTGAAGCTTATATGGTAGAGGAGATAACAGACAAGAGAACTCAGGTCCAGACACAGGAATGCAATGAGGCACGTAGTGGTAGTGTCCTGGGAGTGCAGAAGAGGCACTGCTGACTCTGGAGCCCCAGGAAGGCTTCTCAGGGCTGAAGCCTGAAGGATAAGTAGGAGTTGGCCTTGTAAAAAGGGAAGAAAGAACTGTTTTTAGTAAAAACAAAACAAAACAAAACAAAACAACAACAACAAAACAGCTTGGAGAAAAGAGGAAGGAATAAAAGTATTTTGCCAGGGTGGGCCATAGAACAAAGGGGATGGGGTGGGGTGGTTGTGGTGTGTCAAGAGATAAACTGGACCAAAAAAAAAAAAAAAGCAGGATTCACATTCTGTCCAGTCTTGTAGGTCATTTTAAGAATGTGAACTCCATACAAAGAGCTGAGAAAAGACATTGAAAAGTTTTGGAGCAGTCAGTGATATAATCAGATTTTACATTTTGGATAGTCCAATCTATCTAACAGTGCAGAGCACAGATAGGAGGTGGGAGGAGTAGGGCCTGAAGAAAGGAAAAAGAGTTAGATGTTGCAATCATTTTAGAAAGAGATTAGGATGTCCTCATCTGTGGATAAAGTGGGAATGCAGACATTTTAGGATGAATGAAGTCCTTCTTTGAAATAGAAAATGAGGAAATGAAGTAGGTATCTATTGGTTTGGACCTTCCTCACCTATGCAAGTTTTTCCCCCAAAAATAGCATTTATTTGGGAAATTAAAGAAATGTCTCTAGCCCTGGCTGGGTAACTTAGTTGGTTGGAGGCATTCCAATCTGCCAAGGTTGGAGGTTTGATTCCAGTCAGGGCACATATCGGAATCAGTCAATGAATGCATGGAGAAGTGGAACAACAAATTGATGTTTCTTTCTCTCTTTTCCTTTCTTATCCTCTCTCTCAAGTCAATCAATAAAAAATAACTTAAAAAAAGAAATGTCTCTAAAATGTTCCTACTATATAGGGAGTGCCCAATTTAGGAATGGATCACAAGTGAAGAAAGGGAAAGACTGGTGGCTTGAGAATGAGGAAACTGGTTCTAGTCTTTAAGTGTTGTTGAGATTGTTTCACTAACTTTGTTTCATCACATGTAAGTTCTTCCATTTCTTTTTTTTTTAAATCCTCAAATGAAGATATGTTTTTTTAAAAAAATAAATCTTTGTTGTTCAGATTATTACAGTTGTTCCTCTTTTTTCCCCCCATAGCTCCCCTCACCCAGTTCCCATCCCAACCTCTGCCCTTACGCCCCCCCCCTTTCCTCATCCATACGTGTACGATTTTTGTCCAATCTCTTCCCGCACCCTACACAACCCCTTCCCCCTGAGAATTGTCAGTCCACTCCCTTTCTATGCTCCTGATTCTATTATATTCACCAGTTTACTCTGTTCATCAGATTTTTTATTCACTTGATTTTTAGATTCACTTGTTGATAGATATGTATTTGTTGTTCATAATTTTTATCTTTACCTTTTTCTTCTTCTTCCTCCTCTTAAAGAATACTTTTCAGCATTTCATATAATACTTGTTTGGTGGTGATGAATTCCTTTAGCTTTTTCTTATCAGTGAAGCTCTTTATCTGACCTTCAATTCTGAATGATAGCTTTGCTGGAAAAAGTAATCTTGGTTGTAGGTTCTTGCTATTCATCACTTTGGATATTTCTTGCCACTCCCTTCTGGCCTGCATAGTTTCTGTTGAGAAATCAGCTGACAATCATATGGGTACTCCCTTGTAGGTAACTGACTTTTTTTCTCTTGCTGCTTTTAAGATTCTCACTTTGTCTTTTGCCCTTGGCATTTTAATTATGATGTGTCTTGGTGTGGTTCTCTTTGGATTCCTTTTGTTTGGGGTTTTCTGTGCTCCCTGGACTTGTAAGTCTATTTCTTTCACCAGGTAGGGGAAGTTTTCTGTCATTATTTCTTCAAATAGGTTTTCAAATATCTTGCTCTCTCTCTTCTTCTGGCACCCCTATAATTCAGATGTTGGTACGCTTGAAGTTGTCCCAGAGGCTCCTTATACTATCTTCACATTTTTGGATTCTTTTTTCTTTTTGCTTTTCCGGTTGGGTGATTTTTGCTTCTTTGTATTTCAAATCTTTGACTTGATTCTTGGGATCCTCTTGTCTGCTGTTGGATCTCTGTATATTATTCTTTATTTCAGTCAGTGTATGCTTAATTTCTAGTTGGTCCTTTTTCATATCCTCAAGGGTCTCACTAAATTTATCGGCAGTTTCTAGAAAATTCTTGAAAAACCTTAAAAGTGTGGTTTTTGAACTCTAAATCCAGTAGTTTGCTTTCCTCCATTTCTGTCATTTGTGACCTGTTTCTTTGTCTCCACATTTTGGCTGTTTCCCTGTGTTGATAGAGTGGCTTTCTGTGCTAGGTGTCCTATAGGGCCCAGTGGCTCAACCTCCCCAATTACCTGAGGTGGACACTCTTGGTGCACCCCTTTGTGGGTTGTGTGCACAGTCTTGTTGTAGTTAAGCCTTGATTGTTGTTGGTATCACTGGGAGGAATTGACCTCCAGGCCAATTGTCTGTGAGAATCAGCTGTGTCTACAGTGGGAGAACTTCTGTGCTGAAGATATCCTTATGGAGTAAGACTTGCTTCAGTGGGGCTTTGGTGCTCACTGAGTCTGCCTCCTGAGTGTGTCCCTGATGGATCTGAGAAGTTGTAATCTGGATGGTCCCAATCTGACCACTGGGTACACAGGCTCTTGGATCTCTAAGGAGGTGCTAATTTAGCCTCTTCCTGAGGCTACCCAGCAGGAGCTATGGAGAGATCTGCATATTCCTCTTCCTTGTTTGGGTTTTGGAGGTGCCCAGATGAGGCCTAGCTGTGAAGCAATGCAAGGTGCTGTGGGGCCTTGGGCCTTCTTTTGGATGTTCTGGGTCTCTCTGACCCAGCTGCAGTTTGTTAGGTAATTTTAGATCTCAAAGGGCCAACCCATTCATATGCAAAAGCCTCTGCTAGCAGCTTGGGTGGGGCGGGGTCTCAGGGAATCAACAGGGCGGAGCAAACAGCTACAGCTGCTCCTCAGCCCTGTCCTAAGAGGCCCCTGGGTCTCAGTGTCCCGGTAATCGCAGCAAACACCTCTGAGAGAAAGCCGCCCTGAAGTTCCGCCTGATGCCAGACAGTCCAGTTTCTCCCCGTATGAGTCTGGGTCCCCAGAGACTCGCCCAGCACTGAAGTTCAGAGCAGTTGGGAGCTTGAGACTCCCTCCGGATTGAAAAAGATACCGGCGTCCTCTGTTGCCAGCCCTTTCCACGTGTGCCTCTGTACCTCTGCACTTTACTTCCGCACCTCCTCTGAGTCTCAGTGTGCTTTTCTCTTTGCTTCTAGTTGTAGAATTTCCACTCAGCCAGCCTTCCTGTGGTTCTGGGTGATGTCTGCTTTGTCTTTTAGTTGTAGTTTTGAAGTGGTTGTGAGAGGCAGCAATTTCAGGTGTTTACCTATGCCACCATCTTGGTTTCTCTCAAGATATGTCTTTATTGATTTGAGAGAGAGAGGAAAGGAGAGAGAGAGAAACGTTGATCAGTTGCCCCCTATATACATCCCAATTGGGATCAAACCCACAACCTAGATATGTGCCCTGATTGGGAATCAAACTCCCAACCTTCTGGCATACGTACAGGATGATGCTCCAACCAACTGGGCCACCCGACCAGGGCTCTTTCATTTCTTTTGTTCATTTGTGGAGGTTGATTTTTTAAATACTTCATGTTTCTTGGGTGTGAGCTTATCTTTGTGGACTCGCTGTTAGATTCTCTGTCACATCTGCCTGCATGGTTGGCCTGGGAAAGAGGCAAAAGTTGCTTTTGTGACTCATGGTCTTCCCTGCTTTCAGTAAGAGGAAGCACAGGCTGTGTCACCTGGTAATGCACCTTGCTGGTTGGTCTGTTAGATGTTGATACTCACCACTCCCTTCTAAGGTCATGAGCCACCTGCTGCCCTGTCTCTGATCTGATGGAGCCTGGAGGCAAACACCCTATCACTGCTGCCTGACTGCTGTTGCTATGGTATCTATATCCTGTTTGTTTCCTGGACCCTTTTCTGCTGCAGGTTTATAGAGCCTCCAAGTGCACATCCCCTAGTCTGCTCCCATCTTTCTCAGAGGTCTCAGTTAAATCTGGACTACAGATATTCAACCCAACCTCCTCAACTTTTATTCTTTAAGTTATTTATGAGGAAGCTCTTAATTTCATTTTTAAACACAACTACTTCTAGGAATTTGTAGGAAATCGCAGCTTGTTCTTGGTCCACCATCCTCCTATATAATAAAAGGCTAATATGCAAATCAACCAAACAGTGAAACAGTCAGTTGCTATGATGCACACTGACCACCAGGGGGAAGATGCTCAATGCATCTGATGATCAGTGCGCTCCCACAGGGGGAGTGCTACTCAGCCAGAAGCTGAGCTCACCACTGGAGAGCACAGCGGAGGTGGCGGGAGCCTCTCCCGCCTCCACAGCAGCATTAAGGACCCCTCAGGGGATGTCTGCCGAGGGGTCCCGGACTACAAGAGGGCACCGGCCAGGTTGAGGGACTACCCTCCCACCCCCTTCCCCGTATATGAATGTCATGCACCAGGCCTCTAGTTTTGAAATGAAAGTCTTAGTTCTGGCTAAACCATCCACATATTATCTCAGAAGCCAACCCTGTGGTGGTCACTGGGATTAGTGTTTACCCATTTATCTTCGCTGAAAGTGAAATAAGTAGAGGATGTGATCGTCTGGTTGGAGAGCAGGGACAATTTATTTCCTTCAAGCTGATTTCTTCTTAATACCTGAGTGGAAAGTTAAAAATTTGTACCAAAAGAATACTCTTTGGTTGTTGGGAAATGGGTTACTCAATGTCAGAAAGACACTCAATGTCAGATAAAAGATTTCTGCTTGCTTTTTGGAGTTTGGAATTATGTAATCCGCAAATGAGTGAATTTCAAGTCCCTGGTTCTGGCAGAGCTGCCTCCTCTGGGCTGAGAAGCACCTTCGTTCCAGGCAGCTGGAGAATTTATGGACCCCTGAGTCCAATCCAGCTGAGCCGAGGAGCCAGCAGGTACTCAGCCTGATTCTGGCTATAGCTGGAAGAAGGAAATCCAGGAGGGGGTAGGCCAGCCAAGGGGCTGAGTCATCAGTGCAGAGAGTATTTGAAGGGCTCTGGAATTCTCCTTAGATCTCAGTGGTGAAATGAAATTAGGCTTTGATCCTCTGCACAGGGCAGACCCTGTTGAAAGAGATTCCAATCAGAGGCTTACTCTGTTTCTGGAAAAAGAATTGCAAAGTCCAGAAAAATAAAAAAGAAACCTTTCAAAGTTCTCTCTCTCTTTAGTGTAAGTATATAAGTTTTTTCAGATACAGCATACATAGCATTTAATAACTTAGTTAAGAAATCATTGCTTTATTTCATTTCATGAATCTGTATTAAATGTATGTGGCCTACACAGAGGTGGTGGGGAGGTGATGGTGGGAGGTGGGGATGGGTGACGGGACAGAGGGATTAACCACGGTGCTTAGACTTCAGAACTCTCCCTTGCAGAGTCCAGGACCCTGACAATGTGTTCTCCTGAGTATAGTAAACAAGAGGAAGCAAGAGTAAACCAGTGTCTCTTTCTACCCTGACTTCTCTCTATCACTGGCTGTTCCCATCATATGGCACTCAAGGGAATTTTGAGATCTGGCTAAAGGGATGCTAAATTAAAGATACATTGAGTCTGAGTTCAGCATGATATATTTATATAGTTTGCAGATACTTCTGGTACAGTTACTCTAGCTGTTTGAATATAGGAATGGCTTTCAAGAATGCTCTTTTAAAAAAATTGATATATAACTCATATACCATAGAATTGACCCTCTTAAAGCATACAATTCAGTAATTTTAGTATTTTTACAAGGTTGTGTGACTATCACAACTATCTAATTCTAGAATATTTTCGTCATTCCCCAAAAGCAATCCCATTAGTAGTCACCTCATTCTCCCCATCCCCTCCACACACACATATCAGCCAGCTCCTAATCTTGTAATCCTTTCCTAATCTATTTTCTGTCTCTATGAATTTGCTTATTCTGGGTATTTTAAATAAATAGAATCATAGAATATATGTGCCTTTTGTGTTGGATTTTTTCACTTAGTATAATGTTTTCAAGGTTCACCCATGTTGTAGCATGAATTGGTATTTGATTACCTTTTATGGCTGAAACATTCCATTTTGTTCTCCATTCATCATTTGATGGGCATTTGGGTTGTTACCTGGAATGTGCTTCCTAACCAATGTGCTAACTCATCCAACATGAAGGTCTAAGGCCAGTGGTAGTGTCATACTATGAACATGAGCCAGGGTGCCTGGTGCCAGAAGTGTGAGGGTTGTGGGGAGAAAAAGGTTTGAAGTACCTAGAGTCAGAAGTTACCATGCCAAAGGAATGACTATTTTTTCTATAGAGAATGATAGTATGAAATTGTTGTCAAATACACTACCAAAATATTTGCAGCCAAAAAAAAATGTAGAAAAACATATTATAGAAGTGTGTCAGGTAGTTAGTTAATTAAAATATCTTGTTTTTCTGGATGTGGGATATTCTTGGTAATTATCAATTTTTTTCAAAATGTGGGATTTGTGATTTATTTTCTCATTTTAAATACTTTTAAATCTAATTTTATATTTGTAATGTTGCATTTCTTTTCTTAAATGAAGCCCCCCAAATCATTCATACACATGTATAAGCTAGAAGCCCCTCAAAACCAGGATCTACCCTGCCCTAGAGCATCACTTTCAACCCACTTTCTGTCATATACTTAGTATTTGTGTGAAGGATTTCCTCCAGGAAATTATACAGCAAGCTGCTGCTTTTGCTGTTTTCCACCCTTTTCTTTTTCAGCTCTGGAGTGCTTTCAGGAGAAATTAGCTCATGCAATACCTTCATTAAATACACAACACCGTTAAGAGTTGCTGTGGTTTAATCTTGTTCAACAAATATTCCCTTCCTCGATCCTCTCCCCTTTGAGGCAGAGTCTACTTCCCTCTCTTTCAGGCAGTGGGCTTGGCCATGTGACTCACTTTGGCCAATGGGATGTAAACAAAAAAGTCCTCATGATTGTTGAGCACCAGCTTCAGGATCTTTGCAGGTTACCCCATTAGATCAGGCTCTAGAAGTTCCTGGTCCTTCAGCATGGGTCCTGGAAGAAGATAAGATGTGCAGGAGAGACCCATAGTCACCTGAAGGGCAGTCACTGCTGACCCTCAGACCAGGAGTGAGAAATCAACATTGGTTATTCTGAGCCACTGAGGTGGGGGGTGGTCTGAAACAACAGAATTGCAGCAGGAGCTCATTCAGCTGCACACTCCCAGTCTGAATAGAAGATCTGATATAATTTATCTCCCAGGAGGCAGATGAGCTTAGGCTCAAAGCTCAAACTTCCAAGATCTCCGACAGTCCAACACATCACCTTTCCAGTTCCACTTCAGCGTGCTTCCACCTTTCAAGGAAATCCATTTCTGGGTTAAGGTCATGTCTCCTTTTGCCTTCCTCCCTTCAGCTATAATTTTAAGTACAAATTATGTCGCTGTTTCCACTCTCTATAATAGCATTTTTGTCACTTTAATTCGACTTCCAGATGCAGTTCATTACACTTCCCCAACCCTTCAATTTGGCAACGCAATTAAAAGTCTAAAAACATCTGAGGGCTCTTTGATCAAACAGTTACACTTTCAGAAATTTAGCCAAAAGAATAACCAGACAAATATATAAAAATGTACAAAGGTGCAGAACACCAGAAACAAAAGTCAACCTTAGGGGATTAGTTAAATAAGGTATATCAATATAATGGAATACTCACACTGCAGTTATTAAGTGATTCAGTAAAAATGTGTTTATTGACATAGAAGGGGAGAGGGTTGCCAAGCAGAGTTACAGTATAAACTCATTTTGTGAACAACAAAAAATATATGTCTGGAAGGATAAATGCTAGTTATTTATAGTGGTTATATGTGGTTGTTAGAATTATGGCTGATTTTTTATTTCATTTTGCTTATTTCTTCTTTTGCTAATTGTATTTCCTCATACTCTGCAAAGAACATGTTTTACTTTTGAAGTAAAAATTAAACAAATAGGTTATTTTGACCCTCACAACTGTTTTTAAATGAATCAGGAGGACCTCTTTTATTTTTCTCTCTATTTAATTTTTAAATCTATTTCAAATCAATAAATACTCAGGACTTGGGGTAAATGAAAGGGTTTAACACAAAGAAGAGGACAAGGATGGTGATGGAGGTGGTTCTGTGCACCAAGGCAAGAGCGAGGGGCCAGGCCTGCGTGTATAGAGAGAGGGGCCAGGTCTGCATGTATAGAGAGAGGGGCCAGGCCTGCGTGTATAGAGAGAGGGGCCAGGTCTGCATGTATAGAGAGAGGGGCCAGGCCTGCGTGTATAGAGAGACGGGCCAGGCCTGCGTATATAGAGAGTGAAGGGCCAGGCCTACGTGTATAGAGAGAGGGGCCAGGCCTGCGTGTATAGAGAGTGAAGGGCCAGGCCTGCGTGTATAGAGAAAGGGCGGGCAGTGCAAGGTCCCCACTGATGCAGGTGTGCAGGTGACGATGGACTTGCTCCTCTCTCTTCTACAAGTTAAGCAGTTTCTGATGAGTTTGGGATTTGCATTTCCTGAGCGAGTGCAAATGACCTCAAGATGGAAGCGATGAGTGCTCCCCATCCCCGGGGGTCCATAGCTTCTCTTACTATTGAGTCCTGGTTGAAGAGGAAGGGATAGATCCAATGGAGAGACTTTTCAATTTATTATATTTCGTCCATGTGAGTCAGGAGTGAGCCACCTTTTGTTGCTTGAGGATCAATTTAGGAAAGCTAGAGTTCCTGAGAGGCTGCGTGACATGTAGAAGGTCACACGGAAAGCTAGTGGTGAAGTCAGTGTTTGACTCTCAGCCCAATATGTGGTCTACCCGTGTCATTTCAGTAATTTCTGAGACTTGTGAGGGTGGCAGTGGTGACAAAGTTAACGTAGAGTTAGGGAAAAAAACCATCCTCAGCCTAAGCATCTGTGTGAGTCATCTGGAATCCCTCCTGGATAGTTGGTCCCTAGGAAAAATGTGTGGAACGCTTCATGAATTTGCGTGTCATCCTTGTACGGGCGCCATGGTGATCTGTGACCTGTTCCAACTTTAGTACCTGTATTGCCAAAGCGAGCACAAACAGATGGTTTATTGCTGACCGTGGCATGAGCTCACTACCTTTTTTAGGGAGGAGGTGAGTCCAAATTCAGTGTTCCTATCTGGAATGAGCAATGTGAAGAAATAAAATCAATAAAATTAAAATGATACAATGTAGGAAGAGAGAATTAACAGTAAAATATTGTGAGATAAAATTGTTAATCAGGCCCTCACCGGTTTGGCTCAGTGGATAAAGCATCGGCCTGCAGACTCAAGGGTCCCCGGTTCGATTCCAGTCAAGGGCATGTACCTTGGTTGCGGGCACATCCCCAGTGGGGAGTTTGCAGGACGCAGCTGATCGATGTTTCTCTCTCATCGATGTTTCTAACTCTCTATCCCTCTCCCTTCCTCTCTGTAAAAAAATCAATAAAATATATATATTTTTAAAAAACTGTTAATCAGGTGAGCCAAGAAGATCATAGCTGGCTGGTGTAGATCAGTGGTTGAGTGCTGACCCAGGAACCAAGAGGCCACTGGTTCAATTCCTGGTCAGGGCACATGTCCAGGTCACAGGATTGATCCACTGTGGGGGGTCGTGCAGGAGGCAGCCGATAGCTGATGTTTCTCTCTGATCTATGTTTCTATCTCTCTATCTCTCTCCCTTCCTTTCTCTCTCTCTCTCTCTCTCTCTCTCTCTCTCTCAAAAAAAAAGGAAAAAATCAATAAAAGCATATTTAAAAAAGAAAGACCAGAGGAAGACTGTTGAAGGAGGCTAACATGGCAGTGGAGAACAGCACTGCCCTTCTGCGTAGCAAGAACTTCTTGTGTTGGCCGAAACCATTTTGGCTCAGTGGATAGAGCGTTGGCCTGCGGACTGAAAGGTCCCAGGTTCGATTCCGGTCAAGGGCATGTACCTGGGTTGCAGGCATATCCCCAGTAGGAGATGTGCAGGAGGCAGCTGATCGATGTTTCTCTCTCATCGATGTTTCTAACTCTCTCTCTCTCTCCCTTCCTCTCTGTAAAAAATCAACAAAATATATCAAAAAAAAAAAAGAACTTCTTGTGGGACTGAGCAGCCCCACTGGAAAGCCCCAGGCCCTTTGGCTTGACCTTCACGGAGCAGAGGAGGTAAGCTAGTGGTGGGCTGGGTGAGCCGATCGTGTGCATCTCTTCTTGACTGCATTCCATATGGGCTATGGGGCAAGTATTTACACCATAAAAATCAGCAAACCCTATGACTCAGGGCTCTTATTCTCAGAAAATTGGTTGTTACCAGCACATCATTGAGACAAACCATATCCTCTTTCAGGGGAAGATCTAGGGACTGTCAAGAAGTCCTGGCAGAAGTTCAAAAATATACAAACCCTTTCGTAAACCACTTCACTCCCCCCTGCCCACCACAGTGCCCAGGGCTCTCAGAAAACCCACCTCCCACACACTGGCTGGTTGCGCCCAAGCAGGAAGCCCCCAGGGTCAACCAGGCCTGGAAACAGGGTACGTTCTCGTGGAGAAGCAAAGAATGAATGAAAATATGACTCCTGCCATGCACGGGGCATGGACCTCTAAGCACAAAGTGAAACTTGAACTATCCCTTTGAACTTAGAAGGAAAATATAAAGGAAATTAAAAAGACCTTTAATGGCACTTGAACTTGTAGAAGAGCAAATCTAACTTTCGTTATGCTTTTTCTCTAACATCTGCACTGTCTTAAGTAGAATTGCAGATGGTCTTTTGTTACCTTTTTTTTTAAAAAAAATTTATATTTGGAGAAACAGCTCAGCTTTCAAAGTAGAATTATTAAAATAATTCTGAGTAAGATGTAAAATCCTCCACTTGTCCCAAGCCATCAATTCTTTCCGCATTATCATAAATTCTCAAGCTTAGCTATTTCCCTCTCCTCCCCTCCTTGGCCGCACTCTTACAATAATGTGGTTCAAGGGAAGAGATTCCTTCTGATTGGGTTTCTATGGGACAAAAAGGCAAGGAGTTGGGGAAAGAGAGAGTGGCTAGACAGCTCCATCAAAATGATATCCTAGTATAGTGTCTACTTTACATGGCTGGCTTTTAAATCCTCACCTGAGGATATTTTTTTCATTGCTTTTTAGAGAGAGTGGAAGGGAGGGAGAAGGAGAGAGAGAGAGAAACAGTAATTGGTTGCCTTTCACATGAGCTCCAATAGAGGCTGGGGTTTGAACCCACCATCCAGGTATGTGCCCTTGGCTGGAAATCGAACTCGACACCCTTTAACTATTGAGCCACACTGGCCAGGGTACGGCTGGCATTTTTATGTCAATGTCCTAAAGTCTTGTACCCATGTATGATCTGTTGGTGCTCTCTGTAACATCCCTTTGAGAACAATGAAAAGCTTAATTAGCTTCTTTTCCGAGGAAACACCAAATGGCGGACGACGCCGGTGGGCCCTGGGGGCCCCAGAATAGGAGGTCGCGGCGGCTTCCGTGGAGGATTTGGCAGCGGCATCAGAGGCCGGGGTCGCGGCCACGGTCGGGGCCGGGACCGAGGTCGCGGAGCTCGTGGAGGCAAGGCCGAGGACAAGGAGTGGATCCCTGTCACCAAGCTGGGCCGCCTGGTCAAGGACATGAAAATCAAGTCCCTAGAGGAAATCTACCTATTCTCCTTGCCCATCAAGGAATCGGAGATCATTGACTTTTTCTTGGGGACATCCCTCAAGGACGAAGTCTTGAAGATCATGCCTGTGCAAAAGCAGACACGTGCTGGCCAGAGGACCCGGTTCAAGGCATTTGTCGCCATTGGGGACTACAATGGACATGTCGGTCTGGGTGTGAAGTGCTCAAAGGAAGTAGCCACTGCCATCCATGGAGCCATCATCCTGGCCAAGCTCTCCATTGTGCCTGTGAGGCGAGGCTACTGGGGAAACAAGATTGGCAAGCCCCACACCGTACCTTGCAAGGTGACTGGCCGCTGTGGCTCTGTACTGGTGCGCCTCATCCCTGCTCTCAGGGGTACGGCATTGTCTCGGCCCCTGTGCCTAAGAAGTTGCTGATGATGGCTGGTATTGACGACTGCTACACTTCAGCCAGGGGCTGCACTGGCACCCTGGGCAACTTCGCCAAGGCCACCTTTGATGCCATCTCTAAGACCTACAGCTATCTCACCCCAGATCTCTGGAAAGAGACCATGTTCGCCAAGTCTCCCTATCAGGAATTCACTGACCATCTTGTCAAGACCCACACCAGAGTTTCTGTGCAGAGGACCCAGGCTCCAGCTGTGGCCACCACATAATTTTATACAAGAAAAATAAAATGAGAGAAACCAAGATGGCGGCATAGGTTAACGCCGGAGATTGCTGCCTCGAACAACCACTTCAGAGATATAACTAAAGGACAGAACAGGCATCATCCAGAACCACAGGAACGCTGGCTGAGTGGAAATTCTACAACTAGGAGGAAAGAGAATATCATACCCAGGCGCAGAGGAGGCGCAGTGCTGAAGTGAAATACTCAGGTGTGGAGTGCGCGTGTGGAGCGGGCTGGCGGCGGAGGGCGCGGTTGTTGTTTTCAATCGGGAGGGAGTTTCAGACTCTGAGCTCCACATCCGGGCGAGTCTCTGGGGACCCAGACTCAAACGGGAGAAGCGGGACTGTCTGGCTTCGGTCGGAACTCGAAGGCAGCTTTCTCTCCGAGGTTTGCAGCAGTTGCCGGGACTCTGAGAGGCAGAGCCCCTAGGGACGGAACTGAGAGCAGCCATAACTGCTCGCTCCGGCCCGCCCTGTAGATCCCCGGGGACCTGCCCCGCCCAAGCCCGGCGCAGAACCATTTGCCGGATAGCCTCAGGCAAAGGCTAGATTAGCACCACCCTAGAGATCCAGCCCAGAAGCTCTCCCACTGCAGACACAGCTGACTCTCATAGCCAGTTAGCCTGGAGGTCAAATCACCCCTGGTATTACCGACAACAATCAAGGCTTAACTACAAGACTGCGCACAAAGACCACTAGGGGGTGCACCAAGAAAAGATAAAAAAATGCGGAGACAAAGAAACAGGACGCAAATGTCAGAAATGGTAGATATAGAGCTCAAAACCACACTTTTAAGGTCTCTCAAGAACTGTCTAGAAGCTGCCGATAAACTTAGTAAGGCCCTTGAAAAGACTGGTGAGACTGCCGATAAATGTAGTGAGATCCTCAAGAAATCTAATGAGACCCTCGATGTTGTGATAAAGAACCAACTAGAAATTAAGCATACACTGACTGAAATAAAGAATATTATACAGACACCCAACAGCAGACCAGAGGAGCGCAAGAATCAAGTCAAAGATTCAAAACGCTAAGAAGCAAAAAACACCCAACTGGAAAAGCAAAATGAAAAAAGAATCCGAAAATACGAAGATAGTGTAAGGAGCCTCTGGGACAGCTTCAAGCGTACCAACATCAGAATTATAGGGGTGCCAGAAGATGAGAGAGAGCAAGATATTGAAAACCTATTTGAAGAAATAATGACAGAAAACTTCCCCCACCTGGTGAAAGAAATGGACTTACAGGTCCAGGAAGCACAGAGAACCCCAAACAAAAGGAATCCAAAGAGGACCACACCAAGACACATCATAATTAAAATGCCAAGAGCAAAAGACAAAGAGAGAATCTTAAAAGCAGCAAGAGAAAGAAACCCAGTTACCTACAAGGGAATACCCATACGACTGTCAGCTGATTTCTCAACAGAAACTTTGCAGGCCAGAAGGGAGTGGCAAGAAATATTCAAAGTGATGAATACCAAGAACCTACAACCAAGATTACTTTATCCAGCAAAGCTATCATTCAGAATTGAAGGGCAGATAAAGAGCTTCACAGATAAGGAAAAGCTAAAGGAGTTCATCACCACCAAACCAGGATTATATGAAATGCTGAAAGGTATCCTTTAAGAAGAGGAAGAAGAAGGAAAAGGTAAAGATACAAATTATGAACAACAAATATGCATCTATCAACAAGTGAATCTAAGAATCAAGTGAATAAATAATCTGGTGATCATAATAGAATCAGGGACATAGAAAGGGAATGGACTGACTATTCTTGGGGGGGAAAGGGGTGTGGGGGATGCGGAAAGAGACTGGACAAAAATCGTGCACCTATGGAAGAGGACAGTGGGTGGGGAGTGAGGGCGGAGGGTGGGGCGGGAACTGGGAGGAGGGGAGTTATGGGGGGAAAAAAGAGGAACAAATGTAATAATCTGAACAATAAAGATTTAATTAAAAAAAATAAATAAATAAATAAAAAGAAAAATAAAATGAATTAAGCCTGCTTAAAAAAAAGAAAAGAAAAGAAAAGCTTAATTAAATGGCTATAATATGTAGAGAGAAATAAGAAAAAGAAACTCCAGATTCTGGGATTTTTTTTTTATATAAACTCTGTATTTTGTTGAAAATAATACTTTAATGTTTTCATTATAAAAGCACCCGTGGATATTAAAGAAAATTTAATGGAAGCATAGAAAATACTAGGAATCACCAGAGTGCTATCATCCAGCCATGATGGCTGTTTCCATTTTGGTTGGGTTGTCTCAAACGTGTACTTATGTGTGTGTGTGTGTGTGTGTGTGTGTGTGTGTGTGTGTGTGTGTTCACATACAGAGCAGAAAGTGCAAACGGGCAGCCTTTGGGCCAAAAAAAGTCTGGCATGTTGCATGTTTTATTTGGCCCACACAATATATTTATAATTTTAATTAGACTTTAACATGCAAGAATGAAATCCAGACTGAGGCGTTTTCTTGAAAAATTGAACCTGCATCCCCAAATGGCAGGGCCTGAAGAGAGGCTGTCACCTCAGAAGGGTGTGTGCTGACCGTTTGAAAACGGTTCCAACACAGTTTCTTTTATTTGTTTATGCTGCCTGTTTGGCTCCTGGGGGTATTTTAAGTTTGATGCCCTTGATGTAGCGTTTTGGGTGTGTTTTTGGAAATCACTGCGCTCGTTCTGTAGACACAACTTTATGCTCAGCTCTTTTCTTTTAAGCCACGTATCATTAACGCTTCCATACGCGTTCTCCGGTGTACAGACAGCCGTACATAGAAAGTGCATAAACGTATAAAGAGCAAAGTGTTATTTGGAATATTTCCTTCTAATTTTCTAATGCAAATATCCTTGTTTTTAGAGTGGGCGTCATACTGTGTGTACAGTTCGCCCTCCAGCCTTTTCACTGACTCTCGTCTTATAAATACCTTCGCTGCTCACCCGCTATATGCAGCCTCGTTGGCTTAGTCTCGCCTCCCATCCGCCACCCCCTGCCCCCAGGTTGGATATTGCTTTCTCTGTCATAATGAATATCTTTGTACTGAGAGCTTTTCTCTATATTGGAGACTCTTCTGCTGGGACACATTCCTAGAAATGGGCTATGAAGTTAAAGGATACAAGCAGTTTTAAAGCTCTTGATGTGTATTGTCAAATTGTATCCCAACAGGGCTAGCCAAGGTTCTGATTTACACACACACACCTGCAGTATGTGAGCATGTTTCCTGACACCTTTCATAGCATTAAATGGAACACTCATTACTGATTTGACACAGAAACATAGTGCTTCTGGTTTTAATTTGTGTTTTTCTCCTCCTCAAGAACCCACGTTTACCTTTTGATAAGAACAGAACACCAAGGAAAGAGAATCCCTAATTCAAAAGGACAGCCACAGCCATGAAGGTGGCGGCAACTGTTAGAGGCAGAACCCCAGGAATCCCCAGCTGTGCACGAGGAGCCAGGAGCAGAGGCAGGAGGAGGACGGGATGAGGCCGAGGAGTGGAGGCCACGGGAGTCAGCCCTGGGAAAACCAGGAGGGTTCAGGCCACTGTCTATGGTCCAGACCTCATAGCTAAAACCCAACTAGCTAAACCCACAGAATACTAATTTTTTTGTCTTCTAGTGTGTAATGTTTTCAGGTCCAAAGTCCTGATGAGGCCAGTAGTCTTGGGGACCACTTTTCTGTCATGGGTAATTTTTCCATTTCTTTATCCTTCTCCCAAATTCATCCTGCTAGTTTAAAATCCCTCTTGAAAAAGGATTTGTCCAGAACCCACTGCCCTGAATCCAAATCATTTATTTAACTCACAGGAACATGTAACCAAACTAGAAACCAGGTACAACCTCCAACCTGGAAGAAAATGACCCAAGACAGGAAGGAGAGGTCAATGGGCCAATCAGACTTCAGAGCCAAGGGCAACACAGGGATTGGCCGGCGCTCACCGCCTGGAGCTATTTATTATTAGCATGGAATCAAAAATCTTTTCATATTTTTTTCTGTGAACATTTCATAAAGCCAAAGTTTAGAGGGAAATATGAAAATCTGGAACCTCATATGAATAAATAAATTTACTTTTCCACAGCAATCTGTAATCAAACTTGAAGGGATCAGTTGTTTCCAGATTTAATTTGAAATTTATTTCATTAAAGGTGTTTTTATTAGTCGCCACCTCTGGGCCTTAGGATTTTATTCTAGTGACATTATTGCCTGGGAAACTGAGAGGAAGGAGCATAAATTATAGTTGTCCCTAGCTCACAATCCTATATAATAAAACCCTAATATGCAAATCGATCTAATGGTGAACGACCGGACACTATGATGCACACTGACCACGAGGGGGTAGATGCTCAATGAAGGAGCTGCCCCCTGGTGGTCAGTGTGCTCCCTCAGGAAGCCGGGCTCATGGCTGGTGAGCACAGCCATGGTGGCGGGACT
This sequence comes from Myotis myotis, assembly GCF_014108235.1. Taxonomy (NCBI): domain Eukaryota; kingdom Metazoa; phylum Chordata; class Mammalia; order Chiroptera; family Vespertilionidae; genus Myotis; species Myotis myotis. Next base: position 186,048,879 of record NW_023416313.1, on the reverse strand, counting down.
CTCCTGCCTCCATGGCAGCACTAAGGATCCCTCGGGGGATGTCCGCCTGCTGTCTTAGGCCCACTTCCTCGCTAAGCCAGGAGGTGGACATCCCCCAAGGGGTCCCGGACTGCGAGAGGGCACAGGCCAGGCTAAGGGACCCTCCCTACCCCCAGTGCATGAATGTGCACTGGGCTTCTAGTATCAGGCTGCGTGGGGCAACCAGGCCGACAGGGAGGCTGTGAGGGGTGACCAGGCTGGCATGGGGAGGGGAGCAGTTGGGGGTGACCAGGCCAAAAAGGGGGGCAGTAAGAGGTGACCAGGCCGGCAGGAGGGGGGGCAGTTAGGGGTGACATGGCTGGCATGGGGGGAAGTTGGGGGTGATTAGTCAGGCAGGGGGGTCAGTGAGGGGTAACCAGGCTGGCAGAGGGGGGCAGTTAGAAGCGACCAGGTCGGCAGGGAGGGGGCAGTTAGGGGCAATCAGGCCGGCATGCGGAGGCAATGAGGGGCGATCAGGCTGGTGGGGGGGGGGGTTAGTTAGGGGCGACCAGGCAGGCAGGCAGGTGAGCGATTAGGAGCCAGCGGTCCAGGATTGTGAGAGGGATGTCCGACTGTCCAATTGGTTTAGGTCCAATCCTCAGGATCAGGTCTAAACCAGCAGTCAGACATCCCCCGAGAGGTCCTGGATTGGAGGGGGTGCAGGCTGGGCTGAGGGGACCTCCGCCCGTGCATAAATTTCATGCACCGGGCCTATAGTGTTAATATAAGTATTGGTCTTGTGGATGAAAGGGGCCACATGCTAACCTGACAAGCTCAGGGAAGGCCTGGTCTTGCAAACTCAGAGACCTAAAGTAACCACAAAGGATGGTCTTAAACTTTAACTAAAAGCAGTTATGGTGGGTAGTTACATCCTAGACCGGTATCTTCACTGACAAGGTCAACCTTTACTTTAACTGAGCCTATCTGCCTTTTTGCATCTATAATAACATATCCTTGAAATGTCTGGGTAACTTGTAACTTCCCTTTTTCTGGACCCCTTGGGGCACAACCTAATGTGCCTGGGCGCCAGGACAGATACCACAAATTCCTTCATGACCATGTTAATTGTTCCTGCACCCACCTAAGTATGTGTCTATCATTTTACTTTTTATCTAATCCCAGGGGTCCCCCTTCCCCTCCTCACTTTGCTTTCTTCTGCCTCTCTAATCTATCACCAATGGATTTCATCTAACCCACCTACGTCCCTTCCTTTGATTGCAATGTATAAAAATAGGTGTAACCTGACATTCTTGGGAGCATTATCTCAATCTGTTGAGGTTCTGCTTCCAGGCAGTTATCAACAGGTTGGCTCAAATAAACTCACAAAAATTCTTTACGGTTTGAATGTGTTTTTTTATGTTAACAGCCTCTACATGGGGGCTAGCAAACCTACGTGAGATCATACAGTATGTCTTTATCTCACTTAGCATAATGTCCTCAAGGTCCATCAATGTTGTCACAAATGGAAGAATTTCCTTCTTTTTATGGCTGAATTATATTTCATTTGTGTGTGTGTGTGTGTGTGTGTGTGTGTGTGTGTATACACACCACATTTCATTTATCTATTTATTTATGGACACTTAGGTGGCTTCCATGTCTTGGCTATTGTAAGTAATGCTTCAATGAACATAGGGGTTCAGTTATCTCTTTGAGATCGTTATTTCAATTCTTTAGGACAAATACTCAGAAGTGGAAGTATGAAAATATTCTTATTTTTATTTTTTTGAGGAAACTCCATACTGTTTTTCACAGTGGCTCCACCAATTCACATTCCTACCAACAGTTGTACAGGGTTCCCTTTTCTCCACATTCTTGATAACACTTGTGATCTCTTATCTTTTTGGTGATAGTCATTCTAACAGGTGTGAGATGATAGCTCATTGTGGTTTTGATTTTAACTTCCCTGAAGATTACTGATGTTGAGCACCTTTTCACTTACCTGTTGGCTATTTGTATGTCTTTGGAAAAAATGTCTATTCAATTCCTGTGCCACTCTTTAATCAGATTTTGATTTATTTTTATTTTTATTTTTGCTATTGAGTTGTATGAGTTCTTTATATATTTTGGATATCAACCCATTACCAGATATATAGCTAGCTCACTGTATGTTAATATAAGTACTGCTGTCTACATTGGGGCTAACAAAACTTGCTAAATCTAGCCTGTGTTTGTATAGTCTATGAGCTAAAAATGGCTTTTAGGTGTTTAAGTGGTCAGAAAATATATTAAAACGGAAATAATATTTTGCAAAATGTAAAATGATATGAAATTCAAATTTTTGTGTCCACAAATTAACCTGTTTTGGAACATGGCCATGCCGGTTTGCGTATGTATTGTCCACGTCTGTGGTGTGTTTTTGTTGTTGTTTTTTTTTGCCATAACAGCAGAATTGAGTAGTTGCGACAGAGACCGTAGGGCTTGCAAAACCTAAAATATTTACTCTCGAGCCATTTACAGAAAAAGTTTGCTGACTCCTGCTCTAGCGCATTTACAGATATAGCCTTACCCAGTTTTACACCCTCACCCAGGGTTTCTCTCAGTAGTGGGAGAGAAGAGAGATGTCCCACAGGACTTGAAATCAAGTATTGCACTTCTGTTGGCCAAATGTGTAGATGCCACTCAATCAGGCAGGACGAGGAGGGAATTGTTCATCTAGTGTCAGAAAAAGAATGAAAGATGAACAGGATAAATGATAAAGTTGAAGCGGACATTTAGCATCTAAAATGAAATGCTACAAGTCCAAAATGAGGAAAGCCCGAGGGAAAGTATGGCATTGACATTCCAAATAATGTTGTCATATTGTAGTGGGAAGTAAGTCACTTTCTCAAGAGAAGCAAACATGGACAAGCTTTTGCAGGAGAATTGGTCAAATCAGCTGTTGTGTTTACACTGGGGAAGATAAAAGGAGCCGCTTAATGCTGTAGAGCCAGGAGTGGATGTGAAACCGAAGGCTTGGTCTTCGATGCCTGGCCTTGCCACTCACTAGCTGTGTACTACAACCTAGCTAAGCTTCTTTATTTAAGTAATAGAAATACTATCTCCTTTGAAAATTCTTGAGGGAATTAAATAAGGTAATGTTAAAAGAGTTTGGTAAATCTAAAACAGACAGATGTGGGACAATGTTAGTGTGAGAAAGCCAGGCTGTAACAATGACTATTCTCAAGGACTGAAGAATTATCCCAGGGTTTGCACACTGTACAAAGGGTTGCAGCCAAGTAGGCCAGTGAGGGCTTGCCAAACCGCTCTGGTCTGGCTCGGGCTGAATCCAGGAAGAGGAGCATCTTTTTTTCATAAAGCATCTTTTGCTGCCAGACTTGCACCCATTCGGAGGAGGTATCTTTTTAAAAAAAAAACAAACAAACATATATTTTATTGATTTTTAGAGAGAGAGGAAGGGAGAGAAACACTGATGTGGACCAGGAATTGAACCAGCGACCTTTTGGTGTATAGAACGACACTCAACCAACTGAGCCGCACTGGCCAGGGCCAGAGGAGGTATCTTTCCACATTCCTTCTCACAAAGGTGCTGATTAGGTTACATATTTACATGCGAATATACAGCAGTGTTGTGTATTTCAACTGTAGTCAAGAGGTGATGGAAGATAGTTGTTATCTATCTTCCTCAGAGGAGATAGAATATCTTAAGCAAAGAAGAGCTCAGCCAGGCAAAGAGACGCTTTCTGTTGATCTGAGAGAGCTCCAATATTAGCCCACTTGAGGCAAGAACAGAGTATCCAGCTTTGCAAAATCTAACAAAATAGAAAACCCAAGTGTCTGCCTTCTGAATGTCTCCCTGGTTCTCTGATTCTCATGTTTATCTGGGACTGGAAAACAGAGACTGCCAAGTGGCTTCCCCATCTTCACTCACCAGATAATAAAATGGTTTCTTTTTCTTAATTAGATTTGCATTTATCAAACATCAAACTGTGCTGCACGGTGGTAATAAGTAAGAAGAAAACATGCAGGGAATATTTGAAACATTTTCGGAGTCTTTACAAATGTCATATATCCTGTGCATACATCTTATTTCTATTTTCCCTGACATTTATTGATTACTTCAACTTTTTAACCTCGTTTGTAAGAACTGCTTTCCATATGATGATGCTTCCTCTCCATTTGCAGGAAGCTGAGCCAATCATTGAGCAATACATGTCCACAGCAACACAGGCGTCAACAGCAAATACACTGCCTGCTCTGAGCCCGGAATTGAAATAAAAGCGAACAGGTAAGCTGTTGGCCTGAGCCAGATGTAACTTTTAACGATCCCAGCATGCTGATCTCCCACTTTTGGAAATTCTCAGAAATTGTAGTTAAACAATGGCTTCCCTCTCAGAAATACTTTATGCAGAGGACTCTTTGCCTGGAACATATTTTTTTTTTTTTTTTTGCAAAACAATGACTTTGTCACCTGTACAACTGCACCATAGAGAACTTTTCAGTGATGGCAAATGTCCCACAAGATAAATACCATTTAAAATGCATTCAATGACTGAAGGGGTGCTCAAGAACTTTTGCTACAAAGTACTTTACATTATATATGCCTTTCTATATTATTTAGTCTTTCAGAATAACTCTGTGAGACACAGACAAATATGGCCCTTATCTAACAGATGAGGAAATACAGTTTGAAAGAAGTTAAATATTGGAATTGGGTTCACACAAGAAGTTAGTAGCTAAATCAGTTTCAACCCATAACTCTTGGTCAGGTTCTTTTTGGCTACTCTCACTGAATAACAGGAGAAAAAAAGAAATGTATTTTTGGCTATTCTGAATGACAAATAAGCAGATACCACCACCAGTTCACATTAGATGTTCAGATATATATATTTGATTTCAGAGAGGAGAGGGAGAGAGGGAGAAACATCAATGATGAGAAAATCATTGATTGGCTGCCTCCTGCACGCCCCCTACTGGGGATTGAACTCATGACCTGGGCATGTGACCAGGCTGCAATCAAACTGTGACCTCCTGGTTCATAGGTCGATGCTCAACCACTAAGCCACACCAGCCGAGCTATACTAACTTCTTGAGCAACTCAAATTTTTGTTTTATTTTATATTGGAGCCATTTACATTGGGGCAGTTTATCAGTGATAAATTATACATCATATATTATAGTTCAGAAATCCTTATGGAAGCCAATGAAATTTACTATATTGGACAACTCTTGGTCAGTTACTCTACAAAGCTCTCAATAAAATGTGAGCAAATAAAATGATGGCTCAAAAAATTAAAAATGGAACTCCAGTAATCCCACTTCTAGGAATATATCCCAAGAACAGAAAGAACATATGCACCCCTATCTTCATAGCAGCACAATTTACAATAGCTAAGATTTAGAAACAGCCTAAGTGCCCATCAGCAGATGAGTGGATTAAAAAACAGTGGTACATCTACACAATGGAATGCTATGCTTCTGTAAAAAAGAAAGAAATCTTACCATTCCCAATAGCATGGATGGACCTGGAGAGCATTATGCTAAGCGAAATAAGCCAGTCAGAGAAGGATAAGTATCACATAATCTCACTCATTTGAACTACATAAACTGATGAACAAAAATAGATCCAGAGACATAGAAATGTTGCATAGACCATCAAACCTCAGAGAGAAGGCAAGGGAGGGTAGAGGAGGGTGGGGGGTAAGAGATCAACCGAAGGACTTGTATTCATGCATATAAGCATAACCAATGGACACAGACAGTAGGGGGGTGAGGGCATGTGCTGGGGCGGGGGTGGGTGGGAGCGTCTGGGGAAAGGTCAATGGGGGGAAAAAAGAAGACATATGTAATACTTTCAGCAATAAAGAATTTAAATTTTAAAAAAGGATGGTTTTGAATACTAGGAAAGACTAGATTACTGCGTTCAAGATCAGATCACATTTTGGTATGGTAAGGACAAGAAGACTTTCTTTTTCAAGAAGAATAGATTCAAGGATACTCATTGAGGTGCTGTTTAATGAGGTGCTGTTTAATAGGTCCTAATAACAGCCTGATCTTCATTGGTCTAACTCTGGAGGAAAAATTCCCGGGGAGAGTTAAAAAAGTCATGCAATGATTCCTGCATACCTTTATGAGAAAACAATTGGACAATTTGCATCATTAGTCACATGTCTCCTGATTTTCTGATAACCTTGGGTCCCTTTGAGGATGTAAAAAATATCAGTAACAGCAGCTAATTGGTTGGGGCCTAGAATCCCATTTAAGCATATAGATGTGCCACAGTTTAAAAATATGTATTTTAATGAGTGTTGAAGGTGTATATCAAATTTAATATTTAGAAAGTTTGGTGATCACTGATATTTGAGAAAAGCAAACTTAAGTCAGAGAATTTTACAGAAGAGTAAATAGTTGAGAAGAGAGGAAAAGAGATTAGCACAAAAGGAAAGAAATAAAGAAGAAAGAGACAAACAATAAATCTTAAGTCCAATGACAAGACTTTTGACCCTGTCATTGGTGTTCAATCCAAAGGTATTGAAAGGAAACTGTCTACATTTGATGTCATCTTTTCTATTCATCGGGGGTTGGGGAGAAGCCGATGACTTCCAGAAGTTGTTGGCTTCCTGAGGCCTTTTGGAGCTCCTTTAGTCAGGTATCCAGTGGTCTAGGTCGTGGGATCCAGATGGAGGATCCTAAGTGTGTTTACCAGCAAGAATGTGTCTATGACGTATGTCTTGGAATTTAATAAATTTTTTTGTAGTTAAGAGTACTTAAAAGTACTTAAAACTTTCCATATAGTTTTAAGACTGACTTTCATCGGAGCTTGAATATATTTGGTCTTCTAAATCTGTGTCATGTGGTGCTGAATTCAGTCATGTACCTTTGGGAATTTTAGCTCACATCTGTTGGACCTATGACCACATGTCAACCTGATCATATCTGACAAGACCAGGATGTTCCAAGTGGCATCTGTCAGAGGAACAGTCAAGATGAGACTCGAGGGGCTTTATGTAACCATTTTATACAGTGAGAATTTATGAGGGCTTGGACAGGTCCCATTAAAATTGAAAACCAGGATAGGTTTGGTTATAAAATACCATTAGCTCATTTTATGCTCTTAGAGTTTCGGAAATAATATGTCAGTGACACATTTCTTTAAATATTTCTTTACATATTTTAAGTGTAAAGTGAAATTTTCTAAAAAATAATCTGTTTTTTCCTGGGTTATGATAACTTTAGATTAAGCAAGCTTTGATCACCTGTTGAGTCTCTCAGGTAAAATTTTCCCACCCATAGTTTGTAAAGTCTGAACCAAATTTGACCCTGCCACTACCACTAGGTTACTTCTTTAGTGCATATGTATAACGATGTGGCTCGGAAACATCCAAGGATGTGAAAATTTTTTGAAATAATATATTTTCTTTCTAGTGGAGTAAATTGTTATATTTGAGTAAGCCCATTTTATTCAGAAATCAGATCGAACAACTGTCTTAATGATAATAACACTTGTAAGGGTTATTTGTTTTGTATAATAGTTGGCTGATATATATATATCAGTCATATATATATATTTAGAATGGGCTTCAGTCTTAATTACTGAGATTTTCTTTAGATGTTGGATTATTCCAATAAGTAGACATTAATTTCCTTTTTAAAAATTTGATTGGGATGTCCAAAGATGTTAGAAAAACCCTGTTTTAAAAATAGAGTAATATGTCAAAATCATGAAAGACCAAAAATATTTCTATGCATCAGGTGTTGCTGTAAGATGATTTAGAGTGAAGCAGGTCTGCAGCCAAGAAAATTAGGAAAACTTTGCAATGTTTTTATAGGCATGCGGTGAGAATGGAAAGGAAGAAACAGATCTGCAGTTGCAAATGAAGTGAGAACTGGCAGGATTACCTGAGAGAGAAGGCACAGGAGAAGCCAAAGATGATGTCTAGATCCTGGGTCACTGGGATTGAGAAGGAAACCCCAGACAGAAATGAGTTGATAGTACGGTGGAGCTGAAGGGGGGTGGGGAGGAGGATGCAAGCAAGGAAAAAAAGGCAAGTGTAACCTTGTGAAAGAGGAGAAGGAAAGATATGTGCGCTTTCATTCATTCATTTATTAATTACCTCATTCCACAAGGATCTGAAACCATTTATAAAATTACATAGAATATAAGTAGATGAGGGAATTGGTGGATGAGAACAAATAAGCACAGGAAATATCAAATCCAGATGTGATGTTAGCACATAGGTTTGTGTACGATAGACACTACACTGCACGTTGCTAGGGTGATGGCGTAAATTTGGCTCCAAACCTCTTAACGACCTGTGCAGGCACAGGAGCCTACCAGCAGAGGATTCCCTGCATCCATGAAAACGAATCTGCAGTTTAGTAGGAGCATAGCTTTCCATGATGCCAACGCTTGAATATTTTCCTGTTGTGCACAGAAAAAGGACACAATGATGCAACAGATGATGTAGTCTCCTGTCAGATCCCTTCCGGGATTTGAATGGAGCAAAAGAATTGACATATGATGCTGCCAGCCGTCCCCTCCTCCCTGCTCCTTAGAGAGTGCTTTGATTTTGTGCACCCAGCTTCTTCTCCCCCTTCACCATTTAAAAGCAGTTTGGCTTTTGCAGACTTTCCCTCCTGGATTTTGTTGCTGACTAATTGAGGAGAAAAGGAGAGGAATGGGAAGCCAAGATATGTGTGAACTGAGGTTGGGAGAGAGCCCTTTACAGAGTTTTTGGAGGAGAGGCTGGCTCAGAGGAGCCACGAGGCATGAAAGAAGCACAAGGAGAACAAGATGGTTTTGAGAAACATTGCTGCTGGTTATGTATCTCCCTCATAATGTTTGAAAAATATTAACCAGGGACTGCTTTATTTTGAAGTCTTATTTGGTTGCTGGAGTTGTTTTTCTGTGGGTGCTGGCCCCATTCAGGGACCGTTTCATTATGGATACATGAGGGAGCTGCAGGGTGGGATGCGGGCCTGTGTTGCTGCACTCTTGCTGTGTGCTGGACTAAATCATTGCTGCATGCATCAGCCGGGAGCACAGTTTCCTCTTTGATGCTTAGACCCAGAGCCCAGGTGACCTTGAAACACTGGGACAGGGGCCAAACTTAAGATCCACTTGGAGTTGCAAACCAAGAGAGAGTGTACTAGCGGGTGTATGTTCACTGCATAGAGTTGTTTCATCAGAAACAAAACAAAACAAGAAGTCTCAAGAAATGACCAAGTTGAAATTGGTTTCTATGTCAATATATTTCAATATCTACTTTCTTTTTAAAAAATTGATTTTATAGAGAGGAAAGGAGAGGGAGAGAAACATAGATAGGTTGTCTCCCGCACCCACCCCAATCGGGGATCAAACCCACAACCTTTTGGTGTATGGAACGGCACTCCAACCAACTGAGCCACACTGGCCAGGGAAAATACCTACTTTCCTAAGCAAATGCCAAGAAGAGGCATACAGTAGATCCACGCTCTGCGTGATTGAGACTGAGATTATTCAGTGGTACATTTGACAATAAGACATTTCCTTGTGAGGGCCGCAAAAACTGAGCGTCCCTAGCCTCTCCTTCCTATCCCACCACCCCTCTTCTAGGAAGATTCTGGGTTTGGCTGATTAGTTTTTCCCCTCCCCTGTTTTTTAAACTGGGTCCTGCTTTTTGGTAAACCAGACCTTCTGAGGTTCATGATGAAGAACTGGTAGAAAAGGGGGTGGGATGGTGAAGGACAATGGGTAGGATAAGTCAGGAATTTTCTTAGGGATTTAGCAGCTGAGAGGCTCTGTAAAAACTATAGGGTATGATGATGGAACACAGGTGGCATTTTTTCTGGAAGCTTTATTTGTTACTTCTCACAACTTTATCAATGTATAACATACTTCAACATGCATAAACCTCACATATTTAAAGTGTACTATTTAATAAGTTTTGGTATACGTGGACACCCATGAAATTATCACTACAATCAAGATAATAAATTTATAGATGAGAGTTTTAAAAACATTGCCTTTGCTATGTTTAAAAAACACAAGTTAAGAACTTGTATGATTTTGAAATTACTTTTTGGTTGCTGGACTATTTTTTTTATTAGAACTCCACTCAGATTTTGGGCCATTGCTTCAGTAGGGTTCTGTATAATACAGAATTTAGGTGGCTATTTCTTTAACATTCTTCAATTAAAAATATAACTAAAAATGTAATGCTGTGGCTGATGAGTGACTTGGGAGAGGGGAGGAGGCATAGCAGTACAGCCATGGCTGCTGGACAGCCTGCTTGAGCCAAGAGCAAAGTGTCTCATCTCTAGTAGAGTGATGAATTATGTGTTTGTTGGCAAGCTCCATCCTTATAACTGAGCTTTGGATAAATCTTGGACCACAAAGTTGAAAGTTGTAATATTTAGCAAAACTTTTGAGTAGAGATTTCTGGGTTCCTAATTAAAACAAGATCCAAATGCATTAGCAATCAATAGAGCTGAGGATAAAATGATGATCCTCTTACTGACATTAAGGAGCCCGATCAGGACAGTTGTCTGGACAGATACCTTCTCACCGCTGATGGCAGGACCAAATTATCCTCAGGAAACAATTCTGGGTCTATTCTAATTTATAGGTGCCTCTGGGACTCCGAAGTTCTGTGGCACAAAAGCTATTAAAGAAGATAATAAGTTTCCCACAAAACTCATAGAAAAGTCTAAATAAAATTCCTATGGAAGTTCTGGTTTTAAACAGTATACCTTTCTGGTTTGCTCTCCAATATAAATTAGTTGTAAATTGTATCCCCAGGTAAACCTATTTGATTTGCTCTAATCAGGAAACTTTCAACTGCAAGTCACAGAGACCCTGACTCAGCTGGCCCAAACAATAAAGGATTTATTATCTCATATAAAAAATGCACAGGTTGGGCATCTCCAGAATTGGTTAGTGTAGTGGCTAAAAGACATCATCAGGAACCCAGGGTTTTTCTAGCTTTCCATTTTGTCTCATGAGGATATCAGCCTCACCTCCAGGCTGCTCTTCTCCTGTCACAAGATGGCTGCAGAAGCGTCAAACATCCTATTCTAACTCAACAACATCTGGTGGCAAAAAGTCATTCCTCATTGTTCACCTTTTTAAGATCAGGTATAATGTTTCCCAAAGCCCCTCAGCGGGATCCCCTTCATACTGCACTGGCCAGAATGGTAGCATGCATCCACACCAAAACGAATTGCTAGCACGCTGAATGGGACCACCCTGAGAGACATAGACAAATCATGGCCTAACACTGAGCCACTGGGGGAGAGGTGGCTCCTGATGCAAAACCAGGTTCTGCTAAGAAGGAAGAAGGGGAGCAACCACATCTGTCATGCAGAGTTAGGTACAGAATCTGATTAGATATTGGAAACATATGCCAAAGTTGATTATTTTCATTAAGATTTATTCTTAAGCCATTGTTTCAGGCAAAACTTTATTAGCAAGCCTAATAGTCTATAAAGCCCAGTTCTAGTATGTTGTAATAAAACCATATCCTTTGTGTAGAGATAATGTTTTTCAATTGTTCATTGCAGCCATTTAGTCATTAAAATTCAAGCACAAAAGAAGTAGGCATAGAACATCTCTCTTTGCAGTGCTGCAAATGGTTACCTGCTCAATTAGAAGGTGAGTCTTACCAGCCCTGACCCTCAGGAGCTATTAAAAGCTTCCTATGAGTATGATTACCTTGAGGGTCTGTATTCAAGTTCATGACTATAGAACACACGTCAAAGAAAGGTCATTAAAAACAGCAAATAACTCTTGTAATTCCTGTCTTTATAAGGAAACAAAGAGCAGGATACATGTCAATAGTAGTTGTATCAGACATGATCTTTAATGAATCTATTTATTCTTAATATGCTGTGATTCAGAAGTTCTATAGGCTTTCAGAGAAGTATGGGGCTGGGCTGGAGGGGGAGGAACTGTGAAGAGAATTGGGCGAGTGGGAAAAGCCTTGCTGGGTCTCTGGGTCTCAGTGGTGAATGTTGGATGAGGGCACAAACAGGGTTCTTAGTTGCAATTAGGACCCAGCTGAGGTCGTACAAACCCAGCCAAGCCCAGCGGCCTGAGGTTGCCAGTGGAAAAGTCAAAGGCTGGAGAGACCCAAAGTCAATAACCCTGGGAGACCTATGAAGCCAAACTTTGGGGCCCAGCCTCTGCAAGGGGAGAAGTGAATCCAGAAGGAGGTTGGTGTTTGTGGGAAATGGAAGGGGAGGAGTATCGCTGCGTAGGAATTTGGCTCAAGGTTACCCTGGAGAAATAGAATTCCCAAAGTCAATTCAGAGAAGAAGACTTGAAGTTTAAGGTCTAGGAGGTGAAAAGTTGCAGTCATTGTGTGGATGGGGAAAATTGCACTTGGAAAGAAGCAAAAAACAAACAAAAAACTGAGCTCTAGACACATAGCCAGTTAACGAGCTGTGCAACCTCAGAAAAAGGATTTCAGCTCTTGGAGTCCTGTCAGTGGAACAAAGTGCAATTCAGTGGCCCTGCTTGTCTTTCAGGTTCCACGGTGGTGGGGCAGTGGTAGCACAGCTCATGGCGATTGTGCCAGGGAAATTCTGTATAAGAACAGAAGCCACAAACCACAGAAAGTCTTGATTTTACCCTGCTGTGGGTGCAAAAATGCATCACATGCTCCTGACAGTCCCTCCAGAAAAGGAGGAGGTAGATGGCAGCAATAAAGAGGAAGTGATAGAACTGCCCCAGAACATTGGAGGACCTGCAAGGAGCCATTTTCCCCACATTCTTCCTTCACCAGTTTGTGGGGTGTGGCTTCTGGGGCTCCACCAGTGCCCTTAAGTCATGTCTGCGCTCTCCCTTTCCTACCCCACCCCTGCAGGCCCTGGCAACAGAGTGAAAAATGACTGGCCCTTCACCCAACTGCCCAACTGGACTGCCTTAAGCCCCTGCACTTGGCCTCTGCCAAGGGCATCACTAGGAAGGTGACCAGCTACTCCCTTAATGATGAGGAAACTGAGGGTGTGGCTTGGGAGGGGACAGGGAATCCAGCCCTGTGGTTGTCTGGGCCATTCCTGCAATATGTCTAGAGGGACCTCAGGTCCAAGCCCTTACCCACATGCCTCCAAACCACAGATTTTTATATTTTGAATATTTCTCTCTCTGTGCTCTGTGCATTTGGATATTTTGAAGCCTTTTACATGCCAAGTTTTTGAGCTACTTTTTTTTTTTAACAAAGAGGATGAAAGCCTGAGATAGTTGAAGGAGGAAGATACTCTTGTTGGCATTGATTCAAATTCTTTTCTCTGGGGGAGGCCTGCTGTGGAGGCAGGATGGGGTAGTTCATAAAGGTTGTAGCATGTTCTGGTTTGGAGCCCAACATTGTTGAAAAATGCTCAGAGGAGACTCAGAGCACTTAGGTTTTTGGCTTGAAAGCTGTCTTTGTTTAGATGTTCATATTTGTTTAAATATTTTCGTCAAACAGAAACAATAAAGGAACTTACATAGAAATTTTTTTCCACGGAGCAATTTTTTTCCTAACCCAATCTGACAAGTTCACTCTAAAATTACGTTCATGTTTAATATATGAGTATCATGCAAACTACGTGAAATATAATACGGTCCAGCTGAGTTTTAAAATACTCCCGACGTTTTACAATAATAGTAACAACCACTTTCAGCTACTATTTGAGGCGAGGTCCCAGGTCCTACTGTAAGTGTTTCCTATACCTGATCTCCCGGAATCTTTTTGACAGTCTTTAAATGTTGTACTCTTGTCCCCATCTTAAAGGCAGGGAACCAGACACTCATGGCTCAAGGAGCTTGCCCAGGACACACTAGTAACTGTCAGAGTTCGGGTTTGTATCCAGACCCCGATTTGTTTGACTTCGAAGCCTGATCTCTCAGTGGTGTGTTGGTGACTGTTCAACAACCAGCTCTCTGGCGGGGGAAGGAAGGCCCCTTTCTAGTGTTTGCCAATTTCCTGCCGTATACATTTTCCCACCCTGGCTGGTTTCAAGCTACCGACTTGACTTCACTGAACACAGAGTCGAGAAAAAAATACACAAAAGACACTCTTGCTGGTATCAGCTGCCTCCAGCACATACATCATGTTGTCATGAAATACATTTTAGGGCCTGGGGCAAACTTGTGTCACCCACCATTTAGTAGCAAGATCCACAGTCTTCATACTCTTTGTATTCACGTACACTTATTCTTCTTGTAGGGCTCCTTCCTGGAACACTGCTACTGAGCACTTGACCCGGCCAGGCACTGCCATAAAGGCTCTGCATGCGTTTTCCCAGTAGATTTTTCCCTACAGCCATTTTGAGGAGACTGTTGTTTTCCTTATTTCACAAAATGAGGAAAGAGAGGCTCAGAGAGCTGAAGTCATTTGGTGAAGGTCACACAGCTCACAAGTGAGTGAGGTGAGGCTGCTAGACCAAGACTAGCCCTGGGTCTGGGAGTCCTGTAGATGGTGAACTTTTCAGGAGGAACTGGGAAATAAGAGGCCGGAGAGAAGTAAAGTCAGCCAAGTAAGCTTGGACATAGATGACATTGTATCTATATAATGCCAAAAAAAGGACCAGTCACTTGTATCTGGATGATAACAAACATCAGAATGATTAGCTGTATTTTTAATTTTTTAAATATGGATAATCAGGGAAAAGCAATTGTGGTACAGGGAAAAAAATGTGGAGGAATGGGAGGGTCTGGATTGAATCCACCCTCAGGCAATGGCTCTTGGCCGTGTCCCTTGACCCTTGACCCTTGACCCTTCCTAGCTTTGACTCTAAACTGGTTGCATAGGCACCAACTGAGACCATTTCAGTGAATGATGTTTAGGACCTAAATGTTTGTGTAATGTTGCATTTTGGGGTTGAACAGGCACAGCTGAATAAAAAGAACGTCTTTTTGTTCACAGTCTTTGAGCTTTCAAGAAAAATTTTAAAAGTTATGAATTAGCTCAGTTACTATGTCATTTGGGGTTGGATGATAAAAAAAAGACACAGAATTTTTTCATCTTTAGTTTCATGGAACTAAAAAGTTGTAAGTTCATGGATGAATGTTTGGAACCAATCTTCTCCAGGAGGACTTGGTCCCGTCCTTTTACTCAGCTTCTTAGACTTTCTGGTTCTTGCTGATTTTCAGGTTGGAACAGGAAACCACCTCAATCCAGATGGACTGAACTGTTGCTCTGGTTCCTTCTTAGGGCTGCCTCTCTAAACCTGCTCTGCATGGAAATGGTAGGTGTACCTAGCCACAGGTTTATGAAGATTGTCTCATACATACAAATCACAAGCAGTATTAAGTTAAGACCTGATGTTTAAGGAATTAAATCCTCTACATTCTCCTTTGACCAGAAGGAATGTTGAGAAAGAAAAGTACGGCTGTTTCCCCATGGATGTGATAAAGTCTGAGACTTGCAAAAGAGCTTAAGTAGTACAACTTGTGTAAGAAGAATTCTTTGGGTGCAGTTAGTATAAACAAAGGGTCCTTGGCACGAACAGAAACTAAGCAGCTGCGAGAGATTTGCTCAGAAACCAAAAGATTAAATACTCCTAGGAGAGGCAGAGAGGAAATACCCACTAAGTTCTCTGATATTTCTTTTTCTCTTTCCTACTTCTCTATAGCCTTCTAGGATAAAACATGCCTATCTGTGGCTTAAAAAGTCCAAATTTTTTTTTTCCTTGAAAATGACCATTTTGTCAGCATTTTCTCTTTATCTCCTTAAATTTAAGCAAGCATACGGTTTTAAAGTTAAGTCACAAGAAATAAATTATTTACATTCTCTTGCCAGCGTGATCTATTCTCTATGAGACCATCAATGAAAGGACACTGATAGTAACTTAAGCCCCATGAGAATAGTATGAGTTAGTGGGAGTCATTGATGCAGAAAAGAATTGCCTTGAAATGAAACAACTAAAAGAACATACCAGATTCAGTTTGTTTATGACGGAAAAACCCTGGGGAGCAATAATGCAGGGTAATACATTTCTTTGTAGTCTTGCTATTCCTTGTCATACAGCAGCTACCCATAGGCCAAGTTTCTTAAGACATAAACATGAAATTGACTGGACCCTGCTTCATATTTCCACATCATTTTTCTAAAAGAGCCCTTATTGCTGCTGCAACACAATCAGATCAAAGCTGGGAAATGTGCAACATGTAATTTCATCAGAGAGTTTGTACAACTTTAAAATTTTACTCAAATACTAGAAATACAATGGCTATTATGTTGAAACATATGGAATTGTCAAAAAGTGACTTTTTACCTAAAAAACAAATTTCTGTTTCATTAAAAAATATAACACAGTAGATCATTGAATAATAAGGCACACGATTGAATACCACGACACGGACGGCTAGCCAAGTTTATTGTTAAGTGATAAAAGCAAGTTTTCAAATCGTGTGTATAAAATGCCACCATTTTTGCAGCTCTGCCAAAAAAATAGGTATACTTTTGATCCATTCCCACTGACGGCTATTGTTGTGTTGACTATTCTCATTTTTTAATTTGACAATCTAAGAGAAAGGAGGTCAGTGCCCCTGACTAAATAGTCAGGTATTGCATGTTTCAAACATTCTTGCGGCACACGGGTTGACAGTCACTGTGCTGAGTGATAGAAGTCTGACGCATAGCTGTCTGGTTCAGTTTATGTGACATTCTGGAAAAGGCACAACTCCAGGGTTGGAAAACAGATCAATGGTATCCAGGGATTAGGGGTGGGTGAGGAAAGTGAAGGCAATGTTTTAGGGTGAGGGAACTGTTCTGTGTCTTGATTATGGTGGTGGTTATACAACTCTAAGCATTTGTCAAAACTTACAGAACTATACACCAAAAATGTGAATTTTATTCTATGTTAATTTTAAAATAACTTTAAAAATAGCATTGGAAAAAGATCTAATCTTTTATTAAAATAAAATCTCTTCATAAATCTTGATGCATCCTGTAATTTTCTGGGTAGAATTAAGAAAAAGAAACTGCTTTGAAATTGACAAAGGTGGTTACCAAGTGTAAATTAACCATGATATTCTTCCTACTTGAGGGAAGATTGGGAGTTCAGGGCTGAGCTCACAAACTCTATATAAATGCCAACTGTCTGAAGTGTAGACCAACACTCGGTGACTTGTGAGGACAAACAGACTGTGGGTGATGTCCATTGAGCTTTAACACCACACAGCTCCCCCTTCACACCTGAATGTTGCTTTTTCTTACCTACCAATTAATCAGATGCAAGAGATTGTTTGACCATGGGTGTCTTAAATTCTGATGCTCCTCCTCCTTTTATTGAAATCATGAGCAAAGAAGGCCCTTGAGGGCCAGAGAAGCAAGCTTTTCTCCCCTGACTGCTTTGTGGACCCTAACTGCATTTATCTGCTTGGGCTCCAAAATGTAAACGGTAACGCTCAGATGGGCAGCATGAGAATAATCTCTTTAGCAGTTAGCATGGTATTTGGCCAGTAGAAGCAGTGTTTCCAATTATCTTTTTTTTTTTTAAGTTTGCTTATTTAATGGAGGAGCAATCTTAAAAAAGAGGAAAAAGGAAGAGGAGAAGGAGAAGGAAGAGGAAGAGGAGGAGGAGGAGGAAGAGGGGGAGAAGGAAGAGGGTGAGGAGGATGAAGAGGGGGAGGAGGAGGCCACAAAATCTGGGTCCCAAGGCCAGAAGACTGAGCTCTTCTTGGTCATGTCCACTTTCCAGCTTGGCTTAGCAATGAGGCCCAACCCTATTCACATGGGTTACTAATGAGTCAGGCTAACCAACTTGGGTTTGTAAATAGAAGAGGCTGAAACAGATTGTTCTGTATAAATAAGTCTATAAAGTGGTACCCTGAGTAACGGCTATGATGCACCAGCTGTCCGTCATGAAGTGAGCACTTCACAATAATAGCGTGCCCAGGAGTCTAAGCTGGAGGAAGTTCCTCCAATGGCCTGTTTGTCGTTTTCTTTCCCTGTTTGTAATAGAATACCTCCTCCCAACTCACACCCCCGTGGGAAAATAACACCGGGCAGCCTGCTTGATGCTTATTTGATTCTGTCTGTTATTGTGACTGTGCTGCCAGATGCTTCAAGTGGGGGCTCAAAGGTCTTTTTAACCCAAACAATCAGGTTAGTGCTGCCACATCTAAGTCCAGGGAGTGAGGGTCTGTTAAGCCCTTCTGATATGCTTTGTCTTTGAAGAGATCATACTGCAGCCAGGGAGCTCAGGAAAGAGCATCACGAGTGCTTTGACCTGATCTGAGAGAGGGGCTTCCTCTCGTCATCTGTTTATCCCTGGCAGGACGTGCGACAGAAAGGCCTGGGACTTTGGTCCAATGGTCCCTAGCCGGGGGACTTGGAGACTTGATTCTGGTGCTGTGACGCTTGAACGTGTGACTGACTCTTCCTGAGTCAGGATTTGTCACATTAAAGCCAGGGAATAGATTACAGGGTTTCTCAGGCCCCTTCCAGTTCTGAAAGGCCAAGAGCCTATAAAACAAGGGGGAAATGTATGAAGCCCAACTAGATTAAATCAAGTGATGGAGCTCAAGTACACAGAATGCTCGGGGCTCTTTTTTATTTTAATCTTTGTTGTGGAAAGTATGACATATGTCCCCCTTTTCCCCCATTGACCCCTTATAGCCCGCCTCTGCCACCCAACCCCAGGCCTTCACCACCTTAATGTCTGTGTCCATGGGCTATGCATATATGCATGCAAAGTCATTGGGTGGATCGCTTCCCACCCACCCACCCACCCACCCATCCAGCCTTCCCTCTGAGATTTGACAGTCTGTTCCCTGCTTCTATGTCTCTAGATCTATTTTGTTCATCAGTTTATTTTGTTCACTAGATTCTACATATGAGTGAGATCATGTGATACTTGTCTTTCTCTGACTGGCTTATTTCACTTAGCAAAATACTCTCTAAACCAGGGGATTGGATTGCAGGATTTCTCAGGCGTCTTCCAGTTCTGAAAGGCCACGCGTCTATAAAATAAAGGGAGGAAATGTATGACCGCCAACTAGATTAAATCAGCAATGGAGCTCAAGTATACAGAATGCTCAGGGTCTTCCTGAATCATTAAGCTCACCTGTTTATCAGTACACTACTCATTCAACATACAGAATAAAAATGAAAGAAGTGGCAGGGAACATGTGACACTATTAAAGGAGGACCATTTAGATGGGGCTGTTTATAAAGTTTTAGGGCATATCGCATAATGATGTTCAATACTCAAGCTTTTGAGTCAGCCTGCCACGTTCGAATTTCAGCCTCACTATTTGGTGCCTGTGTATCCTTAGCTGAATTTCTTTCTCTGGGCTTCAGTTCATCAGATGTAAAAAGAGATAACAATATTATTCACCTCAAAGAGTTGCTGTGAGTATTTAATGAAATAATGCATGCTGTCTGGATCATGAAACATTTGATAAATATTATATATTACCACTCCTGCTGTGGCTGCTGCTACTCCTCCATGTAGAATAAAGTGAATGATATGCTCCAGAACTACGAAGAACAATGCATGGTGCTGGGGAGAAGGGACAGCTGTTGGTGGAGCGACTAAGGCACCAGACTTGACATCAAAAGTCGAGGGTTTTAGTTCAGGATAACACTGAAATAAAGAATGTTCCCACAAACAAATTCCACAGTGCAAATTACATTAGGCACATACTGCCTCTTAGTAGCTGGGTGACTTTGGACATGTCACCCAACCTCTCTGAGCTTTGGTCTCCCCATGTGGATGTGAAGGCTTATCTCCCAGAGATACTGGAATGAGCTGTGCGAGATAATGCATGTGAAGTCATGCATTGTAAGCCACAAACCCCTCTGCAAATGTAAGGATCGTTATGAACTAGATATTCATTCTTCTGATGCCCTGAAATACTTGGCACTTTTCACGATGACTCAGGTTTATCTTCAGGAACATCTAGTACTGACAAATAAAACATAGCTGTCTGTGGCGCTTTACCAATTTAACCTGCTTTCACGTACATCACCTCTTCCATCCCCACAACCTAAAAGGTACATAGGCTATTTGTCCCCATCCTGATCCTGTCCTTAGTTCTAATCAGTGTCTTTCTTCACAGCTGCCATGGTCTGGCTTCTTATCCCACTTCTCTTTACTCATGGAGTTATTATTGGAACCAGACGTAAGAATAGCAAACACCTTGAATGCTAGGTCAAGGAAGAATTTGAGCAAGAAAGGAGCATGTTCAGGTATTTTTAAAATCTTACTTAGCATCAGCTGAACTCAGATGGGCTGGAACATATGGCCTGAAGTCAGAATAGATTAGCGTGTTATTTAATAACAAGGAAAGGTGGTAAGGGCCTACACTTGAGTGATGGCAGGGAGGATGGGAAGGAGCCAAAAGACTAAAGAGACTAGGAGATAAGGAAATAAATCTTTTGAACTTTTTAATTTGTTCAATAAATGTTTATTGAACATTTGCCATGTGTCAGGTATTGCACCAGGGGCTGGGAACACTTACCAGTCAGACAAATTCTTGATCTTTGTGTATTTATGGTCGATGGCATTTGTCCAGCAATTGAATATCAATGAGATGGGAAAGTGGGAAGTCAAATAGAGGTGACTGGGGTTTCCAGCTCCAGTGTCTGGGGAAACGGTGTAATTGAATAGCAATGGGAGGGAGGAGGATGCCTGGGTAGGTGTGAAAAGTGACACATTCTGTGTCTGGCACAATGAACTTGGAGAATTGACATCTAATTAAAATGCTTTCCTAAAATGAAATAAGCTCTGGATTTAACTCTTGGGCTCTGGGGCTGACACTACATGATCTCTGTGGAGCTGTACAGTCTCTCAGTGTCTAATTAATGACACACTCAGGTTGGGCTGGAGACACTTACTTTTTCCTGGCCCCAAATTTTAGGAGCCATTTTTCTTGTATCTTTATATGAGAAAACACATTAAAATAGATATTATTGAATAGAGTTATATGGAAAGATACTGAATTGTATACCAAGTTGACTTATCTCATAAAGACCTTCTATAAAAGTTAAAAGTATAAATTAAATTTTAATTTAGTCAAGGTATTTTTTGGAGGCAGTAAGATAAAATAATCCACGTACATTTATTTCTGATGATTTAACTTAATATAGGGATGGAATGTAGAGAATGTGTCCTCTAGGCTGTGTTTTATTTTTATTTTTATTTTTATTTTTTTAAAATATATTTTATTGATTTTTTTACAGAGAGGAAGGGAGAGAGATAGAGAGTTAGAAACATCGATGAGAGAGAAACATCGATCAGCTGCCTCCTGCACATCTCCCACTGGGATATGCCCGCAACCCAGGTACATGCCCTTGACCGGAATCGAACCTGGGACCTTCCAGTCCGCAGGCCGATGCTCTATCCACTGAGCCAAGCCGGTTTCGGCTAGGCTGTGCTTTAAACATCAGCTATATCTAAGAAACTATTGCTGAGGGCTGGATTTTGATTAATTCCTGATTAAATTCTCTGCCTGGTACCTCACACGGCAGTATGCAGCGTGGCTCATCGAAGAAAGCTCCGAAGGCCATAGATGCACATTAACACAGTTGACATGCGATTGGGAAATTTAGAAGCCTTCCTTTATTCTTTCCCAGGCTAGAAATCATTCTACTTTCTCATAGAAGTGGCCACAGAGGTCAGGCCATTTTTTGTCCCCCAAAATATATTGAATCTCCTCAGACTTTTAAAGGGTTTGTTTAAACCTTACTGCTCTGTACCATAAGCTCTAGAAGAGATCATTTTATCTTGAAAAAAATATTGAGATTAGGTTCAAACAATCAATCGCTTATAAATAGGTCAATGTGACCAGCATAAGCTATTTTTAAGGTGCCTATAGAGCAGTGGGTTTTAATCATGGCTATATTTTGAATCATCTTGAGAACTTTAAAATATACTGATACCTGAGTCTGGTGCCACGGGTTCTGTTTTGAGAGTTTCAAATTTTCTCAGGTGATTTGATGGGCAGCTCTTATTGAGAACCACAGCTGTAGAGCATCTGCTTTGGAGTAAGACCACATCCCAGTGGTCCTTGCCACCATAAGTTAGCTGAAAAATTAAAGTCCAAATAAGCTGACTTATTAGAGATACTCATTTATTGTGATCCTATGCTAACTTGGTCCTTTCACTGGCTACCCTTGCGTTCCACCTGTCATAAGGCTCAACCAGAGATGGAGCTGTTTCTGAGGTCTGCTCCAGTTTTTTGCTGATAAAACTATGCCATCAGTGTGAAGGAGGGGGCTCCTTTTCCTCTTTATATTTGCCGTGGAAATACACCTTAGCCAGCCCTAGCTGGTTTGGCTCAGTGGATAGAGTGTTGGTCTGTGGACTGAAGGATCCCGGGTTAGATTCTGGTCAAGGGCACATGTCCAGGTTGTAGGCTCGATCCCTAGTAGTGGGCGTGCAGGAGACAGCCAATCAATGATTCTCTGTCATCATTGATGTTTCTCTCTCTTTCTCCCTCTCCCTTCCTCTCAGAAATCAATAAATATTAGAAAGGAAGGAAGGAAGGAAGGAAGGAAGGAAGGAAGGAAGGAAGGAAGGAAGGAAGGACAAAAGAAAGAAAGAAAGAAAGAAAGAAAGAAAGAAAGAAAGAAAGAAAGAAAGAAAGAAAGAGAGAAAGAGAGAAAGAAAAAATGCACCCTAGCCAATTCATGGAGTGTCTTTATCAGGTTACATGTCCCTGCTAAGATAAAAAAGGGGAGGGGAGGGGCAGCATGGGACATAGTCCCATAGCCTACTTTACATCATTTAGAATTTGAGAGCTTGTTCTTACCCATGCTTATCTTGGTAGCAGTTTTACAATATGAAGAAACATGGGTAGTGTCTGATATGGTCATACTGCTGCTTAGTGATCTATCAATATATTAATGGAATCAAAGACTGAGGAGATTTTGTAGCCTTCACATTTCTGTCTTTTCTTCATTTGTTTGTTTGTTGTTATTTCAGATGTTCATGTTTGGAGGATTTCTGGCCCATTTTGGTACTCACAGTTATTCCGGATGGCTTATGAACCAGGTTCCAGTCAACAGATGCATGAAACACAACTCTATTTATATTTGATGTGGCCCTTGGGACCATCAGCTCCTAACTCAGCTACTAATAACTCTTGTAGCCAGAGCATGTCAGTTAAATTCTCAGAATCTCATCTTCCTTATCTTGTAATCTCATTTTCCTTATCTTGTAGTGTTGTTGTAAGGATTACAAATAATATATTACAGTGTCTACTGCATAATAAATTATAGCTATTATCTCCAAATCTAGATTGCAAACTCCTTAATGGTCATGTTTTCTCTACCAAGTTTAGATATTTATAATTCTCAAGCATGCATGAGTTGGTGCTCAAAAAATATAACACAATTCCAACTTTACAAATGATAGGGAGTATTAGAACTAATTATCTTCATCAGGCTTGCAGAATTAGAGGTATAGTCTACAATCATGTTACTGAACAATGTGACTGGTCCATGAGAGAATCAGATACACAGTCTTACGAGGTTAAAGCTTGGGTCCTGGAGTCAGATTGCCTGAATTCTTGATCAAGTTGCTTTATCCCTTTCAGCTCAGTTTCTTTATCAACAACCTGGACATGCTCAATAGATTAATGAAATAATACACATACAGTTCTTACCTAGAAGCTGGTACATTATAAAGGTTTAATTAAGGCTTGCTATTATTATTGTTGGCTTTATTAGCATTGTTCTGATTCATGCACTAACTTCCAGAGGAAGTGACAGTCGCCAGCAGGTTACTTGCAACAGAAACAAGGTGACTCAATGTGGTAAGAAGCACAGGATGTCTAGGAAAGAAGTACAGAGGGAGCCAAAGACAACAGCCTCTGGAAACACAGCCACAGCCACTACCCAATGGAGATAGCACATACTGAGGTCACTCTTGGGAAGGCATTCAATTCAATAGAAATTGAGCAGCCTTTATTTATTCAGCATCGTGTTAGATAGCTGCAGGAGTCTTAAAGGAAGTGAAAAGTAGAACCTTTGAGGAGCTTGGAGTCCGTGTGGGGAGAGAAGTCTTTGTGAAGAAGATGGAGACTGATGTTAGATAATTCAGTACTGACTTGGCGCTTCAGCCTGTGCTTGCTGTAGCAGTTAGAAGAGGAGCGAGCAATACAGACCTGTCTACACTATTCTTTCTAGAGGAAAATAATGCCGTTAGTAATAACTCCTCCAAATATGATGAGCAGGGAAGGTATCTTATCTACCGACATAAAAGCCATACCGTTTCATTTCTGTTTTCCAGAAACAATCCAGAATATAACAAATATGTGAAGAATCAGGAAGTGGATTATTCAGGAAAAACTACAGGAGTTAGGAAAGATTTCATTATAACACTTTCCCCAATCCAAATCCACAACGGTTCATTAAACAGCCCAGAAGACTGTCCCAGGTACTGTGCTAGACCCATGAGATTTAGAAAGGAAAAGATATGGTCCTGCCCTCAAGGGTTGGCTCACATTCTCATGGTCATGGGCAGCCTAAGTTTCACCCTAAAGGTGAGGGAGAGCGACCAAAATAACATGGGATGGTTGGATTTGTGCTTTAGATACATGTAGAGAAAGGACTTAGCAAAGTCTCAATTAGAATTGAGTACTGTTGCATAGAACAGGGCTGAAGCCAATAGGGGGTTTTCTCACATAAGCAGAAGTCTGGAGGTGAGCAGTTATTCACTGGCTCAGGCACTCATCTCCTTTTTCTTTTTGCTTTGCCATGCTTTGGTCCTCACAGTTGTCACCTCCTGGTCAGGAGGTGCCTGTCTGTACTTAAACTATTACATCCACATTTAAGGCAGCAAGGATGGCGAAAAATGAAACTATTCTCTTTAATCCCCAAAGTAAAAGGCCTCCCAGAGACCACCAGCCTTTTGGCAGAGCACTGGTGGTTAGGTAAGGACTATGCTAGATGGTTACCTATAGCTGCAAGAGATGCTGAGAAAGCAATCATCTTCTTACTTCTAGAGTAGATTTCTGTCAGGGAGAAGGAGGTAATAAAGAAGGAGTGGATATTGTTTCCATTAATTGAAATTCTTAGTGCATGTAGTTCTCCTGGATGTGGGTGTGAGGTGTCATCCCAAGGAGATATTCAGGGAGTTGGAAATAAATTAAAAACTCAAGTGAAGGCTTAGGGCTTGGGATATATTTGGAGGTCATTAGAATGTAGGTGGGGTGTAGGAGGATGCCCTACATTCTCACAATTTCTGAGGAGTGAATGGCTTTTCATCCTCCTAACATAATTTCACTTTAGCCCAAGTTTGTGGAGACGGGCTAATTTTTCTACATGCTCACACACCCACCCTGGAATTTAAAGGATAATAAAGTTATGCAAAGAATCACTGTGTGCAACAAAAAGCAGAAACTTTTCTGCCAAACCTACCTCCAGTACAAACATGTATACACCCCAGTCAGTGCTATACATAGAACTGGCTCTTTAATACCCACATCTATTTGCCACACTGTGGAGTAAATGTGTTTTCATTCTCTTGATTAAAATAACAAGCACTATCATCATACTGGAAGGCTTGGTATTTGTTACAGAAATACAACCACACAAAAAATACAACTGTGGAGACTCTTGCTGAGGTCTACTGGCAAGGTATCTGGTACTATCTGGCTTGGGATAAAAATCCTGCAACTAAAATAATCTTACCTCTCAAGCAATCCTCGGATCCACTGTGAAGACTATTGAAGTCCTCTCTTACCTTCGGCCTGAAAGGGGCCTCTGCCTTTTTAGCCAGGCAGGCTGGTCACGGAAATTCTACTCTGGAACTGTGGATACAAGAGAAGCATTTCTTCAGTATTTACTCTGACCGGTGAAATAGCTATGACAAATTTTTTCTTTCCCCAGAGACACAAGGTGACATTTTAAAGGAGAAACCACTCTTTTGATGCCATAGAGTGTTTTAAAAATATTAGAATAAGGGCTCAAAGGAATGTCTGCTTAAGCACAGCGGTCCAAAGCCTCACATTTCAAGGAGAATTCAGCCACTTAATGCCGACAGGGATCCATTCCAGCCTCTTCCCTGTTGGATCTACTTTGTACTCGGCATCAGATTCAAAACTAGTAACATCTTCTTGGTTCAAGGGCCCCCTTTTTCCTGCTTAGCTAAATCCATGCTATATTGTAACATTGCTCCCTGCCCCAGTCATGAGCTCCTTAAGGTTAGGGGTCACATCTTGTATTCGGTTATTTCTTGCAGAGTTATGTCTGTCATGGTGAACCTGCAGGAAATAGTTGTTAAATGAATGAATGAAAGAATGGAGAGCAATGGTAGGTAAGCTGCTAGGCAGCCTGGGAAAGAGGATTACAAAACTCAGGTCAGGTTAGCAGGAAAGGTGGGGTAGGGGAAAGAATGTTTTATTGAGCCAGCAGACAGAAATCCTAGCCCCAGGTTGGCTGGTTTGCCTTTACTCATTCAACAAACATTTCTTTAAGCTTCTTCCAGTGAGCCAGGCAGGCCTTGCCACAGACATGAATAAGACAAAGCCCCTGCCCTCAAAGTGCAGTGGGGGTGGTGAGGGGCACATGTGACAATCAGGGGTGATAGAGATTTGTGTAATTGGAGACACGATGCACGATGATGGGGCACATGGAACAAGGAAAAAAGGCTTATAAGTCAGATTGTGGTTTCCAGAAAAGCTTCATGAAGGAGAAAGATTTTGATTCAAGAATTACGATGAGTGTTGACTCGATGAGAGAGATTGATTAGGTAAAACATCATAGGTACAGGGACTAGCATGTGAGATGTTCCAAACCATAAAATAGGAGGTTGCAAATGAGAGCTAAAGTCTCAACTGAAAGATTGGCTAGAGCTAGAGCTACCTTTCAAAGGGCTTTCTTGCAAGATGATTTAGTGCTTTTAAGAGCAGAGGTTTAGAAATCAGACAGAACTGAGTTCAAATCTCAGCTCTGGTAGTTACCAGCCATGTAACCATAACTGACTGACGTGTGTGTGTGTGTGTGTGTGTGTGTGTGTGTGTGTGTGTGTGTGTGTTTGCCCCTCTAATTCTTAGCATAGTGTCTGGCTGTATCACATATATTGCTGCCTAACAAATTATCCCAAACCATAACAGCTTGAAACAACACGTATTTATTAAATCCTCAGTCTCTGTGGGTCTTAAATCTGGGCCTTGCTTATCAGGGTCCTCTGCTTCAGGGTCTCACAAGGCTGCAATCAAAGCGTCAGCCAGAGCTAAGGTGTCATCTCAAGACATAACCTGGAAGGATTCACTCCCAAGCTCACTTACATGTTTGCTGGAAGAATCCCGTGCCTTGCTGGCTGTTGGCCAGAGGCTGCCTGAGTTCCTTGCCATGTTGGCCTTCCCATCATAACAGCTTCCTTCATCAAAGCCAGTGAAAGAGATATGCTATCAAGACAGATGTAGCCTAATCACTGAAGTGACTTCTCATCACGATTACCACATTGTACAGGTTAGAAGTCAGTAGGTTGGCCCACACTCCAGAGAAGGGGCTTATACAAGGCAATAATCACCAGGAAATGGGAGGGGCGTCATTGAAGGCCATTTTGGGGTCTGTCTGCCTGACCCACTAAATAAATAGCTTCTTACCACTAAATAAATGTTAGCTATTATTATTATTATACTAGAGGCCCAGTGCACGAAATTCATGCACAGGTAGGGTACCTAGACCTGGCCAGCGATCAGGACTGATCGGGGCCTTCTGGATGCAGGCCAGGGCCTCCCTTCCCCAGCTGTCAGCTGCTGGCTGGGGCCTTACCTTTGTTCTGCGCTGCCCCATGGTGGTCAGTGCACATCATGGCAAGTGATCAAACTCCAGGTCTCCTGGTTGAACTCCTGAGGGGACACTTTGCCTATTCAATTGAGAGTTGGAAAAGCTAGAAAGCCTGTGAAGGACTTCATATGAAGGAGTAACTTTAGGTGACCATGGGCAAGTAAAGTCACCTCATGTCATTGAGCCTTCATTTCCTGAATACATTGAAAAATACATAGCCCCAAAGAAATGAGAACGCATCTATGCAAGCACAAATGCATGTTGTAACACCAAATATACAACTCTACACAGTCTGTGGAAGCAAACTGTTTTGGGCTAATTTTCCATTTTGTGTGGATTCTGTGAACCTCACAGTCTGATATCCTCAGCGTGGTTAGGGCTTGGCTCTGTGGGCCCAAGAGGATTTGTACAACTGGAATAAACTTTCACAAGAAAAAAATCGAGCAATGAGCGTCCCTTCAGCAATTCCAAAGGTTTGCCTTTTACTTCTTTTGACCTTCTTTTTGCTTCCAAGAACCCCTTGGGGGACTGGAGGGAGAAAACAGACTATCTGGGAAATTTCAAGCTCTTCATAATAAAAATGGTAATAAAATATTGTCCGGCCCCTAATGCTTCGCAGAGGGAATGTTTATGGTGGATGGGGTTCCTCCACACCCTCGCAGCTGGTCTGTGCGGGTTTCCAGTTCGAGGATTCCACCTCTGTGTGCGAGGGCGAGGGCAGCTCGGATGCCCACACCCTTAAACAGCGGGTGAGAGACCCAGGGTCCCGCGCCCCTCTGTTTGATGCCCAAACGGGACGCCTCATCCCACGCCCCAAACGGAACCGATCACACACTGTCGTTTTTCATGTTCTTCCCGGGTGCGGTTTTCCCCAGGGAAGGTAAACAGTTTCATGACCTGGACGGAACTTAGGAGTCAGCCCCTCCGACTTCGTACAAAGACGCGCTTCTCAACTGAACTTCTCTGGGTGGCGAGAAGCGGTCAGAGGGTGCGACTGCGACAAGTTCCCTTTGCTTCTCGGCCCTAGGGGTTGGCCTCGAGGACAAGGGGCCCCTGGGACCCCGGCACACACCCTGGCGCTGCCAGCCGGGTGGGGGGCACGCGCCCCCGCGGGGTTTCCCCTTGGCGCTGAGGTCACCTCCTGCAGCGCAGCTGCCTCCAGACCTAGCCGGCCCTTGGGTCCCCGGGGGCGGGGCTCGCGGGGACCGGACGGGAGGGAGGGGGTGCCCCGGGAGGTCTCGGGGAGCGGAGGCGGAGAAGAAGGGGCAGCTCTGGGCAGCGCCGGCCGGGGGCTTTCCCCTCGCCTGGGGTAAAAGCGGGGCCGCTTCCGCAACCCCTGCCTTAGCAAACTTTTAACGAGAACCAGATGTGGCGGCTGCTGTCGAATTTTCTCAGAGCCGGTGATTGGTCCCCGTGTAGGGCCGCAGCCAATCAGCGCGCTGAGAGGGCGGGGAGGCCCGCCCCCCGGAGCCCGCGGGGAACCAGGTTGGAGCTGGCGCTGCGCCGCCAGTGGACTCGCGGGCCGGGCCGGGACGGTGCGGCGGGGCAGCCCAGGCCGAGCAAGCATGCGGGGGGACCGGGCGGCCGGGCTGCGGGCGCTGCTGGCGCTGCTGGCGCCGCCGCCGCCGCCGCTGCTGCTGCTGCTGCTGCTGTCCTGGGCCGCGGCGCTGGACCCCAGCGGGCTCTTCCCCTACGGGCAGTTTAGGGGGGACCAGCTCCTGAAGGAAGGCGACGACGAGAGCTCAGCCGCGGTGAAGCTGGCGAGTCCCCTGCGCTTCTACGAAGCTCAGTTCAGCTACCTCTACGTAAGTGCGGCCCCCTCTGGGTGCGGGACCCGGCAGGCTTCCCGCAGCTCCTCCCCAGGGGTCCGTGCAGTGTGGGTCTCACCGAACCCTGACTTCCGAGGGGAGGGAATAGTGCGCACGCTGTGCTGTCCCCGAGCGCCCTGGGGTGGGACCAGGCTTTGCAGCGATGCTGCTGCCGGACCCGCGGCGTTCCTTGCCTCCCGTGAGAGAGCTAGACCTGTTCGCGGCATCAGGAGCGTCCGGGCAGAGAAGAAGGTAGCGTTGCTGGGGCAGCCAGTGGGGCTGCCAGTGAGGGCGGCGAGAAGGCTGCGCACGTCTGCAGAGCTGGGGTGCTCCCGCCTCGGACTCGGAGGTTTTCTCCAGGGTTGTGCGCCAAGGAAGGAAATATGCGAACAAGTTTTAGGGCTCCCGGACCTATTGCGTCGGGTTGTAGGGTAGGAGTGGGCGGCTGGGACTCGGGCCGGAGTTGCTCTGAACCAGGAGTTGGCCTCCAAGGCTTTGGGGAAGGGGGAGCGTCATGCCTGGGGCGGTTCCCTTCCCTCCTTGAGGAGCCTGGTGGGCGTGCATGTCTGGACCTGTGGTGGCCGCCCTCGGGCTCCTTGCAGATCAAGCGACCGCCACCTTTTGTCCCCCTCCTCTCCCAGGTGGGCACCAACGGCATCATCTCCACCCAAGACTTCCCCAGGGAGACTCAGTATGTGGACGATGGTTTCCCCACGGACTTCCCGGCCATTGCTCCCTTTCTGGCCGACATCGACACGAGCCAGGGCAGAGGCAGGATCCTGTACCGCGAGGACGCGAGTCCCGAGGTGCTGGACCTGGCAGCCCGCTACGTGCGCACCAGCTTCCCGCGCACCGCCTCGGATTTCACCCCCACCCACGCCTTCCTGGCCACCTGGGAGCAGGTGGGAGCCTACCAGGAGCCCAGGCTCGGGATGCCGCCCTCCGGGGAGGTAAGTGACAAGGGGTGCTTGGCTGCTGAGCCAGTGGAGGGGATGGGCTTGAATTCTGGGCTGGAACCCAGGGAGCGACTTGGAGTCTTTTCAGAGTCTGCCCTTGAGCTGAGCCTGATGTATCCTTTGGTGGCACCAGGCTGAAGTGGCCTGGATGTGAAGTCTTCAGGCTTCCACTGAGGATCTGAGAGGTGGTCCCTTCTAGCAGGAGAACGTGCTTAGGGGATGAGAGGGCCCCAGTGCAGATGCTGACTGCCCTCAGAGCACAAGGCAGTTGACTGTTTGGTTGTTTATTTTAAGAATCACCTCTAAGTATACAAGAATTATTTCTAATTATATGTTCATTGAAAGAAAAACATAAGCAAATACAGGCAGTTTTAAAAAGAACAGCCTCTCATTTTCCTACCACTCAAAGATAACCACTGTTAAACATTTTTCCTGTTTATTCCAGAAGTTTTTTTCCCCCCTCTATCAATATCTATATTTATCTGTCATTTTCTATTAACAATGATGGGTTCACAGTGCACATACTGTTCTGTAGCCTACTTCCCCCTCACTAAATAGTATATTGTGAATATGTTTCAGTGTCAGTACATCTATTTCTACAACGTTATTTATAAAGTCTGCATTATATTCCACCCACTGGATTTACCACAGTGGCCATTAAGGTTATTTCCAATTTTTTATCATTATAACTAATTTTGTGAAGCACTTTTCTGAAGCTAAATCTTTGCGCATGTCTTCAGTTGACATTTTGGGGTTTGGAATTGGTGGGCCAGGGGGATGAACTTTTTATAAGGTTATTGATAGCTTTTGCCAACTTGCCCTCCAGGTTTCCATGCCTCCCTCATTTCCAGGAGACTGTCCTCAATTTGTTTTATAGTCCCTACCTGAGGAGCAACCCAAGCTCCCCGTCTTTACGCTTGGCAGCAAGCAAATGGACATCAGGTGGGGTCAGGGCGGGCTGGCAAATGGTAAACTGCCTCATTCCTGGAGTAGGTAGGGGCTTCCTCCATTGAAATTAGACCTGAATCAAAAGTGTTCTACTCCAAGGGCTGAAACGCTTACAATTTATCTCTATTTTAACTCATCAAAGTGGTTCTTAGCTACAGAAAGATGCTACATCTCTTCCCTGAGAGACTAAGTAGCTTGCCCACTCTCACTGAGTATTTCAAGATGGTGGCCATATTTATGTGTTCTGTAAGAGACGTATTTGCTATAAGACTGTACTAAGCAAAAAAGATTTAGAAATAAAAATTGTTCAAATTTATGATTTTTTGACTACTCATTTTTTTGGGCCAGGCAATATCTAGTTTTGTTTATTGAATACTTTTTAAACAATACATGGTTTGACATTTTAATTATTCAATTCAACAGAATACATTGAATTTAAACAGATATATTGATCACCTCTTTTGTGTAGGGCATTGGGCTAGGTAAAGAGTTGGAGAAAGGTGAGTAAGGTATGGCCCCCACCATCATGTTGCATTCATTCATTCATTCATTCATTTTTGTTTATAAGTTTAAAAAACATTTAAAATTAATTATAGCATACTTACAATAAAACATTTAGAAAAGAAAATAAACATTAGTTATAATTTCACTAACCAGAGGTCACCACTGCTAATAGTTTCTTTTCTTCCAGTCTTTTATTGTAAACATATATCTTATATGTGGCATATTCATATGTGTGTGTGTAAGTAATTTACATTTAAGCATAGTTGAGATTTATTCATCCAACAAACCTTTTTTGCATACTTACTGTATATCAGGACTGACATAGACATCATGAAAGGACATACTCTTTACTACCAAGGATCTCATAATTTAGTAGGAACATTCATGATTATTCAATATGGTAAGTGTAGTAGCATTTTTACTTATGGAGAATAACACTACTCCTCTCTGGTTAGGAGACAGTATCAGGGAAGGTTTCAATGAAGAAGTAGCTTTGAGTCTGAGTTGAGCAGAGTAGAACATTCCCAAAAGGATAGTCTATGACAAGGGTCCTCAAACTACGGCCCGCGGGCCACATGCAAATACAAATATTGTATTTGTTCCCGTTTTGTTTTTTTACTTCAAAATAAGATATGTGCAGTGTGCATAGAAGTTTGTTCATAGTTTTTTTTTTAAACTATAGTCCGGCCCTCCAATGGTCTGAGGGACAGTGAACTCGCCCCCTGTTTAAAAAGTTTGAGGACCCCTGGTCTGTGACTTATCAGCCATGTGCTGTAGAGTAGAATGTGTTTGGGGCATTATGTGTGGTATATGATCACTGAAGAGGAGGGTGGTGGGACAGGAGGCCGGAAAGGCCATGAAGTGGGAATTAGCAGATAATGTACTGAGAGCTTGGACTTGGTTCTTTGGCGATAGGCAACCTTTGAAGGATTTAAAGCAGGGGATTGATAGTTTTTGTTAAGAGAACTCTTTTTTATTGTATTGAGAAGGTGAGGGCACAAGGGAAAGATTGACTACTTATAGAGGTTGTTTGTATAAGTTATCTAGTTCATTCTGATAACAATATTTTTATCATACTGTCTTCCCACAACAATCCTACAAGGTAAGTACCACATGACTTATCGTTTGCATTTCACAGATAATGGCAAATAGAAGTTAAAGCTATTATCCAGACTTGTGCTCTTAGTGAGGCAAAGGTAGGTTTAGAATACAGACTTATTGGTTCTTAGGTTTTTTTTGTTGCTTTTACCCAGACTTTTTTTTTTTCCACGCCAGACCCATTTTGTTGGCACAGGTGATGAAGGTAGACACAATAGTTGTGCCTTTTCCTAAGACTCCCAATAAATAAGGTTGGAGCTTTATTGTCTTGATGTGATCTTAGTACAAGAAGAGTCCTAGGAACCATAATGCGTTCAAAGGAAAAATGAGCTTGGAATGAAATCTGCTACGATGGACACTGTTGATACAAATTAGTATTCCAACACTCTGAAGAGATTCAGCTGTATCTGCCTTACTTTTCAACACGGAATAGAAAGACTAACTTGAATGAGATGAATCGGGGAGAGGAAATCACGCTATAGCTTTAAGTTCCAATTTTGTCAGGGCTTATTTGAAATCAAAAATTAAAATACAGATAGCATGACTTTGTTCATTATTTTTCTCAATTTCATCTGTAGTGTGGGAATAATGCTTCTCTTCCCCATCTTTCCGGGTGATGTAAAGACAATGACAATAAAGTTAAAACCATTTTGAAGGAAAAAGTGATTATGAAATGTTATCCAGTGATTTCAGAAACAGTGACTCAGTCTTAGCCTTAGTTTTCTAAGCTGTGAAATGGAGTAGCAATGCCTGCCTTACAGGATTGTTGTGAGAATGAGCTAAAGTGACATTTTTATGTAGCCACTGCCATCCCTTAGACCAGCGGTTCTCAACCTGTGGGTCGCGACCCCTTTGGTGGTCGAACGACCCTTTCACAGGGGTCGCCTAAGACCATCTTGCATATCAGATATTTACATTATGATTCATTACAGTAGCAACATTACAGTTATGAAGTAGCAAGGAAAATAATTTTATGGTTGGGTCACAACATGAGGAACTGTATTTAAAGGGCCAGAAGGTTGAGAACCACTGCCCCTTAGACCCGTCTGGTGTGGATGCTCACCCAATCTGTGTTCCCCTTCATTGGCTTGATGGGACCAGGTTCTGGTTCTTTTATTTCTCAATCTTGCAAGGATGCAAGTCCTTTACATAAGGACTCTTTAAATACAAGGTTTTCCAAATTGCAGTTTCCATCCGGGCTTTTTTGGGGTGGGGAGTGCAGGAAGATTTGTAGATTCCATCTCTCTTTCACTTTTCTAATTAAAATCCATCTTTGGACATTGCCATATGCTGAGTTGGCTTCAGAGTTTGTTTCATTTAGAAAGGAGATAAAGATTCTGTTTAGAGAAAGAATGTTTTTTCAATTACCCGTGTTGAAGGTTGTTCTGAATATTTTAAAGAGCTCTGTGACTTGAGTTCTTGTTTTAATAGTTCTTTGGAGGTAGATTTTGGCAAATTGTCTACTTTGCTTGAAGGATTTCTACATGGCTTTCTTAAACCTTAGCATATTAACCTTATGTTGCAAAGTTACCTGAAATTTGAAGCTATCAGAGGAATGGCATCTTCACTACTTAAACAACGTCAGTTGTTGCCCTTTCTCTCTGTGGATATTCAAGGTGGGTGTGACAGGATGTTGTAGCTGATACTGCAGGGATATCAAGATGTAACTGCATCTAAAAATACGAACAAATAGTGTTTATCAACTCAGTTCATCTGAGATTCCTTGAGCTGTCATAGGTACTTTACGGAGCAAAGAAGTCATGGTATTGACATCAAAGAACTTACTGACGGAAAGAGGGCTAGTGTTTACTTTAGCTGCATTTTTTGGGAAGGGGAGTATTGCTTTGCTGTTGTTGGAGGGATGGGGGTTACACAGATCTGTGTGGGACAGAAAATGTTTTGTTGATCTGGATTTTAAATTGGGCTGTAAGAATGTGTCTTGAGAACGAGGTAGCAGGAGAGATTGTCCTGAGCTAGGGTGTGTGGGAGAAGGCTGGAGAGCTGAGGCTGGAAAAATGGGTGAAGGAGTCAGGGGGCAGTAACATAAGATGAGCAGAAAGGTGCCCATTGGAGGCCCCTGTGGGGCCTAAGGTATGTTGACTTGTTTCAAAGGCTGATGGCCATAGATGGAGGGCATTGGATCCACAGAGAAAATTCGAGGTAAAAGCAGGACAATGTTGTCGCTTTTTGACTTCTGGAGCTGACGTCCAGAAGAGGGGAGGTTTGCGGTCGATCTGAAAGAGTTTAACCTGAGGCTGAGGCATAGCGGTGAGGACATACAGAATGAGACAGATAAGGAAATTGATTAAAGAAATGCTGACGTCCTGCTAAAGACTAAAGGTCAGGAAGGGATATGATAGCACTGAGCACTTACCTTTGATCTGGGGCAGGCTCTGTAGGATTTAGGCAGAAAATAAATGAGGGAAAATCATGCATGTGACAGTATCGTACAAGTAATGGGCGATGGAGGATTATGCCAAGGCATGGCATTTAGTGTTGAACCCAAACTCTGGAGGCCAGAAGTCAGAGATGCTGCACTCTGGAATGCATGCGACCCTAAGGAAGAGAGAAAACTACGACCCCGTTAGGAGGCACCCTCTAGTGACTAATTTTCATGGTTATTTTTGTAAGCCACTATAGGCCATCCCTTTGGGGTAAGGTTGGCACTACTCTGATTTTTTGCCAGTGACAAATGAGTTAAATGCATTCGATGGGTATGTTTGATATCCATCAGCTTGGCTCTGCGAGTGTCCAGGCAGTATTGACGGGTGATACCCTATACCTGCAGAGGACAGCCAGACTCCTGCCTGCTTTCTGCTGAGGGCTCTGGCTTTTCTCTCTTTCTGATAACAGGATGACAGAAACCTTGCAGCTCCGCAGCCACTGGCCCCGATCCTGTCTGTGCTGCTCCTCTGCCTGGGAAGGCCCCTCTCTCCTCTCTGGGATCCTGGGGGAGTTGGGAACCTGTGACCCTTCTGTGGGGTTTGGCAGCCCATCTGAGGGTTTCCCTTCAGACAGAGCGTGTGGGGTTCTTGCAAAGGCTTGTCTCTAGGAATGTGAAGACCTTTCCGGTCTGGAAGCCAGTCAGCGAGTGCCTTGGGAGGAGGAGCAGCCCTCAGGACTTGTGAAGGCCACTCTTTAGCAATAAGATGTAGAATTTTCTGGAACCGGGCGAGACCTTAAAACGTGATCATTTGGTGTGTGGGTGGATTTTAAGTAACCAAACTTTTGGCGTGTACTTTGGGACCCTAAATTCTATTTTAAAATTCTTCTTTTATTGGCCTCGGTGGAGACACGTAGATTAAATGCTTGTGACCTGTAATTAGTGCTTGTCTCAGGGATGGCCTGTAAAAGACATTGAGTAAATGTTCCTTGAAATGAATTTGTTGACTGGCTGACTGAAAGAATGAATAAAGTGCTAAATGCCCAGACCCCACAGTAAAATGTCAGACCCTCCCCTTCCCAGCTCTGTGTCCTTTCCCCCCTCTCCCTCCCCCGCCCCCTTTCAATTCCTTCACATCTGTAGACCCTCCTTATCTCATAGAATGTCTCTAAACTTAGAACCAGGATTTCTTCCTATCTCAGGTTTATTGTGGGCAATCAATGCCAGGAGCTTTGAAAGCTTAGCTTCTGGAAACAGGTTCTTTCTCCTTCCTGGAGTACTTTTCTTTCCCTAGTTGAGCTTTATTTATTCTCACTATAATAAAACGCGAAAGTTCCTGGATCCACATTAATTGATGACGTAGTATATATGTTACATGATGTATAGACATGATGCAGAAGCTCTGGCTTCCCAGCTTTGAGAAATTCTAGGAAACATCTCTTGCCTTTTGTTTTCGGAAAACTCAAGTTTTGCTGATGAAATAATCAACAACTACAATAGCAAATATACCTGGGCAGCGTCCCGGTCCCCTGTTCCTTTGCTTCTTCAGCACCAAGCATGTCAGGTGCTCATAGGCACTTGGCTGTTTGAATTACTGTACGAATGAGTTAATAGATGGGGTTTGCAAACACATAAATAACTAACCAGGCAAAATGAGGTGACTGCAAGCTAGAAACACTCCCAAAGGTGTCACGGAGGGTCAGAGGACAGAAATCGATCTACACGGAATCACAGCACACCCCAAGGGGCAGCACCAGAGGGTTAGGAGGTTTTCAGTCTCAGGGAAATGTGAGCACACAAACAGGGGCATCAGAGTACACGGGACAAACGGGGAATGTTAAATAGTCTGACGGAGATACAGCAGATCTGAACCCGGAGGGGAGTTCACAGCAAGGCACACCTCACCTGGAATGGCATGCTGAGGAGCAGCGAGGGTGGCCTCTTCATACAGGACCTGGACTCTGAGCTGGCCGGCCTGCCACCATGCGCCAGCTACCTGACCTTAGGCAGATTCATTAGCCTCTATGTCTCTCTTTCCTCTTCTATTCCTCTGGTGGGGGTGTGGAGAAATGGATGGAAGAGAAAAGAGAGTGAGGCAATAGTAAGGAGGTCTTTTGATCAGCCAGTGCCTAACGCCAGTGTCTGCCCACAATGGGCATTCAATAAATAGGTGAATGAATGAATGATCCAGATGAGTGCCCAGGGCAGGAAACTAGGGCGGTGGGAATGAACAAGGTAAGTTTGCTACTTGCTCTCAGCTCTGAAAGAGGTTTGAAATTGAGCATTTATTCCTTAAAAGGTATTATGTTTTTAACCCGTTTTTTTTTACCTACACATATTTCAACTATTAATCTGAATTGACAGAATGTGATTATAGCTTATAAAATTATATTGTCACTTGAAGAGGAAATTTAAAAGAATAGTACGTATAAAAACATTTTGGAGAAATCTTAATGAGGGGGAAACCCTTTGCACTTTATGACGCTTTGCTTGCATTGTCTTTTTGTTTGTTTGTTTTATTAAGAATATTTCCTTTTTTTCCCCCCCACAGCTGAATACTTTCCAGGTAGTTTTGGCATACGATGAGTCCGATACCTACGCCTTCTTTCTTTATCCTGTCAATGGCCTTCATTTCTTTGGAACGCGCCCCAAAGAGTCCTACAATGTCCAGCTCGAGCTTCCAGCCCGGGTGGGCTTCTGCCGAGGGGAGATCGATGACCTGAAGAGAGAAGGACCATATTTTAGCTTGACTAGCACTGAACAATCTGTGAAAAATCTCTACCAGTAAGTGCCCTAGGGCTTAAGCCCTTTCCTGTTGGAATGGAAGGACCCTTTGGAGCTCCCCAAACCCAAGTGGTCATAAGACCATTAAATAATATCTTGGTGGTTTCTGAGTAAGGCATCTAGACTAGACCCTGGGAGGAGCAAGGCCACCAAATATAAAAGGTCCTTTATTTTTCTTGCCCTGTTGGCTAAAGATACCTGAAACAGAACTTGTGTGTGTGTGTGTGTGTGTGTGTGTGTGTGTGTGTGTGTTTGCAGAGCCACTGAGGTTTGCTATGGAAAACATTGCTCTTGGAACCACATAAAAATACCCAGTAAGATAACTTCCCAGATTGAAGTCTTTCCAGGTTAATTATTTCACAGAAGGAGATGCTGTGATTTTAGTCTTTTAGACAGATAACGTGTTGAAAGTTAAATAAGAGTAAAGTAATTTGGGAAACAAGTAAACAAATAGACGGATAGGTTTTTAGCAGTGTCATGGTTTCGCTATGGCTTTATTATCTGAAATCGCAGCGATGGGTTTTCTATGGAGCAGCCAGGACTGAGCACATCCCTCAGTCCCATCGCGGCTTACTCTGCTCATGCAATCCAAGCCCTTTCAGTTCTCGTCAGTCCACATCACGCCAGCACAGGGGCAGCACCTCTTGATATCTATTAATTTTAAAAATATACTTGCTTTTATTCCTTTCCTGAATGTGGATGCTGAAGCCAGACAGAACACCTTGGCTGCGTAGCCTCCCTTCCTGCCTCTCGGTTTCACTAGAGTATTCCCGGGTATTGAAACACCTTGCACATTTGCATGCCATCTGCTCTGTCAGCTACTGAGGGCAGGCCCTGTAGCCAAATATGGTTACTCGAGCTAACATTTATTTTATTTTTTTAAATTTTGTTTTATTGCTTAAAGTATTACAAAGAGTATTACATATGTCTCCTTTTTTTTCCCCCTTGACCTTCCCCTGGCCTCCCCTACCCCCCAGTGACTTGTGTCCATTGTTTATGTTTATATACGTGCATACAAGTCCTTTGGTTGATCTCTTACCCCGCCCCCAACCCTCCCCGGCCTTCCCGCTGTAGTTTGACTGTTCGATGTTGCTCTGCCTCTGTATCTATTTTTGTTCATCAGTTTATAATGGTCTTAATTATCCATAAATGAGTGAGATCATGTGGTATTTTTCTTTCATTGACTGGCTTATTTTTTAAAAAAATATATTTTATTGATTTTTTACAGAGAGAGGAAGGGGAGAGAGATAGAGAGTCAGAAACATCGATGAGAGAGAAACATCGATCAGCTGCCTCCTGTGCCCAACCCAGATACATGCCCTTGACCGGAATCGAACCTGGGACCTTTCAGTCCGCAGGCCGACGCTCTATCCACTGAGCCAAACCGGTTTCAGCTTGACTGGCTTATTTCAATGGAATACTATGCTGCTATAAAAAAGAAGGAATTCTTACCACTTGCAACAGCATGGATGGAACTGGAGAGCATTATGCTAAGTGAAATGAGCTAACATTTATTGAGAGCTTAACCACTCACCAAACATTGTGCTAAACAGTTTCTAGAGGCTGTCTTAATTAAAACTCACAAGAATCCTAGGAGGTAAGTTAGATTCTTGTCTCAACTTCACAAATGAGCTTAGGGAAGTTAAGTTGCCTATAATCCCAGTTATTAAGTGGCGAAGCCAAAATTGAAGCACAAGACTGGGGCTCTGAGCCACTTATTTTGTGCTGAATCCTGGTTGTCTTTTCCATTCTCGTGCATCTGTAGGTCTCCATCTAGGTCGCCTTTTAGTCTAGGCTCTGGTGGAGAAAACTTCGCTTCTTGCTTTTGCTCCCTGGGTTCCACCTGACCCTCCTACCCTGGAGGCCAGAGTCTCTGCTCCTCAGATATTATGGAGAGCTCACAGGGGGCCACGTGCTTGAAAGACAAAGGTGTCTAAGGCACAGGCCCTGCACTAGCAACTTGCCCTGTAGCAGGGTTGACAAACAAATAGATCAACAATTCTCAGCACAGGGCGCAGGAGGTGGTAAGGGCCAAAGAGCCTGTCAGAAAAGCAGTTGCGCTCCCCCATCACAATCATAAAGGCCCCTAAGACTACACACACAGCCCTGACCGGGTTGCTCAGTTGGTTGGAGCATCGTCCCATACACCAAAAGTTGAAAGGTTCAATTCCCAGTCAGGGCATGTACGCAGATTGTGAGTTCAGTTCCTAGTTGAGGCACATGTGGGAGACAACCGATGAATGTTTCTCTCTCATATCGATGTTTCTCTCTTTCCCTCTTCCTTCCGCTCTCTAAAATCAGCTTTTTTAAAAAAATAAAATAGCACACACACACTTACACTTCCATTTACCTCCTTCCATGCCTTCCCTCATTTTTATCTTTGATGCTTCCCAGAAACTTCTGAGTTGCTTAATGAGAGCAGAATAGTTATGGGGCCAAAATGACTAATAGATTTTTCTTTAAGTGTAACCCATGCTTAATATTAAAAAACAAAATAAATTATAAACAATGCAGAATAATATGAAATAAAAGCAAAAAATTAACCAGTATCACTACTTCAAGTGATAACCAGTGTTAATAGTCCTTCCAGAATTTTAGGTACAGTATATATAAAAAATTTTAAAAGCTATAATGATATTATAGGCCTCTTTCAGTACAATATCTGTTTATATTATCATTTTGAGGCTACTAAAACATGTATCATATCTATTCTGTATTATTAAGACAACTTATCGATGAACATTTCATGTTTCTGGTTTATCCTGTTGTAAATATCATTGCAGTAAACAGCATAATATACAAAGTGGGGCAAAAATAGGTTTATAGTTGTATGTGAAACAGAATTTATTCTTGTATTATTACTTATTATTTTCCATACGAACAACTGTAAACCTACTTTTGCCCCACCCTCTACATTGCTCAGATTCTCATTTCCCTTAAAAGTAGAATTTCTGAAAAAGGACGTACTAAGTTTCACATTTTGACGGGTATTAACAAATTGCCCTTCAGAAGCATTGCACCAACTTATATCCTCACCAGTGACGCAGGGCAGTGATTGGCAGTGTCTGCTCCCTATAGGCTTTTATTCTTTTTAATATCTGTGAATCCAAGGGGTAGAAAATGTTCTTATTTTCACTCTAATTGTTTTGGTTACTAGTAAATCTGAACACCTTTCCATATGTTTCTTAGCCATTTATCTATCTTCTTTGTGACGTATCTGTCCATATCCTTTGCTATTTTCTGTTGGGGTGTTTGCAAAGAACGCTTATAAACCAGAAAAAAAAAAAACAACAACAACAAAATTCACAACAACATGGTAAAGATCTCAGTCCTCTTCTATGCTGTGCATATTTTTATCCAGTTGTTCATCTTTAAAGATACTCATGATCTAGAAGTTAGAAGTTGAGAGTTATCTTTTCCTTTATGATTTCAGATTTTGAAGTTATTCTCAGAAAGGTCTTCTCTACCTCCAAATTATAGACATGTTCCTCAATTAAGTCTTCTTTTTTACTTCTCATTATTTAAATTTAAAAAAATAGAGAAAAGTGGAGAGAGTAGCTAAATGAACAGCCAAATGCTTGTGATCTAAATTCAAGTTATTGACATTGCCATGTTCATCAATTTTTTTCTTTTTTTGCTTAAGTATTTTAAAGTAAGTCACACACATCATTCCATTCACTCCAAATACTTCAGTATACATCTCTAAAGAATTAAGTTATTTTCCTAGTCAGTGGAATCTTTGTATTCCTCAAACTTGTTCTATTGTTATAAGCTCAAAGGTCATACATTATACAAATCATAGTGTGTTTGTCATAAATCTTCTGAACATTTGAATATAAATGCACACACCTGCATTTTTGAAGTTACACTTTTCTATTTCCTGGAAGACAGTAGTTGCTAAGTACTTACTATGTGTAAGGCCCCATGCTAGGCATTTTATGTGATTTTCTAACTTTATCCTCCCAACAACCCAGGGAGGATACCACTGTCATCCCATTCTGTAGTCTTGTTTTTCTTTCTAGGAAATAAAATCTTTCCATCACTAAGCTTTCCAAATGACCTTGGACCCTAGGATAAACTCACATCGGTTACTTTCCCATCATGCACCATGATAAAACCAAGATAGTGATTTATATTTAATGAGAAGGTTATCTTATTTAGCTTTTATCTGCCATAATTTGTATTTTCCTACTCTTTGAAGCTTTTATAGTTTTCTGTTTCTAACATCAAGAGGAAATTTCACAGCTGCAACACCTCCGATATGATAATAAACTCAGTATCCACATATTTTCAGGGGTCTCTCTTATCTTCTTTAGTGTTCCTTATTTGCTTGCCAAGAAATACCAACACTAATTCTCAGAACTTACAATGCATAGCATATTACACAAAGGATCATAGTTTTGCTTTCTATATTCCTGTTTTCCTAAGTTACTTAGAATAGCAGCAGCAGCAACAACCATAATAACCATAACACATACACATAGAGATAGAGATAAACAGAGATAGATAGATAGATAGATAGATAGATAGATAGATAGATAGATAGATAGATAGATGAGAGAGAGAGAGAGAGAGAGAGAGAGAGAGAGAAAGAGAGAGAGAAAGATTCATTCCCAAGGATATTTTTTTCCATTGATATTTAGAGAGAGTGGAAGGGAGGGGAATAGACAGAGAGAAACATCAATGTGAGAGAGAGAGACATCGATTGGTTGCCTCCCACACCCACCCTGATCAGGGCCAGGGATCATGCATCCAGGTATGTGCCCTTGACTGGAATCAAACTGGGACCCTTCAGTCCACTGGCTACTCTATTCACTGAGTCAAACTGTCTGGGGCGTTATTTGTGGCATTTTGATTAAACTACTTTCTTATTTTCCCATTAACGTTGTTTTGTGGTTGATCAACATTTTAGACTTGTTCAGTTGTATTTCTTTGAATTTTTTTACATTGACTTAACCATTCTCCATGAATTAGTTAATTGATTGGTCCATGTGACTAAGCAGTGAAATGTCTTTAACGTTCTGTAGAGTATGGTAATTCAGATGTTGTAGAGTTATAATAATTCAAGTGCTGATTGATTATAGAGTATTTGTTTTCCGACATAAAATAATAATTACTTTATAAGAATATAAAGCCCAAGTGTAGAGCATGGGTTTTAGTGTTAGGGCCTAATCCAAGCTGTCAATTATTAAGAAGATTAGTTAGCCTCTCTAAACCTATTTTCTCTTCTATATAATTGGGCATGGCCACTGCCTCTGCCTTGTAGATTGTACTGAAGAAAGTTAAGCACTTGACAGATAACTAACTCTTAAAAACATGTGGTAGTCATTGTTTGGCAAAAATTTTTCAGTATACATTTTCTTTCCTTTTTTTGAGAGGGAGAGGAAGGGAGAGAAATAGAGAGAGAGAAACATCGATGAGAGAGGAACAAGGATCATCATCAATCAGCTGCCTCCTGCACGTCGTCAAGCTCGCAACTTGGGCAAGTGCCCTGACTGGGAATCAAACCTGTGACCTCTTGGTTCCTGGGTCACTCAACCACTGAGCCACACAGGCTGGGCAGCATATGTTTTCTTAAAAGTAGAAGAAAGATAAATATTTTTGCATTCCCTCTTTGTTTTCAATCAGCCAGATTTTAGATAAAATGTGGATTGTAGAGCAGTCTAGCATTCTGTGAAACACAGCCTTTGAAAGTGACTATAAATAAGAGGTTGTTTATATCAAAATTCCAGTATCATCCTTTTAGTTAACATGTACATCTCATTTTATTTGTTTTTTTTCTACTCCCATGAAAACTCTGAATCTGATCTTGATAGTCTTTTAGTTTTAAATAAAATGCTCACCTTTGTAGGAAGATGGGTAGTGGCCACTTTTATTACAATGCACTGCCCCCCCCCCCTTTTTTTAGACACAGCAACCTGGGGATTCCTGGAGTGTGGGCTTTTCATATCGGCAGCGTCTCCCCACTGGACAATGTCAGGCCAGCAACAGTGGGAGGATCCCTTTCCCAAGCCCGCTCCTCAGCTTCCCGGGAGCATTCCTTCAGCCATGCTGCAGCCCTGGAAAGAAACTACAGTGAGGACGACTTGGATTATTATGGTGAGAATGAGGAGGAAACTGAATACCCACCGAGCGAACCGGAGGAGGTGTTGAAAGGCCACGGCAATATCAATGCTTCCTTCCACGCAAAGGCTGACTCGAGGCCTGTAGGGGGTGGGGTCTCTCCTCCAGATTCCTACCTGGACTCCTCTTTGCATCCAACACCCAGAAATAGGCCATTCCATCCTGAAACAGAATCTGCCTCCTTGGACTCCCAAACCAAAGAAGGGAGGCGTGTGAAGGAGATGGCCGCCCTAGATAGAAGAGGCCAGGAGGAGGCTTCGGAACAGCCATGGACCAGAGGCCCGCCTCCATCGGAGAGAGGAGAAAATGTACTGGATCCTTCCCAGGGAGCCCCACCTCCCGACCTTGAAAACAGAAGCATCCAGCCAGACGTAGATGGAGGGGCACTGCCTTCCGAAAGGGGTGCTCGCCCGGCCCATGGTGAAGGAGAGGTGGTCCTGCCCAGTTACGCCAGGCCAGGTCACGCAGCGCCACGGGATCACGGGAGG
Organism: Myotis myotis; assembly: GCF_014108235.1. NCBI lineage: Eukaryota > Metazoa > Chordata > Mammalia > Chiroptera > Vespertilionidae > Myotis > Myotis myotis. The sequence continues at coordinate 186,004,119 of NW_023416313.1, read as the reverse complement.
CCCGCGGAAGGGGCGGACGATAACAGTTCCAACACTGGGGGTAAGTGGTTAGAAAACCGGGTGCTAAGATCCCATTTTGAAAATGCTGGTTTTGCAGGGAGTCATACTTTTTCTCTCAGGCGAGTACGTGGAAAGTTCAGCAGAAAGAAGATTGGAACTGATTTTTAAACCCATGTTTCAGGAGATAGAGTGTCTTTCCTTTGCCAAATACATCTTGGCAGGCAAATTCTGTTTGGAATCCCTTGACGATTAATCATGTTTTTGAAAAAAATGGGCCTCATGGAGCGAGTGGGGAAGGACTGGCTTGCTCGTGCCAGCACCACTCTCAAGTGTAATGAAGTATTTGGGTTTTGAAAGTTCAGCAAAGGTATAAAACATTCCGGGGCTGCGCACACATTACAGTGATGGAGGGCGGAAGACTGGTTTGAAGTGGCTAACATTCCAGATTCTTCCCCTGTGATGGGACAGCCCTGTGCTCCCCTCGGTTAGAGCTACTTGGTGGTGCGTGGGAGGGGGGACCCACGGGGAAGGAAGATTGCTAACCACCTGTGTCTTGTCATTTCTGCTTCATGGCTGTGCAGCTGTGGTATTCGCCTCCCTGGAGCCTTGTCCTCATTTCATGACTCACTGACCTGAGTGAGGGGCCAGGAGGGAAGTGCCGGGGGCGGCAGCGGTTAATTCAGACAGATGCGGAGCCCGAGTCACCTTCTCTTCCTAGTGCAGCCTTGTCATGTCAGCTCTTTCTTCCCAGCCAGGGATGTAAACATGGAATGGGAAACTGACCACAGAGTCATTCCATTGGTTGCAGGGCCTGCTCCTCTGACCTCTAGTGGGAGGAAGGAGGTCAGAGGTGAAGGCATTCAGGACCTCCTTTTTTATTTTTTTAAACTTTTTCTGTTTTCCATCCCTTTTGCAATAAAAACATGTTGACCTAGCGAAGAGGGTCTTCTGGTTCTTCTGCAGTGGTGTGGAATTTGCATGGAGAAGCACTTATTTCAGGAGGGAGGGACCTACTTTGTGACTGAAGTGGCACTGTGTAACGGCCAGAGAGAGGGTTGTTGGTGTCAGACTCAGGTTCGAATCCTGGCTGCCACATTCCTGGCCGGGTCACACGAGGCAACTTCTGTAACCCCCAAACCTCTGGCTGCTTCTAAACATGTTGAGAGGATTAAGTGAGATATGAAGTTCTTAGATTAGTGTTGCCACCAGTTGGCTCTTCATAAGTGGTGGCTGCTGTTACTAATTATAGAAAATTTATAGCAGTGGGAATGAGATGGGGCGGGGGCAGTGGGGGCGGGCGGTGAGTAGAGAATAAGGATTGGGCTTGTTAAGTGGTTGTGCCTTAATTTGTGCCTAAAGAGTATGTGTCTGCCCAGTTGGCGATGTGAATTTTAGTGGAAGGCTTTGGAACCTTCAGACCCTCTGGACAATTCCCTGACTTTTCAGCATAAGTTCCATAGATCTAAAGAAAATTTAAAGCTAAGTATTAAAGATTTTCAGCAAAGGAATCTTGAGGCAAAGATGTATTTCTAAACGGTGTTTGCACTTGTGATTTCCTGCCCTGGGAAGAGGTTGGAATATTAAAAAGCAGACCCATGGAGTGATTTATTAAAGAGTGGAGAGGAAGGGCTGTACCCCCTGCTTTGAGCTGTGAGAGGTTGAGATCACTGGGGTAAGCGGAGGAGGTTGAGGGAACTGGCCATGGAGAACAGAGGCGGCAACCATCATGCTCCTGGGGCATGAACCATGATATTTATCAGATGCAGGAAGGCGTCTACTACTGACATCTGGGAAATGGCAAGATGCATCTGAAAAAGCTGGTTAATACACTGCGACATTCAGAAAATAAAATCTAACGAGCAACCACTGTGTTAGAGAGTGGAGAGGAAAAACTTTAAAACTTGAAAGCAGAGAGGGAAAATGGGCGAGCCTCTGTTTGCACCTCAGGCTTTAGGAAGATTGTGTGGAGTATAGAACCATGCAGTTGTTAGATACTTTCTCTTGTACAGTGTGTACCCCCCGCCTGGCCCTAAAGGAAACAGTGGCTCCCCAGAGGTCTAGCTGGCAAAAAAGGACTTCCCCTGGGGAAGCGGGAGGGTAGGAGTAGCAGAGACGTAGAGCATTGCCTGCTGACTGCCAGGCCATGGCCCAGCCTGCCTGGCTTTCTCTACGATGGAGTGGAGGAGTGTGGATTGTGGTGTTAGGTGGACTTGAGCTTGATTTCCAGCTCTGCTTTGTGGTTTTGTTACTGGAGGGGAGAGGTCCTCGTCTCCCCTGGATGGTAGTGGGGGTGGATTTCTTGTGATATCCCAAGAGGAATAATTTTCTGAGACTTGCACGGGAGAATGAGAGGTAGTAGAAAGCTTTATGTCTGTGGAATTACATCCCTGAGTGTCCCGAGTCCCATTTCCCTCAGGGCAGTCATGGAAGAAGTGTAGCTGGGGCTTAGCAGATCTGAATGCGGAGCCAGTGAACAGTTTCCTTTCCATGTTGGAGCAGAGGCCAGTCCAGCATCAGGCTAGCACAGTGTGTGTTCCCCACTGCAGTCCATCAGCCCATTGCACGTGGGGTCTGCAGGGCCACATGGCTATGGAGGAAACACAGGAGAAAGCAAGCGAGTCAAGAGCACGTGAGCAACAAGAGAGAAAAGGCCTTTGTTTAGGAGATTATGTATTTCCAAGTTTTCGCTCCCTTGCAGCGGCCATGCCCATTCTGGCCAATGATCTTTGTTCCCTGATACCATTGAGAGACAAGTACTTTCCCTACGTCACCCCAACTTTACTGGGCATGCGTCTATCTCCCCTGGTTAGGTCTCTTCCCCCAGTGTTTTGCAGGGAGGAGGCCTGTGGTTCCCTGGGGAGTGAAGAGTTGCAGCTTCCTGGTGAAGTTTCCCAAATGGCATGCCTATAATGTCTGGCTTCCCGTTTTGCTCTTTTCCTATTATTAATAACTAGCTAATTACCATGGTATCAGTTTGGGGTAAAACTTAAGCTCGGTCTGGCCAACATTTTCCTTAGTTCTAAAGTGGGAAAGTTTTAGGCCTCATTAAGTCATTATGAGCATTAAAGTTGGGCATTGGAAGCACCTCGCCTAATAAATTTTAGTAGTTTCTCCCTCAAGCTTCATAGCAGACATCTTGCTAAAACAAGAAAGTAAGATTTAGTTGAAGCCCCTCCCCCCAATATCTCTCCCTTCTCCTTTAATTTTAATTTCTCCTTTCCCCCTTAGGGACTCTTATTATAAGCTTTCCTTTTTGTTGAGAAACCTAGATTCTTTTCAGATCATGTCTCCACCAGGCAAGAATGTCCCAGTCACAAGCTAGCTCTGGCCTCAAGTATATTACTTGCCTTATTCTGTTTTCTTAGCCCAGAACCAGCAATAAAATGAGTGTGCAAGTGTCCTCTGTCCGAGCTGTCTTGTTTCTCCAGGGAGCGCTAAGGGCTGGTTGTCAAACCAGAAAGTTCCCTGGACACCTGCTGTGTGCTGCTCCGATGGAGGCACTAGTGGGAGTTTTCCCTGGCATTTGTGGGTGCCCACTGGGGCTCCGAGAGGGGACTTGGCTGTAGACTGCGCTATCACAGTCAGTCCTCAGAATTGCCCTGTGAGGTAGTAGTATTATCCTTCCCATTTTATGGAGGAGGAAACTGAGGCCTGGCAATACTGAGTGACTCGCCTGAGTAAGAGGCAGACCAAGACGACCAGACGTAGGCTGGGAAGTAACACAGCGAAGGGTGAGTCCGTGTGTATCAAGTCAGGGAACCGTGAAGGAGGAGGTGCTTGAGCCGGGCCTTTAGGCCAGAGCCTGTGTTTGCAGAGGGGAACAGTGGGGAAATATTCTGGGCAGGAGGTGATGAGAGTGGAGGTGTGGAGGTGGACACGGAGAGACAGCATGTGAGTGAATGGAGGGGGCGGGCATGAGAGAGAGAGAGAGAGAGAGAGGAGCTGCCAGTGAGGCCCAACCGCTGACTAGAATGGGGACTGCCTGCGTGTGGGTAGCAGAAGTGACATTGACTATGGGCGTCTTAAGCCTGCTGACGTGGTGCTCTGAGGAGTTGAGTCGAACCTCAGGCTGCGTGATGAATGAGAAAGGATGTGGGACACCTGGCTTTCGGGCACCTCAGGCATTGCTGCTCCATTGTGGGGCCTTCTTGTTTCTCCTAAGATGGCAGCCACGCGGGGAAAGCCCAGGTGTGACCGGATTTCCCTGTGGCTTCTAGTCCAGCCTTACTTTTGGCCTTGGGGAAGGCAGCAGGGATGCGTTGCTCATGCAGCTTCTACCCTGGGATGCACTAGAGCAGGCTCCGCAGCCCAATCCAGCTTCCCAGCAGGAAGGCCCCTCTCTGGGGGCACCTCCCGGCTGCGGAGGGTCAGTGAAGACCAGCATGGGAGAGCCTGCTGGCTCATGACAGTGGATGTAAACGCCCCGCCCCAGCCAGGGGCCTAATAACCATTGGCCGGACAGCATCACTGTGCACTGCACACAGTCATCGAAAATAAACAAACATGTAAACTGGAAGAAAAAGCATGCCACCATTTTTTGTTATAAATTCGGATGTGGTTTTTTTCACTAGTCTGTCATTTTGGGAGGTGGGGAAACTTAGCAAAGTCTGACAGCTGTGGAAAGGCGGGTCCTTTTCCTGGTGGGAGCAGTAGAACTCCTTTAAAAAAGTCGCTCCAGCCCGACCAGCATGGCTCAATGGTTGAGCATCAACCTATGAACCAGGAGGTCAGGTTCGATTCCTGGTCAGGGCATATGCCTGGTTTGTGGGCTCAGTCCCCTGTGATTCAGCCATTCAATGATTCTCTGTCATCATTGATGTTTCTATCTCTCTCTCCCTCTTCCTTCCTCTCTACAATCAATAAAACTGTATCTTTTTTTTTTCTTTTTTAAAAATATTTAATTTAAATTTTATTTTTCAGTTATACTTTACATTCAATATTATTTTGTATTAGTTTCAGGTGTACAGAATAGTGGTTAGATAATTATATACTTTACAGTGTTTCCCCCGATATTTCCAGTACCCACCTGACACCTTGCATAGTTATCATAGTATCACTGACTATATTCCCTACACTGTACTTTACATCCCCATGACTGTTTTGTAACTACCAATCTGAATTTCTTAATCCCTTCACCTCTTTCTCCCAGTCTCCCATGGCAATATGTCTCTTCTACAAGACTGGTACTTGAAAAACATTATTTTCTTATTGCATTCAGAAGACTGAGTGATTGAGGAATTCAGTTGACGGTACTGAATGTAGCAACTCCCGCTGAGCAAGAAATTTTGTGGTGATTGAAGAAGGTTTGGTCTTGGGGTAAGGAGCATTCCCAGGGAAAGGCAGTAGCACAAGATGGCTCCAGGCCTTTGACTGCACCTGAAGCTTCCGAAAGTCATGGGGGCAGGTGGTATTTTCCAACGACGGCCACAATAGCTTTAGTCTCCCACACTCTTCTACAATGGGACTTTCTACTCCCCGACCAAGAGGCCGAGTCTCATATTCCTCCCCTTGAATCTGGTGGACTGTGATTGCTTCAACCAATAGAATATGCAAAAGGGATGCTGTGTGATTCCCAAGGTACGAAAAGTGAGGCAGCTTCTCACTGTTTATTGGAACGCTTGTCTTATTCAGGCCTTCTTTTTTTTCTTTTTTCTTTTTTTTTATTGCTTAAAGTATTACAAAGGGTATTACATATGTCTCCTTTTTTCCCCCACCCTTGACAATCCCCTGGCCTCCCCTACCCCCCAGTGTCTTATGTCCATTGGTTATGCTTATATGAAAAACTGTATCTTAAAAAAAATAAAAAAGTCACTCCAGCTGCCTGGGGCAACCCCACGCAGGAAGCCCACCATCCCCCTCATGTTCGCACAATGAACTCGGTCTGTGCCTCGGAGTTTGCCCGCCTCCCACGTGGCTGGGCCAGAGCCTGGAGTGGGGGTGGGGGGGTGGGGGGGGGGGGGGGAGGCAGGGCAGGCCCAGGGCTGAAGACAAGTGCTTAAGTGTTTAGGGGAAAATGAAGATTGAAGGGTGGAGCCGAGCAAGTGAGGAGAAGTTTTCCATTTTTGTGAGAAAGAAACCGCCCCCCCCAAAAAAAAACAAAAACAAAAAACCAATTAAGATAAGTGTCAAGGACTTGGACAGCACCTTTGCTTTCTTTCCCTCTTATGTATCCTCATCCTATTTTTCTTTCTATCAAGGGTATGAGAAGAGTAAAAAAGCATTAAATGGAAAAAAGAAAGATTTAAAAATCCTCTCGTTAAGATTCCTTGAGCAACTGCCTACCCTCAGTTAACAAAGCCTTTGTAAACTGAACTCATTCATTCACACCTGGCCGGCCTCCACCTCCAGCCCTGTCCTAAAATGCCAGCACCTGTCTCGGTCATGTTGCCTCCAGGTCAGGAGCTCCCTGGCAGAGAGGGGGTCCCCAGAGGGTCTGGAAGACAGCCTGACCCTGTAAGTAACTTCAGGAGAGAGGAAGCCGTGGAATAAAAACTGCTTCTCAAAGCAGGGGCTCTAGTCCGCTTGCACATGAGGCCCTTGTTAAAAGCGCTGATTTCCATGCCCGGCCTCTAGCTTCTGAACCAGAATCTGCATTTTAAAACCAGGGTCCCTGGTGATTGTAAAGCCCACACTCGAGTACCATGGGATGTAGAGCCAGAATATCATGTAATCGCTGTGGGCCTCAGTTTTCTTATCTGTAAAATGGGGACAATATCTCCTTACCAGAATTGGAAGAAGTGTGTGCCAATACATTGGCAACCATGATGTAAAGGGCATATAAATAACCACAATAAAAATATGCCACTTTTTCTTGAGATGCTCACATCTTATCCAGCTGGGATCCAGACGCTGATTCCACACCTTCAAGTAGTTCAGCATCATTGAAGCACCTGCAATTCCCATAGGAATTGGAGAAGTCACATTAGCCAGCAGCTTGGCTTTTCTTGCCCTGATAGAGAGGTGCATGTGGGATCACGTTTCTCGCCCTTCATCAGGGAAGGCAGCTGGCCTCTGGGCTTTGAGTTACCTCCATTAAAGGGTCCTCACACTGCTTGCTTGTGGAGCTGGGCCTAAGTGGGCCACAAGCACTGAAATGGGCTTCTCAGCAGGCCAGGAGTGAATGCGAGAGCTTCCCTGAAATGCCACACGCCCCAGGAGCTGCTAGTTGATCAGATGATCAACATGAATGAGCATCCTGTAGCTCAGGAATGGGACGTTTGTGAATGCCCTGAACATGATCATCAGTGGGGAGTCCTGAGGCTCAGATTCCCAAGACCCGCCCCTAGAGAATCTGAGTTGGTAGGTCTGAGGTGTGCTCTGGGAATTTGCCTTTTTAACAGGTACCCAAGTCCGTGGTCGGCAAACCGCAGCTCGCGAGCCACATGCGGCTCTTCCACAAAATACCACATGCGGGCGTGCACATACAGTGCGATTGAAACTTTGTGGCACATGCGCAGAAGTCGGTATTTTGTGGAAGAGCCACACTCAAGGGGCCAAAGAGCCGCATGTGGCTCGCGAGCCGTGGTTTGCCGAGCCACAGTTTGCCGACCACTGCCCCAGGTGATTCCGCTGCAGTTCGGAGTCCACAGGAGGAATGCAGCGTCCTCTGAATTGGTGGAATAGCGCCTGGGCTAGGGGTAAGTCCCTGTCAGAGCTGGGTTGGCACCTCCCTGATCTAAGCTGCTGCTAGGACTGATCTCCCGCAAACCTGCTCCTCGGTCTCCCTGTCACAGTAAGTCGGCAAGACACGGGCACCCTGTGGACTCCTCTCTGTCTCTCCCCTCTCTGCTACCTCTCTCTCCTCTCTCCTCGCTCTGTCCCTCCGCTCCATCCACCAGCAGACCCTGTCAACTCCACCGTCAGATATTCCGGGTCTGGTCCCTTCTCCTCCTCGCCACCAGCACTTCCTACTACTAAGGCACCGCTCCTGCCCCAGGTTCCTGAAGTCAGATCATGTCACTCTTCTGCTCAAAACCCTCCAGCAGCTTTCCAGCTCACTCAGCCTAAAGTCCCATCCTCCCTGTGACCTAGAGGTCCTGGGAGACCTACAGGATTACCTCTCTCCCTCTCTCCTCTGTCCTCCCACAGCCCCACCCGCCTGATGGACGGCTGTCCTGCCTCCACTGTCCCCTCCTCCAGGCCTCTGCCCTAAGGCCGCCTTCTCCAGAGGCCTGACATTTAAAGGAGCAAATCCACCTTCCCCCTCTTGTCCTTCCCTGAGTTAAGTTTCTGCACAGCTCTTGACACAATCCTCCATCCTGAGTAATTTACCTGTCTGTTGACTCCTGCCTAGGAGATTGTAAGCTCAGGACAGGAATACATTCTCTTTTTCCCCACTGCTACAGACCTAAGTCCTAGACCAGCACCAGGCCCATAGTGAGTGCGCATAAATATTTGTTGAATTATTGAATGAATATTGCAACAAGCATGTACTTTTCACCTAGCAAGCCGGCCCTGTGTGAAGTGAGTACACCTGTGTGTGAAGGCAGGCATGGAAAAGGGGCCCCAAAAGCAAGCCTTATGTGCCCCCTGATTAGGAGTGAGCCTATTTTCATGCTCTGGTGTGGCTATCCTGGGGCTGGAAGGCTGAGCTTGTAACGCAGTGCTTGGTTCAGTGAATTCCATCCTGAGAATGCACTATTCCTCACACACACCAGATTTAAAAAGACTCCCCAGGCCAGCTTACCAATAACTAATTTAACCCATAGTTTGTCTCATAATTGCCTTTCCTGGGAGCCTAATCATTATTTTTGTTGTTAGAAAAATACTAGAGGCCTGGTGCACAAATTCGTGCATGGATGGGGTCCCTAGGCCTGGCTGGCGATTGGGGCTGTCTTGCCCAGTCCCGATCAGGGCTGGCTGGCCAGCCAGGGGGAGGGACCATGGGAAGTTGGCTGGCTGGGGGGAGGGACTGCAGGAGGCTGGCCAGCTGGCTCAGGGGAAGGACTGTGGAAGGTTGGCTGTGGGAGCACACTGACCACCAGGGGCAGCTCCTGCATTGAGCATCTGCCCCCTGGTGATCAGTGCATGTCATAGCTACTGGCCAGTCATAATGGTTGCTTAGGCTTTTATATATATAGACTTGAGGCTTGGTGCATGAAATTCGTGCACTGGGGGGTTGTCCCTCAGCCCAGCCTGCACCCTCTCCAATCTGGGACCACTCAGGGGATGTCCGACTGCAAGCAGTCGGACATCCCTCTCACAATCCAAGACTGCTAGCTCCCAACCGCTTGCCTGCCTGCCTGCCTGATTGCCCATAACCACTTCTGCCTGCCAGCCTGATCACCCCTAATCACTCCCCTGACAGCCTGATCAATGCCTAACTGTTCCCCTGCTGACCCAGTCGCCCCCAACTGCCCTCTCCTGCCAGCCCGATCTCCCCCAACTGCCCTCCCCTGCTGGCTTGGTCGCCCCTAACTGCCCTCCCCTGCTGGCCTGATAGCCCACAACTGCCCTCACCTGCTGGCCATCTTGTGGCTGTGGGCACTGCCATCTTTGAGGGCAGGGCAGTCAAGTAACATATTCCCTCCTTATTGGCTGTGGGCACTGCCAGCTTTGTAATGGTGTGAGGATCAATTAGCATATTCCTTCTTTATTAGGTAGGATAGCCTACATGCCAGTCAGCCTAAATTTGCACAGTTGTCTCTGTACGTTGCTGGCTGCATGGCTGTGCCTCTCTTGTTACCTATGTAAAAGCCATGCCTGCAGCTAGTTTTTTAGTTAAATTAATCTAATTCTCCATATCTGTAGTCTTCCTCCATCCCTTCTCTCCCTGTTTCATAATCTACTCTTAGAATGGTAAATGAGTTGGAGAACAAGTCTTCACAACGAAACAAACAGGGGGCATATAACACAGATCCATAATTTCCTTAATTTGGGGCAGAGCAGTATTAGAGTTTAGTTTTATTTTGAACTGAATTTCCTGAAAATGACTACACTTTAGACCTGCATGAGATTGCTTTCAGACCTTGGTGCTCAGAGTATATTAACTTAGAAAACATGATTTCTGCAATGAGGTGTGAGAAGAAGTGTCATCCCGATTTCAGAGATGAGGAAACTGAGAGACTGCCTTTCTGTAGTTTCCCCCCAGCAGTCTGAGTCATGGTGGGGTAAGCTCTAGAGCTTGGGACCCTCTGCCCCTGCCCCCACTCTTCCCTTGGGTTCTAGAGGGAGAGTCTGGATGGCAGCCCAGGCCGTGAGCACACTCGCAAGTGTGCCAGTCCCTCCAGGTGCCACTTCTTTGCACTTAGTTGTAACTTTGAGCTGGAGAAAACAGACTTTGACACACCCAAGCCACATTCATTTCTTTTTACTTCAACTAGGGTTTTATCTCCTTTCTTAAACCACAGGTAGACAGTGATATATAGCTTCCCTCACAGGAGCCTCTTAGAATAATTTTTATCATTCTGTCTTGAGTTTTTGTCACTTTTCTGTTTTAAAAACTGTTCAGGGTTAGTATGCCGCGTTTTTTATTTTTATCAGGCTGGGATTTCTCAGCTATATCATGTAGGCCCTGTCCCAAATCTTGAGTCACCAACTTCCTTCTCACTAGTTTCCCAGTCAGATGTTCCCCTGAAGTCAAGAGTCTGTGCTGCCACCCCCTCAGCTTGCTGCGTTCTCAGGAATCTAAGCAGCACTCACGTGCTGTCCAAAAGCTCCTGCTTCTACTCTCACTTCCTCTTACCTGTGTTTTCCCAGGGTGCTACGATACCCATTGGATAATCTCTGCTGTCTTCTGCCATTAAGCCTGATGGCTCAAACCTTCCTTGCTGAAGCCTCCGCTGACTGGCCCCAGACCCCTGATCAGATCCTTAACCCGCTCTCATGATGAATGGACCAGGCTTCCCTGGAAGGGTAATAGAATCCTGGGCCAGACTTCCTGAGTTCAGACCCAGCTCTGCCACCTCCTGCCCCTGTGACTTCAGGAAGGTCACTTTAACCTGTACCTCAGCTTGTTCATCTATGAAACAGGGATCAAAATTGTCCCCTGCTCTATGGAAATTAAGAATTCAAGTTCATAGGATAGTGTCCAGCATACATTAAGCACTAGTTCAGTGTTAACTTTGTTCTGCCTGGTGGATACAAGTCTTTATGAAACTACTAGAGGCCCAGTGCATGAAATTCGTGCACAGGTAAGGTCCCTAGGCCTGGCCAGCGATCAGGGCCAATTGATTGGGGCCTTCTGGCTGCTGGCCAGGGCCTTCCTACCCTGGCTTCTGGCTGCCAGCTGGGTCCTTCCTTCATTCCGCACCACCCCCTGGTGGTCAGTGCACGTCATAGAGAGTGGTCGAACTCCCATTCAGTAGAACTTCCAAGGGGACAATTTGCATATCAGCCTTTTATTATATAGGATATTGTGACATACAGTGCTACATCTTCCTCCCACTGGTTTCTTTGTTTTTGTTCTCTGCTGGAATACTGGACAAATATTGATTTTTTTCATCATCTTGCTTCCCCTCTCATTCCCTCCTTTCTAGACCTAGACCTGGGACACAACTACCTAAATTAGGGTGTCCGTCTTCCCTGGGAGCTGGCTCCTCACAGCAGCATCAGTCTAGCACTAGAGTTCTGTGCCTTCCCTTTGGTCAGCGTGCTCCAGAGTCACCGCCCAATACCAGCTCCTGGGGATACAGGAGCAGAGGTGTGCACAGCCCCTTGGCCTCCTGGTGGCTATGCTTAGGATTGGCATCATCCCCAGTGTCAGGGAAAAAGCCTTCCCTTGTCCATCAATGCCCACCCACAGCCACATCCCACCTTTTTGGCCATTTCCTTTATGATCGATGGCGTTTGCTCCAATTCCTTTATTTCTTGGTAGCACTTGGAAGCTTGCTTTTACCCAGGCCTACTGTGGCTTCCTAGGAGACTGTGGTGGTGGCCAGGCTCTACTACTGCATGAAGTCCTGCTTGTTTCACAAGAAACTTTGCAAAGGCTCAGAGCATTTAACAGCTGGATGGATTCCCAGGTCTTTCCCTCCATCTTCTCCCACACACTTTCCTTAAGGGAGCTGTGTGTTCTTTAAGCCCTTCTCCTAAAAAAAAAAAAAAATTTTTTTTCTGGGTAGTGAGACAAGCTATAGGCTATTCTCTTTAGGTTCAGGGTCACCTAAAAGAAGAGAAGAATGAATGGTTAGGCATAAAATGACATTTGTTTCTCTCTTTTGTCTTCCTCTCAGGGGATCATTACTAGCAGTTTGGACCAGAATTGCTGATCTTTGGCCATGTTTGACCCCCAAGCTGGCAGTTTTGTACAGTTCATCCTAACACGATCTTACTGGTGGGCTCTCTGTTACTCTCTCCAAGCAGAGTGCACTGCTCATGCTGGCTCACCAGCCTGGCAATGAGACCAGGTGGAAGCCCTCTCGCCAGAAAACCAAGCAAGTTAATCCCCCTGCATTGAATGTTATTCCTGTCTCTTAAACATCAATGCCCATGCGTTGGTTACAATCTAAACTGATGTTACAGAGCAGATACGGTGTCCACAATGAAGCTGGCAGCATCGAGGATGCTGGGATCGCCTAGTCCTTTAATGCAGGTTTGTTTGACTTTCCAGACTTCTTGTACAGAACTCCCAACAAGGAGACCTGTGAACACAACCACCAAGCGTGCTCCCGGAACGCCTTCTGCACTGACTACGCCGCTGGCTTCTGCTGCCACTGCCAGTCCCAGTTTAACGGAAATGGGGAGCACTGTCTGCCGAGAGGTGAGGCGTCCCAGCATGATTAGGGCTGGGGGCTGCTCCGTGCCTATTTCTGCCGCTTGCTCATGTCTAGCTGCCACTGGGAGCTCTGTTTGTAGACCTTGTACCTCTGCTACCTGAACCGAAGCCCTAGCAACTCGCAGATGCTCAGTGAATGTTTGAGGGATGAACATGTTTGGGCTGATGTCCCAATTTGAGGATTAACTAGAAATGTTTCCTCCTTTTTGCCAGCTCATTAGAGTCAAAGTGGATGAGAGAGAGGGATGATGGGAGAAAAGAGGTCGAAGACAGGTGTATTTCATACTGAGATGGATAATTGGTTGATTCGAGGAATCATGGAAATGGCTAATGATTGAGTTTGGGGGGGTTGCAGTGGAATTATGTTTTCTGTGGGCCCCTCCCCAGCCTGGATGATGGTCTTGCTGTTTTTCAGGGGCACCTCATCGAGTCAATGGGAAGGTGAATGGCCACCTCCTCGTGGACCACACCCCCGTGACCTTCACGGACGTGGACCTGCATGCTTACATTGTGAGCAATGATGGCAGAGCCTACACAGCCATCAGCCACATCCCACAGCCCGCCGCCCAGGCCCTTCTCCCCCTCACACCCATCGGAGGCCTGTTTGGCTGGCTCTTCGCTTTAGAGAAACCAGGCTTTGAGAACGGCTTCAGCTTCACAGGTAAGCAGGGCCTCTGAGAGGGCCAGTGGTCACTGTGGCTTTGGTGGCATTGCTCCTTGGATTCTTATTCAGTGGGAGAGGATTTGCCTCTTCAGTGTCCCAGAGCCACAGGTGTATAGTTTCCTGTCTGGAAGCAGCTGGGGATGGTTTGACCTCACAGGACTGTTTTTGAAAGACTGTGATTTCTTCTAAATGGCACCTGCTCCAATTCCTTTGTTTTGGGTAGCACCAATGGCCCTCTTGTTTTAATGGGCAGAATACGTGGGAGATGGAAGGGACTGCTGGAGCATTGAGCTACCCTGACCCACTGTGGCTTCCTCTAAGTTGTCCTGACAAATAGAATATTCCATTTGGAGCATTTGTGTCTTCTCGCCCCCATTTGTTGAAGCTTGTTGGTCAGGCCTTGTTTAATTAGGTTGTAATGCACAGGTCTGTCCAATGGGGAGGCACAGATGGTAACAATAGGGCACCTGGAGATGATAGACCGTCATGGGAAAGGGCGTGCCTTTCCTCTCCTCCCGCCCCCACCACCCTGACCTGTAAGCGTAGAGACCAGAGCTGCTCAGACTGTATCCAGCACCAGATCCCCTGGGGTCCTTGTGAAAATGCAGCTTCTCCTTCAGTAGGCTCGGGTGGGGTCTGATTTTGTTTTCCCAACAAGCTCCCAGGCGATGCTCGTGCTGTGTAAGGACCACCCTGTGATAGCGAGAGTGCAGAGGGTAATTTTGGCTTCTCTGCTCTCCACCTGAAAAAGCTTGTTTCCTGGTAGATTTATCTTATTGCACAGAAAGTGCTGAGAGAAAAGTCCCCCCCGCCCCACCCCCAGCTGTAGAGCTCACAGCTGTTAGAGGATCTTGCTCTTAATAAGGGTTTGACTAAAACCTTGAGTCAAAAGTAGATAAATATAATAGAGTATACCCAGTTACATTTGAATTTCAGATAAACAATAAATAATTTTAATAACTTAATGTAAACATGCCCCAAATATTGTGTGGGACATGCTTATGCTAAAAATATATTCATGCCCTAACCAGTTTGGCTCAGTGGATAGAGCACCGGCCTGCGGACTCAAGGGCCCCAGGTTCGATTCCGGCCAAGGGCATATACCTTGGTTGCCAGCACATACCCAGTAGGGAGGGTGCAGGAAGCAGCTGATCGACGTTTCTAACTCTCTATCCCTCTCCCTTTCTCGCTCTGTAAAAAATCAATAAAATATATTAAAAAAATTTTTTAAAGAGACAAAAGAAAGCATTCATTATTTATCTGAAATTGAATGTAACAAGGTATCCTGTTTTGTTTGTTTGTTTGTTTTGCTAATTTGGGCACCCTTGGAAAGAGAACGGTCAGTGATGTTTCCAGGAGTTTATTTCTCATGGAAAATAAGCTCCTACAAAAAGAAATGGTGTGAGATGTGGCAGGATAACAACACACTCTGTAAGAGAGAAGTTGAGGAGCTGTTGTAATCGACAGCTGGCAGCACTTAGTCTTGGGTCTCACGTGATCTCCTTAGGCCCCCTCTCCATTAGCAGAGGAAATTGGGAGGAGGACATATGCACTGGTAATTATTACTAGAAGATGCAAGGCCTCTTTTTCATCTCTGTACTGATTTTTTTCACCCCCTCCAGGTGCTACATTTATCCATGACATGGAAGTTACTTTCTACCCAGGAAAGGAGAGGGTTCAAATCACTCAAGTTGCTGAGGGGCTTGACCCAGAGGACTATCTGATCATTAAGACCAACATTCAAGGCCAGGTGCCTTACATCCCAGCAGGTTTCACAGCCCACATGGCTCCCTACAAGGAGCTTTATCACTACTCGGACTCAGGTATGTGTAACCGGTCTTCACATCTGTAAAATGGGAATAGTACATATCTCCCAAGGTAGTTATGGAGATTAAGTGTTACTACATGGAATGTCCTTAGACTAGTATGTGGCACATAAAATAAGCTTAATGTCGTTTTTATTATTTTTGTTGTTAATATCAAATTTATAGTGTAAGTGAGCAGAGTGTCAGCTGCTATACATAAGAATCTTAATGTTCCTACCCAATACTTTCAAATAATAATAATGTCATCAATAACAACTTTGATGGGTAGGGATGCTATAATTATATATAGTTTTTAACCATTTTGCTCTCTGTGCCATGTCAAAATATTGATTATTGGAATTGAGACTCATCCTATAACCTTATTTCAGCCTGCTTTAAAGTCACAGGCATGCTGCAGTGTTGTAAAATTAATGCCAGGTTTGGAGTCAGAAGATAGAAAAGCGTATCCTGGATTTGCCACTTAAAATAGATGGGGAAAGGCCATCATCCGAGAGCCTATTGTCTCATCTTTAGAATGAAAATAACAACACCTTTTCTGTCCCCCTTACATGGGGGAGATGTGTAAAGCGAGGTCTTTGTAAAACACCACCCGAATGCAGGACACTGCCAATCCCAGCTGCTGCCCTGCAACAGAGCAGTTTGCTTGGGTTGTGCCTTTCCTTGGCTCTTGCTCCTCTTACTGGGTGAGGACTGGACGCCGGGCAAGAGATGCAGGGAAGAGAATGGCTGCTGAGACCTGGACTGTACACAGAATAGTGGGTGTCCAGATAACTGACCTGCGCTCCTGACTTGGGACTCAGATTGAGAGAAATGACCCCTTTCTTTCCCTGGAGCCCTTCAGACTTAGGCACAGAGGGTTGGAAGCCATCACCTGTGTGATGTAGAGGACAGACTGGCTAAAATCGTGGGGCGAACAGTCAGGTGGACTTGAATTCCATTCCAGCTCTGCCACATGCCAGCCTTGCATCTTTGATGACTACTTAACCTCTACAAGGCTCTGCCCACGATCACAGGGCTCACCTCTTGGGCTGGCACATCGTAGCACTTACTCTTCACATAGCGACAAGCAGTGATCGGACCTCCTCCCTCTCAGCACTTTGGCTCTCTGTCAGCTCAGGTTCTGGGGATTGCCTTGCAGGTTTCCATGTAAACTTAGGAACTTCCCAAGCGAACATGTCCCAGGAATTAGATTTTTAAAAATCTAAGTGTATAAAAACCATACTCTATGTGAAATTCTCTGTATTTAATATTTTTCAAATTTACCAGTTTGCCTGTATCATGTGTCTGTTGCAGCTGTGACCTCCACAAGTTCCAGAGACTACTCTCTCACCTCTGGTGCCATCAACCGCACACTGTCCTACCACCTCCAACAGAACATCACGTACCAGGCGTGCAGGCACGCCCCCAGAGCCCCGGACACCCCCACCACCCGGCAGCTGACTGTGGACCGGGCCTTGGCCATGTACAGTGATGAGGAAAGAGTGCTTAGATTTGCTGTGACCAGTCAAATTGGCCCTGTCGAAGGTATAGTTTCCTTTTTTGTTCTTGGGCAAAATTACATGTAACCTTTCTTCATACCTTTTTGGGTCGCCTCAGAATGATTCACAGAGGTTACTAAAGGTTGCTGTGCCAGGCTGTGTTATGTGCTGGGTCTGAATAAAGCAGGTCCTATCCTTGAGGTGGAGACAGAGGCAGAAACGGAATTTTTAGAACAATATCTTTGCCAAGCTCAGGAATACAGCATCGTATGTGAAGCTGGTTTGTAGCAATAATTGTGAGCACCAACCTGTATTGGGGATACAACTGTGAACAAGCTGGGGCCATGTTAGGAGGGAGAGTGATGCTGGCAGGTAGTTTGTTATAATTGTGATAAGTACAGGGTCCTTTTAGCCTGGTCTGGAGGTTCAGGGAAGATGTCCCTAAGGAAGAGACAATTTAGCTAAAACTTAAAGGTGGGACAAAAATCCAGTGCCCTCCCAAAACACAAAACAAAATAGAGCTGACGTGTATGAAAAACCTACAGTTAACACCATACTTAATGAGGAAAGACTGGATGCTTTCCCTATACGATCAGGAACAAGCCAAGAATGTTTGCTCTTCTCTTCCACATGGTTCTGTGAGTTCTAACCAGGGCTATTCGTCAAGACAATGAGACACTGGAAAGGAAGAAGTAAAATGATCTGTATTCTTATATAGCATGTTCTTATATGTAGAAAAAATCTAAGGAATTCACATTAAAAAACTATTAGAACTAATAAGCAAATTCAGCAAGGTTGCAGGATACAAGATCAATATACAAAAATTAATTCTATTTCTATATAGTAGTAATGAGTAAACTGAAAGGAAATTAGGGAAACAATTCCATTCCAAAAATAATAAAATACTTAGGATTAAATTATAAACTTTAAAAACACAATATATCTACATTGAAACCTATAAAACATTTTTGAAAAAAAATTGAAGATCTGAATAAATGGGAAAATATTCCATGTTCACAAATAAAAAACTTAGTATTGTAAAGATTGCAATACTTCCTAAATTGACCTATAGATTCAACACACTCCTGTCAGCTGGTTGTGTGTGTGTGTGTGTGTGTGTTTTGAGAAACTGACAAGTTGATCCTAAAATTCATATGGAAACTTAAGGAACCCACAAGAGCCAAAATCATCTTGAAAAAGAACAACAGAATTGGAGAATTCATACTTCCTGAGTTCAAAACTTAGAGTAATCAAGACATTGATCTGTATGTCAACCAGCCATAAGGCTAGACATACAGATCAATGGAACAGAAGTGAGAGTCCAGAAATACACACTTACATTTACTGTCAATTGATTTCGAGAAGGGTGCCAAAACAATTGATGAGGAAGAAGACTAATCTTTTTAACAAATGGTTCTGGGACAACTACTGGCTACCCAAGTATAAAAGAATAAAATTAGATCTCTACCTCACACCATGTGCTAAAATTAACTCAAAATGGGTCAAATACCTTAATGTAAGAGCTCAAATTTAGAAAAAGACATGGGATGAATTTTCGTGACCTTGGATTTGGCAATAGCTTTTAAGATAATGATATTTAAAAAGCACAAGCAACAAAAGAAAAAAATAGATAATTTGGATGTCATCAAAATTAAAAACATTTGTGCTTCAGAGAACATTATCAAAAAAGAGAAAATATTTGCAAATCATATATTTAGTAAGGAATTTGAATCTAGAATAGATGAAGAACAACTTAATAATAAAAAGAAATAATATAAGTAAAAGGTAGGCAAAAATTATGGATAGACATTTCTCCAAAGAAGACATGCAAATATCCAATGAGCACATCAAAGGTGCTCAACATCATTAGTCATCAGGGAGATGAAAAATCAAATCCACAGTGCGATACTACTTTACATGAGTGGGGATGGATATGATTAAAAAACAGATACGTATTGGGAAGGATGTGGAGAAATTGAAACCTCATACATTGCTGATGTGAGTGTAAAATGATTGTACTTACTATGGAAAACAGTCTAGCAGTTTCTTAAGAAGTCAAACACAAAGTTACAGTTCAAGCAATTCTACTCCTAGCTATACATGCAAGAGAAATGAAAACTTTATGTCCCCACAAAAATTTGTACATGAATATTCATAGCAGCATTATTCATAATAGCCAAAAGGTTGAAACAACCCCAATGCCCATCCATTGATGAATGGATTTTTAAAAATATCATATATCCATACAGTGGAACATTATCTTATCTAATAAAAGAGTAATATTCAAATTGACCATCACTCCACACACAAGATGGCCGCCCCCAAGTGGTCACAAGATGGTCGGCAGGGGAGGGCAGTTAGGGGCGACCAGGCTGGCAGGGGAGGGCAGTTAGGGGCATTAGGTAGGCAGGCAGGGAGGTGAGTGGTTAGGAGCCAGTGGTCCTGGATTGCGAGAGGGATGTCCGACTGCCAGTTTAAGGCCGATCCCACAGGGGTCCTGGATTGGAGAGGGTGCCTGCCAGGCTGAAGGACAACCCCCTCTTGCACGAATTTCATGCACCGGGCCTCTAGTTAAACATAAAAAGAAATTAAGTAATACACATTACAATATGGATGAGCTTTGAAAACATGCTGAGTGATGGTAACTAGTTAGGAAAGACTACATATTGCATGATTCCATTTATATAAAATGTCTGGAATAGGCAAATCCACAGAGACAAAAGTAGATTAGTGGTTGCCTAGCGCTGAGGAAATAATAGGGGAATAGGGAATTGATAGCTAAAGGGTACAAGCTTTCTTTCTGGAGCGGGGGGGCTGGATTAAAATGTTCCAAAATTAACTGTGGTGATGGATGGTTGCAGAACTCTGTGAATATACTAAAAACCATGTAATTGTGCATTTTATTATTATTTTTTCAGTTTTTATAATTTTCATTTGCATGAATGTGCAGTTCAGATGGGTGAATTATATGGGAAGTGAATAATATCGTAATTTAAAAAAAACAGTTGAGGGGGAAAAAGAACCATAACTCTAAAGCAGTGGTTCTCATACCTCAGTCAGCATTAACCCCACCTGTAATGCGTGATAAAAATGTTCTAGGCCCATCAAGGCATTAAAGGACATGAGGAACCTTTCCTGCATATTGCTAAGTGAAAGAAACCAGCCTGAAAAGGCTACATCCTGTGGGATTCTAGCTATGTGATCTTCTAGAAATGGTAAAACTATAAAGACAGTAAAAAGATCAGTGGTTGCCAGGTGTTCAAGGGGCAGGGTGGGGAAGAGAGTGATGAATAGGTGGAGAACATGGGATTTTCAGGGCAGTGAAACTATTCTGTACACTTCTGTAGTGGTGGATACGTGTCATTACACATTTGTCAAAACCTACAGAATGTACAACACAAAGAGTAAGCCTAACATAAACGATGGACTTTAGTTAATAATAATATTCCAATGTTTGTCTATCAGTCACCACCAATGTACCACACTGATACGAGATGTTAATAATAGAGAAAACTGTGCAAATTGAAGCAGGAGAGGGGTGGGGAATCTATACTTTCTGCTCAATTTTTTTTTTTAAACCTACTATTCTAAACTGTTCTAAAAAATAAAGTCTATTAATTAACAACAAAAAAAGTTGTAGGCAAGCCAGAGGATGAGCCTGTGGGTCAGGGAACTATACAGATAGGAATTGATGTCGTCAGATCAGGGGGACATTGTCATCCTGAAAACCAGTAGGTACTGTTCACTCTAGAATGCAAGAGGCAGGTGCGGAGAAAGAGAATGTCTCCTCATTCAGCTCCATATCGAGGCTGAGCCCAGAATCGGCGCCTCAGAGAGGTGGTTCTGTACCCAACAGGCCATTCTGGGAGCTGTCACTGGAGGGGAGGGCTCCTGGAGCCTCCTCGGTCTCAGTATGCAAGTGTCACTTTAGCAACATAACAGGAGATTAAGGTCAGAGGACGAGACTCTTCTAAGAGGCAGAGGTGACTTGAAACGAGATCCTGAGTTTGCTGGCTTGGGTGGGAGTCGGTTTGGTTTTAGGAACCTTAGATGGGGCACAGGCATTGGGTGTCCGGCGATGGGATTATAAGGTAGTGAATTGAGAGCATGGAAGTGTCACTTGATTTAAGAGAAATATGCACATCAGAGGGAGGGAAAAGATCGTTACTGCCGATTTCTCATGGAGAGACCGAAACAAAAACAACTGGGAAAGCATTCTTCACCTTGCAGTGTCCAGCCCAGCCCTTTGCTGGCGTGTGGGCGTTCCATCTGTGAGAACAGTGATGAGTGGAAAGAGCCTCCCAGGCCACAGAGGCCCATTCCGACCCCAGGATCGTTTAGGGGAAAGATAGATCTCCGGTGTGTTTTTCCTAGAGGCACACCAAGTGGGAGTCACGAAGGATCGGAGAAATCCCGCACACTGGCAGGTACAAGTTGCTAATTTGTCTTCAGAATTGTATATGATTTTCCCCTTCCACACCGCGTCTAATAATAACAAGAGTGATAGCAAAGGATGGTTTACTTGGTGCCAAACACTAAGTACCTTCACAAATTAACTCGTTTAATTGCCACTACAACTTCAACGGGCAGTCGGGGGATTATTACCCCATTTTCCAGACTGAGTGGAGACATGAAGTAATTTGCTGGGTCACAGCTAGAAAGGGGGGAGCTGGACTCCAACCCGGCACCGGCTCCAAAGCCCTGTCTCCACTCTCCAGGGCACTGCCCCTCCACCTGGCCTCGCTGGCCTCCAGGCTGCCTCTAATTTAGACCAACGTTTACAAGAGGGAATGCATACTTTAACCCTTTATGTTTGCACCCTGCTTCATCCACCCCCACAGAAAACAGCGGTACTGTTTATTCTCTCCAAATAGGAAAAAACGGGCGAAGGGGATGTTGGCGGGATGGGGATAGGGTGGGGGAAACAAAAGAAAAAGATAAACAAAAAGAAAACCTCTTTTTCTTTCCCTTCTCAGTGCATAGCATCTTAAGAATTTCCCACTTTTTCCAGAGGGAACGATAATCTGGTCGGAAAGTCTGTGGACCAGTCCAGCCGCCCTTGGGGTGGGAGCCCCTGGCTCCCCCAGGGGTCCAGGAGGGGTGCTGTGGTCTCCTGCTGAGCACTACAGCCACTAGCCCACCCCTTCCGTGTGGGCTGGCTGTCTCCTGCCCTGGCTCCCCTTTGGGGCTCCATCTGGCGAGTTGAGGAGACTTCGGGCAGAGGGCCCCGCACTGTTCCTTTAAGGAAAACCGCTCTTCCCTTCTTGATTAAATGAGAAAATGAGTTCCAGATCCCCAGTCCGAGTCAAGCTGTTTAAGAGGGTGAGGGTGAAATAGAAAATGTCTTAAGAAGGGCACCGCTGTTCTTTGCTTACTATAATAGGAGACAAGCTAGCACGCCATGGGGAGTGAATAGCCATGTGGTTTTAGAGATGTACTTTTAAAATAATGCTTCTGAAAACCAAGTTTAGTAAATGGGGCCCTGGGCACAGAAGGGCTTTAGCACTTGGTTTAGTGCTCTGCTGTTGTCTTCTTGAAGCGCTTATTAATTTTGAGCAAAGGGCTCCACGTTTCGTTGTATGGCCAGTCTTGTCTGTGACGCATATTTTAAATCAGTTTTATGTCATTGTGGGCATTTTTTCCTCAGTTTCAGGTAGGCCGGTGTATCCTGTCCACGTTTGCAAGTCAACTTTTGTGTTGCTTGCTTTCTCTGTATACGCCTAGGAGGGGCGTAAGCTCTTGTGTACTCACTGATCTTTGCTGGGATGTGCCAGGGTGAAAATGTGATGCTGGGAAGCACTGAACAAGAAGGCCAAGCATGAGTATTTATAAATTAAAACATTTCAAAGCGCACATCCCCCTTTGGCTGGGTAAGGCCGGGCATTTAGGACAGAATCTTCTCCTAAAATGGAGACATAATCATGGGGGAGAATTGGGCTCTTGTCTTACACGGGGCCTCCGGTGAGGACATGACCCTGTCGTTGTTAACTGAAACACAGGCTGGACTGAAACACAGGGACGGACTCAGGAACTTGGTCTACCCTAGTAAGTTAACCCAGCGACCACAGCCCCAGTGCTGGGCTTCCGTCCCATCTGCCAAGAGACCCGGCGGGAGGGATGAGGGGTGTCCAAGGATGTCTGCATGATATGGGGGGCTAGGCTTGTGCCGGCAAACTTAAGTTCATCAGGTTTAAAAAATGCTGTTGTCATTTGTTGGTCCTCTTGGCAAAGTTGCTGTTACTCTGGCCAGAGTCATTGAGTTGAACCAAGGAGAAATCCATGGCCTTCCTCTTTTTTTTTTTTTTTTTTTCAGGCCATAATATGGGAATCGGTACCATGAGGATATTCTACTGCAGGAACACACTGTGGTGTTTGTTATAAAGCAGATGGTGGGACTTTACCAGAAAGCAGGGGTGTCCTATCAGGGACTCAGCCAAGGCATCCCAGTTCACAGCAGAAAACTGGGAGAGCCCTAGTGTAGGCAGTAGGGCCAGGACCGGTGTGGTGGCCAGACGTCCTGAAGGACTGGGAGGAAGTCCAGTCTGTGGGGCAGACAACAGCAGCAAGCACTTGGGTCCAGGCTAGGTGGGACTGACACTGTCTGTCTATGATGCCAAGATGCTGGCTTCTGGGGAAATGAGGGAGCTGTTAAGAGCAAGACAAGACATGGAGTGCACTAAGCTGGCTGTCAAGACAGGGAATCAGGCACAGAAATCCAAGGCAGAAGCCCAAGTTAGCATGACTTAGATGGAGCCCCAGTGGTAGCAGAGATGGCTTGATGTAGAACCTGGGAGGTTTGGGTCAGGCTCCTGAAATCTTTCAAATCTCAGGCCAGAATTAATTCTAGGGATTGAGACAAAGATAAAACTTTAAGTGAAGAGGAAGAAGGAACACAGTCACTGGGAACTGGGTAGGCCTGCCTGGGGGAGTCACTTTTCACATGCATTGTGTTGGATTTTCTTTATTTTCTTCAGCAGTTCTACCAGATAGAAGCATTATTTGTGTTCTTGTTTTATTTTATTTCTTAAATATATTTTTATTGATTTCATAGAGGGAGTGAGAGATAGAAATATCAGTGATGAGAGAGAATCATTGATCAGCCGCCTCCCGCACGCCCCACACTGGGGGTGATTGAGCCTGCAACCCAGGCATGTGCTCTGACCGGGAATTGAACCCTGACCTCCTGGCTCCTAAGTCGATGCTCAACCACTGAGCCATGTCAGCCGGGCTGTGTTCTCATTTTATACTGGAGGAATCAGAAGTAAATGGAAGTGCCCATGGTTAATGGATTCATCACATCTGGGTGTTTGGGGCCCTTTCGAACACCATCATCTCTGTGCCCTTGGCTTAGACTGGATAACTTTATGGCGTTCCTTTGGTTGTGGTTGTAGCAAAGTGGTGGAAAGCATGGTCTCTGGAGCCAGACTGCCTGGCTCTTTATCCCAGCCCCATCCATCTCTTCTGGCTGTGTGGCGGTGGGTGGGTTACTTCCTACAGTGTAGTCATGAGGATTTCATGGGCTAGGATGTAAAGGGTTTAGAACAGCGCCTGGCATATAGTGCTCAATAAGCGTTACTATTACGTTGCATGTAGAAATAAAATTATTTAGGGAAGATTTCAGATGTTAACAGTCATCACTGTCTAGTGGGTGGATGGGTCCATGGCAGGGTTAATCCTAAAAAGTAAACACTGCAAAAATCATTCCTCTTTATTTTGTAATAGCAAGATTTTTCTCATGAATTTTGATTTATAGTGAATTTTAGTGAGAGATTGCCCAATTTATGAGCAGAAATTTGGGGTGTGAGTCCTTGTTGTCCCACTTCCTGGCTTTGTGAGCTCAGGCAATTTTTCCAATAGCTCTCACTTTCCTTATCTGGGAAAATTACCAATAATGGCAATGACAACCCAGCTCAGAATTACCCCAAGAATCACATGAGATGATAGACCATCTATCATAATAAAAGGGTAATATTACTAATTAGACCAGATATCTTCCGGATGTCATTCTGGACATCCTTCCTGACAAAGCTGGGGCTGGAGGGAAGCCAGCCAGGTCCCGGGTGCCTGCGGGCAGCCCAGGGGAAGCTAGCCCGGGTCCTGGCTGGGTGCCTGCGGGTGCCCGCAGGAGGGAAGCAGCCTGGGTCCCAGGTGCCAGAGGGAAGCCGGTGCCAGCAGCCAGGGGAAGGAAGACCTACTCTTGGTATGAATTTTCATGCATCGGGCCTCTAGTTTTTAAATAAAAGGATGCCATGTATTGGATATTTTTAATCCCTGCACACAAGCTTACTATAAACAAGAAAAGGTTAGCTGTCTGTAAAGTAGGCAAAAGGAAGTCATTCTGGAATTAAAAATCACCATACAAATAATGCAGCCTAGCTTTGGATATTAATAATTTATCAGGTTGCCATGTGGGCCCCAAATACAGACACGTATACAGTTAGTTCCAACAAGTCTTGGATCTCCCTCCTGTGCCGTTCTCGTAACAACAGTCAGATTGTGCTTTTATTTCCTCTCTACCCACACAGAGTACTCAACCCCCGTGCCAGTGAATCCTTGCTATGATGGGAGTCACACATGTGGCCCAACAGCTCAGTGCTACCTGGGGACGGGTGTGGACTACACCTGCAAGTGTGCACCTGGGTACCAGGCAGATGGACGGAGTTGCATGGGTAAGAGCCATACTCGGTTCTCGCGTGGAGTCATCAGGCACTACGTTTATAAAAGACAAGTGTCTATCTTCTTAATGATCTCCGTTGACCCATAAGGTTAGCAGCTGTTAATCTAAAGATGAGGATTTAAAAACTAGGGTTTGTGCTGGATAGTTTGAGAGGACAGTTTGGAGGTGGGTATTTGGGGACGGGACTGTAAAAAGAAGACCTCTATTGCAATTCCTGGATATTCTGAGTTTTTAAGCTCTGTAATTTTAAACCGGTATTAAGTATTTCTTACACTTACTAAGCAGTACATTTTCTGGTTTTTTTGTGTGTTTTTTTCAGATTTCAGACATTGTGTTTCTTTCACCTATTGTGTCCCCAAAAGTATCAGTAGAAATCTCTTTACATTTTAAAAGAAAAATTGTTACAGTGTGGTTTTCTTCTAAATGTTCAGTATTTTCTAAACATTCAAAAACTTTTCAGAATATTTGTTCAAAATACATCTCCCTGTGGCTTCTGCTTGAATGACTTGAAATATTATTTCTGATCTGCAACATACATCCGTATCTGGTGCTTAAAATCCTGCATTTCAACTCCTGTTTAGTCCACTAACTGTGAGTCCCCTTGTAGCCTCATTGTGGTGAGAAGATACTGAGTTTCCAGACCTTTCACCTGTGGGACCCATGATTTGAGCAGCACTTTTCTGTTCTGATTTCTTCCTAGATGTAGATGAATGTGCAACTGGCTTCCATCGCTGCGGCCCCAACTCTGTGTGTATCAACTTGCCGGGAAGCTACAGGTGTGAGTGCCGGAGCGGTTACAGGTTTGCAGAGGACCAGTACACTTGCGTCTGTGAGTCACAAAGTCATTCCTCTTTTTGGCCAAAATGATGTGAACCTGGCTCTTTCATTCATTAACATTTCCATTTCTACTGTATGGTTTTCCTAGAAAACAAAATTTCCGTTAAAATAACCCAAAGCTATGGCTCAGTTCAGTTCTGGGTTGTTTGTTTTGGTTGCTTTGTTGTTGTTGTTTTTCTCTAAAGAGACGTTTTTGGTGTTGAGATATTGAAGGATGTTCACTTCAGTTGGGATTCCCGTGTGTCTGGTATTTGGTCCAGTCATGTAACAAGACTATGAACCTCTTTAATAAATAATAACAGCTCCAGGTAGAGGGCAAATATGTCTCAAATTACAATGAAATAGATTTGTAATTCAAAGATACTTTTCCCACTTGACCAGACAAAGCGTTCCATCTATATATATAAAAACCTAAGTGACTGTTACGACTGGATGACCAGACAACTGGACGACTGGCTGATAGCTATGACTCACACCAAACACCAGGGGGCAGACACTCAACACAGGAGCTGCCCCCTGCAGTGTTCCCCCCCCCCTCCCCTCAGCCAACCTCCGAGGTTCCTCACCTCGGCCAGCCTGCCCAGATTGGCCCCTTAGCCCTGATTGCCGGCCAGGCCAAGGGACCCCAGCCATGTGTGAATTCATGCACCAGGCCTCTAGTCTATAATAAAATACCATTTTCTAGGGTTCACCCCCCAAAAAAAGTGGATCCAAAAGAACTAGAATTCCAAATTCATGCCATCGCTAGATGATATTAAAGGAAATACACTTTTAAATCCACTGTTTTGATGATCTTCATGCCTAGTGCTTTAACCACAAACCCAGACCAGCACTTCTCGAATTTTAATATGCATACAAACCATCTAGTGCTCTTATTAAAATTCAGATTCCCTGGCTCTGGGATGGGGCCTGAGAACCTGCATTCTTTATTAGCCTTCAGAAGTCCCGATGCTGTTGGTGTGCCGATCGCGCTGTGAAGAGCAAAGCTCACCCATTTGCAGGCCTGAACTCTTGGACATCTCGCCTTCTTCTCTTTTTTAGTGATTGCCCCACCTCCCAACCCCTGTGAGGATGGCAGCCATACCTGTGCTCCCACTGGCCAGGCCCGGTGCGTTCACCTTGGAGGCAGCACCTTCAGCTGCGTCTGCCTGCCTGGTTACACCGGCAACGGGCACCAGTGCACCGGTGAGTACCTGCGGGTCAGCCTCAGTGACAATGGAAGGTCACCTTGGATACACGTCCCCACATCGGCAGGACCTGGTTTAGAAAAGACCCCTCCTTTGACTCATACAGCTTTGGAATTGCCAAAAGAGAAAGAGAAAGGGTGTCCTTTGAATCAAAAAGAGGGGCCAAGGGTGGATCTCCCTTGGCTTGGATTGGTGAGCATATATGGTTGTCCGTGGTGGAGACGTGCCTTGAACACCAGGAGCCACTGCCGGCTTGTAACCTTCTGTTCCTTGGAGCGTTGTGTGGGCTGGAGGGACTTCGGGACAGTCATTTAGTCTCATGTTAGGATGCCGGCTTCTTTCAATCTTTTGGTTAATGACCTAATTTAGCACTTTAAGCCATGCTTAATTTTTAGTTGCTATTCCCCTGCTTCAAGTAATATTTTAAGCAATATCTGAACATGCATATAATTCTAAGTTTTTCCCTCTCTTCTCTCTGTGGAGATAGGTAGGTAGGTAGGTAGGTAGGTAGGTAGATAGATGAACTCCACAGATATGAGGATATTAACACTTTTATATAAGAGTCCTCAAAACTTTTCTCCCAGAAACCTAACTACCATTAAGACTTATAAAATCAATAAACCAGAATGTAGGACTCACTGTTCAGATTTAACTTAGAAATAATGTGTGAGGCTGTTTTTGAAACAGTAGGCATAACGCTCTGGGTATAAATATTCATGGAACTGGGCTTAGTAGTGGTTTCAGCTAGAGATTATCCAGTGTGAATCTACATAATCCAGCCAGTAGCATGTGATTGAATTGAAATTCCATTTCATGCTGTCTGTCCATCAGTAACACACAAATTATGGGAAGGAGAGGATGGTGGGAAGAGGGTTTGGAATGGGAAAAGGTCTCTCTTGGGAACAGAAACCTGAGAGGCAGGCTTTCCCCTTCTCCTCGAATTGCTGCTTGCATCTGCCACTGTACCCCGGGCCCACTGAGCGGGGTGCTAAGAACTGCCTTGTAACTCCTGGGAGCTCCAAAAGATCTAAGTAGCCCGGCCCTCTCCCTCCTCGCCAGTGGTTTGAGTCTCATCCTTCTCCCTTTCCTTCCGCTTTGGTTTCAGCAGGACAGGCTGACTGGACCAGCAGACACAGCCATATGTTATTAACAGACGCTGTGTGTCAAGGCAGCTCAGCCCTCCTCTCCTTTCCAGATGTGGAGGGCGACTTAGTCTCTTCTGAATCTTGCTGCCTAATCAATTAATGTTTCCTCTTCTGTCCAGAAGCTCTGTTTATATGGTTTTTCTTGAAAACACAATTTACATTGAAATGACTTAAAGCTGGCTCTCAGTTCAGGCCTGATTCCCCCAACCCCGTGCAAAATCAACAAAAACCACCCCCAGATTTAGACAGAGCTCATGTGTTGCTCAAGTGAGAATGAGGTGTATTTATAATTCACAGATGCTTGTCCCACTTGACCAGCCAAAGAGCTCTGTCTATAACAGATAGGCTTTTTATAGATGGGGTACCTTCTCCAGGCTTGGGGGGTCCGGGTGAGGAACACAGACTCCTTGTTTATGTCAAGCCCCACAGTGGGAATAATACTTTGTCCACCCTTGTGGAACTTATCACTCAGTTCAATTTAACACACTACTGGTTTGAGAAATGAGAATTCAGAGAGAAAAAAAACCTTGCCAGAATTTCATATTCAAACATCTGGCTGCTCAGGTCAGCTGAGAGGGTGCTTATAAAGTATTTAATTTCTTGGGTCTTTGGTTTAAAGCAAAGCAGTTGAAATTAATTGCAGCCTAGATGTGAGGAGTGTTAATCATCAGAATGTTAATTGAGGTTAGATGTGCCTTTGCCCTAATCCCTTCTACAATCATTCTCTCCCCCTTCTTTTAACTTCTAGCCCAGTGGTTCTCAACCTTCTGGCCCTTTAAATAAAGTTCCTCATGTTGTGACCCAACCATAAAATTATTTTCGTTGCTACTTCATAACTGTAATGTTGCTACTGTTATGAATCATAATGTAAATATCTGATATGCAGGATGGTCTTAGGCGACCCATGTGAAAGGGTTGTTCGACCGCCAAAGGGGTCGCGACCCACAGGTTGAGAACTGCTGTTCTAGCCTGTCCTGTAAGACTTTGCTCACCTCTCTCGTTCTCTGCTTTTAGAATTCTCTCTGGGACCCATAAATTTAAAAACATGCCAGATACATCAGTTGCTTCCCCAGTCTGTTAACTATCTATTGCTGTAGAACAGACCACCCCAAAATGGGGCAGCTTAGAACAATACACATTTATTGCCTTCAGATCAGGGTCCTGCCTTAGGTGGGTCCTCTGCTTTAGGACCCTCACAGGACTGCAGTCAAGGGGTCTGGCAGGCTGGGGGTCTCATCTGAAGGACCAACTGGGGAAAGAGCCTCACATGGTTATTGCAGGATTTAGTTCTTTGAGGGACTGACTGATGGATTGAGAGCCTCAGGTCCTTTCTGGCTGTGGTCTGGAGGTGACCATCAGTTTTTTGGCATACAGCCCTCTCCAACAAGGAAGCTGACTTCATCAAAGCCAGGGGCAGAGACGGAAGTTATAATCACAAAATGTCATCCCCTCGATATTGCTTTTGTGTATTAGTTAGAAGTGAGGAAGCAAGTTACTCAAGTGAAGGGGATCATACAAGACTGTGATTACCAGGAGGGAAGAGAAATCTTTGGGGCCATCTGAGAGGCTGCCTCCTAGAGTCAGTTACCATGTGGTTGCTTTCCAAGCTTTCAGACTGTGGTAGTAGACAATGAATAATCCTTTTCCTAAATACCCATGCCATACCTAAGTCAGGCTGGGCTAATCACAGAGATGACTTGCAGGACGTGTGTGTGTGTGTGTGTGCGTGTGTGTGTGTGTGTGTGTGTGTATTTTAAGCCATGTGTCCCAGTGGCCATAGAGATAAATAGAAAAAATACAGAAAAATAGAGATAAGGGCTCGGTTTTGTGGAGAGCATGCATTCTTAAAGCACACCTTTTTATTCCATCAAACTAGCAATAAAAGGGTGTGTGCTTATTTTCTCCAGGTAGTTTGTTAAAATCCTGGTTCCCTGGAGAGGCTGCACTTGGCTTTAGGTTCTCAGTCTAGTCTGAGTCACTAGCAGGAACCGTTTTATCCAAGTTGAGTTAAATCATTCCTCAGCCCTGTGTTGGATCAGCCCTGTGTTGGATCAGCCCTGTGTTGGTCTGAGTCCTGTGTTGAATCAGATGTTCCTCCGGCACATTTGTCCTTATAGAGACTTGGCCACTTTGCCGGGTGCACAAACAGATTGTCTTGAGCTGGACCTTTCCAGGCAGGAGCAAGTGTGAGTTAGGAGATGGGATCCAGATGGCCCATCACCCAGGGCCACCGCCGCTCAGCAGGGCCAGGGGAGGAGGTGCTTACATTATTGTCCAGGTTTTCTGTTCTAAGGATATGCTGTTGAGTAAGGTAAGGTAACAGTGCAGCCACGGGAGAAGAGAACAAGACTTAAAAGGAGGAAGTTTATTATTCTCACAGGACCAGAGTTCACCCTGTGCCATGCAGGGCCACAACCAGAAGGATGCTTGACCAGATGGGTGGGGAGTGAGAACTTGTGGGCCCTTACTGGGGGTCTGGAGTGGGAGGCAGGTTAATTGGCACCAGGAAATTTCACTGCGGGTTCGAAAGCAAAGCAGATAGAGGATTGAGGGAAGGAGGGAGCTAGAATCCATTGGTTGGGTTTGTTTTGAAGGGATTTCAGCCGGTTTTGGGTGTGTGCTTAGAATTAGGGCAGTGAGAAGAATATGGAAGCACCAAAGCATGAAGTCAAAATGGAGGATTTTCAACACATTTTCCAAACTGTTTTTTGCCAGCTTAATAGATGCTGGAAAGGAGAAGTACTATCTGCTAAGACTGTGCCTCCCTGTGCTATCTGAGAGGTGAAGGAACTCTACCACGCCTTGCACACGGCTGTCCTGACCTCGGTGTTCTCACAGCCCCACAGACCCTGACAGTGATTGTTCGGCATAAACCGCCCCCAGGGGTACAAGGAAAGCCCCTCCTTGGCAAGGGGCTGGAAACCTTTCCATACTTTCTCTCCTGACACCCTGTGAAATAGGGAAGAGTTCTTCTCCTTACAAAAGCCCCAGTTACCCCTGAAGCCTGCAGTGTTGGCCCTCCTGAGGGGGCCACAGCCTGCTCGGAGCTCGGGACGTGGAGTGGCTGACTGGACGTGGTGTCAGCTCCTCCAAGGAGGTGGCATGGACTGTGCTCCAGGGAGCCTTAACCTCCAGATTTGGGGGGATAAGCGTTTCTCACTTGTGATGCTTTTAGTCTCTTGAGGGACTTTTCCCTGTTGGGCATTTATTGCAGTTCCTGTCTCCCCAGGACTTCAGTGTCTGCGGGGAGGATGGCTGCTCTTTTAGGTCTGATCAGAATTCTAGACCATAGGCTTCAAGAACATAGGTAACTTGGTAGCTCTGGGGAGTCCCCTCTGAGTTCAAAAAATAATCACAAATCACAAGAAACTGATCTGTGAGTTCTAGAAATAGGCCGTGTCTCAGGAATTCCTGCTTCCTGCCATTGCCTGGGTTCCGGTTACCAGGAGAAGTACTTTTAGCATATGTATTCTGAATAGCTTTCATTTCCTGCCTTTGGCTGGATGTTAATTTTTACAGGTTTGGTTTCATGGCCTCTTCCAGGCCCAGGGAATTAGATGGTCACCAGCTTTGCCCACTGGGAATTTGACTTGTGCTTTGGAAGAGACGATCTCAAGGATGACTAAATTTGACAACGTACAGCTCCTATTCATTACATTGGAGAGGTTTTCCTTGTCATTGTTTTCATTTGGTTTACTTCGGGTTAACTGAGGAGCTCACCAGAAAACCTTGTTTCTAACTTTTCAGATGAAGTTATAACTACATTTTTGCCTTTGCAGGTGAAAGGAAGTTGACCATGGGGGCCGATTGCTCATCTGAGCAGAGCCTTTCTGGGTGGCATTAAACTTGGTTGTGTGGAGCGTTGAGGACGTTTTTGGACTACAGGGAGCTAATTTATGTTGACTAACCTCCCCTGAGACTGAGGAATGCTAATTTGCTAATTACAATGGAAGAGATTCCTCTCCTGTGAACAGAAGGTCTGTGTTGCACGACCAGTGTGTCTGCTTGCTGGTACCGGGACAGGAGTGGCTCGGTGAGAGTGTGGTCACAGGCAGGGCGGCGCTGATAACCCTAGAGGAGATTCCATCTGGGTCCCGGGAGGCTGGGTGAGGAGCCACGTCTGTCCTCAGCCAACTCACGTCCAATTCAGGCTGTAAGTCTCTGGCTTCCTGGTCCCATCAGTCCCCGCCCTGGGTTGTACCAAGTTGTTGCAGTTCACTTCTGGGATTCCTGTTTTCTTGGTGTCACACTGGTCATCCCATCCGCATGTTTCCTATTTACACGTTTTGAAACCAGTTTTTGGATGTCATTGTGGATGTGACTATTTTCAGTGGAGCCTTGATCAGACCTACACCCTTAGCCTCCTCTTAACTCTCAAAGACTTCCTGTCTGTGAAGACAGCTTATCTCAACCACTGGGCATTGGTTTTAACAGACTCTCGGAGATGGTTTTCTTTTCTGCTATTGTCTGATTTCAGTAAATAAAATAGGAGGGCTAGAAGTTGGCTTTTGTTTGAAGTTTCAGGTGGTTGTAGGTTTGAGAAATAGGAAAATTTTCATGGTGCTATGTAGTAGAGTGTGTGTGTGGTAGTGGGGGTTCTGAATTGTTTGTACTTTGTAAGCCTGACAAATTTAGTTTTTTTAATGTGTTGTATCAAAACCTCTGATAATATTTTTCTATACTTTTCTATTTCTTTTGAAAGTGGAAAGCAAAGAAAAATTTCTGATGAATTGGGCATTCTAGACAGTAGGGCTCTGAGCAAGACTGTATGTGCTTCTAACTTTGTTGAAACCTCATTGGACTTCTCTGCACCCATAAATCAGTGCCACAGGGACATGGTACCAGCAACAAAAGGGGAAAACCATTGTTACATATGTTTATTGTAGTGTTACTGAGAGGAATTAATGATTTATAGTCTGAAGGTTAGTTCGCAGGTAATAACTTCTTGGACTTCACTGTAGATGAAACTGCTGTAGAAATATACTGCAGGATCTATTTTTCTGAGTGACCACATGTTTCATTTCTACACTGAACATTCGAATAGACTAACACAGCCTTTGACCTTGTACTGTTAGGTGTGCCTTTCAGTGTCAGTAATTTCTGCTCATGCCCAAAGGTCTTCTGAAGTTGATCCTCATGGTTGATCCTCCTGTACTAAAGGCCAGGTAGTAGCACAGATTGAGTGCAGTGAAGTCACATGCCTTACCCCCCCCCACCTCACCCCCCCCCCCCCCCCCCCCGCTCTGACACTGCAGATGTTGATGAGTGCTTGGAGAACAGATGTCACCCCTCGGCTACCTGCTACAACACCCCCGGCTCCTTCTCCTGCCGCTGCCAGCCTGGCTATCATGGGGACGGACTTCAGTGCACACCTGGTAAGGGGAGGCCAGATTAGGCACAGAGAACTGGCTCCTTCAGCACTATTTTTCTATAGCACTTCAGCCCACTCTTGATTTCTCCAGGTCGGAGGCTGTAGTTAGTGGATCTTCAGGCTCTGGATATTTCCCAGTTACCACCAGGGCTTGGTTTGCTGTTCACAGCTATTCGCATTCTGGGAGGCTTGGGGTGTGGCCCATCCATTGTCCTACCTGTGAGCAGTTCTGGTTAACGGCCCTAATGACCTGCTTTGCCTTGATAAGTGCGAGTTAGAAGTATTGAGACTCAGGTTACTAAGCAGGAGTACTGTGCTCTGGTGAGCTGGGTGCAGCCTCCCCTATGACTGCTCTGGGACTTGGCCCGAGGGGCAGTCTAGTGACAGCTGTTGACCTAGGGCTCCTCAGACTTAAACTCTGGACTCAGGGGACAAACCGAACTGTTTCCTCCTGAGCCGCTGGGATGTTTGGACCAAAGCCATGGCTGCTCTTCATTTGATCCAGACAGCAACAGGAGCCAGAGGCGGATGGGCGGGGCCGCTTCACAGTAAAGTCAGCCTAGGCACTTACAGGGCGGACTGCGAGAATTAGGGAGGTGTTGGGTAGTTAGTGGCAGAGCTAAAATAAGAATCCAGGACTCCAAATTCCCAGTAACTTGCTCATTTTCCCACATTATGCTGCCTTCCAACTATGGAAGAAAAAGCCTCCGACAGGAGACCTTGAGGTTGGCTCATAAAAGCAGGTGGGTAGCAATGCCTTTTATTCCTCCTCCTCCTCCTCCTTGTGTCTCCTCTAACCCCGCCCTGAAGACTCCACCTCAGGACTGAAAACCTGTGAGCGTCAGCAGCGCGCCGCCCAGGCTCAGCACCTCTACCCAGGCGTCAGGATCCACATCCCCCAGTGCGACGAGCAGGGCCACTTCCTGCCACTGCAGTGCCACGGCAGCACCGGCTTCTGCTGGTGCGTGAACCCCGACGGTCATGAAGTCCCTGGTACCCGGACGCCACCCGGCTCTAACCCACCTCACTGCGGACCCCCAGGTGAGCCAATCCAGAAGGAAAACTTGTGCCTCGTTAGGCCTGGGGCTTGGGGAGCAGAATGGCACTGGCTGTGGGTAGATTATAATCCCTGCCCAGACCACGCAGATTCAGGGCTGATGACCATCCTTTATGACACCATCCTCCTTCCTTCTAGGAACTCTCGAGTGATATGCACTCAGCTACATGCACAGTCACATTACAGGGGCATAGAGACATGCACACACGATATATGTGATCCCGACATGCATTGTACTCCAGCCTCCTGACTCTCGTCTAATACAAAACTCGCCTGCATGATGGGGTCAGCTTGAAGGGAGAGAATGGGTTCTACCCACGATTGAGATTGAGTGTGTAGGTCAGGCTGAGGCCACTGCCCTAGACCTGTTAGGGCAGCTTAGAGATGTCAGACCCAGAGGGTCTTGCCAGACCAGGTTTTTGTCCAAAAGAAAAATTGCCTTTCCCATATAACTGTCTCTTCACTTGGCCTTCTGAGTTACAGGAAACTGCCGGAAGGCTGTTTTAATAGCATTAGGAAACATAAGTATGTCATTTGTGGGTGGATCCAGCTAGTTTGCTCTGAGCAAATAACCCCAGCCCCCTCTAGCCAGCCCAACATGTCCATGGGGACGTCACCATTGGCCCAGCTGCCTTCAAAAGAGAAGCAGGAACCTGTATTATTAGCCCCTGTGATCTGAGATGCTGATGATAAACATGTCTGTTTTCATCGTCACTCCCCATCCAGATGGGGAATGGTTATCAAGCGCTCACAGTTTACGCCAACCACAGGTTGCCCAGGCAGGTTTCTGCTCCTTGCGGAACTGTTCAGAGATGGGAAGAACTTTATTTTTTAAAAACAGAAGAACTTGATTGTGAAGAACGTAGAATTTGGTGTGATACTGTTTCAGCCAAAGTAATTCCTCTATCAATGTGCTTGCTATATTCAAAGATCCATTCTTAGTGTTGAAAATGTTTCTATAAATACTAGTCTTGGCTTTTAATGTATGTGAATATGAAGAACTAGAGAATTACTACCAGCTTTGATCCTTTTAAAATATTAATTATTATGGCCAGGACATTAGTGATTCATCTAGGTAAAAATGGGTAACGCTTCATCTAGCTCAGCGGTCGCCAACCTTTCGGACCTCACGGACCGCCAGTGGTCCATGGACCACCAGTTGGCGACCGCTGATCTAGTTGTTTCCACAGTGACACTCCTAGTTCCTATTTTTAGGAAAAGATTTTGCAGCCTCCTCCCCCCATACTGCCTCCCCCCCCCCAAAAAAAAGAATACAGAGAAATCCCGTTTCACTCATGCCTACTGTTTAAGAAGTCTTGGTTCTAACTCCCGCTGGGATTTGAAGGAATCAGATGTTGGGAGGTTCCTTGGGGGAATGGTTCAGAATTCTGTTGCATTTACGAAGACAAGCATGTGTTAAGGACAGTGATTCAAAAGGGAGCCGAGAGAATGGGCAGTTCATCACTAAGAGAGGCATGTTCTTTTGGGCACTCTTCCCTGTGGCCCAGACTTCCCTCTTGGCTGCCATTTCTGACTGGTCTCATCTACATATGGGGTCAGCTTGAAGGGGGAGAGAACAGTTTCTGCCCACAATTTCAAAATATTTAAAACCTTGCCAACCAGAAACAGAAGGAAAATAAAGCCACGGTCAGATTGAGAAGGAGCTTCATATAGTCAGGCATGAGAGGGATGCCCACGTGTGAGGGAGGTGTGGTGCCATTTCCCAGAAGCTGACTGTGCTGTGTGTCCTCATTCCAAACAAAGACATTCCTCACTGGGTGGTCCCTGAACCAAGAATGGGTCCTCTGGGTTTGGAATGTGGACCAGTGGTGGTGTTGGGAATTTCTCCAGGGATGGAGGGCAGGCGTTTGAGAAAGCAGCACGTCCCTCTCTGGGTTCATTGAGACACATCTGGGTGAGGAAATCAGTTTTTCCTTCTGCATGAGGTCTTAACAAGAGCTGTGCTTCCGTGGGTCATGAGCGATGGTGAGTCTTATAGTTGAGCCTGTTGGGTTTGAGCCCCGATTTTATTCCCCATCTTCCTGCTTTCCTAGAAAAATTATAGGTGTTAGAGCCCAACTATAGTGTTTCCAGCTTGTTCTTTGAAGACGTTGGAGATTTTGATCAAAGGAATGGCATGAAATGACTTGTTTGGTTTTTTTTTAAATATATCTTTATTGATTTTAGAGAGGAAGGGAGAAGGGAGAGATATAAACATCAATGATGAGAGAGAATCATTGATTGGCTGCCTCCTGCATGTCCCCTACTGGGGATCAAGCGTGCAACCTGGGTATGTACCCTTGACTGGAATCGAACCTGAGACCCTTCAGTCCACAGGTTGATGCTCTATCCACTGAGCCAAACCAGCCAGGGCTTGAAATGACGGTTTTAAAGGGACTCTTTCTGAGTCCGGGTTGAGTTTACACTGAGGGGTAAGAAGGAGGGGAGAAGCAGGGAAAACAGCTGTGGCACAGGGTAAGGGGGGTGGATGTGGGAAGATGTGAAGATATTCTGAATGTATTGTGAAGGTACAGCTGATATTTCTTGACATATGTGAGCGAGAGAAAGGAGTCCAGGATGGTGGGACTTGAGCAATGGAGAGGTGGAGGTGCAATTACTCATAAGGGAAGTCCAGGGGCCCAGATTTTGTTAGTCCTCCTCTGAGATTTCTGTGATACATCCAAATGGCGGTGCCAAGTAGGCACGTGGCTGTCTCTTCTGCACACTATGGGCTGTGAGTGGCAGGAGATAAAAAAGGAGCAGCACTTTCTGTTTTGGGTCCTTTGAGCAATCCTCCCACAGGTGGCTGTGCTATAGGCTGTAACAGAGCCCTCTCAGACAGAGGACTGGTGTTTGGGACAGGCCACGACGGCCCTGTGGAAGCAGTCTGGGGTATTGCGGGTAGAGAAACGGCTCTGCAAGAGAAGCTAGTGGAGTGTAAGCATGGTGGTGAGCGGGGAGGGAGGGAAGAGGGGCAGGGTGCTGGAGAAACATGGTGGGAAGGTGAAGCCTACTTCAGCTTTGAGATAATACCAGGAACAGCATGGCCAGACGACTTCCAGGAACTGGAGTGTCGCTACCTCTCTGCGCTCTCATATACCAATTACGGTAAGTTGTGCTTTCACCAGCGTAGTCCTCCAGTGGACAGGTACTGAGGGCCGCATAGGTGGACATTCAGGAATGCTTTCTAAGACAAGCACTAGCCAGCCAGCCTGAAGATAACCCTCTCAGATGCAAGTCCTAGAGTTTGAAGCAAGTGGGAAAGAAGCAAAGACTGCTTTAAGCGTCATGTAGGCCACTACGCCCCACAGTGTTGTTAGCAGAGGCCCTGGGCCTCTCCTGTCCACAGTGAGCTCGCCCCCTTCCCGGGCTGAGTGAGCCCTGCACCTGATCTTAACCTGTTCTTTCCTGACGTGGTGGGGCCTTGATGGCAGATCCTCCTGGCCTGGGAAGATGGGAGCATCCAGAGGACCCCATTCTCCTGGTTCCTGTGGAGGACTTCTTAGAGCACTTGACTGCTCTGGTTCCGTGTTCAGGGACTTGGCTGAGGCTCGCTAATGCACGTGAGGAGGAGGGAGGCCAGGCGGCCAGGCTGCACTCTATCCTTGGCTTACAATCAAAGGCTTTTTTGTCCCATCTGCTCAGCGCCCACCCAGAGGCCCCAGACCATGTGTGAGCGCTGGAGGGCAAACCTGCTGGAGCACTACGGTGGCGCGCCCAGGGACGACCAGTACGTGCCGCAGTGCGACGACCTGGGCCACTTCACCCCCATGCAGTGCCACGGGAAGAGTGACTTCTGCTGGTGTGTGGACAGAGACGGCAGAGAGGTGCAGGGCACCCGCTCCCAGCCAGGCTCCACCCCTGCATGTAAGCACCCGGGGCAGCCCTCACTCACCTCAGCGGCCTGAGGTTTCTCTGTTGGGAGGCTATGTAGGAAGGTGGGCAAACAAGGGGTTAACAGATCCAATGAGACAAGTCACTCCTGTGTGGTGCTGATTTATAATCTGATCCCCCCGAGATCCCAATTTGGACTTAATGTTTGATTTTGTCATTAGCCGTTTCTGTAACTAGAACATCTGGAACTCAGCTCAGCACGCCGTTACTCCCCTTCCCCAGCCCAGGGTGAAAGGGGACGCGTGTCACCCCGGGGGCCCCAAAGAGAAGCTGACACAACTCTGGCTCTGGTTTCTTTCCCTTAAAAAGAAGAAAAAAAACTGCTTTGTTCTGAGGGAGATGTGTTGTTGTCTTCCTCCCTAGTAATTGGCAGTGATTTACATAATTGATCCTTGAAAAAAAAAACCCTAGAAATTAGAATTTCTTTAAAGGAACATCTGGAGCACATCTGTCTAGGTTTAAGAACTTTTGATGTTTTTGGAGGCTCTGGTCTATGGGAAAGTAACTGTTCTCTCTCCCCGCCCACCCTTGTTTCCCTTTCTCTCCGCTCACTGTCTTTCCCACGGCAGGTATACCCACGGTTGCCCCACCCTTGGTCCGGCCCACGCCTCGGCCTGATGTGATTCCTCCGTCCGTGGGCACCTTCCTGCTCTATGCCCAAGGCCAGCAGATTGGCTACTTGCCCCTCAGTGGTACTAGGCTTCAGAAGGACACGGCCAGGACCCTGCTGTCGCTGCATGTAAAGAGGATTTCTCGCGTGGGACGGAGCTGCGTGGGGGTTCAGATCTGGGGAGGGGCCCGAGATGGAGGGAGGTTGTGGAGGATTTCTGAGCTGCAGTCTGTCTTCATGGGTCTGACACCAGCACCACCGGAAGTGGGGCTCCCTGTTGCTAGGTCACGTCTGACCAAGGCTGCCGCCTCGTTGGTTCATGGGGTTTCCGAAGTGTGGAAAGGGCATTCCAGGGTTGTGAGGCAGTATGGTGAGCCAAGGGAAAACTGACTCTTAACCCCAGGCCCCAGGGTGCTTTCAATGCCCCCCACATTTCCAGAGATCTAGAAATCACGACAGGGTGTGATTTTGGGGGTCAGATGAGAATCCCTAGTGGAAATCCATTAATGACTGCCTCAACTTACTGCCCTTTCCCCTCCCATTTTGGTTCTTTTCTCATCTTCTCTGGCTCCTTCTAGATGAGTTGGGGAGAGAGTGATGCTGGAAAAGGAGTGGCCAGCTCTCCCTCGGGGATGCTTGCCGCTTCCTGAGCCAGCACTCCCTGTGGTAAGGCACTCCATTTCGGACGAGGGACTCTTCTCGCAAATGGAGAAGAAAAGGGAGGTCACAGAAAGGCAGGGCCACTTGTAGTGGAAAATGGTCTGATTCCATTTCTAAGCTTCACGCTCCAGGTACTTGCTTATATAACAGTACAGTATCCGTGTTTACTTCTGTTGATGAACCCCGTATCTGGTTCCGAAGTTTAGAAGCAGCCAGTGTTTAGAAAAAGATGGGTTTTTTTCTTCCTTTTAGAGTTTTTGTGTGTTTTCTTGGCAAACACTAAGCATACTCTTTTTTTATAAAAGTTTCTCTAGAAGAGGTAGAAACTCAGAAGTTATCACAAGTAACCATCTATTCTAGCCATGTCACATGGCTTCTCTGCATTTCTGAATTTGTCTCTGATGAGGACAGGGTGGTGGTGGAACTGAAACAGAAATGGAACACGGGTTATAAGCACACCTTGGGGAAATTTACTGAAACGGCGACTTTTTTCTCCAAATAACTTTGAAGTCATTACATGGGTTAAGGAATCCCATGATTCCCTGGGCTAATGGAAGCCCATGTGAATGTGTACTCTTCCCTGAGACACGACTTTTTAATTTTCAAGTAAAACTGTATTTGACCTTCAGACCCTCCTCCCCATATAAACGGTTCCCTTTTCCACAGGAGCCAAATCCTGCTTGTGTAGTGGTTCTCATGCTGACTCCTCTGCCAGAGGCCATAAGTCATGCCAGCCCCAGGCTTGTTAGGCAAGCAGGAGCTGGCGTGGCCTCAGGGACAGCCAGATGGCCCCTAGATGTTGGCTTTGCACATGCGGCTGGGCTTCTCAAAGCAGGAATCTGGGTTGGAAATCAAACGAAGCAAGTACTGTGCAGACTTTTGGAAAGGAGTATCACTGACGCAGCATTTTATAAGACTTTGCAGTTTATTTAGCAATAAGGTAGACGAAACCTCCCTAGCCAGAAGTTGAGTGACGACCATTCCCCAGTTCCTTAACCCGTCTAACTGTAGACTTTCTTTTACCCAAGAGTACAACCAAAGAATTGCTTTGCAACGAGAGACAGAGTTGAGGGTGACAGCATCTGGGCTAGGGGAAAGAGCTCATATCACAGGGGAGGGGAGCATAGATTTTATTTGTTAGCAAATTTTAGAAAGCTTGTTCAAAAAGTGCTGATAACATTTGAAAGGTGTCACTGTTTTTGTCCGTTAAAGTATTAAGACCTTACTTTGCTGAGACTAACATCTGTCCTTCAATCACTGAATGGGCTAATTTTTTTCATGCAGGCACTTTTGCTTTTACTGCCAACAATTATAGTGAGTATTGAGAGCTTACTGCATATTCATTTCTGATTAGGACACTTCACAAGAATTTATGGTATTTTTATAGCAGCCATATGAAGTATAGGTACTGTTGCCTTCGTTTTGGAAATCAGGAAACCAGGACACAGAAAGCTTAAGTACCAGAATCGCACAGCTAAGTAAGTGGCCAAGCTTGGCTTTGACCTCAAGAAGTCGGCCTGCAGAGCCTACATGTCTAACCACTGAGCTTGGCTACCTGTACTGTGCAGGGTTGTTCACTGCAGACATGCATGTGTGAGGCAGCTGAGCATGAACTCAGGGGAAATGCAAGGAGTCATAATTCTTCCAATTCTGTGTTCTGGCCCACACAGGGCTCCATAATTGTGGGAATTGACTATGACTGCCGGGAGAGGATGGTGTACTGGACGGATGTCGCTGCGCGGACAATTAGCCGTGTCAGTCTGGAACCGGGAGCAGAGCCTGAGACAATCATTAATTCAGGTCAGCAGCTTCACCCAGAAGACACTTCCCATTTCATTTGATTCCTTGGAAGGCCAAGTTATTTTTGCCTGTTTATCCCAAAGTCTCCCCTCTATTTTAACCCAACAGGGGAAACTAAGTTCTATGCAAGTCACTTGTGTGCTGGACAACATCCTCTTTATAAACAAACATGTTCATACATAAGGAATAAGAAAGTGATTCTTGCTGTGGGCCCTTTCTATTGAGAAGTTGGGCTCCCAGAGGAAAGGCTCACAGTTAAGGATTCAGGGTGAGGCCACACTGATGCTGCCTGGGACACCAGCTCTGTGGCTGCCTGGTGCATTCAGGCTGCTAGGTCTGTTCATAGACCAGTGGCTCTCAACCTTCCTAATGCTGTGACCCTTTAATACAGTTCCTCATGTTGTGGTAACCCCCAATTACAAATTGAACATAATTAAAGCATAGTGATTAATCACAAAAACAATATGCAATTATATATGTGTTTTCCGATGGTCTTAGGCGACCCCTGTGAAAGGGTCGTTCAACCCCCAAAGGGTCGCGACCCACAGGTTGAGAACCGCTGGTCTAGACCAGCGATTTTCAACTGGTGTGCTGCAGTTTTTAAAACATGCAATACCTGACTATTTAGTCAGGGGCACTGACCTCTCTTCCCTTAGATTGTCAAATGAAAAAATGGTATCAGCCAACACAACAGCAGCCCTCTGGTGTGAATTAATCAAAATGATACCTTTTTTTTTTTGTCAATTCAGCAAAAATCATATTTTGGGTGTGCCACAGAATTTTAGCAATTAGTTTGTGTAACCCAGTTCTTCCAACTTAAGGGACTCTCAGGACTTTGTTGTTCTTGTTCAAACATAAATCTGTTGCAGGTTCACCTGCTCCAGTCCTACCTTTTTTTTATTTCCAGATCTGATAAGCCCTGAAGGCCTTGCCATTGACCACTTTCACAGAACGATGTACTGGACAGACAGTGGCCTGGATAGGATAGAGAGGGCCACGCTGGACGGCTCTGAGCGCAAGGCTCTCTTCCACACGGACCTGGTGAATCCCCGAGCCATCACTGTGGATCCTATCCGAGGGTCAGCTGGGCCTCCCTAATTCTCCATTACCTATAGATCCTGATTTGAAGTCCTTGGATTTAAATGTGGTGGGAGTCAGAACAAAAGCAGAAAGAAAAGCCCAAATGTGTTAATTTAACAGTATTTATTGAGGAGCTACTAGGTGTCAGGAACTGTTCTACTTTTTATCAGATGATCAGGTAGGGCCAGAGGTCAATACTTAAACTAGAATGAAGTGGGTCTCCTTCAGCAACACAGAAGTCAGTGT
Organism: Myotis myotis; assembly: GCF_014108235.1. Lineage (NCBI taxonomy): Eukaryota > Metazoa > Chordata > Mammalia > Chiroptera > Vespertilionidae > Myotis > Myotis myotis. The sequence continues at coordinate 185,960,872 of NW_023416313.1, read as the reverse complement.
TAAAACCACAGTAGGGTTTATGCACATTAAATGGTAACCAAAACTCACGCCTGGCATTTTATTTCTCAGACCTCTTCCATTGTAGCAAAATGAAGAAGAAAATGTTCCCTGTCCATAAATGCTAAGGTCATCACTGGGACATATAACTTGGTCAGTGTTTCAGTACTTGTTAGAACCAGGGAGGATTGCTGTATCTTGAGAAGCTCTTGCCATATTTAATGGGGCTTCTACCAAATGAAGTTCCAGAGAAAATCCTCAATAAGTGAAGAAAACATTGTTTCTGACTCAGAAATACTTAGTGAAAAGCCTCAAAGAAGGTTCTGAAGTTTGACTTGTACACACTCAGGGTGCTTTTTCTACTCAATTTATCCACAGCAACTTGTACTGGACAGACTGGAATCGAGATGCTCCTAAAATTGAAACGTCATCTTTATATGGAGAAAACAGAAGAATTCTGGTGAATAATGACCTTGGACTACCCAATGGTTTAACCTTTGACCCCGTGTCCAAACTGCTCTGCTGGGCAGATGCAGGTAATACTACTGATGGGATGCAGATACAGAATGCTTCATTACAGTGGTGCCTGCCCTTGATCAGATTTTATAAACAAAATCCCATCTTTTGGCTTAAATTTGTAACAGTACAGCACATAGAATCTATTCCTTTGGTATGTAAACTTTCAAAGGACATTTTGTAATGATGCTTACAATGAACTTCCTAGGGTTTTAGGGTGTGTGAATATAAATTCGGCAGTTAAGTTTCAGGAGTACTACTATGTCCCTCATTTTTGTATTGTGTGCCATTTCCCCACATGAATACTTGGCATGCTTTCAAAGTTAAAAAGAAATATTACCCACTGTTAGAATTGACCGATTTAGATAAATGAACAAGAGGTGATAGGTGGTTTTTCCTTTGGCCCGTGTTATAAATTTCTAAGTATCTGTCTAGCAGTCAGTATGCCATTATGCTGAGGACATTCTTAAAAAGCAGTATGGCAGCTTCACTTCAGTAACAAGTTCAGATTGCCGATAGCCAGGCTAACGTTCTCTGTTGTGTGATTTCACTACTGAAAGGATGCAGTATGTCTATATACCACAGAACATGAAAACGGCCGTTCCTAAAGAATTTATCATCTAAAAAAGGGGACTATAATGCACATAGGTCACTATTATAACCCAGTTGTCCAAACAACAGTTAACATTTTTTAAAGTATTTGAAATTTAAATCCAGGTCCCATAAGAAATGTGAAACTTGGAAATTTTTAACTTGTTTAGCTATGGCAAAATTTTCACAATTAGATTCCTTTAAATTGAAAAATAGAAGTCATGTTGCCCCTTTAGTTACTTTTTATTTCTACCTAGAAACTAGTTAAAAGGCAATCTTGGCTATTATACATTACTTACAAAGTGCAAATATTTATCCAAATGTTATGTTTACACTTGAAATTAATTATAAAAAAGCTTCTCTCTAATGCCCTACTTTGGGAGAAACCTGGCTAAATTTCTGTAAAAGCAATCCTTTCTTCCAAGAAAGGATTAAGAGTTTAAACTCTATTAAAAACTGCAATGTTATTAACAATTTAAAGACTGGAAAAAAAAAGAAAAAATTAAAGGCTGGTAATAGAACAGAAAATTTTAGGTTTTAATTTGTATCACTGCAATGGGAATAAAATAGCTATTTCTTTTTACTTTCTTTTTTTTTTTAATATATTTTATTGATTTTTTTACAGAGAGGAAGGGAGAGAGATAGTTAGAAACATCGATGAGAGAGAAACATCGATCAGCTGCCTCCTGCACATCTCCCACTGGGGATATGCCCGCAACCCAGGTACATGCCCTTGACCGGAATCGAACCTGGGACCTTTCAGTCCGCAGGCCGATGCTCTATCCACTGAGCCAAACCGGTTTCGGCAAAATAGCTTATTCTACCTTTCTTTAAGATGGAATCTATCAGCCAATATTATTTTTGGCAAGATTCCCTCTCCTCTCCCCCATGGCGTGAAAGTATCTTTTTTCCTCTTCGTTTTCAAAGGAACCAAAAAACTGGAGTGTACACTGCCTGATGGAACTGGACGGCATGTCATTCAAAACAACCTCAACTACCCCTTCAGCATTGTTAGCTATGCAGATCACTTCTACCACACGGACTGGAGGAGGTGAGCCTGACACATTCTGCAAGAGCCTGAAAATGCAAACTGTTCTGGGGGATACATCGCTTGTTTCGCCCAATGTTAGCTAGTGACTTCAGTAATTAAGTCCTCTACTGACGTTTTCATTTTGTTATCTTTATTAGTAGATAGCATCTTTTAAACATTACCCAGAAATTTAATGGTAATGCTCACATGTGGCTTAAAAGTGGCAGAACTATTAAGTAGTAACTATCCAAAAAGGAAGTGCTTTAATCTAAATATGATCTTCAGAGTTATTACTGGCTTAAGTGGCACCATGAAGTATATTAGTTATATGATTTAAAATGACACTGTGGACTTACTAGTTGTCTATCAGTTCTCCAAGGAGGAATTGGGGAACATTAAAAAAATATATACAAGGTTGGTAAAAGTAGGTTTACAGCTGTTTGTGTGGAAAAACATGAGAGTTATGATTATTATAGTTTTAATTCAAAAGAATGTCACAGACCTACTTTGCCCACTCCTATAGTGTCTATCCTCAACCCTGTAATTTTGATTTAATTCATCTTGCATGGGCCCAGGTATCAGTATTTTAACAGATCTTCATGATTCTAACACCCAGTTAGTGGTCTTCAAACTTCAGTGTGGATCAGTCATTCTGAGGGCTTATCCTATATAATAAAAGGCTAATATGCATATTGACGGAACGGCAGAATGACTATCACTATGATGCGCACTGACCACCAGGGGACAATCAACGCAGGAGCTGCCCCCTGGTGGTCAGTGCACTCCCACAGGAGGAGTGCCACTCAGAAGCCAGGCTCACAGCTGGCAAGCGCAGAGGACCTAAGCCGTCAGTCGGACATCCCCCGAGGGCTCCTAGACTGTGAGAGGGCACAGGCTGCGCTGAGGGACACCGCCCCCCCTCCGTGTGCACAAATTTTGTGCACCAGGCCCTCTAATTAAAACATATTACTGGGTCTTATATCCCAGAATTTGATTAAGTATGAAGGAGGGCCCAAGAATTCGCATTTCTACCAAGTTCCCAGATGATGCTGGTCTGAGGACCACTTTGAGAACCACTGCTACAAACCTTCTGAATCTAAATGAGTCAAAACTCATTTTGTTATATTAATTTAAAATAGGTATTCTAAAAGGCTGTAGAGATTTTTCTATTTTGAAATTTATGACTTCATGTTTCCTTTCTGTTCCCAGGGATGGTATTATATCAGTCAGTAGAGACAGTGGCCAGTTCACTGATGAGTATCTCCCAGAACAGCGATCTCATCTCTATGGGATAACTGCAGTCTACCCCTACTGCCCAGCAGGTAAACAACATGTTCAGGCTGCTCCTTTGGATTAGCAGGGGAGGGGAGGACAGATCTGGTAACTGATTCCCTTGGTCCTGATTCTGGCTGCTGCCTCTGACACTGCCACCAGTGAGAGCCACTTTGAGTTGGAAAAGTTAATGGCCAACCCATGGGGTGACCAGTTTTTACTACCTTAAGTCTATCTAGCTAAACTATACACAAAACAGGTCAGCCTATTAGGATATTTCTTCTTTAAAAAGACTTACGTTGCAACTCAGTTATAAAAAATACTCACGCACTGTCCTCTCCCACTTTCCCTTACAGGAAGAAAATAAATATAGCATCCTAAAGGACTTGAGTTTACAATCAGATTCTGGACCCTAAAGAACATTTACTGCAAACAAAGGTGAAGAAAGTGAAAAAGGAATTGGCCATTAAAAGTTCTGGGACATACAAAATGGACATTTTCAGTGCAAAAAGACTAAGTATATTTTGTGAAAAGTTTATACCTCAATCTTTACTACTGTATTTTTAAAAACAAAAATTATTGCAAGTTTAAAAGAGGTAATAGAATTTTAATTGTTGCTTATTAAAGCAACTTTTTATAAACATTTATGTCATATTTAAAAAGGTCAAATTCGTTCAACTAAGAACCAATTAGAAAAATGTCAAGACCCTATATGAGTTCTTTTTGGCCAAGAAATTAAAGCACAAATGACCAGTATAAAAATAAAACCCTAAACATCATAAATTTGACATAGAGAAGGCTATGCAGAACTGATGGGAAAAAACCAACTTATTTATAGTTTCCCAACAAAAGTTCTAAGACTTAAAATATTTTTTACCTCTGCATTACTTCATTTCTATTTATATTAAAAGGTGCTAGAACATTTCAGTTTGTATTTCCTGTAAGTCCCTCTATAGAATAACCCACAGAAATTACTACATTTATAAATACCAAAGATGTATCAGTCCTCAAATTTTCTAGATTACTTCAATAAAATATTTTAAGTTTTCTTATGACTTTTTGAGGATGTGTATTATTTCTATAACAAAGCTGGGTGTTGGCATGTACCTTAATTACAAAGGAAGAAACAGACTAATTATACATAAACATAACACATAGTCAAAAAAAAATATTCTGCTTTCCCAAACTTTATTAAAGAAAAAGCAATGATGGTAAATCTCTCAAACATAGTCAATTTTCTGGGACTCTTCCCTTGAAAATGTGATGTTTGATTTTGAAACACATACCACAGCGTGCATGGTTCCCAACTGCACTAAACAGGTGAGACGCTGAGATCCTAACAGGTTCATCTCCCAACTTTCCCCAGTCTGTGGTCTGTCTTTGGATCAGCAATAATTGCCTGAACAGCTACTATGGCTTCATTAATTTTTGTCTGTAGCTCTCTGAGCTCTTCTATATGCAGCAATCGCAGAATTTGAGCCGCTTCATTAAGAACTGCATCTATTTATAAGAAACATGGCAAAATTAATAACTTTTATATTTCAGACCACTCATTTCCCCCAAAATGTTCACCAAGTTTCTAAAATATTTTGAATTAATCATCAAAACAAAATCACTTACCTCCTGTGTCAAAACCAAGAATATGCTTGTCTAAAGCAACAGGCAACCCCTTTAAAAAAAATGGACAAAATGAGGCGATAGTTAAGTATCATCTCTTTTATCTAAAACTAAAGAGCAGCTAGCTATTATTTTAACCCTTTTAGTCACAGTAGCAAGAGGAATGAGAGTTCTCTTAAATTTGCATTTTGATGTTTGTTTTCCCTACTATAACCGGTGAGGAAAGAATGGCCTTTAAATATAGTGGGAGGCTAATTCCATAACCCATCCAATCCTTTAAGACCAGGCATATAAAATAGCTCCTTTTTGCTGTAGTGCCCCTGTCACTACTGCAGGGCTGCTATTATTCTGTTTTACCTACAGTAAGCAGCAGAGTACAGGGCAAATGGAATAGGACTACTTTTAATATTACTTTCCTAAGCACATTAATTTGTCTGCAAATTGCACAAACCTAAAACATACTTTTTCAGCCAGAAATTTTAACAGATTATATGTAATATATATAATTTAACTTTCAACAGTTCATTTTGAAGTTACTTTGAATAGAATCTAAACCATAGTGATACTTCAATGCTATAAATGCTAAGTTGTCACTACTCAATTCTTGCCTAATCTATTAATAAAAATCTACCTAGGTTCCATCTGCTTCAAAATAGCTAATAAACACACTATGTAAGTATAGAAACAAACAGGTATGGAAACTCAGTGAGCAAAACTAAAGAGTAGAAATGTACTGTGCTAGGCTGTACCAGAGGCTCCCTTTCCCCTTTGCCCAAACACCAAAAAAATACCTCTATGGCTGAAGATGACCACATGCTAGTTATGAACAGTTACAAACAAGAACACAACTGTAAAACTTCTCCACTGTATTATTATTTATAGCATAGAATCTTTTGAGATGACATTAAAACTAAGATTTATTTGGAGCACTGAGAATAAAACTAAATTTTACTTTGTAAAGAGCAGCAGTGATTTGGCTCTGTCCTTATTTGCACTGCCTTCCAAACCATAGCTTTACCAAATGAATTTACTCTCTGTTTATAGTGTGGGAGAAATAAGCTGACTTTTAGCCCAATTTCCAGTGGCTGGATTCACACATAATTAATAAGCCAGTAAGAACCTTTAAAAGAAACTGTCTTTTAGAGGGAGTACACTTACCTGGCATCAATAACCTTTTAATAGAAGACAAATGACATTGGGGAACTGATGGAGGCAAAAAAAAAAAAAAAGGACCAGGGTTCAGGATGGTGGTTGTACCAACAAAGGCTGTCGCTGCAACATCTGTACAGCAGGAAGGGGGCATTATCAGGCAGCTGCTGCTAACCCATGAGGACATTCTCTGTATTGCCCCATAGTCAATGAGACTTTTGGGACATTTAGATTTATGGTACAATTTATCTAAAAACTTCTCAGAATTATTAGATAGTAGAATACTAAGATGAGTTTTAGTCACCTGTACCCTGAACCTCACACTCTAGTAGCCTCTCTATCCCCAAATCACCTAGATCATCAACTAGCTCATGTGAACCACCACTTGAATCCTTGTCTCAACCACGTATCCACTAGGTGACCTTATGCAAGTTACTTAGGTTTTATGCTAGGAAATAGAAAAGGTAAAATGAGATTTCTCTGAAGAAACAAAAGAACAAACGTAGGATTTAGGTCAAAAAGGAAAATATTGAGAGGTTGTGTCCTGTTCCCCAGCAATTAGTCAAAATAACCCAGAATATTTCACAAGTGCACATTCCTTTAAATAAACTTCAACTAGGTAGATGCAGTGGTTTACACTGGTAGACTGGATGTGCCATTGGCAGCTTCTCTAAGGTGTGAAGGGAGATAAACATGAGTTCATTTTTCACTCAAAATGGTTAGACACAATTTGCTTAGAAACCACATTCAATCCCCTTGAAGTAAGCTATCCTTTCTCTGGGCAGTTCTAACACAGAATGGGTATCTTAAGCAGTAACATGCAGGGTTTGACCCATGACAACACCAGAAGAAACTTTCATTAATAATTACTTTAGATTTTACTTAAAAAAATACATACCTCTTTTGCTTGATTTGCTTTAGCAACTGCATCCTGTGTCAGGCGTTCCTGGACCAAAATGCGAATTGCCTAAGAAACCCAAAAATACTGTTTTTAGTTTTCACTGCCTGTTTGTCGTTTTTTCTTCTCTGAGTCTAGATAAGAAGGATGCCCAGTTTGATCAAGTTAGAATTACCTACTTCATTAACAAACTCCCCATTAAAAAAACAAACATATTGTAATAAAAGTTCTCACATTTAATATTTAAAATGTGAAATGATACCCAAAACAATTTAAAACATTTTTTGAATTGGTAACTCATGTGTGCAGTAAAAAAAAAAAAAAAAAAAAAAATTAAATAAAGGACACATGGTAAAAAGTAGGTCTCCTTCCTTGTCCAAGCCTCAGCCATCCCTCCAGAAGACAATCACTGTTACCAGATCCTTGGATTCTTATTAAAAGTACAAGCATACTCAGGCAAGCATGTGCACACACATGCAATCTCTGACACGAAGGGTAGCACATCACATACACTGTCCTTGCTTTTTTCTCTTAATTATAGTAAAATGTTTTCAGGTCTTTCATAGAACATGTTTTTTTCATCACCAAGGAATTTTATTCCAGCAGACACAAGTGCATACATGCATTTGCATAAACTAAAAAAATAAGATTTTTAAATGGAATTTTAACTAATGGATGACAATTACAATTCAAAAGTAAGTGAAAACTGTAAATGTTTTTAAATAATAAAAACAAATTAAATGCTACATTTGAGAGGAATTACTTAAACCAATCTTGAACAGTGATCACAAACGTAAACAGTGTGGTGGTCAAACAGTTAATACATTGATTCTCATACTTGGCAAATCTATGAAGATGTTTTCCGTGTTGTTATGCATTGTTTGAATGATTCTTAAAATAACTCAAAGGACAACCATGCAACGAAGATTAGAATTTTATTAAACTTATGATTATAGCTAACTTTTACTTTTTTCCCATTGGGTGTTTAAAGTATAACAAAGAGAACCTCCAAAATGCTGAATTGTCTTTCTCCTCCCAGTTTATGATTAAAGCTGATGTGAATACTGTAGAACTGTTCCAAATAATTTACATAACTGCCTAGGTAAGGAACAAGCCTTTGGAAGGGCTAAATTTCACTAAATACAACTTTTTGTCTCTTGACATCCAATCTGAGTTGAGAAAATCCAAGTTGACATTCAGAGTCAGCATACAGAATAATAATCTAGGAACAGAATAGTCTTTCCCTTGTTACAACCGCCATTTACTACATACAATTCTAAATAGAATAAATTAATCTAATAGTAGAATAAAAAAAATAGAATATGGCTTAATCCTTCTTATGGGTAGAGTGAAATTTAATTATTTAATTCACTGCAAAGCAATTTAAAAGTAATTTACATGTGCAAGGTGTAGATTTTTATGAGAAACTAAAACTTTAATTAAACTAAAATAATGTCCAAGTCTGGTATTGTAAGTACCACTCCCCTCTCCATGAGACCCCCACTATACTGTCACAATTACTTGGCATAAATTTTCTGAAATATGAGTATACTTTTCCTCTCAGAAATAAGAGACCTTTTTCAGACTACTGGAATCCCTGAAGTGGAGGTATGAACTGAGGGCCTATCTAGGAAGGGTGACTTGGAAGACAGAAACATTCTTTCCTTCCTCAAAGACATTTTGGAATATGTACTTTTGGCCAAATTCACCATTACTAATTTGGCATATTCCACTATCTTAACGAATAGGGCGATTTAGGAAATATAGAAACGACAATGTCAGAATGCCTACATTAAAATCCTGGCTCTATCATTTTTTTGTGTCATCTTGGACACTTATTCTCTTTAAGTCTATTTCTTCATATACATATTAAAAAGAAAGACATTAGCATCTACCTCTAGGATGTTGGGGAGGATTGGATGAAACCATCTTTGCAAAAGGATGTAAACAAAATGACAGGCACACAGTAAACACTCTTTGATATTAGCTGTTATTAGATAATCTAAAACAGATGAAATCTGCTTTATGTTCCACATTCCTCCACATTTTAGTCATCAACCATACATTTAAATATAAAAAAGTTGATTTTTTAAAAATTGAGTTTAAATATCTATACTAATAAAAGGGTAATATGCTAATTAGAGCAGACGTCTTCCAGATGTCCATCTGGACAAAGCCACAGCAGATGCGAGGGCCGGGGATCAGGCAGCCGTGAGCCCCGGCGCTGCAAGTCCTGGGGCTCAGGCCTCGCAGCTGCTGCAGTGGCAGCAGCAGCCGAGTGATAGGGGCGTCGCCTTCCCCTGATCAGCCCGGTCACCTCCCGCAGAGGTGGACATACCCTGAGGGCTCCTGAACTGTGAGAGGGGGCAGGCCAAGCTGAGGGATTCCCCAACCCCCCAGTGCACAAATTTTCATGCACCAGACCTCTAATATATATATATATATATATATATATATATATATATATATATATATATATAAATATAAAATATCTGTCAAGAATCAAGAATATGAAGCTGACCTTAAGCATTACCAGGTAATCATCATGACGTTGAATCTGAAGAAGGTTAGCCAAAGCCATTACACCAGCCTTAAAATCAGGATTATTAACTAGAAAAAATTAAAATGGAAACTTAGAGCTCTGCAAACATATAATTAGACAGATATGTAAACATAAATTTACAAGAAACATTTTGAATTTTCCATTAACAACAAATCTCAATTTTTAAAACTTCTGACTGGAGCAGTGCAGAGGCATCAACAGTTAGGCAAAATGATAAGATTAATGGATTTCTTACTAATCAGCCAAACTGAACAATCCAATAAATAACTAAATTAACTCATAACTTTTTCTGCAAGGCCCATTTATGCAGCACTTTTAGTTAACATTTCTTCCCAAAGCTATTCATTTTAATACATAGATCCCTTCAATGGACAGTTTTCCCAAAACCTTTTCTCTAAGCAGCAGCTCTCAAGTGTCTAAGCAGCTTATTAATTCACAAGAATAACTCAAATTATAGGTCACAATGAATCAGTGAAAGAATTATTTAACGTATTACTATAATGTAAGTAATTAGACTCTTTATACTTTTTAAAGCAGAATTACTAAAAGACATCTGGATTTAAAATAATGAAAAATTTTACCACTTTCTCATAGTGTCACATTAGATTAGAAAAAATGTTATGTTACCAGGAAGCAAACAATCATCACCATGATTAAATACAAATAAAAATCTCCACACTACTATGAGAAGATCAAAGAAAAGCATTTCAATATTCAGATATTCAATTATAAGAGGAAGGAGACAGCACATTGTAACTGACAATAAAAAAAACCATAGAGAATAAAATATCCTCACAAATGCTGTCTGCATGAAGTATTTACTAAAACCAAGTAAACACAGACTTCATTTTAGAAAATAAAAATCATTTAGGAAACCAAAAATGTTGATCATTATTATGCATTTACATAGTCATCTTCCCTTATCCAAACGAGATCCATTTCAAGACCCACACTGGATGCCTAAAACTGGGACAGTACCTAACCCTTTATATACCATGTTTTATATATATATATTGTTGTGTGTTTTTTTTCTTTTAAAGAAGCTTTTTACAGCTTCTCTTTGGCATATCATATCCAAACTGCCAGCATCATGTCTCATGATTTGGGGCCATTAAGTAGCATAAAGGTTTCCTGAACACAAACACTGGGATACCATTATAATTGATCTGATAACCCAACGGAAACTAAGTGATTACAGTGTGGATATGCTGAGCAAAGGCTTGATTCATAAGCTAGGCAAAACAGTGCAAAACTTCACCATATTACTCAGAACGGTGTGCAACTTAAAGTGAATTGTTTATTTCTGAAATTTTTCATGTATTATTTTCAGAAAGCAGTTGACCACAGGTATCTGAAAGCATGGAAAGTGAAAGTGCGAATAAAGAGGGTCTACTGTACTTACCATCCAAATTGATCAATGGCTCTGCATTTTTAGCTGCATTGTCAGCATTTTTTGTATTATCAGATACTGAGTCCTTATATTTTTCAGCTGAAAAATAGGCAAAAATGCAATTTGTAAAACTGCAACTTAAAACAAACATTGTTTATATACTGAATCTGAGCCAAACTGGTTATTATAAAACAACTCATCCAATCAAAATTATTTTTGCTATTAAAAAAATCTAGCAGAAGACAATGTGATTATAGCTTTCTAATTAATCTAAAATGATTACTGAATCCTTACACAAGGATCTTTTCATTAATATCTTTAAAAGTAATATATATCAAACATTATTTAAATCAAGCATGTCAAACTCGCAGCCCACAATGAATAATTTTGCGGAAGAAACACTTTAATAAAAATTTCGTAACTTAATTTTTATAATATCCTGTTATACATTATTAATGAACTACAACATTCAATAATGACTGATTACTATCATCATGTTGCATTCATTTCCCTTACACGCCTTATGCGCAGGTGCACCATTTCTCTCTACTAATACTAGCAGCAAATATTTTAGCAGCCGATTGCCACGTCATTAGTCTTGGACTGACTTGTTTGGTGTGTGCAACAGGAAATATTTTGCTTTTGGAGAACAAAAAAAATAGATTTGCGTTACGCTTATTAATTTGTGCAGTTATTCAGTGTCTGGTAAGTTGATGTTCAAGAAAAATTAATTTTTATTAAAATGTTCTATCATTTTATGTTAACGATTACTCATTTATTTCAGCTCTTTGTATTCAGCATGTCTCTATCGAAATAAACGTACATTTCTATGAAAATTGAAGCTTTTGTTTTTTTGCGGCCCACATAAACGTAAACCTTGTTTATTTGGCCCATATTAGTTAGCCTTTGAGTTTGACATGCTTGATCTAAATGTTTGCAAACAAAGTCTGCTTTCACGGCTTCCTTTAAAACTTATAGGGGTAAGGGTAAATGTTAAGTTACGTGAGATTAAATGCAAACAAACTAAAAAGTAAGTTTCTTCCCAAATCTTTTGAAAGCTGTACATAGAACCCAAAAACTTTTCTTTCTTTCTTTTTTTTTTTTTTTAAATATACATTTTATTGATTTTTTACAGAGAGGAAGGGAGAGAGATAGAGAGTCAGAAACATCGATGAGAGAGAAACATCGATCAGCTGCCTCCTGCACATCTCCCACTGGGGATGTGCCCGCAACCCAGGTACATGCCCTCGACCGGAATCGAACCTGGGACCCCTCAGTCCGCAAGCCGACGCTCTATCCACTGAGCCAAACCGGCTTCGGCAAACTTTTCTTTCTAAAAATATCAGTACTTCAAATAATACACCATCATATACAAACCTAAACCTATTTTATGGAGACTTGAAAGCCAGAATTCCAAAGGTAGAGTTTGCAACTTTTACTTGAAAAATATTTAATATACTGAATGTAATGTCCAAATGCCATCTTTTGCTATAATGCTTAGATGATTTGCTATTGAAACGAGAGAAAACAAAAGCGTTAAGATTTAAATCAGACAGAAGATAGCTTACAGGAGCTCCCACTGGCCAAATCTGGGATAGCGTAAACATCAAGATACACTATTAGCCCTAACCGATTTGGCTCAGTGGATAGAGCATCGGCCTGCGGACTGAGGGGTCCCAGGTTCGATTACAGTCAGGGGCATGTACCTTGGTTGCGGGAACATCCCCAGTGGGGGTGTGCAGGAGGCAGCTGATTGATGTTTCTCTCTCATCGACGTTTCTAGCTCTCTATCCCTCTCTGTAAAAAAAATGAATAATATATATATTTTTTTAAAAAGATACACTATTAACAAAAAAAGATTGTAAGCCACTGAGTAAAATAAGAATCCACATATACAAACTAATCTAAATAAACAAACAAACTGGAAAGACAGGAAAAGTTCCTCATTAAAAAGCCAACAAGTAAACATAGAAAGAATGATGGAATTAAAAAAACATCATTTGGCAATTATCTGCATAATTGACTCAGATGAGACTCATCAAATGGAGCTAAACCTAGATGAAAAAGTTTGAGGAATAAAAGCATACTGACATTATCTCAAAGTATCTCCCAACAATAAACTTATTTATTACAAAGGGAAATAGTAACTTTAGAATGGAGAAGCCTTAACTATGTGATCAAAGTAATAGCACCAGTAATAGGGACATATTACTAACACATGCCTCCTGGTAACATGCACTTAAAAGAACAAAACATCACTTCTGTGTTCTTAACAGAAGTACAAACCCTAACTCTATCATGAGGAAACATCAGATAAACCCAAACTTAGAACAGTTAATAACCAGTTAACTGCCACACGTCCAAAACTGAAACCATCCCCACATAGACACTTATGACATACAAAGGGTTAAATATACGCCAGTCTCATGAAGCACAAATAAAGAATGAGGAACTTTTCCAGATTATAGGAGACTAAAGAGACATAACAACGGAATGCAACACATGATCAAAGAATGCATTTTTGTTTTTGTATGAAGAATATTATTGAGTCCAGCCAGTGGTTGAGTGTTGACCTATGAACAAGTCAGGGTTCGATTCCCGGTCAGGGCATATGCCCAGGTTGTGGGCTCGATCCTTAGTGTGGGGCGTGCAGGAGGCAGCCGATCAATGACTCTGTCTCATCACTGATGTTTCTCTCTCTCCCCCTTTCTGAAATCAATAAAAATATATTAAGAACAAAAAATATTGAGACAATTTATAAAATGTGAATAACAGCTACAGAGAAGTGAATCAAAGTTTATTGCCCGATTTTGCTAACTATCCTGTAGTTATGTACATTTAGGAAATGCACATTAAAGTACTCAAAGGCAAAAAAGAACCACCTACAACTTAGTATCAAATGGTTTAGAAAAAATTACGTATATTATATATAGAGAGAAGGACAAGGCAAATGAATTAAATGTTAATATTTACAGAATATGAGAAAATTTATTGTATTCTTGCAATTTTTTTGTAAATCTTAAATTATGCCAAAAAAAGTTAAAAGAAAAATTTAAGTCTGATTTTAATCACTTTAACTGACAAGCTAACAAAAACCTTTAAAAGTACTAAAGCACAATACAAATTTACAATGGTTTCATCAAATAAGGACAAACATTTCAAATAATTTAAAAGTCAAGAAGAATGCAAGGAGTTAACGTAAAACCACAAAAATACAACAGTGCCTTCTACTGATAAGGGGCAGTACTACCACTTTAGCCCTTTTCCCAAAAAGTCTGTTCTTACAATTCTGAATTTTAAGATTACACAAAAACTTGTTTTCTAGTTTAGACTTTTAATATACTTTTGATATAATTTACCTTTCAACAATAATTCAGCTAAAATTTCAAACAAAATTCAAGTATAAACTTCAATATAAAAAATTTACTTTATTTCAGATCCAACATCAGTGTATTTCTTTTATTAATTAAAAAATATCATTCTAGCCCAAGCTGGCATTGCTCAGTGGTTGAGCATGGACTTATGAGCCAGGAGATCTGCAGGCTCAATTCCCAGTGTGGGGTGTGCAGGAGGCAGCTGATCAATGATTCTGTCTCATCATTGATGTCTCTCTCTCTCTTCCTCCTTCTCCATTCCTCTCTGAAATCAATAAAAATATATCTGATATCTATAGTTCCTGGTACCTAGGTAATCTAAATTAAAGTATTATAAAAATAGACAAATGTGAAATTAATACAGTAAAAGTAAAGCAGAAATAAATTGAAATATGACTACAATTTCATTTGGGAATAGCTGAAATACACTTTTGAAAAGCTGGAGAATACTTTGTAAGAAATACCAACTCAAAGCAGAATAAAGACTTCCCTAAAGGTCCTAAAAATCAACTAATGCCACCAAGGCTTCTGATTACAACATTTATTCATATGTATTTTCATTTTAAACTAAAATTCAAACTGGAAAAAAAAAGGGTTGGAGCTTTTAATATTTCTGCCATAAAGTTTCTGTAATTTAAGTCTGGAGCTGGTTGGTACGCTGTATTAGAATATGTGAACATTCAAATACTGTATTTGCCAAACATTAAAAGTCTTCTATTATATGCAAAGAAACAGAATCATGACTGCCCACTCCCATCCAAAGATTCCCATATTCCCAATTCCTTAAACTATGAATGTTGCCTTACATGGCAAAAGGACTTTGCAGATGTGATTAAGGATTATCCAGGTAGGCCCAATGTAATCACAGCACCCTTATAAGAGGAAGCAGGATGATCAGAGAGATGTGACAATGGAAATAGAGTTACAGAAAGACTGAAGACGCTATGCTGTTAGATTTGAAGATAAAGGGACAACGTCAAGGAATACAGGCAACATCCAGAAGATAGGAAAGACAAAGAAAGAAATGGATCTTCCCCTAGATTCCCGAAAAGAATCTGTCAACAACCTGACAGTAAAACAAATGGCTGGGCTTCTGACCTCCAAGACTGTAAAATAATAAACTGTGTTTAAAGTCATTGAGTTTGTGGTAATTTGTTACAACAGCAATAGGAGACTAATAGAGGTATACAGTACCATGTAGGAAGTAAAACTGAGTAAGAGCTTACAATTTAGTGGGGCAAGTAAGACATAAGCCAAAATGGAAAGTGAATGACTTAAAGGTATAGAGTTAAAAACTATGAAAGTTCAGAAGGAAATGCTAATTGGTATTTGTGCTGGATCTTATAAGGATGAGCAGGATTTAGAATGTGTAGAGAATAGAGTGAAATGGCATATTAGTCAAAGGAATATGTAAGCCAAGAAATCGAGGGAAGAAAAAAGAGATGTAAACAGGAGCCAGCATTAATCTAGTTGGGCTGGAATACCGAGCACATGAATACTAGTGGACACCAGTTATCAAAGGCCTTGAATACCAGGCTAAGGAGCCTGTAGTCCCTTTTGGAGAAAAATGGAAAAGCAATGATGCTTCTGAATATAATAGGAGGTGCTTTTTTGGAAACCAACCATAGCATTCTAAAACAGATTTGTTTAAAAAGGTTAGCTTGAAGGGCCATGCTGATGAGAATAGAGGGTGATGCTAAGAGTCCAGTATGAGAGAGATTATAATAATCTCAGTAGAAAATGATAAGAGACTGAATTAGGGCAATAGTATGTAGTGGGAAGGCAGAACAGATACAATAGACATGGGAAAAAATAGATGGGAACAGGATGGCAAGAAAAGGGACTCAAAGATATCAAAAAGGCTTAAAAAAGCAATGATTAAGAGAACTGAACTGACAGACGCATAAGAAGGAACAACACAAAACACAGAGGGTGGAGGTAAGATAATCAGATCTTGCATTTAGATATTGGCTGGCCTTTCAAAATGAAATGGTCTATTGAGAGGAAATGTTATTTTTGTTATAGATATTAGTATTTAAAAGCATCCTATAAGTATCTGTAATAAAATGATTATTACATATAAATAATATATTTTGACCTATAATGTATATCAGCATTAGACATATCTTTCAGTCTCTTGTGAAATGACCTGCTGCAATCAACATTCTGAAATCCCATCAATTCTTGAACAATAACAATTTAACTTGAAAGGCTAAGGTACAGACTGTGAAAGATGAAAAATTTATTAATGTAATAAATACTACTTTTTTTTTTTTAATTTTATAAATACTACTTTTTGAGAAGGCATAAAAATGCTTTCTCCAGAAGACACCATTTCTAAATTCTAAAAAAAGACAAAACAAAAATCTAAATACCAATGAAAGACAGTGCTTTTAACTTCTTATAATAATAAAAAGGCTCTAATTTTAGAAAAGAAAATTCTTTCCCAGACAATTTAAGAGTTAGGGGGGATGGGAGATGGGTAGTAGACACAGAAGAATGGTTACCAAAAATTAAGTGTTTAAATAGATACTGAAAAGGAACATGAGAATATATAAAACTTAAAACTTAACTGTCTACCAAAAGTAGACAAAGAAACACAAACTGGTATTCCCTACATTTTTACTCCTTTCCCAAATCCTCCCTCCTCTCTTTAAAACATACATTCCCCACAAAACATACCGTTATCTCCATATTCAAGTCTAACGGCTAAACCAAGAAGCCAGTCAATTGCTTCTTGTCGATCTTCAATCTTGAAAGGACAGCTAACATCTGTGAGATACTGTTGAGAGAAAAAAAGAAAATCACTTTCATTATTGCTATAAAGTCACAGAATCAAAAAATGATAAAATTAAAAGATACCTTAGTTTGGATCTCAAAGAATTTCTCATAACATTTAAGTGTACCACCTTAAGTGAAGTATTTCCATCATGCTTTTTGAAATTTTTCTTTTGCAGATTCCAGATTTAGAACAACTTCCTCATTTTATAGATAAAAAAAATTGAGGTTAACACTTGCCAACATCTGGGACCTGAATCTAAACTTTCTGATTCCAGGTCTCAATACACATAGAGCAATTAAATAAAAAGGACTCTAAAAAGAAGAACATAATAATAAAGCAAGAGATAGAATTTTTAGT
Organism: Myotis myotis; assembly: GCF_014108235.1. Lineage (NCBI taxonomy): Eukaryota > Metazoa > Chordata > Mammalia > Chiroptera > Vespertilionidae > Myotis > Myotis myotis. The sequence goes on along the minus strand of NW_023416313.1, from coordinate 185,943,336 downwards.
TTGAGGAAATCTTCTGGAAGAAGGAGAAGTGGCAAAAGATAAAAGAAGCTAAGATGCATGAATTAATATGTTGCTATTTAGACAAGAGAGCCCCAGAAAGATAGAAAAAAAATGCAAAGAATGTAGTGTTTTTAAAACCACTGGAAATAAATTTCTTAGACTTCATAAAACATAGAAGAAACAAAATGGAAGAGATTGGAGATTAAAAATGGCGGCAGAGTAAGTGTATGCTTCACGGATATGCTCCCAGGAACAAACTGGTATTACAACTAAAATACTGAAAAACTTCCTGAATAATCAATGGAAAACTCACAGGAGAACCCTGACACCCGAGACGGCAAGTGGAGACCACAGGTGGAGACAGCATAGAGACTGGTAGGAGGGACGGAGGTGCGAAGGGCTGGCTAGGCGCCCATAGACTGCAACTGAAGTCCCAGACAGATATCTCAGCTGTGGAGGGTTGCCACTGAGAACTCTGGGGTCTAATCCCTAAGCTGCCCCCCCAGCAGAGAACACCAAAACTGAGGAGGGCACCCACATAACATCTGGCTGTGAAAAGCAGCAGGGTGCTGCCTGCCAGAGAGTAACAGCTGAAAATTCAGGCACCCTCTTAAAAAGCCAACACACAAAATTCCCTGTGTAGCCACCCACCTTGTGCTCCGGCAAAGGGAGGGTGAAGTGGACTGGATCTGTGAGAGCAGAAGCTAGGACTGGGAACTGGGGATAGAGCTCAAAAGGCAGACACCCCAAGTTTCCTGGGCTGAGTCATTTCCCTGAAGCAGCAGAGGACATCTTTCCCACAGAGACATCAGCCCTGCCTGGGGTTAAGACAGTTGACACATCCTATTGGAAAACACCTTGCTCTGAGGCCACTTAAGAGATTAAAAGTAACAATTAGCCTCCAGGCAGAAGCAACTGCCCCACCCTGTTGAAAAAACAAACAAACAAACTCAATCACTCCAGGAACACCCAAGGATGATTGCCCAGGGGAGCAATTCAAGTTGGAATCCTATCAGTCTGTAGGCCAAGGCAGTCTCTGCCTGATCTAATTAGTCAGAAACAGCCTTTAACACTGTCCTGCAGTAGAGATTGAGAGGTCTACCTAAAACACAGTCACAAACCCAAACAGAAAGCCAAAATGAGGAGACAAAGAAACAACCCCAAAATAAAAGAACTAGAGAATTCTCCAGAAGAAGAGTTAAATGAAGCAGAGGTAAGAAATCTATCTGAAACAGAGTTCAGGGTAATGATGGTAAAAATGCTCAACAGCATGAAAAAAGATATAGTAACTGAAAAAAGAACAGTTTGAGATAAAGAATAACATAACACAAATAAAGAACACATTGGAAGGAATACACAGCAGGTTAGGGGAAGCTGAGGATCGAATCAGTGAATTAGAAGACAGAGTTGAAAATATCACTCAATCAGAAAACCAAAAAGAAAAAACAGGAGGAAAGCTTAAGTGTGCTGTGGAACAACGTGAAACTTAACAATATAAGAATAGCAAATGTGCCAGAAGAGGCAGAAAGGGAGAAAGGCATAGAGGAGGTGTTTGAAGAAATAATGGCAGAAAACTTCCCTATCCTGGTAAAGGAAAAAGGCACAAGTTCAGGAGGCACAGAGAACCCCAAATAAGAACTCAAATAGGCCACGCCCAGACACATCATAATTAAAATGCCAAAAATTAAAGACAAAGAGAGAATCTTAAAAGTAGCAAGAGAAAATTGTTACCTATAAAAGGAGTTCCATAAGGCTGACACCTGATTTCTCATCAGAAACTCTATACGCCAGAAGGGAATGACATGAAGTACTCATTAGCCAGACTCATCAAGAAACAAAGAGAGAGGACCCAAATAAATAAAATCAGAAATGAAAGTGGAGGAGTAACCACTGACACCACAGAAATATAAAGGATTATAAGAAAATTAGAGGCCTGGTGCACAAAAATTTGTGCACTGGGGGGGGGGGGGGTGGTCCCTCAGCCCAGCCTGTGCCCTCTCGAAGTCTGGGAGCCCTCGGAAGATAACGACCTGCTGGCTTAGGCCTGCTCCCGGGTGGCAGAGGGCAGGCCCAATCCCTAGGTGCAGCCCCTGGTCGGGCTCAGAGCAGGGCCGATTGGGGAGTTGGGGCGCCAGCCCCTGTCATGCACAGAGCAGGGCGGATCGGGAGGTTGGGATGCCACCCTCAGTCACGCTCAGGGTAGGGCCGATTGCGGGGTTGGGGCACCGCCCCTGTCACACTCAAGGCAGGGTCGATGGGGAGGTTGCGGCGCCACCCCGTCACGCACAGAGCAGGGCCAATCAGGGGGTTGGGGCGCTGCCCCCTGTCACACACAGAGCAGGGCCAATCAGGGGGTTGGGGAGCTTCCCCCTGTCACGCACAGAGCAGGGCCCATCGGGGAGTTGAGGAGCTCCCCCCTATCAGGCACAGAGCAGGGCCGATAGGGAGGTTGTGGCCCCGCCCCCGTCACACACAGAGCTGCAGAGCGGTCAGGGGGTTTGGGCGCTGCCCCCTATCACACTGATCCCGGTGCCGGGAGGCCTCGCGGCTCCGCTGATCCTGGTGCTGGAAGGCATATTACCCTTTTACTATATAGGATGAGGCCTGGTGCACAGGTGGGGGCCAGCTGGTTTGCCCTGAAGGGTGTCCTGGATCAGGGTGGGGGTCCCCACTGGGGTGCCTGGCCAGTCTGGGTGAGGGGCTGAGGGCTGTTTTCAGGCTGGCGGGTGACTGACGCTCCCAACCGCTCCTTTTTTTTCTTTTCTTTTCTTTTTTTTTTATTCTGGGCTAGCTTTAGCTCTGGCTCCAGCTCTGAGGCCTCTGCTGCTGAAAGCAGGTATCTGGTTTGTTTGGGTTCTATAATCTCGAAACACTGTATCAACTCCAGCTCTGAGATCCCAGCTGCTGAAAGCGGGGTTTCTGGGGTTTTGTTTAGCTTCTATATTTGTTACAATGTTTAAACTGCAGGCTCAGAGGCCGGCAGCGGCAGGCGGGGAATGTTGCAGTCCTCCGTCACTGAAGCAAGCAAGCCTCATGTTCAGTTTAAGCTGCCTGGCTGCTGGCCGCCATCTTGGCTGGCAGTTAATTTGCATATCACCCTAATTAGCCAATGGGAAGGGTAGCGGTCGTACGCCAATTACCATGTTTCTCTTTTATTAGATAGGATACTATGAACAACAAGTTGGACAATGTGGAAAAAATGGACAAATTCATAGGAAAATACAATCTCCCAAAACTGAAACAGGAAAAATGAAAAAACCTGAATAGGCCAATAACAACTGATGAAATAGAAGCAGTTATCAAAATACTCCCACCAAACAAAAGCCCAGGTCCGGATGACTTCACAGGGAAGTTCTACCAAACATTCAAGGAAGCACTAACACCTACACTCCTCAAACTATTTCAGAAAATCCAAGAGAAAGGAACACTTCCAAACTTTTTATGAGGCCAGCATTATCCTAATTCCATAACCAGATAAAGACATTACAAAGAAAGAGAATTAAAGGCCAATATCCCTGAGGAACATAGATGCTAAAATCCTCAACAAAATTAGAAAACTGTATCCAGCAATATATTAAAAAGATCATACACCACAATCAAGTGGGATTTATTTCAGGATGCAAGGCTGGTATAATATTCGCAAATGAATAAATGTGATACATCACAAAAACAAATTGAAAGACAAAAATCACATGATCATATCAACAGACGCAGAAAAGGTATTCAGCAAAATCCAACATCCATTTTTGATAAAAACTCTCAGCAAAGTGGGAACAGAGGGAGCATATCTTAACATGATAAAGGCCATCTATGACAAACCTACAGCCAACATCATACTTAATGGGCAAAAACTAAAACCATTTCCTGTAAGAACAGGAACAAGATAGGGATGCCCAGTTTCACCCCACCTGCTCGACACAGTACTGGACGTGCTAGCCATAGCGATCACAAGAAGAAGAAATAAAAGGCATCCAAATTGGAAAAGGAGTAAAATTGTCATTATTCGCAGATGACATGATACTATACATAGAAAACCCTAAAGACTCCATAAAAAACCTACTAGACTTAATAATGAATTCGTGAATGCTTACTTTAAACAGCTTGATGGAGAAAATTGTGGCTAAAAAATTCACATTATGGCCACTTTGTTTTGGCCCAGGAAAATCCCCAGGAAGGCTGCTTTTTTATTCTTTTAAATCTTTAAATATATATATATATTCTTATTGATTTCAGAGAGGAAGGTAGAGGAAGAGAGGTAGAAACATCAATGAGAGAGAATCATTGATTGGCTGCCTCCTGCACTCCCCACACTGGTGACTGAGCCCACAACCCAGGCAGGTGCCCTTGACCAGAATTGAACCCAAGACCCTTCAGTCCTCAGGCTGATGCTCTATGCACTGAGCCAAACCAGCTAGGGCCAGAAATTTTTTATATAGTAGTCCCCCATTATCTGTAGGGACTATGTTCCAAGACACTCAGTAGGTTCCTAAAACCTCAGATAATGCCAAACCCTACAAATATATATATATGTATATATTACACCTATGATAGTTTAATTCATAAATTAAGTACACTAAGAGATTAACAATAGAACAACTATAACATTACTGCAAAAAGTTATGTGAATGTGATTTCCCTCAAAATCTTACACTGTATCCTCTTCTTGTGATGACGTGAAAGGACACAATGCCTATATGAGATGAAGTGAGATAAGTGACATAGGCATTCTGATGTAGCATTAGGCTACCACTGACCTTCTGTCAATTAAGGATTACTTGAACACAAGCACTGTGATACCATGACAGTTGATCTAGATAATGGAGATAGCCAGTAAGTGAATAATGGGTGAATAGTATATACAGCGTGGTTATGCTGGAAAAAGAGATGATTTACCCCTCGGACAGGGCAGAACATCACAAGATGTCACCATGATACTCATAATAGTGTGCAATTTAAAAGTAATGGATTATTGCTGGAATTATCCATTTAATATTTTCAGAAAGTGGTTGACTGTGGGTAACTGAAACCTTGAAAAGTGAAGCCACAGATAAGAGGGGACTACTGTATTCTTCAAATACCTTCTGTATGTGGAACCTTGTATACAGTCTTATACACATGAATTGGCCAAAAATAAGGTGATTTAACTATAAAATCTTAATATATTTCAAAATTTAAAGAAGCCTATAAAAATTTTCAAAAAAACTTATTAGGAGCAAAGGAAAATAACCTAGTAGTAGCAATAACAGTAGCAGAGGCAGTGGAATAAGCATATAGCATTTGCTTAGCATTTGCTGTGGGCCAGGCACTCTGTAAACAGGTATATTACAACTGATTAACAACACAAGCCACCACTATGAAATAGGTACCACTGTTATCCCCATTTTCTGCAAAAGTGTTATTAAAATTAAACTAAGTCAATGTGAAAATTATTCTAGCCACAAAAATAAGAAATACATTCAGGGCCTTTTAATAAAATAATGGATATATTCAGTATATCTATTCATTATTTTATTAGTATAAAAATAATCCTTTTAGGATTATTTCTATTGTTCACAACAAGGGACGTGTGTACATTAAATATAATCATAAATAGGACAATCTTCGTTTTCAAGCATATTGATGTCCTATCGATACTAACAAAAAGGTAATATGCAAATTGGTCACAACACCCTCACATTCATAACCAGATATGCTAATTAGCCACAACCAGTATGCAAATTGAACACACAAGATGGCCGCCCCCTAGTGGTCAAAGATGGCCACCACAAGATGGCCTGCAGGGGAGGGCAGTTGGGGTGACCAGGCTAACAGGGGAGGGCAGCTGGGGGTGACTGGCCAGCAGGGGAACAGTTAGGTGTCAATCAGGCTGGCAGGGGAGTGGTTAGGGGTGATCAGGCTGGCAGGCAGAAGCAGTTAGGGGCAATCGGCAGGCAGGCAGGCGAGCGGTTGGGAGCCAGCAGTCCTGGATTGTGAGAGGGATGTCTGACTGCCCACTGTGATGGGGCCTAAACGGGTCCCAGATTGGAGAGGGTGCAGGCTGGGCTGAGGGACATTCCCTGCCCCACCCCCTGCCAGTGCACAAATTTCATGCACCAGGCCTCTAGTTTATCTATATAAACAGGGAATATGTAATTAGCCGAGCAAGACGACCGCTCAGGAGGAGCTGCACGGGCACATGGGCGGGAGGGGACTGTGTGCCGCCCCCACCCCAGTGGCCGCGGGGAGGCTGGGGCAGGGGGCGGGCCAGAGTGGAGACACAACACACAGGAGCACCTGCCCCCACCCCAGCAGAACACAACACGGCAGCGGGGGCAGTGCTCAGAGCAGCCCCTGCGCAGCTCGGAGCTACGTGGGTCAGGTGAGGGTCCAGGCCCCCCACGGGGCGCCTCCTTGCGCAATTTCAATTGCATGCTGGGCCCCTAGTTTTAATGTAAGTATTACTGCTACATTTTTAGTCTACTGTAGAAATTCTTATTTTGGCCATTTTTTACCATTTATAGAATATGTGTACTGGTATATCACTGTTTATTTAAGAAACCTCACAATGTTTCCAGACAAAAATATTTCTATCTAATACTGAAAGCTTGGTAGAGAGAATATAATTTACTCTAAAAACAAAAGAAAAGTAGAATCCTGAAATCCAGCACTTCTAACACTGATCATTATTTTTATTTGAAAAGAACAAAGTAATCTGAAGCATGTCTGTCTTCACATAATTTTTAGAAAAGCTCTCTGTACTTTTATTTTACTTTCAAATTCATTACCTTTTCAAAGAACTTGGGCCAGTCACTGCTGTGGATGTTTCTTAAATTACCTCTGTCTTCAATCTTGTAGTGTCTGATTTTCTGGTCTTCAAGCCAAACAATAAAGTTTCTAAATTCCGTTTCATCTGCAACAAAAATGCCATATAAATTACTAGAAGCACTTCCTTCACCTCCAATAAGTGGTTTTGTGGAACTTTTAACTCCAAAAACAAGAAGTTAGTTGAGCTGGTCAAAGTAGAGGTTGAAAGTGCAGATTTTGGGTCAACAGATTAAAAAATGTTCTGCTCCTATCAAATTCTGGTTCCAGACACTTAGTGGTTGTGTAAACTTGGGCTCACCACCTTAATGTTCTCTGCCTCAGGTTCTTGAGTTACAAGATGGAGGCAATAACAGGGCTTACCTTATCGAGCTGTTATGAAAATTAAATGAAATAAGATTACAAAGTGTCTGGTAAATGAGATAGTTCTGGCTACTTCAGTGTTATTATTCCAGTTCCTTTGGAGAGAGGGCCGGGGCCAGGTTAAATGTACAGCAAAGTAATAATAAAGCAAATGACGAAATAAAAAGAGGATGCCGTTGTCTCTGTTACTGCACCGTAAGTGCACACACGAGAAACGACACGTTGTTTCATTTAATCCTTCCACACGCTCTTGAGGTAACAGCTCCCCCGCCCCCTTCACAGATGAGAAAAACTGGGGCTCAAATCCCGACCTACACTCTACTGCCACCGACCCTTTTTTGTTAAATAAAAGGCAAGACAGGAAAACAAGACTCTATCAAATTGATATGCTGCTATGGAGATCAACAAGACACCGTTACCCCTGCTGAGGACTATTTTCTCTCTCCGAGTCCAGCTCCCACTGTGAAGCCCGGGGGACCAACTACACCGTGGACGGTCTGCGGCGCGCAGGCCGTGCACCTGGCCCCTTCCGGGCTGTGCTGGGCGGCAGTCAGGGAGCCGCGGGTGGCCACGCCAACGCCTCAACATGCTCTAAGGCTGGAAAACCCAAACGCCTTCGTATTTACCATCCAGCCACCCCGTTCACCTGCTATCAACCTTCTCGTACGACCCACACCAGGGAATGAGCCCGTCACTGCATCGCTCACTCCAACGCCATCGGTCCCGGTCCCGGTCCAGTCCCGGACGGGCTGGGTGGGCTCCGGGTGCCCCCACACCCACCCTCACCCAGCAGTTCCCGGCGGGCAGGGAACTGGTCTCCAAATTACTCAGCATCTTCCCCCGCTCCCAGCTCGGCGGGGCCCACAGCAGGTGGTAAGGGGACCGCCCCATCACCCGGAAGCCGTGGAGTTGAAGGACTAAGTTAGAAGGCGAGTCCCTTCTCTCTAGTGCGCTGGGGGCGGAGGGCTGGGGGGCTGGGGGGGGGGGGGTCATGTTGGGAGTTTAGCAAGTGCAGAAAGTGAGGGGCTGAGGGGGGAGGGGGAGGGGCTCCGAAGCCCGGGCGTGGCGGGGGTCGGAAAACAGAGGAGCTTGGAGGCCGGGAGGAGAGCGCGGCCCTGGGCCCCCCGGGGAGACGGCCGCGGAGGGTCCGGGGAGGGAGCCCAGCCCGGGTCGGACGCCGAAGAGCGCGCCGGCAGCGGGGTCCTTGGCCGCAGCGCAGGCCGGCCGGCGCCTCACCTTTGCAGTTGAAGCCGGCGGGGTTGTGGTAGTCGAGGGCCGTCAGCTTGCGGCGGAACATGGTCCCGGCTTCCCGCTCTGTCCCCCGGGCTCCGGCCGGGAGAGGAGAGAGAGGCGAGGAGCGGCTGGCGGCGAAGCTCCCGGCGACGCGGCGAGAGGGCGGGCCGGCGTGCGGACGCTCTGCAATGACGGAAGCTTCCACCAATCGCGGCTTAGTACAGGCGGCCGCCGGCGAACGCCCACCAATCGCGGCTTCGGCTGGGGAGGCGGGGCCACGTCGGGCACGTCGACGCTCAAATAAACTTTATTGTCCGCTTCCTAGTCGTACAGAGGCAAAAAGCCTCTGAGAAGCCGGTTTCCTCTGGTTTTCCTCGCCTTCTTGATACAGCGTGCAGAGAATAGTATATGTAGAATTTCTACAATGGGACACGCTCATCGGCTCACAGAATTACTCTTTAGTATGTTCAGTGTGTTCATTCATTCATTGAATGCCTTCGACATAATAGGTGCTCTTCTTACACGGCTAATACAAAGATCCCTTTCAGACTAGTTTGGAGTGATCCGCAGGTATCATACAGCCATAATATTATAGTTACAAACATCACCAGTTATATATGTTTCATTTCATTTCAACAGATTACAATTACACAGTTTTAGCATGTGTGGGTCATACAAATGAGCAAGATATTTTCAGGAAATTTAATAGCAAAAATAGGCATGTAAATAGATACTTATAGATGCTTGTAATCTAGAGTTAGAAAGTGATAAGTTATAAGTACTAAGTGTGCTGTCAGATCAGAATACAAATTTAAGGAGGCACCGTGAGACAAGGTATTTTCCAATTAAAATACTTACAGACTGAAGCAAGAAAACCAGCTTCAAGAGTGTCTTGCCTCAAAATTTGATCAAAGTTGCAGCTATAATCACACACTGTGGTGTATGATAGTTATATAACTAATAAAATACTAGCCCAAAACAAACAAAAAAACAACAAAAATAAACTTTTCAAGGAAGGGAAGATAATAAAGCAATCACTTATATGCAATTGCAGATAATACATTTTTTTAATAAAGGGGAGAAAAGCAGCTCTTGCATTTTATTTTCTGGAATTGACCCTTCAATGAAACTGAGTTGTTTGCTCCTGACGTTGTCTTTCCATTTCAGAACCCTAAGTTGTCAGCCACTTGAAACTGGTCATCAGCCCTGGCCACCCCCAGGTGCGTGGGGAAGTTAGAAGAGGATTCAGACACACAGAATGCTGAAGGGACCTACCAGACTTGAGGAGGAGATAAAGCTAATTTTGGAAAAGAGATATTACAGATTATAAACATCCACCTCTCTTTTGTATAAAAAACCTTTGTCCTTCCCCCCCCCCCCCCCACCTTGCATTTGAAGAAGTTCTGTGGCCTATCTGGAATGAAGTGTCCAAGAAGTGAATCTTAGGCATTTCTGAAGACTAACCCCTCTATGCACTTCAAGAAGGGAAAACCAACTTTTATTATCAAATGTCCTTGAAACAGGAATTTTAGGGGTAAAATAGGACAGGTTTAGGAAATTTTAGAAATTTTTGAAATTAAGGGGACCATGGAGGAAGCACAGCGCTGCAGAGCAGCAGAAGGTATATTTCCATAGCATAGGAAAGCTGAAAAGCTGCAGCAGGTACATTTCCATAGAATGAGGGAGCTGGGAACAGCAAAAGGTCTATATTTACAAAATAAAGAGAAGGAAGCCTTTCATCCAGAAGGAGAGGAAGAAAGCCCAAAGGGAATAAATAGGAAAACAATAAGGAAGGGGAGTTGGGGGGGAGAACTTCACATGCTCCCCCACCCCCCCACCCCACCCCCCCCACCCCCATGTGAGATTGACCTTTGAGCCCAGGAGTTACTATAGTAACCAGTCTAAGGGAATAGTGATCAATCAGAGGGGATATCAAGGCACCAGGATCTGCAGCCTTTATAAGCCATCCAGGGAAAAGGAACTCAGTGGGACTCTTTCCCTCTCCCCACGTGGGAGTCTGTACTTGTTCTTCAATAAATCTCTACCTTTGCTATACCACTTTCTGTCCGTGGATTCATTCTTCGATTCCGGCGGACAAAGAATCCGGGTTCCAGTCCAAAAATTCCGTTTCATCCTGAACTCCAGTCTAATGGTTGATCGGAGGTTTTATAGGTCATTAATCCATCTGTGTCATTATTTAAGACAGGTATCGTCTGCCTGCCAGGCAGTCTTCTAGCCAATTTGGATTCACTTGTGAACTTATACACAAAATCCTCTGCCCTCAGAGAGCCTGCCACTTGACAAGGGAAGACAAAAAATCTACACTAATAAAAGAGAAACATGGTAATTGGCGTACGACCGCTACCCTTTTCATTGGCTAATCAGCGAGATATGCAAATTAACTGTCAGCCAAGATGGCGGCTGGCAGCCAGGCAGCTTGAAACTAACATGAGGCTTGCTTGCCTCAGTGACGGAGGAAACCAACGTTCCCCGCCTGTGGCTGCAGGCCTCTGAGCCTGCAGGCCTCTGAGCCTGCAGTTTAAGAAACTCTGTAATAAATACCGCCGGACTTCAGCCAGCAGATTCACAACATTGTAAGCAAAGGCCAGAAACCTACTTTCAGCAGCGGAGGCAGGCCTAAGAGCTGGAGCCAAGCCTCAAGCTAAAGCTGGCCCAGAATTAAAAAAAAAAAAAGGGAAAAAGGAGCAGTTGGGAGCTTCAGTCACCCCCAGCCTGAAAACAGCCCTCAGCCCCTCACCCAGACTGGCCAGGCACCCCAGTGGGGACCCCCACCCTGAAGGGTGTGTGACCAGCTGCAAACAGCCATCATCCCCTCACCCAGGCTGGCCAGGCACCCCAGTGGGGACCCCCCACCCTGATCCAGGACACCCTTCAGGGCAAACCAGCTGGCCCCCACCCATGCACCAGGCCTCTACCCTATATAGTAAAAGGGTAATATGCCTCCCAACACCGGGATCAGCAGAGCCGTGAGGCCTCCCGGCACCAGGATCAGCGTGACGGGGGCAGCGCCCAAACCTCCTGATCGCCCTGCGGCTCTGTGTGTGACAGGGGACAGTGCCCCAACCCCCCCCCCCCGCCCCCCCCCCCTCCGCCACGGGCCCTGCTCTGTGTGTGACGGGGTAGAGCCATAACCTCCCCATCGGCCCTGCCCTGAGTGTGAGAGTGGCGGCGCCCCAACCCCCTGGTTGGCCCTGCTCTGTGGGTGATAGAGGGCGGCACCCCAACCCGCTGATCCACTCTGCTCTGTGTGTGACAGGGGGTGGTGCCCCAACTCCCCTATCGGCCCTACTCTGTGAGTGACAGGGGGGAGCTCCTCAACCCCCTGATGGGCCCTGCTCTGTGTGTGACAGGGGGGAGCTCCTCAACCCCCTGATGGGCCCTGCTCTGTGCATGACAGGGTACGGAGCCCCAACCCCCCTGATGGGCCCTTCTGTGTGCGTGACAGGGGGTGGCGCCACAACCTCCCCATCGACCCTGCCTTGAGTGTGACAGGGGCCGGTGCCCCAACCCCCCAATCAGCCCTACCCTGAGTGTGACTGAGGGTGGCATCGCAACCTCCCAATCCGCCCTGCTCTGTGCATGACAGGGGGCGGCGCCCCAACTCCCCAATCGGCCCTGCTCTGAGCCCAACCAGGGGCTGCACCTAGGGATTGGGCCTGCCCTCTGCCACCCGGGAGCAGGCCTAAGCCAGCAGGTCGTTATCTCCTGAGGGGTCCCAGACTTCGAGAGGGCACAGGCTGGGCTGAGTGACCCCCCCTCCCCCCCCCCCCGAGTGCACAAATTTTTGTGCACCGGGCCTCTAGTATAATTATAAGTCAGTAAATTATTTAGTATTTTAGAAGGTGAAAAGTCCTATGGGAAAATCATAACAAGATAAAAGGAATAAGGAGTGGGGGCAATGGGAAATGATGCAGGCTGCAGTTTTAAACAGAATGGTTGGGTTAGGGTGAAATGAGGAGACGTGAAGGAAGTAAGGGAGTTAGCCACGTGAATAAATGGGGGAAGACAGTTCCAGATGGAGCAACCAGTGCAAACAAGAGATAAGAATAGTTTGTATATTTTTAAATAGTTGAAAAATCAAAAGGAGACTATAGGGTGTCCCCCCAAAATGTAGACACACATTTTGAATGATTATAAAGGCAGTGAGCTATCTATCAATTGTTAAAGTGCATAAATATGTTTGGGACACCCTGTGTTTCATGACACATGGAAATTATATGAAATTCAAGTGTCAGTGTCTATAAATAAAGTGGGATAGGAACACAGCCATGCCCGCTTGCTAACAGGCTGCTTTGGTGCTACAGGGCAGAAATGAATAGTTGCAACAGAGACCATCTGCTCCACAAAGACTAACTGTATTGTTTCAGAAAAGCAGAGGTGACCATTTCACCATTATTACCAGGCCAACACATTATCAAGCGAGACAGCAAATCAGAGATACCAGAAATACAGGTTGTTCTTTGAAGGTTAGTTTCACAAATAGCAACGTTTTTTGAAGTCCTGACAGTTTTACTAGATCCCTTTGTTTAAATTATTCTTCCAAAGACAGTGAACAGAACAAGTTGGTGACATTTCAGAATATACACAAAGTCTCTATACTGAACGGAAAAACAAGCTTGATGTTCTAATGAATGTTATTAATTTAACGCTCCATTAAATCAGATCTTTCTTAACAAGTGACAAATGCAGAGAAGCTTCAAGTCTTCTTCCTTGGAGCCTCCTGGAGAGAATACATCTCCTTCATCTCTTTCTGAGACTCTTTTTGTTAATTATGAGGACTTGCTTCTTCGTGTTTTTTTTAGGTCAGGTTTTGGAATTTCATGATTTAAATTAAAAGTAAAAAGCAGGCCAGTAGAGCTCAATTTTAATGGTAGAAATGGAATAGGCATTTCCTTAGTCATACCGGGAGCATGAAGCCTTCACTTCCCATACTGGATCCTACAGGGAAAAGCTTGCCTGACAATGAAAACAACACAGAGAAAACAGACCCAAGAGTTGAAGAAAGGACAAAATTCAGAGGAGAACCAAGATGGTGGCATAGGTTAACGCTGGAGTTTGCTGCTTTGAACAACTACTTCAAAAGTGAAACTAAAAGACGGAACAGACATCACCCAGAACCACAGGAACGCTGGCTGAGTGGAAGTCCTACAACTAGGAGGAAAGAGAAACGCATACGGACACTCAGAGGAGGCGCAGTGCTGAAGTCAAATTCTGAGGTGCGGAGTGCACGGAGCGGGCTGGCGGCGGAGGGCGCGGTTGGCGTTTTCAATCGGGAGGGAGTCGCAGACTCTAAGCTCCAGATACAGGCGAGTCTTTAGGGACCCAGACTCAAACGGGAGAAGCGGGACTGTCTGGCTTCGGTCAGAGCGAGTCCAGCTTTCTCTCTGAGCTTTGCAGCGGGTGCTGGGACTCAGAGAGACAGAGCCCCTGGGGACAGGACTGAGAGCTGCCATAACTGCTCGCTCAGCCCACCCTGTTGATCCTGTGCGACCCGCCTCGACCAAGCCCTGCACAGAGCCATTTGCCAGATAGCCTCAGGCAAAGGCTAGATTAGCACCTCCCTAGAGGACAGAAGTTCTCTCACTGCTGACACAGCTGATTCTCATAGCCACTTGGCCTGGAGGTCAAACCCTCCCTGGTATTAGCTACAACAATCAAGGTTTAACTATAAGACTTCGAACAAAGACCACTAGGGGGTGCACCAAGGAAGCATAACAAAATGTGGAGACAAAGAAACAGGACAAAATTGTCAATGGAAGATATAGAGTTCAGAACCACACTTTTACGGTCTCTCAAGAACTGTTTAGAAGCCGCCGATAAACTTAATGAGATCTACAAGAAAACTAATGAGACCCTCGATGTTATATTGGGGAACCAACTAGAAATTAAGCATACACGGACTGAAATAACGAATATTATACAGACTCCCGACAGCAGACCAGAGGAGCGCAAGAATCAAGTCAATGATTTGAAATGCGAGGAAGCAAAAAACACTCAACCAGAAAAGCAAAATGAAAAAAGAATCCAAAAATGCGAGGATAGTGTAAGGAGCCTCTGGGACAGCTTCAAGCGTACCAACATCAGAATTATAGGGGTGCCAGAAGATGAGAGAGAGCAAGATATTGAAAACCTATTTGAAGAAATAATGACAGAAAACTTCCCCCACCTGGTGAAAGAAATGGACTTACAGGTCCAAGAAGCGCGGAGAACCCCAAACAAAAGGAATCCAAAGAGGACCACACCAAGACACATCATAATTAAAATGCCAAGAGCAAAAGATAAAGAGAGAATCTTAAAAACAGCAAGAGAAAGAAACTCAGTTACCTACAAGGGAATACCCATATGACTGTCAGCTGATTTCTCAACAGAAACTTTGCAGGCCAGAAGGGAGTGGCAAGAAATATTCAAAGTGATGAATACCAAGAACCTACAACCAAGATTACTTTATCCAGCAAAGCTATCATTCAGAATTGAAGGTCAGATAAAGAGCTTCACAGATAAGGAAAAGCTAAAGGAGTTCATCACCACCAAACCAGGATTATATGAAATGCTGAAAGGTATCCTTTATGAAGAGGAAGAGGAAGAAAAAGGTAAAGATACAAATTATGAACAACAAATATGCATCTATCAACAAGTGAATCTAAGAATCAAGTGAATAAATAATCTGATGAACAGAATGAACTGGTGATTATAATAGAATCAGGGACATAGAAAGGGAATGGACTGACTATTCTTGGGGGGGAAAGGGGTGTGGGAGATGCGGGAAGAGACTGGACAAAAATCGTGCACCTATGGATGAGGACAGTGGGTGGGGAGTGAGGGCGGAGGGTGGGGCGGGAACTGGGAGGAGGGGAGTTATGGGGGGGAAAAAAGAGGAACAAATGTAATAATCTGAACAATAAAGATTTAATTAAAAAAAAAAAAAAGAGTTGAAGAAAGGTAATTTCTGAAAATGTCTTCCCAGGGCCTAGATCCCACTGTTCAGATATGTAAGCCAGTGCATTCCTATTGGTGCTTGAGCCAGATTGGGTTAGGGTTTTGCCACTTGGAACTACAATAGTTCTAACATGAGGACAGATTCCAGAGAGAGTTAAAGGAAATGATCCGCATGCTGGTGGGACTCAGCCTGGATGAGAAGGAAATGACGGCTTCAAGGTGACCTTGGGAATGTCACATCAGAGATTTGAAGAAACAGTGTATGCAGGCATAGAAACAGGAGCACTGGTAGAAATGAACCGGATGGAGAAGCTGAAGAATCGAGTTCAGCACCTGTTGAGTTTGAGGGGATGGTAGATGTAGCCCATGAAGGAAATCAGAATATGTCATCCCAAAATATGCCTCTTTGACATAAAATTTATTTTTTGAGCTGAAGGCAATTAAGAAGCAACAAACCCACCCTAGCTGGTTTGGCTTAGTGGATAGAGCATCAGCCTTCAGAATGAAAGGTCCCTGGTTCAATTCCAGTCAAGGCCACATGCCTTGGTTGCCGGCTTGATCCCTAGTAGGGGGCATGCAGGAGGCAGCCAATCAATGATTCTCTCTCATCACTGATATTTCTATCTCTCTCCCCCTCTCCCTTCCTCTCAAAATCAATAAAAATATATATTTTTTTAAAAAGCAACAAACCCAGAAAAAGGTCCCCCCCCTTTTTTTTGCCTAAAGGCAGGATATGAATTCTTATTTTATTAGAGACAGTCTCTTATCATCCCAGAGACTTAATAGAGGATTCTGCAAACAAACCTTATTTCATTAGTTTCCTCCCATTTATTTACTTTCCCATAGTTTGTGGCCCCTGGAAGACTAAAACTTCTTTCCCCTAAATCATTCCACTTATATGAGGTACCTAGAATAGTCAAACTCATAGAGATAGAAATTGGAATGGTGGTTGCCAGGAGCTGGGGCGAGGGGAAGAATGCGGTGTTATTGTTTAATGGGTACAGAGTTTCCATGAAAAGAGTTCTAGAGATGGATGGTGGTGATGGTTGCACAACAGTGTGAATGCACTCAATACCAGTAAACTGTGTACTTACAAAATGGTTAAGCCCTGGCTGGTGTGGCTCAGTTGGTTCCAGCATTGTCTCATACACCGAAAGGTCATAGGTTCCATTCCAGGTCAGGCCCACACCCAGATGATGGGTTTGATCCCCAGTCAGTCAGTGTGTGTACGGGAGGCAACAGATCAATGTTTCTCTCTCACATTGATGTTTCTCTCTCTCCCCCTTCCTCTCTAAAATCAATAAAAACATATCCTTGAGTGAGGATTTTTTAAAAATGGTTAAGAAGTTAAATTTTATGTTATGTTTTGTGTATTCTTCCACAATAAGAAATTTTTAACAAACTACTTTGTCCTGTCATTTCTCTACCAGGGTATTATTCTTTGTTGAAGATGCTAGAAAAGCTGGAATTCTAAGCCTCCGCGTTGTTTCTCCCACATGATGTGCTCTGCACGCATGCATCAACTGTCTACTTTTGTTAATCATTTAGTAGTTTTTCTTACAGGGGCCTCAGCCAAGAACTCAGAACGGTAAAGGGAAAATGATATTTCCTCTTCTATGCCTGTAAACACTCCTGTAATTTAGGAATGAGCCTGAGTGACTGGTCCAGTCAAAAGATGCCTTCGGAGGGGTCATCAGCATAAAGTGGTAGTTGAAACCTACATGTAGAAGGAGCTCCCTGAGAAACCATGGGAAGTAAAGAGAGCTGACAACTGCATTTCGGGAAAACCCAGTGATCATACTCAATCAGAGTAGGAAGAAGAGTCCTGGAAAGGTGACTTTCATGAAAAAAGTGGTTGGAAGGATAAAAAGAACCAGGAATACACAGTGTCCCAAAAGGCAGAGAGGAGTTTAGAGAGGCAGGGTTAGGGGTGGGGCAATGGAGATCAACATTTGGGGCTAGAATTCTATGAAGCGTTCCCCTAAGAATTATAGAAAAGCCATCACTGAATGTTTGAAAGGCAGAGAGTATGATCTCATAGATTAATTGACATAGTCAAATTTAGATAATCTGCTTTACAGATCTCCCCCCAAAATCCCTCTTCCCAACACCTAAGTGAGCCCTCAGGCGGATATGCTGATGGTCTGAGACTCCCACAAAGACTTGCCATTTCCCTTTTTTCAAATTTCTGAGAACTGGTCTTTCTCCAGGATGCTGGGGATCGGGCCAGGGGTTTCTACTGCAGACCCCCCATTGTGCTGAGAAGTCAGGTTTCTCCAAGGGCCTTTGATCATCTTGGAAAAGGCATGGTCCTGCGGTTAGGCTCCAAATGTAAGCTTCGCTTTGGGGCCAGACTTCCCAGGGCTCCTCCCTGTACAGCACAGAATTGGAGCTCGGCCTGCAAGGCATAAGGCAGGCAGGTGACAGTGCAGTCCCCCGGGTTTGCCCTGATCCCGTACTGGCTCTACAGCATGAGGACATTTTAAGTAAAATTCTATTTTGATGCAGGAACACAAATTCTCTACCTTCTGCTTCTAAGTCTCACAGGACTCTCCTGTGCTCAAATGATATGGAAAGCCCTGGGTAGCTCACAATGGGTCAATTCTGGAGGAAGTGAGACGTGGGTAAGGATGGAGAACATTCATTTATCAGTAGATATTTGCTGAGCATCTGGTATTTACCAGGCTAGACACTTGAGATATGATGTTAATGAAGACGGACATGATCCTCACCTTTATGGAGCTTTTGGCCAAATAGGGAGATGGGAAACAACAGCAACAAGGCAAAAGAGATAGAGAAGAACAGAAAGGGATCTACTTTTCTTTCTTTTTTTTTTTTTTTTTTTAAGAGAGAGAGACATTGATTGGTTACTGGGGACCAAACCTGTACCTCAGGTGCATACCCTTGACTGGGAATTGAACCCGAAACCTTTAGGTCCTCAAGCCAACACTCTAACCCAGGGGTGGGCAAACTTTTTGACTCAAGGGCCACAATGGGTTCTTAAACTGGACTGGAGGGCCGGAACAAAAGCATGGATGGAGTGTTTGTGTGAACTAATATAAATTCAAAGTAAACATCATTACATAAAAGGGTATGGTCTTTTTTTTTTTTTAGTTTTATTCATTTCAAACGGGCTGGATCCGGCCCGCGGGCCGTAGTTTACCCATGGCTGCACCACTGAGCAAAAGGGACCTACTTTATTTTTTTTTAAATATATTTTATTGATTTTTTACAGAGAGGAAGGGAGAGGGATAGAGAATTAGAAACATCAATGGGAGAGAAACATCGATCAGCTGCCTCCTGCACACCTCCTACTGGGGATGTGCCCGCAACCCAGGTACATGCCCTTGACCAGAATCGAACCTGGGACCCTTCAGTCCGCAGGCCGACGCTCTATCCACTGAGCCAAACCAGTTAGGGCAAAAGGGACCTACTTTAGATGGGTTGATTAGAGGAGGCCTCTTAGAGGAAGTGACGTTCAGAGTGAGTCATAAATATGCGCGGTTACTGGATGTCCAGAGGAGAGAAAGGGCTGAGAAACTAGCATAAGTAAAAACATTTTTTGTCAGGAGGGTGGGATATGGTGGAACTGAAGGCAGATCAGAGCAAGGTGTGTGGGCAGATGCATGTCAGATGAAGGGGAAGTGATGTAGGGGAAGAGCAGTGACAAAGATTCTCTTCATGACCAAACTCTAGCCAGGCTTCTCTGAACCCTCCGCTCAAGTCGGTTTCAATCTTGGTCTATAAAGACGTAAACAACCACTAGCATCATTTTAAGGCTGCATCCCAAGATAACTAGCCCCTTTGAAAGTGCCGGCCTAAAAACTCAAGGCTGTCAAGAAAGCATTACTGTGTGTTCTAGCCATCACCTGAGGAGAAGGTCTGTCTCCCGGGAAGACAGAATCCTAACTTTGTGAGTTGCTAGCCTGCAGACACAGCTGGCCTAAATGCATGTATACTGACTAGCCAGCCGTGGGCAAACTACGGCCCGCGGGCCGGATCCGGCCCGTTTGAAATGAATAAAACTATTGAAAAATAAGACTGTACCCTTTTATGTAATGATGTTTACTTTGAATTTATATTAGTTCACACAAACACTCCATCCATGCTTTTGTTCCGGCCCTCCCGTCCAGTTTAAGAACCCATTGTGGCCCTCGAGTCAAAAAGTTTGCCCACCCCTGGACTAGCCCTTTGTAATCTTTCCCTCCTCTTACTGTCCTAAGCCCTTGTTTGCTTCCTCTCTCTACTCTCTCATTTGTCCTTAAAAACACCAATTCAGCCTGGCCGGTGTGGTTCAGTGATTGAGCCTCAACCCATGCACTAAGACGTCACTCGTTTGATTCTGGCTCAGGTCACATGCCAGGCTCAATTCTCAGCAAAGGGTGTGCAGGAGACAGCCAATCAATGTTGATATTTCTTTCTCATCGATATTTCTCTCTCCCTCTCCCTTCCTCTTTTTCTAAAATCAATAAAAACAGATTTAAAAACAAACAAAAAACATCCATTCACCTCTACAAATCCAGGTTGAATTCAGCTCACGGTGGCTTCTTTTTTCCATTGCAATAGTTATTACTGATTAAAATCTATTCTTCCCACTTTAACTATTGCCCAGCATTGTTTATCTTTGACACTGGTCAGCAGGGCCATAAAGGTCATGGCGAAAAGTCTGGGTTTTATTCTAAGTGCAACAGGAAGTCATTGAAAGTTTTACACAGGGAGTGGCAAGAAGTGACTTGAGTTTTCAGATCCTTCTGGCAACTCCGTGGAGAACAGAATGTAGCTGGTAAAGAGTAAGGACCGGGGGACCAGTTGGGAGGCTGCTGGGGTGGTTAGGTGAGTGGCAATGGTGAATCGGAGCGATGCACACTCTCTCCAGTATTATA
This sequence comes from Myotis myotis, assembly GCF_014108235.1. Lineage (NCBI taxonomy): Eukaryota > Metazoa > Chordata > Mammalia > Chiroptera > Vespertilionidae > Myotis > Myotis myotis. The sequence goes on along the minus strand of NW_023416313.1, from coordinate 185,923,099 downwards.
ATGTGTACAAGAGGGATTAGCTGTGGCAAATTACCTTTGAGTCTCTTTTCAGCCTGTGGGTGATCGAGAGTCACGCCTGCGCACTGTTCGCCTTCCTACTTCCCATTCATCACTCAGCATTGTTGGAAGAGCCGGATAGCCGTTTGGATAACTTTTCAATGACAGAAAAATAAATTCTAAGGTTGAGAGAAGGAGCCCTTGGAAGAAAGGGAGCAATACAGTTGCTATCAGTCAGGACACACATTTCCCAGCTCTCCCATTGCCACTCTTAATACATATAGATTTTCATATTCTTCAGTGAGATGCCGGCCCCCGTTTCTCTCCAAGGCCCGGGCAAGCACGATAATTTCCCTACACTTTTCCTTGACAGAGCTCCCTAACAAGCACTGTAAATGTGCGACTGCATGGGGTTGAATAATAAAGAGGAAAATGTTTGCTCTTTATACTTATTAATCCTTGAACACTTTGTTTCTCTTTATTTTTCCCATTTGCTGGGTCATTCTGACTTTAGCTTTGGCAAATGGGAGCCACGGCAGCCTCCTGAGGATTTAGTGGCTCATAGTCAGGGCTGGGCACGGGCGTTACAAACACCCAGGACATGCAGCCTCTCCCATCCTGTCCTTCCTAGCTGCCATCCCACCGTCACCCTGATGGTGTTGCTGAAGCTGAGGCCTGACTTCCTTGGTCCCGCCTACAACTGTGTAGGAATAAACCATTTAGATTGCTAATGAGGGTCTGAGTCATTTCCCCAGTGAGTCCAACTTTCTGGCAGCTTTAGCCTTCGGGGCTCAGGGAGTATGTGTCTAAAGCTGCTGCGGTTTCCATACTCTTTCCTTACAGTCAGGAAGCATTTGGAATTTGGTTTTCAAAAGCCAAGTGTCATCTGCGGCTGAGAATGGGCCTCTCTGATAGGCCCCTGGGAAATCAGTCGGTCCCAGCCTGTCCCTCCCAAGCATTGCTGGAGAAAGCGATATACAGATTCCCACAGTGGGAATCTCATGTCTGCTTTGAACCTCCCTTCCACGCAGGAGAGAAGCTAAATCACAGTCAATTTATAATATGAGGAGCCGATGTTGGTCTCTTTTTCTAGGGCCTGCACCTAAGTTGGGGGGACCTTCTGAAATGCCAAGGGGTGGGTGGCAGGTGTCCTCATGGACCCCCACTGGCATCCCCTGGGACCTTCTCATTCTGTACAGTCTTTGGCTGCTGGTGCACAAGTCATTGCTGTACCCACCTCGGCCCACTGCCTGGAATCCAGGTTCACTCTGCTGTGCTGCCCTCAGTTGTTCCATCCAAGTGACAGGAACTCCATTTCCATGGCCTCTGGGACCCATGGGACCACAGCACTGATCCTCCGCTGCAGCCCGTGAAACTGAGGAACTAAGCCCCTTCTGCCTGCGTCAAAGGTTGCAAACTGCTAGCCATATGTGGCCCTCGGATGTGTTTTATTTGTCAGCCCGGCTGGCATGGCTCGGTGGTTACGCATCCACCTCTAAAACTGGAGATCATGATTCGATTCCTGGTCAGGGCACATGCCTGGGTTGTCAGCTCGATCCCCAGTTGGTGGTATGCAGGAGGCAGCCGATCAATTATTCTCTCTCATCATAGGTGTTTCTATCTCTCTCTCCCACTTTCTTCCTCTCTGAAATAAAAATATGTTTTTTAAAAAAAGAAATATTTTTCAAACAAATGCAATAAAAGATCTATAGGCAGGGATTGTATATATATATATATATATATGCATGTGAGCCAATGACCCCTGTGGAGGGCCTGGGCCATCGGCAGGAGAGGAAGGGGGGCCATGCAGGGCCATGGTATGACAGGAGAGGCCCTTCTAGGTGATGGAAGGGGACAGGGTTAAGAGTGGTTCTCAACCTTCCTAATACTGTGACCCTTTAATACAGTTCCTCATGTTGTGGTGACCTCCAACCATAAAATTATTTTCGTTGCTACTTCATAACTGTAATTTTGCTACTGTTAGGAATCGTAATGTAAATATCTGATATGCAGGATGTATTTTCATTGTTACAAATTGAACATAATTAAAGCATAGTGATTAATCACAAAAACAATATGTAATTATATATGTGTTTTCCGATGGTCTTAGGCAACCCCTGTGAAAGGGTTGTTCGACCCCCAAAGGGGTCGTGACCCATAGGTTGAGAACCGCTGAGTTAGAGGAATGTGTCCAGCTCTCCATGTGAGTGCCCTGGGCACCTTCTGCTGTTCTTGTCTCTGCAATGCTATAGGTACTAGTCATAGCTTTGCTCTGAATTTGACTGTGATCTTGATCTCTCTTTTTTTTTTTAAATATATTTTTATTGATTTTTTACAGAGAGGAAGGGAGAGGGATAGAGAGTTAGAAACATCGATGAGAGAGAAACTTCGACCAGCTGCCTCCTGCACACCTCCCACTGGGGATGTGCCCGCAACCAAGGTACATGCCCTTGACCGGAATCGAACCTGGGACCCTTCAGTCCGCAGGCCGACGCTCTATCCATCGAGCTAAACCGGTTTTGGCGATCTTGATCTCTTAATTTCAGTTTCCTCATCTAAAGGGTGTCCCAAAATTCACGCAAGATTTGAATTTTATGCCATCTGTGCCATAAAGTGTTGCCAATGAAAAAGATAGCATGACAGCTGACAGTTCAGGGTTATTAAAAATGGAGGGCTACACGAAAGAACAACACGTTTTCATTGTTGAGCAATATTTTAAAAATAATGAAGGTTTGGCAGCTACAGTTCGCAATTTTCGTTCAAAATATGGTCGGAATAGTGATTTAACTTCATCAACTGTGAAGAGATTAATTAAAAATTTAGGGAGACTGGGTCAATTAGTGATCTGAAACACTCTGGCTGTCCTTCAACAAGTTGTTCAACACAAAACATCGAAGCAGTTCGTGAGAGTGTTGCTGAGAGTCCAGGGACATCAATTCGGCATCGTGGTCAAGAATTAGACATTTCGAGAAGCTCTCTACACGTATTCTCACGAAAGATTTGCATCTTCATGCTTACAAAGTTCAACTGACCCAAGAACTAAAGCCTACTGACCACTCACAGCGAATAGAGTTCGTTGAATGGATTATGGAACAACAACAAGTGAATGCTGATTTTTCAAACAAAATCATCTTCAGCGATGAGGCTCATTTTCATTTTGATGGCTTGGTTAATCGACAAAATTGTCGCATTTGGGGCTCAGAAAATCCACGAGTGATTGTTGAGAAACAAATGCATCTACAACATGTCACTGTTTGGTGCGGATTTTGGGCTGAAGGCATCATCGGACCCATTCTCCTTCGAAAATGCGGCTGCTCAGGCAATAACAAAAGAGTGCGTATGTGCCAGCAAAGCCGTGGAGGCCATTTACCCGATATGCTATTCCATACATAACCCTATACTATATACTTTATGAATCAATAAAAAATTTACAATTTTTATTTATAAACCTGTGTTTTCTATCAAAATTACTTCTTGCGTGAATTTTGGGACACCCTTTATAAAACAGGATTCAGTTAACTGCCCTGACTAGGATACTCTGCTGTAGTCACCTCCACCGCAAAACTGGCTGCTTGGCTGTGTCCATTCCATCTGGGCAGTGGCCCTGCCTTTCCCACTGTTAATTCTTATTCAACCAACCCCTAACTACATAGTAAGTGTGAATGTAAAATCATTTCCTTTTTATGCTCATGGTTACTATTAGTCATTTGCATACCATTTCTGATTTTCCTATATTCAAATTTTGCTTAGACTACTTTTTATTTCTTTTAATTTTTAAAAATATATTTTATTGATTTTTTACAGAGAGGAAGGGAGAAGGATAGAGAGTTAGAAATATCAGTGAGAGAGAAACATCGATCAGCTGCCTCCTGCACACCTCCCACTGGGGATGTGCCTGCAACCAAGGTACATGCCCTTGACCAGAATTGAACCTGGGACCTTTCAGTCCCCAGGCTGACCCTCTATCCACTGAGCCAAACCAGTTAGGGCTAGACTACTTTTTAAAATATTTTTACTTAAATTGACTCATTTTTTACTTATACAACCACTTTTGCCTTATCCTAAACAAGAATATTCTTAAAATCATGAATTTGATATGTAAGTGGTACTTTTTTTTATTTTTTAAGTATTACATATATCTCCTGTTTCCCCCAATTGACCCCCCCACCACTCCCATCCCCCCAGGACAAGCCCCCACCACCCCAGTGTTTGTGTCCATTGGCTATGCTAATATGCATTGCATACAAGTCTTTTGGTTGATCTCTTACCGCCCGCCCCTCCCAACACACACACACACACTCCCCTGCCTTCTCTCTGAGGTTGGACATTCTGTTCAGTGTTTCTTTGTCTCTGGATCTATTTTTGTTCATCAGTTTATGTTGTTCATTATATCCCACATATAAGTGAGATCATATGATATTTATCTTTCTCCGACTGGCTTATTTCGCTTAGCATAATGCTCTTTTACACATGCAAATATACACATCGTTGTTACAAGGAATAATATTCATCCGTGGGCTTTCCGCAGTCATCTTGGGGATCTCATAGACCAGACGTTCTCAAAGGGTGATCCTTGGACCAGCAGCACCAGCAGCATCGGGGAACTTACAGAAATGAACCTTCTCCAGCTCCATCCCAGACTCACTGAATCTAAGACTCTGAGGGTGGGGCCAGCAATCTATGTTTCAACAAGCCCCCCAGGGGATGTGCTCAAGACTGAGAACAGCTGCCAGAGAACTCTGGGGGGTCCCAGGAGCTGACCTCTTGCGCACAGAAGAGTTCCCAACTCAGACCCTTCCCTGAGCTTTGGCTCAGCGCCGCCCTCCTTCAGGACCACCTACTGTTCAGCCATAGAGACCTGAGCACCCTCCAGGCACACAGCTGCATCTCCACAGAGGCAGCCTTCATTCGGAACAATTTCCTTCCCGCTTCTATTGTTTCCCAACCTTTCAGGCATTGAGTTGATTAAATTCAGAGGAAGAAATAGGTCAAATCCTCTGTTCCATAAAAACTAATTACCTTCTCTGTCCTCCTGCTTCTGTGTTGTGAGGAGGAGGAGTTCTTTCCCTCCTTTTTTCTGACCATAGTCCTCTGTAGTCCATGGCCGGGTCTATGGGACAGGTGGCCCTAGGCCCCAGGTGTCCATACCTGCTTTCAGATGCTTTCTGGTCCTGTGACAAGAACCTCTGTCCCTGGAGGGAGATGTGTAGGAACTTGGGAGGCATCTCACTTTGCTCGGCCACCAATACTGCAGTATAAGTATCGCTGTTTCATCATCGTTGCTTTTCCCTCTGTCATTTGCTGACTTCAGCTATAGCAGCGATGGCGAACCTATGTCACCTATGTCAGAGGTGACACGCGAACTCATTGTTTTGGTTGATTTTTCTTTGTTAAATGGCATTTAAATATATAAAATAAATATCAAAAATATAAGTCTTTGTTTTACTATGGTTGCAAATATCAAAAGATTTCTATATGTGACACGGCACCAGAGTTAAGTTAGGGTTTTTCAAAATGCTGACACGCCGAGCTCAAAAGGTTCGCCATCACTGAGCTATAGACACACCTCGTTTTATCGCACTTCGCTTTATTGCTCTTCACAGAAGTCGCATTTTGAAGGCAAAGCCCCTCTCTCCTAGCAAAAAGACTATGATTCGCCTTATTGCGGTGGTCTGGAATCAAGCCCACAGGATGTAGGAAGTATGCCTGTATTTCATGGCTTCAGCAGTCTACCTGTCAGGGAAGTCTACATCTGTCTGCCCAATCCCCCCCCGCCTCTGAGAAGCTCTGATTCTGCCATTCCTGGCCTGGCCTCACCCTCTACTTCATAGCCTATGTGTCCAAATTAAACATACCACCTTTGAAGAGGGGGATACAAAGTTTTCCCTCTACCCTCCTAAATTCTCAGCTGGGGCCCCTATTAGATAAAAGATAAAAGACAGCCTGGCTGGCATGGCTCAATGGTTGAGTGTCGACCTATGAACCAGGAGTTCACAGTTCGATTCCCAGTCAGGAAACATGCCCGGATGTGGGCCTGATCCCCAGTGTGGGGTGTGCAGGAGGCAGAGTTTCTCTCATCACTGATGTTTCTAACTCTTTCTCTCTCTCTTCCTTCCTTTCTGAAATTAATAAAGAAATATATTTTAAACAAGAAGACAAAAGACAGATAAACAAGAGAAAAGCAAATAGCAGTTTATTAATATGCATCGCTCATGTGTACATGGAAGGCATCCAGGGGAAAAAATCAGTGCCTCTCCAAGAGGAAGCTTAGGATTCAGGCTGAAATACTATCTTTAGCTAAAAACAAACAAACAAACAAACAAACAAACAACCCTCTGAAAACCACCAAACTATGGTGCAGGGACTAGCAGTCTCTGGGAGATGGCCAGGAAAAGATGAATGAGAGTCAGGTTTGTTATGCAGACTTAATTTGGTGCCTTAAAATGAAGAGTCTCTAGTGATTTAGTCATCCTTCTCTGCCAGGTACAGAGAGGGGGATTTCCTCTATAAATGTCAATTTCCCTTACAAAAGGGCAACTTCTGTTTTCAGAGCTTCTCCTGTGTCTGCTGTTTCTCAAAATAAAGCTTTTGCCAAAGGGGCATATTTCAGGGTGGCTTATTTCCACAATAAACCCACTTGTTCTCTTGCATTTCCCATCTCAGCTAATTAAACACCTACTGTATCATCTAAGCCAGAAAACCTCTTCCTCATCCCCAGCATCAGTGAGTCACTAAGAGACAGTGGTTCTACCTCTTCACCATGGATCGTTCCCCCTTTCCATCCTCTAAGACACTCTCTCAGAGAAGGTCTCTCCGTCTATTAATCCAGCAATAGCTTCCTGGCTCGTTAGTCCTTTTTTTGCACCCACCCACCCACTCACCACTCTGCAGCAGGAGTGGAATGCTAGATAACAAGTCAAATCACATTTAGTACTTTGCTGCTAAACTTTTTCAGGGGCTAAGACCTCCTGGATCAAGTTCAACACCTTTGCAAGCAATGCCCTTGAGCACCTGGCTGCCGGGAGCCGGTCCATCCTTGCTGTTTCAAAGGACCTGGCATATATGGCATACTGTTCTTAATATGTTTGCTCACCTTCTTGGCACTATGTGTTTTAACCAAGGTCTCCTCTCTGAGAAAGGTTGTTTCCCCAGGTAGGGATTTTCCCCTGAAGTTAGGGAGGGAATAAAACCCCTCAACTAAGTGCCAGGTGGGTAATTAATCACTTTAACTACGAACAATCATGCTTAAACTACATAATCTTTACTCCCTGGAATGGAGATAAGAAACGCCCTAACCTTTCTAATAGAGATTGATAGGATTGAATCAACTGGTATAAATACAGATGTAATAAGACAGCAAGAGACAGAACTTAGAAGACAGAACTTAGAACACAGAACCTAGACACAGAACCTACACAGAACCTAGAGACAGAAGAACTTCGCTGGAGAGAACATGGCAAAAGATCCTGGACAGAAACTGGCCACAGTACCTAGAGACAGAACCTAGCGAGAGAACCTGGCTGAAGAACCTAGAGATAGAACCTGGCTACAGAACCTGGATAGAACATGGCAAGAGAACCTGACTAGAACCTGGTGACTGAACCTGGCAAAAGATCCTGGACTGAACAGAACTTGGCTGGAGAACCTGGCTGGAGAACCTAGCAAGAGAACATAGACACAGAACCTGGCTGGAGATCCTAACCAGAACTTCGCTGGAGATCCTGACCAGAACTTGGCTAGAGATCCTGGCTAGGCTGCTGATCAACTGAACGCTGTCTCCGTGTCTTTCCTTCTTCGCCGACTCTGTCAACACCTTTGGGGAACCCCTGGACCTGCTGGGGTTGGACGCCGGCACCTGGCCTCAAACTTCATTTCCTATGTTGTTCCCCAAACACACTGGATTCCAGCCACACAGAATCACCTGCCATCCCCAGAACACCCCGGGAGGTTTTTGGGCATCTGGGCCTGAGAAGTCTCCTGGCTGCCCCTCCTTTCTTAGATTGGTGAGTTCCCATCATGCCTTGAATCCCTGACGTCTCCCTTGGACACTGTCCTCTGTGCATCTTCGTTGTTCTCATTCCCCTTGGTCCCCTCAGGGCCAATGCAGGTACTCAAGTCAAACCAGCACTGTGGTAGTCTACGGAGATCAACCCTTTTTCTGCTAGGTGTAGGGGAGGAAAACATTTCTCTTGACCCCGGTGGGGTTCCAGGCTAGGTCTGAAAGTTAAACTGACAAAAGCAGACTAAGAAGAGAAATTTTATAGAATTTATACATGAACATGGCATCTTCACCAGAGAAGGAAGACTGAAAGAAGTGACCAGAGCAGAATGCTTTTGCAGGCATGCTTCAGAGAGATTGCGGGTTTGGTTCCAGACCACTGTGGTAAAGTGAATATTGCAATAAAGTGAGTCATAACCTTTTTGCTGGTGGCACATCCCGCCTTCAATTTGTAAAAAATGCAACACTGTGAAGTGCAATAGAATTAAGAAAACAAAAAGGTCTGGGCTAGGGTCCTCCAACTAGGGCTAGGGCTTCCTCATCTTCCTTAACTAGGAAGATAAGGGTTAGTTTAACAAGGTTTGGCAGAATCCCCTGGTGCCCTCTCTCGGCTGATAAGAGTCTGTCTCCAATAAACAGAAATTTATTTCTTGCCTTTAATAAGCCAGTGGTTCTCAACCTTGGCTGCACATTAGAATCCCCTGGGAATATTTTGAAAATCCTGATTTCTGGGCCTTGTCCTCTGGAAATTCTGTGTCTTTGTTATGGGGTGGGGCCACAACATTAGTAACAAAGACACAGAATTTCCGGAGGATGAGGCCCAGAAATCAGGATTTTAAAAAGATTCCCAGGTGATTCTAATGTGCAGCCAAGGTTGAGAACCACTGCTTTAAGCAGGAAAGGGGAAGCTTTTTCTGCATTTATTGCTTCTTAATTGCCTTCAGCTCAAGGAAATTTTCATGCCAAAGTGCTGTAGGCAGTTACATAGACCTGAGCAGAGCAAGGATGATGGGCCAGGTACAGAAGGTCATCAGCAGGAAAGCTACCCGGTGGGTAACAATGGACAATCAATTGTAGGGTGGGACCTCGCCCCCAGGGCGACTTTTCTTCCCCTAGCTGCTCGGGGAAGCATATGGCTGTCAGGCCGTTTGGACCCCCTGACCTTTCCTCCCTAGAGGTAACATCTAGGCCTCTGTTGTATTTCAGCTCTAGGCCAGAGAAGCAACAATCAGCCATGGCTGACATCAGGACCAGCTGCACTGAATAAAGACCTCCTACCCTGGTGCCTGCCAATCAACCAGTGGAGACCACAACCCTGTAGGGACACACCTGCTGAATATTCTGTTAAGATCTTTCGCTGGGGCCTGCCCTAAAATCTCTGCCCTTAAAACCCTTTGGATGGAGGACCAAGTGTCCTCTCCCTTCCGGGAGCACGGCCCCTCCCCCCAATGTTACCATTAGCTTCCTCACTCCCAATCTCTAAGGGCCCTTCCTTTACCTTTAGAACTTGTTTGCTAAGCCCATTTCTTTTAGAAATTACTTTTCCTACCTCTGTAACTTACCCAATAAATGTTCTATTACAGTTTGGGTCTTGCTTTGAATTCTTTCTTAGCCAGAACCCAAGTACCAAGGTTGCTGAACCCAGGTTTGGTCTGACCCCACAGGGCAGACACCTGGTGCCGTTCCCGCAGCCTACAACAAAAGAGGCATACAAATTTGGGGTGACATAATCAGGTTTCCTTCACAGGCTACCTTGTAGCCACAGAATCCACACACCCAAACATGAAAGTTGTCGACACAGTTCCATTCACTCCTACAAATCTGGAGCCCAGAGCAGGCCCAACATTTCATCTCAGTCTCTAGGCCAGTGATGGCGAACCTTTTGAGCTCGGCGGGTCAGCATTTTGAAAAACCCTAACTTAACTCTGGTGCCGTGTCACATATAGAAATTTTTTGATATTTGCAACCATAGTAAAACAAAGACTTATATTTTTGATATCTGTTCTATATATTTAAATGCTATTTAACAAAGAAAAATCAACCAAAAAATAGAGTTCGCGTGTCACCTCTGACACGCGTGTCATAGGATCGCCATCACTGCTCTAGGGCATTAGCTATGCCCACATCCCATCCATACTGAGCCTCTTGGACCACAATAACCATTTTCAAGAAGCTGAGAATCAAAACCCTCTCTCTCCTCACCCCCCCAGTTTACTGTCTACATGAACATATCCAGACTATTTCCCCACCCTCATTAGAATAACTTCACTTGTTCAGAGACTCTTACCCTGGAAAAGCATACTTGCAAATCTTTGTTTCATTGTAGAAATTTCTGGAAAGTCTCATCAAGTAATCAGTAGACAGCTGACATTCCTAGACTTGGCTTCCTTGTGTCCACCAACCCTAGACAGCTACATCATGATCCTTACCCCACCCTAATCCCTCTCCCAACAGGAAAAGATCTGCTGTAAACCAGACCTCAAACTCTTGCCAAATCACACCTTGCCCTTCCCTTATGGAGACTCAGGCTTCCTTATGGTCGTAGGCAATACGTTCCGTTTTGCCTTACTAACATGTGGTTTGGCCAGCTAGCATTCAACAAGGCTTTGTGCCCCCCAGACCTCTCCAGCCTGACTAAGGAAGATTGTTAGTTTGCATTCAAAGGGAGTTTTGTTCTCTCACCAACTTAGACACGGAATAAGTTCTGTATCTTCAGATGCTGACAATTGTGTACTGAGAAAAACTTGACCAGGCACGGAGATAATACCTGGCTCTAGATCAAAATCGCCGTTGGCGTCTTCCTGCAGATGTAAACACGCTGAGGCGGTGCCTTCTGAGAAGTGACCAGCAGAGGGTGCTCTTGAGAAAGAAGAGTTAGTTGGAAGCTTCTTCCTGTCAGGGACTGGAAAATTCCCACACAGGAGGCACCACTTAATTTTAATTATTGTAATTAATGGTAAAGGCAAGCGGAGCTTCCACAGGACATAAACCAGAACAGCCACAGGGTGACAGAGGTGCCAACAATGGGAAGCCCGGCGAAGAACCTGCCCAAAGTGGTGCTCAGAGGAGGATTTCAAACCTCTAGTGGGTTTTGCCTTTTTACCGAGACTCCTGCAATCACAGAATTTCCCCCAAGTAATTCTGAAACCTGACACATTTAGGTCGCGCCATCCCGAAGTCCTTCAGAACGACTTGTTCTGGGGCTCCTGAGAAATTATTCTTAACATTCACGTAGAAAGTCATTCTAAGCCAGGAGTTGGCAATTATTTTCTGGTAATAATAGACATTTTCACTCTTGCAAGCCTCACAGTTTCTGTCACAACTTCTCACCTCTGCCCTCGTAGCGTGAAATCAGGCTCAGGAAACACAAAACGAACAGGTGTGGCTGTAGTCGGATGAAACTTCACATATAGGCCCTGGAATTTGAATTGCATATAATTTTCACAGGTCACAAAACATCATTTGTCTTCCTTTCCTCCCACCCCCCTCAATCCTTTAAAAATATATAATTCAGTTTCAGCTCATAAGCTATACAAAACCAGTTGGATTTGGCCCATGGCCTGTGATTTGCCAACTCCTGCTCAAGAAAGATGAAGGAACCAAAACATCTCTTGGAGGTCCTACTATATCTATTATTGAGCAGAGAGCAGTTAAAAATTTTTGGACTGAGTTTGGGGTTAATTAAAACTCATGATTCTCAAGGGTCAACATAATGAATGCTCTTTCTGGTGTGAATGTTGACTGCAAAATGCATGCTTTGTCCGAGAAGCTCTGCTGGATCAGCACTGAACTAGGGGAAGCGTGAATGTGGCCAGTTACATGAGGGTGTGAACCCAGAGTCCTACTGATTGAGAGCTTGGGTATGTCTGGGACTTAGCTTCTCCAGCTTCTCTTTCCTCATCTGCAAAATGAGGAGGTAACATTTGCTATAGGATGGGGCTTTAGGGAGGAAGTCAAGAACCTGAAACATACTAGGCATTAAATAGGTGGTAGCTTTTATTACCCAAAAGATAGAGATGAACCCTGAGAAATACCTCATCTATGTATGAGAAAAGGGGTACACTCCAACTTTAGTAATCGGTTATTTGGTATCTTAGTCTATTTGGGCTGCTCTTATAGAGTAGCATAGACTGGATGAATTACAAGCAGCAGAAATTTATTTTTCACAGTTCTGAAGGCTGGGAAGTCCAAGATCAAGGCATCAGCAGATTTTATGTCTAGTGAGGGGCTACTTCCTGGTCCATAAATGACTGTCATTTTGCTGTGTCCTCACATGGTGGAAGGGATGAAGGATTTATTTGGGGTCTCTTTTATAAGGGCACTAATCCCATTCATGAGGGCCCCATCCTTATGATCTAATCAACTCCCAAAGTCTCCACCTCTAAATACTATCAAATTGAGGGGTAGGATTTTGACATATGACTGTTATTGGGACACAAACATCCTTTAATATAGTAATAGACTGGATTGTAAGATCCTTGAGAGCAGGGTACACACCAAGTTCCTGTTTTTCTGACTCACTTAGCTTAGCTTGGTGCCTGTCACCTAAGGGAATCTCAATTGTAGAGAAAAACCTGTGCTTTAAGGGGAAGCTATGCATTGCTCAGAGCACACTCCTCCAAGTTACCTGATCCCGATTCCATGGGGGCTCTGCGCCGTTCCTTGCCTTTGAGTGACTTTATGAATCTGTGAGTTGTAGATAACTGATACAGTGTGGAGTAGTTCGTGTGTGTGTGTGTATTTAATATTTTTCTTGATTCCAGAGAGGAAGGGAGAGGGAGAGAGAGATAGTAACGTCAATGATGAGAGAGAAATCATTGATGGCTGCCTCCTGCACGCCCCCCACTGGGGATGGAGCCCACAACCCAGGAGTGTGCCCTGATGGGGACTCGAACTGTGACCTCCTGATTCATAGGTTGACACTCAACCATTGAGCCTCGCTGGCCGGGGCATGAAGTAGTTCTTGCTTTAGTCATGCAATTAAGTTCTGTCTAATGGAGGTTCCATGCATTCTCTCCCCTTTTGTGAAGGAAGCCAGTGTTGCATCCCTTTGCAAATTCATTCCATTGTTCCCAATGTAAAAATGTGTCTGATTTTAGACTTTTGATTTGAACCAGTTATAACATCTGCCTGGTTTCCTTATTAATAGTGAGTTAAATAAAATCATTGACATGTGTTCATTTTACACCTGTAGGAGAGTCAAGATTTTACTCTTGTGCCTAACCGGTTTGGCTCACTGGATAGAGCGTCGGCCTACAGGCTGAAAGATTTTACTCCTGTGGAAAATTTTCTCTTAACATGCTATTTAACTGTGGAATTGTATTCAGGAATGTTTTCCTAGAAAACACTTGAACAGCGTCCAAGGTGACAACCTAAAACATTTCTGTCTTGCCCTCTTGAGTCATCTTCTCTTATTGCTCTGTCACTAAATAGTTATGCTATTTGGAATGACACATTTTCCCATCTGCAAAATAGGGGGTGGAACTAGAAAACTGTCTCTAAGGCAGCTGTTCTCAAACTTTATGATCTAAGGACCTTTTCCCACTTTTAAAATTACTGAAAATCCCCACAAATTATTAAGATGTTGGTTCATGTGGGACATATCTATTGCTATTTACCATATTAGAAATGAAAACTAAGATTTAAAAAAATATGCATTTTTAAATTCACTGAAAATAACTACAACAAACCCATTACATGTTAACATAACTAACATATTTTTATGAAATATAAATATATTTTCTCAAACAAAAAAAGATAGTGAGAAGAGTGGTACTGTTTTCTATTTTTGCAATTCTTTTTAATGATTGGCTTACCGGAAGGCTGCCTGATTCTCATATGTGCAATTTGCATTCATCTGTTGTGACATCAATATCATTTAACCTCCAAAAGCTCCACTGTACACTCATAAGAACATGAGAGTAGAAAAGGTAAATAACATAGTAAATTATAAAAATAGTGATCTATCAGGACCCCCTCCCTCCCCCCAAAAAAGGATCTCGGGGACCCTCAAGACTTCCTGAAACACCCTGAGAACTGCTAAGTAAACCAAGATACGCTGCAGGTGGGAGCTGTCATTTCTCATGATGAGACATGCCACAGCCTGTGTGATTGACCATGACCTCTGGCCATTTGTTGTGATCAACCATGACCTCATTCTGACCCTTTTTCCGAGTGCCTGTTTGCCTTCTCCAGCACTCTGAACAGTAAGCTTTTCCTCCTGAGTGTGGTATGCGCGTGCAGTGGTATCTGAGCTGGGATTCTGTGTGACAGGCTGGAGTGGATACTGCACAGTGCTGGGGACAGGAAATGGGATGGGGGTGGGGGAAGGAAGTGAGCGCCATTCTTATCGATTCCCAGAGAGGCTCAGGGTAAGACCTCAAAGCTGCCTTGGCAGGGCCTTTGTCCTGAGATTCTTCCTGATCCTTTTCTCTAATGGAATCCTCCATTGCCACTCAGACCCCGCTTCTGACCCTGGGGGGTCCCTGAGCTCTGAGATGACAGAGCAGGTGCTAGAACAGTTGTTGGAAAGGGAAGAAACTTTCCTTTCCCAAAGTCCTGAAGGAAAAATAATTCTAGACCATCCATGAAGAATTACCCTTCTTTTAAAATATTTGTTATTGATTTCAGAGAGGAAGGGAGAGGGAGAGAGAGAGAAACATCAATGATGAGACAGAATCATCACTTGGCTGCCTCCTGCACGACCCCTATTGGGATCGAGCCCAAAACCCAGGCATGTGCCCTGACCAGGAATCGAACCATGACCTCCTGGTTCGTAGGTTGAGGCTCAACCACTGAGCACACCAGCTGGGCTAAAATCACCCTTCTTAATTTTCTTTGGACTGTTTCCTAGATACCAGGTATGTGCTCTGTGCAAAGTACCAGGCGACTACAGTGAACATAAGGTAAATATTAACAAGGAATTCACTGATTTGTTCATTCCAGGGAAGCAATTCAGAGGTTTGAAGTTTTAACAAACAATCTGCTTATCTATGTACTACTATACAAAAGGCTAATATGCAAAGTGTCCCCTTGGGAGTTCGACCGGGAGTTCCATTGCTCGTTATGACATGCGCTGACCACCAGGGGGCGGCATGGAATGAAGGAAGGCCCCGGCAGGCAGCAGCAGCCGGCAGCCGGGGAAGAAAGGCTCTGTCCAGCAGCTGGGAGGCCCCAATCGGCCCTGATCTCTGGCCAGGCCTAGGAACCCTTCCCGGGCACAATTTTGTGCATGCAGGCCTCTAGTCTATAAATAAGTACAGCTTCAAAACTTTTCCTATAGCCTCCCTCTTCCCTGTTTGCATTCACATTTACTATAAGATAGTAGTTAAGAGTTAAATCTTTAGAATCAAGACACAGCTAGGTACATATCCTTGATCTCCCACTTAGTATCAATGGGAAATTGGGGAAAGGCCTGTTTAAATCTCAAATTCTTCAGTTGTAAAATGGGCTTGAATTAGCTTGAGTCTCCCTCAATGCAGAGCCCAAGTCAAGGACTTGGGTGGTGAGGGTGATCCCAGAAAGCAGAGATGTAGGAAGAAAGAAAATGATACAGATGAAGAGGAAAGACCAATATGGTGAATTATTGGGCCGGTTACTATTCTGGATAATTGAGGCTCAATCCCTCCAGAGACCTTCTGAAAAACCATATAAAATATATTCCTGAATTATCCTCTCAAGGTAGGTGCCAGAGACATTTGTCCCTCCTTGTCTGAGGAGTGCCCCAGGGCACTAATTTCCCCAGAGCGAAGAATGAGCTTGTACAGAAGTCTCCATGCAGCTGTGGCTGAAGTTAGAAATGGGTCACCTGATGTGACATGAGACACAGTACCTGCTACGTGAGATAAATAATACCCATATTATAGAGGTATTGTGAGCATTCACTGAAATATTTGTAAAAGGTTTAGCATTGTGCCTGGCACATGGTTAAGTACTAATAAATGTTCACTTTATTGTTGCTGCTACTGCTGTTATTATTATTATCATCATGATTATTATCATTGCACTTTCTTGAATGAAAGACAGGGGAATATTTTTGGAATGATACATAACCCACAGCCTGTCTCTTCCATGCCACAGCCTGTATGATTGACCATGGCCTCTGGCCATTTGTTGTGATTATTATAGACTAGAGGCCCGGTGCATGAAATTTGTGCACGGGGGTGGGGTGTGGGGATCCCTCAGCGGCCTGCACCCTCTCGCAGTCTGGGACCCCTCACTCCTTACCGCCCACTTGCTCGCTGCTCCTTAGTGCTGCTGTGGAGGTGGGAGAGGCTCCCGCCACCACCACTGTGCTTGCCAGCTGTGAGCCCGGCTTCTGGCTGAGCAGTGCTCCCCCTGTGGGAGTGCACTGACCACCAGGGGGCAGCTCCTGCATTAAGCGTCTGCCCCTTGGTGGTCAGTGCGCATCGTAGCAACTGGTTGTTCTGGACATTCCACTGTAATGGTTGCTTAGGCTTTTATTATATAGACTAGAGGCTCAGTGCACGAAATTTGTGCATGGGCAGGGTCCCTCTGCCTGGCTGGCGATCAGGGCTGATTGGTGCCTTCTGGCTGCTGGCTGGGGCCTTCCTTCATTCCGCACTGACCCCTGGTGGTCAGCGCATGTCATAGCAAGCACTTGAACTCCCAGCCTCCTGGTCAAACTCCCAAGGGGACAATTTGCATATTAGCCTTTTATATATGTAGATCATTATAGTACTTTTACTTTCTGTGTGTGTGTGTGTGTGTGTGTGTGTGTGTGTATGTGTGTGTTAAAATTTGGTCACAAGGAAAAGTCATATTTGGTCAGTTGTATGGGGTGTAAAAATGGTTGATAATCATTGCTTGGGAATAGCACGGTCCAATAGAATTTCCTGTAATGATGAAAGTAGTCTATCGCTGTCTGATATCATAGTCACTAGCTTCATGGGCTAACTGGGTACTTGAAATATGGCTAGGAACTCAGTTTTAATTTTATTCAACTCTAATTAATTTGTGTCTCAATGCAAATAGCCACATGAAGACACAGTGGAGGACAGTTAGAGATGGTGTTCCCAGTGAAACACCATAGTGAGAGGAAAGGACCCTTTTCCTGGGCTAAGATTAAGGCAATGTGGCCAGTGCTATATTTCATCTAGACCTAAGCCTACCAGATCTCACTCCCGGTTGGAGAGTGGTGGTATCACTGAGGCCAAGGGCTGCTGGCTGAGAAGCATAAAGTTGTGGGGACACAAAACTGGTACCCGCTGGGGGAGGAGAGGCCTCAAGCTCCTCAAGGCTTGGCTCATTGTTCTGTGCACAGAGCGACTGCCAACTGTTGTGCCGGGGAGGGCTGGCCTTGCAAGCCCACAAGTTCAGCTTTTACTAGTTACGCCTCTGCCTTGCCCCATTTCTCTGCAGGCATTTGTCCTGTGCTCACGATCCATGAGCAATCATTGCTGAGTACTTACTGTGATCCCAAGCGCTATGCTGGCCACCAAGGAAGATGAAAGAGAGGCCTGTCCAACTGATGTTCTCCACTCCCTAGAAGGTTATAGTGAGAGACAAGGTTCTCATATAATGAGCCATGAACTTCAACAGCATCTTCTCTGGTTGGCAATGCACCTGTGTCCTCCAGCGAGCTTCTCGCTGGTAATTGACAATTTACTTGTCTACTGCTCCACGAAGTCAGGGACCTCAAACACCATCAAATACTAAACTGAGGCTGATAACAAGGGAATAGGAGTTAAGAGAGGAAAGCGATCATATTCCCTAAAGTCATTCAGAGGCAACATGGAATTCAGACTAGGCCTTGAGAAATGGGCAAGATTTATCTATGCAAGGAGTTGAGCAATGGCATTCCAGCAGGGTAACATCACAAGCAAAGGCATGCAGGAAGGATTATAAATGTTACACTAACAGGAGGCAAGATGAATCAGAAGAGAGTTTAGAAAACAAGGTAGGATGAGCAGGGTGGGCCTCGACAGCCAGGTGTTTGAGGGGGGACCCATGTTATGGGGTGATAAGAGCAGAATGAGCCAGACCCTCTGTGCCTCTGAGTGTAGTGAAACCTGAGTTTACATCAGCGGGTCTGGCCAGATGTGTTTGGCACCACTTGTTTTTGCCTTTAACCTTTGATCTCTCCTCCTCCAATAGGAGCAGTTCAATTTCCTGAGACCCACCAGTGGGCTGGTGTGGCACAGTGACCTTACTTCAATGCCTAGGTCCAGGGATAGATGGGCATGCGTCTTAGGAAGCGTTTCACAGTCACAGATACAGTCCGGGACTTTTGCCGGAGCTGTTATCTTTCTTCTTTGTTAAATCAGTGAGATGTCAGCCTGAGGCTGCTGACTCTATCCTGATGCTGCAGGGAAAGAGTGTGTCTGAGAATTAAACCAGCACAGAGGAAAGCAGAGCCAAGGACTGAGAGAGACACCTGAGGACATCACCTGAGCACCTGGATCCAGCTGAGCCTGAAGTCGCACCTATTTCAGAGCTCATCAGTCATTAGCCAGTTTCAGTTAGTTTCCTGCCACTTGCCACCAACAGGGTCCTGATTATGGTAAGTGGGGTGGCTTAGAGTGGAGGAGAGGAGAGTGAGAGTGAGAGTGGCCACACCAGCCGGTTGTGGCTGGAACTCAGACATGAGGCTTTGAGGGTCTCAATCAGGGGCCATGGAGGTAAAAAAAAAAAAAAATAAAGGTGAGTCAAGAGGTGAGAAGGCACTATCTATCTGTCCCTCTCTTTGAAAGCTATACAAGCGGTGTGTACCGTTTCTTCATCATCTCTTCCTTCATGGGGCCCTTGCTCTTCCATTTGGTTTTGAGGCAAGTGAATCTGATATTCTTATCCCCATTTTATAGCATGAGGAGGTTCTCAGGTCACAAGGGAACTCTGGGGTGTGACTCTGACTGTCTAGCTCCTGCTAGAGGAGCTCTTGTTTGCTTGTGTATGGTAGGGACTGAAGTCACCAGGCACGATCTTTCTGTCCCCTCAGAGGGAAATGTATCCCCCCCCCCCCCCCACTTCTCTCATGGACACAGAGAAACAGCAGGCATTCTTACCGAGGAAAGGCCTAGGAGCCGTGACCCCCTTCATTAAAAATAAACTCTGCTTGAGTCTCCTGGTTCTAAATAGAAGAAATGTAGATTTGGGGCAGAACCGAAGGGAAAGGGATTTCCCTTGGCAACTTATTTGCAATTTGTGGATTGGAGCTGACCCAGCTCCAATTCCCACGTCATTGTGAGCGCTGAAATGCGATCTAAAGCTTATTAAAGAACCAGAGCTGGAGGCAATCCTCCCACGGGGCTCAACCGAACAGGAGCAGAGTGAAACCCACCAGCTTCCTCCTCAGCGTCTCATGTCCAGGCGCTGCCCACATTCTCCTCCGTGGTTACATGTTCGCTCCCAGGCGCCACTCCTCGCGCTGCAGGAGTTAGAGCAAGCATATTCAAATTGGCTGTCTTTCCTTGGACGTTAGGAAAAGCTACCTAGTACAGTTCACCCTTGAACAACAGGGGTTTCAACTGCAAAGATCTATGTGGGGTTTTTTCCCCCCAATAAATATGTGCAGTATTTTCTGTTCCTTATGATTTTCTTAATAACATTCCTTCCACCCCCTGGCAATGGGCAAGGAGACACCTGATTGGTGGTGTTGCTCTTATATCAGTCAGGGGCAAAGCAGATGTACAGTCCTTAGTTCATCCTAGCTTGATGCCTGTGTCCGTGGCCAGAGCTGTTTCATGCCTGAGGCACGTTAAAAAAAACAACAACATTCCTTCCACCACCCTCCCCCCCCCCCCCCCGCTTACTTTACTGTAAGAATACAGTATATAATACATATAACATACAAAATATGTGTTAGTTGATTGTTTATGCTATTGATAAGACTTCTAGTCAACAGTAGGCTATTAGTAGTTAAGTTTTGGGGGAATGCAAAGTTATATGTAGATTTTGACTGCATGGGGTGGGGGAGTGGTCAGCACGGCTAACCCCTGTATTGTTCCAGGATCAATCATAAATAGCTAATGGAGAACAGCACTTTCTGGTCTTTTTATATGTTTTTATTGATTTGAGAGAGAGAGGAAGGAAGAGGAAGGGAGAGGGAGAAAGAGAGAGAAACATGGATGTGAGAGAGAAACATCCATTGGCTGCCTCCTGCATGCCCCCTACTGGGAATCGAGCCCACAACCCAGGCATGTGTCCTGACTGGGGAATCAAACTGCAAGGGACAATGCGCAACCAACTGAGCCACACTGGCCAGGGCTTTTTTTTTTTTTTTTAAGAAAAATCCCCATGTGGCATACCTTCAGCCTGTTAGAGTAGGAATGCAGCTCATCTGTCTTCATGGTCTAGCCCAGCGGTTCTCAACCTGTGGGTCGCGACCCCTTTGGCGGTCGAATGACCCTTTCACAGGGGTCGCCTAAGACCATCCTGCATATCAGATATTTACATTACGGTTCATAACAGTAGCAACATTACAGTTATGAAGTAGCAACGAAAATTATTTTATGGTTGGGTCACAACATGAGGAACTGTACTTAAAGGGCCAGAAGGTTGAGAACCACTGGTCTAGCCCAGTGGTCGGCAAACTGCGGCTCGGCAAACCACGGCTCGTGAGCCACATGCGGCTCTTTGGCCCCTTCAGTGTGGCTCTCCCACAAAATACCGACTTCTGCCACGAAGTTTCAATCGCACTGTATGTGTGCGCCTGCACGTGGTATTTTGTGGAAGAGCCACATTGAAGGGGCCAAAGAGCCGCATGTGGCTCGCGAGCCGTGGTTTACCAACCATGGGTCCAGCCTATCAGAGCCCTGATGCATCCCCATCCCCTTCCTCTATGCCCATGCCCTGTACCTGAGATGTACAGGGAGAAAGGCTTGTAAAGAGCCTCATGTGTGTTTTTTGTTCCTTAGGGCACCTCTACTAACAAAACCCTAAAGAAAATCAGTGAATTCTCATTTCCACATTCACTTTATGTGTCATTATCCTTCTCAAATTAACCGATGGGCGAGGTGGTTCATAGGCCTTTGCAATAAAATTGACTGCATTTGAATTGAGTCTGAAAATTCCATTTATTAAAACAAATAAATGGTCCATGTTGGATGAAAATGTACACATCGCATTCAGGTTTCCCTGCTTTATCATTTCTGTATTTCCCTCTCGTTGAAAGACACACTTCCATGGATCTTATGTAGGAAAAATGTGAACAATTTTTAGACTGGGAAAACATTGATGTATATTCACAATGTAACAATTCACCATTGCCAGGAGCAGCTAGAAGCAAGTATTTTTTAAAAGAGAGAGAGAGTACAAATATTCCTTAAGACAGCATGCTGATTTCTCACAATTCTATTTGTGAATGAGTGTATGAAGAAATGGTTTAAAAATTTTCCTTGGTAAGCACTCTCTTTCAAATATTGTTAGCAAATTAGCCTCTGATCAAAGTACTTATTTACAACCTCTGATTTAAATAAAATAGTATTTGGTTTAAAATGGAAAGAAATGAAACTGGAGTTAATATTGAGAATGATGCAATTTTTTTTTTTTACTAAATATGAGGGTTATTGTTACTGGCTAACTAATTCTATGGCAGATTTCATTACTATCCAATACATTAGACACGGAAATTAGGACCTTTAATAATTAAACTAAGTTTCCCCTTCAGATAAAATTATGCTGGTGAGAACGATTGTTGAATTTCTAAAAGAATTAAAGCTCTTCAGAGGCATAAGTAATAAAAAAAAGCTTTCCCCCCTTAATAAGTACAACTATCAACAAGCCAAAACTCATATAAAAACCCTGGTATTATAATTCCATGCTGTGGGACGCGCCATTATGAAAAAGCCAACACGCTTTCCTTAAACTTAGATGGGCTGTGTATCTGCTGCCTTCTCTCTCCTTTCAGAACCAAGGTCACATGAAGTTTGGAACTTCCTTTACTTTGAATTCCCAGAGCTGTGTTGTGGTGCTTCCTAGAGTTTTCATTCCATTTTCATTGCTCCAAAGATCTAGATTTACGGGAAAATATCAATAGTCCTTCTGAGAAAAATAAATGGTGTGGATTATGAAAACCATTAGGGTCTCATAAGGATGCCATCCCCAGCAAAGAGTGCTTATTCACACTTGTTTTTATGTGACTACATATTCAGTTCATGTTTTGATTCATATTACAAATGGATATGGTTTTCGCTGATTCCACAGTATTACTCAGCTAATGGTACAACAATGCAGTTGAATACATACTCCGCCAGGGTTTTTCTCCTCTAAATCTTCATCTGTGTCCTACTGACTATAACAAAATCCCAAAGCTTGAACAGAACAGAAGGATCTGGTTACAGAAGTGCATTCATTCCTTTCACAAATATTTCTGTTTTCTCTTTGCCCACTGCAGGTGTGAGCTTTAATTGGATGCATTTATGCTTTTACCAGCGTGCCCATAAAAAGGAACTAAGGGAAATATTTACCAAGTCTGTTTCAAAATCTGTCCTTGGCGTAGTAAGTCTTTTTATCTTCTCTTTTCCTTCCTCTCCACCCTTCTTTGTTTTTTAATGGGGGTAAGGAAAGAGAGCAGAATACAGTTCATTTGGGAATGGTCTTTTGGGTTTCTGAAGCAAGCAAGAAGATGTAAGAGAGGCTCTCTTTAGTCTGGAGATGGCACAGAAAAAAATTGATAAAGGCTTCCAGGGCCTCCCATTACCGATGGAGGCCAGAGCTGCCATGAAAAGTCATGTTCAACGCCACCTCTTGGGACGAGAGGGCTCTAGCTGCAAGGAAGTTGTAAATAAAGACTGAGAGACTCTAACAAACAAGATGGAGAACAGAAACAAAGAAAAGATTCTAGTGAAAAAAAAAAAAATAGGTGAGTGGCACCCAAAGACCATCTCAGTGGAAAAAGAAGCCAGGCCCTCACTGGTGGAGGTGGCTGCTGAGGCCATACCCGCCCCTTCTCCCAGGAGGGCAAACAGCAGGGATCCTGAGAATGGGTTTTCTCTGGTGCCCTGGGTTCATTTCTCATGATACTTGAAAAAAAGAGGGGGGCAGGTTTTTCTTAAGAGCACAGAAGGAGTTCTTTTAATCTAGAATTTCTGAGATTCAGGGAAAGAAGGAATTTACTCTTACTCTATGGCAAACGCACCTCCCAACCATGTTGGACTCTTACCTCTCCTGCTTTGGGTTCTGGAAATTGTGTTGGAGAGGCGTTTACACTGAGAGGAAAACTAGGAGGTGTTTTAGGCATGGCTAAGGTGCTAAAGTAATCTCAGTTTTCAAGATACTGAGTTTCTCTCCTTCCCAGCTTCTTTTCTCGCTCATTCCTTTTCCAAACGTTAGAGAAAAACAACAAAACTTCTGAATGGATGTTAACACGGACATTTTCATGCAATATTACTCAAAAATTGTCACAAATATATGAAAGCACCAGTCACAACACATGATTTACTTTAACTTGCAGAATCAAAGCTATCATGTACAAATGTTAGGAATAGTGATAAGAGAACACAGACAGCCGGCCTTGTTTTTGTTACCGCCATGAGGATAAACCACGGGGAATATCTCCCTGTACATTCTTGGAGTTCAGTCTCCCAGACAAGTCCAGCCTTACCTCTGTCCTACTCTAACGGGAGGGTTGAGAGGGAGGGTCAGGGAGAAAGAGAAAAGGAAACGGAAGGCACACAGACTAGACACCAACGCCATTAAACCGAACCTCGGTTACACCGGACAACTCAGCTGATCAAAGGGTATCTAAAGGCCATATTCATTCCAAGAAGGTCATACGTATCTTCGCTCAGTTCAGCTGTCTGTTTGATTTTTTTTTTTTGATTTTTTAAAATATGAAGCAGAAATAGAACATTTTGGGAGGGACAGCAGGAAAGAAATGACGCGGATTTTAAATTTACACAGTCCCCTCCTCCAGGCAGTTCTGCAGACATCAGAGCTCTTAACTCAGGGTGTGGATTGGCTTTCATTGTCAAAAAGGGGACCAGTTCTTTAAACATGCATAGCCTGGAGTTTCCGGGGTGGTTCTCCTCCCTCTATTTAAATGCTGTGGGCTAGAAAGGTGCCCACTTTGCTAAAAACTCTACATCAGTGTCCCAGGAGCCCCAGGGCTCTGCAGGTTCCTCATGGAGACTTAAAGGATGGCGCAGAAAAACTTCTTCTCCCTGAATGGGTTCTCTGAAGCCGGAACAGGAGTCAGGAGGGGGTCTTCCTTGGCATGAGCTTCACAGTAGGCCATCAAGTCTGCAGCCGCCTTGGATACCTGGAAAGGAAGACAACAAGCGAAACTTCAGAGGCGGCATGGATGTAGGTGCAGCCAGTCAAGGCCCAGGCTTTGCTGTCCAACTCCCCTCAAGAATTCAGGTTCAAATCCTAACTCCACCACTTACTAGCTCAAGTGAAAGTGAAGCAAGATACTCAGCCTCCATAAGCCTCTGTTTCCCACCTGCGGAGAAGGGAGTTGGTGATCTTGACCTCACAGGATTGTTGCAAGCAGGTCCAGGACAAGGGTGCGGGGGATGAGGCACTTAGGGCACAACATTGAAGGAGACGCTCAGGGTCAAGGTCATGCAAGTCTCAACTCTGCATTTGTACAGCCCTGAGAGTGAGTTATCCAACTTATTGGCATTTGATTTTTTATAGTATTCTCTTACCATTCTTTGTACATGGTATTTGTGTGGAATCAGTTGTCTCTTCTTTCGTTTCAGATTTTACTCATTTGAGTCTTTCCGCTTATTTATTTGTCTGGCTAAAGGTTTGTCAATTTTGTTTATCTTTTCAAAAAAACCAGCTCTTAGTTTCACTGATCTTTTTTCTATTGTTTTTCTGGATTCCATTTCACTTATTTCTGCTCTAATCTTTGTTTCTTCCTTCCTTTTTGCTAATTTTGTGTGTAATCTGTGTTTTTTCTTAATCCTTACTTGAGGATATGTCTTTATCAATTTTTTTTAAGAGAGAGAGAGAGAAAAATGAACCCGCAACCTAGTTATGTTCCCTGAGACTCGAACCTGCGGCCTTTTGGTGTACAGGACGATGCTCCAACCAACTGAGCCACCCTGGCCAGGGCTATGTAAAGTTAGGTTATTTTAGTTCTTTTTTCCCCTAATGTAGGCATTTATCACTGTAAACTTTCCTCTTAGAACTGTTTTTGCTGCCTCCCATTAGTTTTGGTATGTTGTGTTTCCATTTTTTGGTTTGTTTCAAGATACTTTTTAATTTCCCTTTTTATTTCTTCTTGATGCATTGGCTGGTTGTTAGGAGTGTGTTGTTTAATTTCCACACAGTTGTGAATTTTTCAGTTTTCCCTCCTGTTATTGATTTCCAGTTTCATACCATTATGGTTGGAAAAGATTCTTGGTATGATTTCAATCTTCTTACATTTGCTAAAACTTGTTTTGTCACCTGTTATTGAACTTATCCTGGAAAATGTTCCCTGTGCACTTGAGAAGAATGTCTGTTCTGCTGCTGTTGGATTAAATATTCTGTATACATTTGTTAGGTTCATTTGGTCAAATATGAAGGTCGAGTCCAACATTTGCTCTAATTTTCTGTCTGGAGGATCTATCCATAATTAAAAGTGGGGTATTGAAGTCCCACTATTATTGTATTGTTGTCTATTTCTCCCTTCAGGTCTATGAATATTTGCTTAATATATTTAGGTGCTTCACTATTAGGCTCATACATATTTATGATTGTTATATCCTCTTGATGAGTTGACCCCTTTATCATTATATAATGACCCTCTTTGTCTCTTGTGATAGTTTTTGGCTCAAACATCACTTTTTAATTGGCATTCCATTGCTTATAAAATATTTTTATTGTGCTTCTATTTTGTTCCAGACATTGACTTAAGTTTTCTCTTTTGATCTACACAATAATCTGAGGTAGAAACTGTTATCCTCCTTTTATAAATGAAAAATTGAAGCTCAGCACATTGCACGGGTTATTCAATGTCATATAGCAAAGTGCACAGCAGAGAAAGAACTTGAACCCTTATTGTTTGCCATCCACAAACAAACTACTCAACTTCAGGGTTAGTTCTAAAGGTTGATTAAAATTCTTTGCACATCTTTATGAAATGCTACTATGACAGAATGAAAGGAAACATGCTGTTCTTGTCTTAGCTCCTCTAAATGAAAGCAAAGAACAGACTTTCAGAATCTTGATTACTTTTTTGTGTGCCTTTTACTGTCTGAGCCATAGTCATTATTACACCAAACAGGAGCTTAGCTAGAAGCAGCAGAAACTGGACAAAATCGAAGGAGATGCTCATGGTCAAGGTCATGCAAGTAATATGTAAAACTCATTTGTTAAGAAGAGACCCAGCACTATCATTACTTGTTTGCAATTCTCACACACAAATATGTGGCAGAAACTCTCAAAATCTTGTTATGAAACAAAGTGCCATTCTGGGCAAGATTCATAGCTTAGGGTTGCTCATCTCTTGTATTTGAACATTTGAATGATTTCCTTCTCAAAATATATTTTGTGTTTTATCTTGTTTCCTCAACTAGATTGCAATCTCCTGTGGGTGACAGTCCAAAACAATGTCAAAATTCTAGCAGTAATTAGGATAATTGCTAATATTTATCTGCCCTTGTTATGTGTCAGAACTGTGAGAACCACTTTACCTATAGTATCTCATTTAATCCCTACAACATATTTTCTAAAAAATATTCTGATGAACCATATTTCAATATAATTAGTTTCATTTGTAATTTGAAAACATTAATCTGAGAAGGGGACCATATTCTCCAACAGGCAACCCAACAGGTTTAGGGCACAAAAAATGTTTAAGAATTTTAACTGTGCCAGGAATAGTATTCTCCATATGTAGCTAGAAAGACATTTAAAATATATAAATTGGCTCCTATCATTCCCTCTTTAAAACTTTCAATAGCTTCCCATTGTACTTTGTAGAAAACTAGAACATCATAACACAACCTGTGGGTCCCGCCTGCTTTGGGCCTACCCACTGCTCCAATTCCACGTGTGGCATTCTTCCCTCCTCGCACAGGTCTCCTCTAATTTCACATGATCTCCAAGCTCTTCTCTGCCTCAGCTCCACACATGCAATTCCCTGAAACATTCTTCCCATCGCCTCAACAGGCTGGCTCTTTCTCTTCCTGCAGGGGGCAGCTGAAATATTGCCTCTTTGTAGAGTCTTTACTGAACACTTCACCCAAGAATGACTTTCCTCATTATTCTCTCTCAAAGCACCCCATTCTTTTCCTTCATAGAACATCACTTACCACAGTATATAATTATAATCATGCTTGTTTATTTTCTTTTTGATATATGTCTTTCCCTTTAAGCACGATGCTCTATGAAGGCAGGAACTGTCTGCCTTATTCACCACTGTGTAATTGGTGCCTGGCATGTAGTCGACACTCAAATAATTGCTGAAAGAGTTCTCAGATGTAATCTTATTCAACAAATGTTTCATTCAAATAATATTTACTGAGTACCTAATATGCCAGACACAGTTCTGGGGGCTTGGGATTAGGGAATGAAATTCACAAAGATTCCTGTCTTTGGGGAACTTATGCAGTACTGCAGACTTCCAATTCTGATTCTGATAGAGTCACAGAGACCAATTCAACCTTTCTGCTTAAATGTAAAGATATGACAAAATATATGAAAAATTGGTTTTTAAATGTTATATAAGAGGCAGCTTAAGACAGTAATCCCTGAGAGAATGGACACAAGACAAGCCCTATGGTTGCCCTAGCTAACTGCCTGAAAGGGTTCCCAGGCCACAGCACAGAGAGGCAGTACCAAACAGAGTTCAGAAATGTCCCTGAGCTGAGGTGAAAGTAACAGGGAAGAAAGATCTGGTGTGTGTGGTGGTTGGTGATGGGGTGGTAGTGGTGGTGGTGGTGGTGGTGGTGGGGGGTGGTGGTGGAGAGCACTCATGCACCGGAGGCCTTCAGAGGATTCCTTTGAGTCTTTAGCTGAACGCTGATAAGCAAACACGTGGGAGAAAACTGCTGGAAGCTGTGCAAAGAATTCCAGAAGGATCAAGTGAAACAACCCCTGATGAGCACCCAAGGCCCACTTAGTCTTTCTGTCCATTGGTCAGAAAAACCTCACAACAAATGGGGGGATGGATAGAGTCCTAAGAAGGGTATTGCTTCAGTAGTGGTGCCAAATGGGCATACGTTAAAGGCTGCTGAGGACTCATCTATCAAAGTTTAAAAGTAAGCCTTGACTAGATCAAAATGTTTCCAAGTAATGTAACTGCACCCCAGAACAAAATTAAAATATTTAAGGGAACAGAATATTTAAAGGAATACAAAAAACGTCAGCATGCCACAAGAGAAAACTCACAGTGTCTAGGAAAAAAAAGACCAGGCATGAAATAAGTAGACAAAAAATCTCTCCCATAATGAGGAGAAAAATTAATACAAAGAAAAAACCAAGAATTGACATTGTAGTTAAGGATAATGTTAAAATAGTTATTGTAAATATTGTCCATCTAATAACAAAGATAAAGGAAAGAAAACATGGTAAAAAGAGGCATGGAAGATATTAAAAAGACACAAATCAAATCCCTGGAGGTGGAAACTACACTACATGAAATTAGCAATAGATCAGATGCTGCAGAAGAAAAGATTAGTAACCTTGAAGGCGACAAAATGAACTCTCCAAAATGAAGCAGAGCAAAAACAGACTGAAAAGACATAAACAGCACACTGAGCAAGGAGACAACTCCAGGTGACCCAAAAATACGTGTAGTTGAAGTCTCTGAAGGAGAGACGAAAAATGGTGAGTAGAGAGGAGGAAAGAAATATTTGAAGACATTATGGTGGAAAATTTTCCAAATTTCAAATTTGATGAAAACCGAAAACCCATAGTCTCAAGTAACTCAACAACCCCTAAATGAAGGATGATGAATCAAACTACTCCAAAGCACAGCATAATCAAATTGCTTACACAGTACTTGAGTGGGAAAATAAAGAGAACAGAAAATAAAACATGATAAATTGCTATAGATAATGTTAGAAGGTACTGAGTTTTATAAGAAAATGAAAAGTGAAGTAGGGTAAGAGGGATTGAGAGTGTATGTGGTGATGATGGTGAGGAGCAGGTTACTTAATTGAGAAGGTAATCCATTGAGAAGGTAATCAATCTTTAGGTAAAAAATACACAGAATGGAAGTTACAGTAAGAAATGGGGAGCCACTGACATATTGTACAGGAGCACTCTGAATGCTGTGTTGAGAACAGGACTCTATGGAAGTCAAAGGTAGAAGCGGAGACGACCCTGGATGCTATTGCTGATCCAAGTGAGAGGTTGGGGACAGTGGTTCAGAATACTGTAATAGCAGCAGAGGTGGTAAGAAGTTGTATAATTCTGAATTAACAGCATTTCAATGTAGAATCACCAGGACTTTTTTTTTGATGGATTAGAGGTACAGTGTAAATCTAAAAGAAAAATGAAGAATAATTTTAAGTGTTCTGACTGAGCAAATGAAAAGATGAAGTTGGCATCATTTCCACTGGTTAAGGCTGCAGGGAGAGGTTTTTGTAGGGAAGATCAGGAGTCAGTTTTGGATAGGTTGACATGGAAACATCTATCAGTCAGTGAGATATACAATGTTAAAGTTGTGAGAGAGCAAGACTAGAGCTATAAATTTTGGAATTGAGGCCATATAGAAGATACATAAAGCCTTGGGAATGACCAAGATCATCAAGAGAGTAAATTTCGGTAAAAAAGAGAAGGACAAGGACCAAGCCCTGGAACACTTCAATGGAAGAAGCTGAGGAGCCGAAGAGGAATCCGCAAAGGAAATTTAGAAGGAGAGCCTGTGAGAGTAGAGAGTACTGAGAGCCATGTGAAGAAAGTGCTTCAAGGAATAAAGAGACGTTGACCATATCAAATGCTGCCAGCAGGTCAAGTGAGATAAAAACTGAGAATTGACCATTAGGTTTAGAAATCTGGAGTCATTGGTGATATTGATGAGAGAAGCTTCAGTACATTGGTGGGAGGAAAGGCCTCACTGAAATGGGTTAGGAGCAAATGGGGTTTCCTCCTCCTTCTTCCTAAAAAACTCAATGCAATCTGAAAGGCATTGGGTGGACCAAGCAAGGTAGGTTTCCACACTAGGTCAGGGGCCAGGGTGGATGTCAGAGCTCCAGCGGGGCGAGGAGAGCATATGTGCAGGGGGGCACCGGGGAGGAGCCTGGAGCCTGAGTGGGAGTAGAGGTTGTGGAGTGGGAGAATGGTCCCCTGCAGGGGAGTTGACCAAATAAGTGTCGGTAGTTACAAATACGGAAAGCAGAAAGCTGGAACTAATCCTGGGATGTAGGACAGGGCCTGGTGTTAGTGTGAAGTCATGGTTACATATACACATATATAGAGTAAAATAAATAAATATAGATACAAAAGTGTGTGTGTGTGTGCGCGTGTGTGTGTGTTCTCCAGCTCTGTCCACTAAGATGAAGTAGGAGCAACAACACTTCAGCGATGAGCACACCTGACATCCACAACATGATTTCTAAAGGCCATTCTCAAAGGACCTTGTGCTCTTTGGAGAAACGGATGACTTTAGGGCTGGGGCCGGGAAATAACCAGAGGATCCTAGGACATCCTTTTGTGACAAAAATTAAGAAACACTTCAAGAATGATGGGGGCATGTCAAAAGGACACAGAAGCGAGCTTTCAACATCGAAATAAATGATGATAGTAGGTTATAGACCACTGAATAAAAGAGGAAACCATGATCCCTATCAATATAATGAAATACAATTTTAAAAATTAAAATGTCTGATGAGGAACGGGATAGTAATAGTCTCAAATTCCAAATATTTATTAATATAAATGGAAAAGAATAACTTTACACGAAGAAACCTGGAAAACACCACCTTAATCAAGTAATCAAAGTTAACATTACTAATAAGTGACAATTTGAAATCGTACTCCACTGATAGAATTTAATGAGACAAATGTCCCATCAATTCTAATATATGAATGCCACAGTTTTGTTACTTAAATTTAATCATAAAGAAGTATCAGACAAACCCAAATTGAGTTACAATCTATAAAATAAATGGCCTGTAATCTTCAAAAGGGTCAAGGTCACAAAAGTCAAGGACATCTAACAACTAGATGTAACACATGACTCTGAACTGGGTCCTTTTGCTAAAGGGACATTGCTGGGGTGATTTGTAACACTTACATGGGGTCTGAATTTTAGAAGGTAGTAATGTATCAATGTTAATTTCCTAATTCTGATTTGATTATTGTACTTTGATTATAGAAGAACATTCTTACTTATAGAAAATACACACTAAAGTATTTAGAGGGATAGGGCATCTGTTGACAACTTATTCTCAAATGGTTTAGGGGGGGAAATTCTTTCCACTATATTTGAAACTCTCCTGTAACTTTGATATTATTTCCAGAGTAAAAATAATTTTTTTAAAAGAAAGGGAAAGGAGAATTTAGAGACAGCGAATACAGACAACTTTTTCAGGAAGTCATGCTATACAGCAGAACAAGCAAATGAGGCAGTTGCTGGGAGAGAAAGTGGGAGATTCCAGAAAAAAAAATGTACATTTTATTTAAGAGGGAGAATTAACATCATGTTTGTCTGCTGTTGGGAATGATGAAACGGAGCCAAAATTATTCAGGATGGGCAGGTGGTAGGGTGAACTATTGGAGCAAGTCCTTGATTAAGGAGATGAAATTTACAGGCAAGTGAGGGAATTTACTTCTGCCAACAGCAAGGATCTCCCCAGACCAGGGGTGGGCAAACTTTTTGACTCGAGGGCCACAATGGGTTCTTAAACTGGACCGGAGGGCCGGAACAAAAGCATGGATGAGTGTTTGTGTGAACTAATATAAATTCAAAGTAAACATCATTACATAAAAGGGTACGGTCTGTTTTTTTTAGTTTTATTCATTTCAAACGGGCCGGATCCGGCTCACGGGCCGTAGTTTGCCCATGGCTGCCCCAGACTGACAACTGCTAAAACCCTGCTATCCAGCAGCCTCACCAAACCAGATTGGGGCTAAGAACCAGGACGAATTAAGGGGGGACTCTTAGATAGTCCCAATAAAGGCCACCAGACTGTGTTGTTAGGCTCTAAAGAAAAAAAAAAAAAGGAAAAAGAAAGGAACCTACTCCAGGCAGACACCCTGACAGCTCTGAGTAGAAGCAGTTGTCTGTACGCATAAAAATCAGACCCAAGAACGTAACCGGTATGCCAGGATATAGCTCTGTCTTCATTACACCCTAAAATGGACGCAGGTTTTTTTCTTCTTTTAAGGTGCCTCAAATGATGTAATTCCACCCCAGTCTATCTTTTGAGACACATCTTCAAATTGCTGTTGCAAAATGCTTGCAAGCCATCAGGCAAAGAAGTCAGCACCGACAGGCTGCCACTGCCTGTACATGGGGGGAGTTGTTGGCATTAAGGGTATCATCATGCAATAGCTCCTTCTTGAGTTGCTGGCAGTAATGGAGCCATGCAGATTGACAACTTTAATTTGTTGCTTAAAAGAAGCTCAAAGATTTCACTGAGATGGAGGCTTGAAAATGGGACGTTACACTGAACACTGAACATTGTCACAGGGCTGGCAATATAGGTTTAAGGCAAAGAAACCGCAGAACTTCTGGGAAGAGATGACGGAATTTTCAAAGTAGGAGAAATGAGTGGTCTGACTCCAAGGTGATATTAAATTAATGGTACATATCAATAGGATATTTTTAAAAAGGAAACAGAATAATTAATTTTTGAAATAATAGTCATCAAGAGAAAGTACCTTGTATTTAATTTACTCTAGTTAATAAAAGAAGAAGGACATTCGAAGTTACCCTCCAAAATAGTTATATTTTTTTTTAAGAAGGGAGAAACCATCTGGCCTGAACACTAGGCTATTCAGAAAAATTTATTTCCCAGAGACTTCAAATTATCAAAGCTTTACAGTACTATTTCTCTAGCTCCAGGCACAATGCATAACTAAACACATACTTGGTGCTTAACAAGTACCTATTAAAAATTTAAAAATTATATAAACTCTCATAAAAATTGAGCTTTCTGTTCAATTATTAATGTATACTTGATTGCATTTTTAAATTTTTGCTTCATTTTCAGCAAATCAAATGAATTAGGACTGGCCAGCTTTGAACACAGCCCTTTCCTCTGTAAGTCTCTGATAAACTACGCCAATTTTATTATCCCTTAAAATACTCTCAATTGGCCTAGGAGGAGGCTTGCATCTCATTCTGTCTAACAAACTGAATGCAAGCATGTTGAGGAAAGAAATGTTAAATCTTTCAATTCAGTGCTGGAAAAATACTTAAAAAGTCCCAAACCTGGGATGTATGTCCCCTCTTTGGTACCAAGTATGATGACTAACTGGTCCATTTCTCAGTACAGCTTTCTGTGAAGTTCAATTCCAAACTGTCATGAGCCAATCACCAGAAAGATGATTTAATCATTAGAAGTGTTCATATTTGGTTAAGTAAGTTACATATTTGCCAGTTAGGAAAATCAGTCTGTTCATTTTATGTTGAACTCTTTTAAAAAGAAGACATACTATTAAGTACTGGCTACTTATAATCATACACATGACATAATACCCTTTATTTATTAAGGTCAATTCTGCCCTTCCTTTTTATAGTTCACTACATTTTCTCCTATTGCCACAGTTTTATTTGGCAATACCTTAATTTTCAGAATTTCCAAACCACGGATATAATTGGAAATGTCACGTAGAATACAGTTCCTAGTGTTTTGTCATATGACACTCTTTGTACAGGAAGTTAACACTATCCACCGAGAAAGTGTTTCCTGGATGCCTGGAGACCTCAGCGCCATGAAGGCAGCAAAGAAATAAACAACATGGTCTTTGGCTTTGAGGATTATATGGTTTAGTTGGAAAAATTTATCTGATGAGGGTAAATGAACTAGAAAATTGATTAGTAAGTATGGTCAGCATAGAGATAAAGATTCACGGACAAGTGAGGATTTGAGGGGCCCTACTAGAGCCAGTTAGGTCTATTGGGGTCACTTGGGAGAAACGAGGAATCAGTTTGACATTTTTATGTGGGGTTGATTTATGGAGCATCCAGTTAGTGAAGAAGCAACCACTTCACCTACTCTCCTGGCCTTGGCTTTCTTTTGCTCTCACACCTACATTATCTTTCATGATATAACATTTTTTTTTCCAGTTTACAATGATTCTCTCCCCTCCTTAACTATCCCCCCCCTGTCCATCCAGATGGATGGGTTAATTCCTAGGAGCCATGTCTGTACAATGTGGTTCAACTCTAAGGGCAGTTGACTGTAGCTGCAGATGGCTCATTCTTGCTAGAACGGAGATGCCACTCCAAGAATATGGAATTGAGACTAAAAGGGGTTGAATCCATCTCTCTCTTTCTTCATGGGGCTGGAACTGTGACATGGGATCCTGGGAGCCAGGGGATGTCATCTTGCGTCTGCCACATGGAATAGCTAGCCGAGAAGTCTATTCTTCCTCAGAAAAGGTAGTGGCAGACACACAGAGAGAAGCGGAGACATGTCGCAGAGCAGCCACAGTTCCCGACGGCCTTTCAATCCTCACGTCCACTGCTGACCCAGCTACATGTCTGCTCTTGGATCCTGAGATGCTCTCTGCCTTTTACAATCAATCCCTTCTTTTGGCTTAAGCTATCTTGGGTTAGGTTCCTATTATTAGAAACCCAAAGACTCTGAACACAGTGATGAACAAACAGATGTACTAAGTCCTGCTGTCCTTTACTTTTATGCTTGCTCTCAGCTCGCTCTCTCAGGACAGGGTTTCTTTCACTTGCCTTAGTGTGAGTATACTGCTGTTTCACATATCCGAGTGGCATGGTCTCCACAACACCCCCTCTGCCCCTTCCCCCACACCCCTGCCCAGCTTCCTTTGATTTTAATTTTTGTTCCTGAATGAAATGCTAACAAAGAAACACAGAAAGGCTGGGAGTATAATTATACATGCCGGCAGCTTATGAATAGATAATGGGTTCCTTAGCCCACATCTCCCAGGATCTGTGATGTAAAGAGATAGGAAACAAGAAGGTTTAAAAATGAATATGCTATTGAGATCCTTTTACGGTAGGGCTACTCTATGTAGCCACATGAGATAAGGTCGCTCCCTGCTTAAGGGACCCTCAGCAGCTCCAGGGCCAGCTGTGCCCCTTACTCCCTGTTCCTTGTGGCCTCAGCCCCAGTAGGCTCTGACTGATGTATGTAAAGTCCCTGCTGCCAGAAATGATGACTTGAACAGGTCACTCCTCGGACTAGAAAATCACAACCTGGGTTCTTCAGAGAGAAGCCCCTTCCAGCTGACCGTATCTACACAGAGAGCAGGTGGAGAAGCCTGAATGCTCAGAAGCCCTGAAGGGACCCCTAAAGGCAAACAAGCAAACTCTAAGCCAGCTAGCTGACAACTGTCAACACAGCCGCAGTTTGATCTAACAGCTAAACTAAAAATAATCTGACACTTCACCACAGCATACTGGCCTGGCTCTGATGTGCAGAGCAAAGGCTGAGACACAGGCTGCTGCAGCATTTCCAGCAATTTAATAATGACGTCATGAGGGATTCATAGATTTGAATGAGAAGATCACCCAGGAAGGCAGCTCCTTAGTGCTCAGTTGATTAGGCTGATGCTTTGTCTCTCTTTTAACAGCAATTTGTTTGGTCTCTTTAGAAGCAGCATACAGAGGGGGTCAGGTGTGCTGTTGGCTTCTTTCTGATGGTACTTGGTGATTATGCTCCTTGGATATCTTACTGGCACTACTGATAGGTCTTGCTCATACTTTGTGTAACCCTTCACTAGACAAGGAGATCCTTGAGGGCAAGAATCATGTCTTCATCTGTATCCATCTCTCTGTCTCTAGTACCTAACAAGGCCTGGCAGTTTAGAACACTCTTAGGAAAATATTTATTAGACTAGAGGCCCGATGCATGAAGATTCGTGCAAGAATGAGCCTTCCTTCCCTTGGCTGCCAGCACCGCCTTCGCTCAGGCCGGAGCCGCCTTTCTGCCTTCCCATGCTTCCCAGAGGCCTGGAGCAGCTGGGGTGGTGCAGAACGCCTGTGTTGTCGCCATGGCGAAGAAGCAAGCATCCCGCCCCGCCCCCCGCCGCTTGGTGCCTGTGTATGCAAATTAACCTGCCAGCTTTTGTTGGATTAAGTTGCATACCCACTCCTGATTGGCTGGTGGGCATTGTGAAGGTATGGTCAATTTGCATCTTTCTCTTTTATTAGTGTAGATAAATGAACAACTGAAGAAAAGCAAAAGTACAACTTTGGGAGGAGGGTTTTAGGAAGTTTCTTGAAGGATATATGATTGGTCTGAGTCTTCCAGGAACTATAAATTCACTGCAGTTAGTAAAACAGTGAGGTAGAGAGGAGGAGATTGAATGTTCCAGGCATTTGAAATTCCCACCAAGGAATGAAGTGGTTCAGTATAACATATGGGCAAAAGGAAGGGGATGAAGCTGAAAGATGGGTACGGTCCAGAAGAACCTTGCATACTCTGCCAAAGAATTTGAATTTTATAATGTGATACATCACATAAGCAAAGTGAAGGATAAAAGTGATAAGATCACACCAATAGACGCATAAAAAACATTTGACATAACCCAATATCTATTGATAAAAACTCTCAGCAAAGTGAGGATTGGGGAACATACCTCAACATAACAAAGGCCATACTGGTATATGATAAACCCACAGCTAAGGTCATACTCAATAGTGAAAAGCTAAAAGCAGCTGATCAATGATTCTCTCTCTTTTTCTTTAAGATCAGGACTAAGATAAGAAGGCCCACTTTTACTACTTTTATTCAACATAGGCATGGAAGTCCTGACCACAGCAATCAGACAAGAAAAAGAAATAAAAAGCATCTGCATTGGAAAGGAAGAAATAAAACTGTCATCATCTGCAGATGACATAATATTATATTTGGAGAGAACCCTAAAGATTCCACCCCAAAACTACTAGAACTAATAACTGAATTCAGTAAAGTAGCAAGATGTAAAATTAATATTCAGAAATTGATTGTATTTTATACACTAATAAAAACCAATCAGAAAGAAAAAGAAAACAATCCCATTTACAATTTCATCAAAAGAATAAAAATACCTAGGAATAAATTTAACTAAGGAGGTAAAAGACTTGTACTTGGAAAGACATTGAAAACGGTGAAAGGGATTAATAAGAAGCACAAATTGAAAGTCACAAAAACAGTCATTGGGATGTAAAGCACAGCATAGGGAATATAGCCAATAGTATTATAATAACTATGTATGGTGCTAGATGGGTACTAGAATTATGGGGGTGATCACATCCTAAGGTATGCAAATGTCTAATCACTATGTTGAACATCTGAAACTAATATAATATTGTATGGCAACTGTAATTGATAAATAAGTTTTTAAAAAAGAGTTTGAATTTTATTTTTCAGGTGATAGCAATCACAAAAAGATTTTCAGTAGGAGGGGAATATAATGAGATTTCTTATAGAAATTTTTCTTTGGCAACAACATGGAGGGTAATTGAGATGAAATTTCAGAAATCAGCTTAGAACAGTGGTTCTCAACCTTGGCTGCACATTAGAATCACCTGGGAATCTTTTTAAAATCCTGATTTCCGGGCCTCATCCTCCAGAAATTCTGTTTCTTTGTTACTAATGTTGTGGCCCCACCCCATAACAAAGAAACAGAATTTCTGGAGGATGAGGCCCAGAAATCAGGATTTTAAAAAGATTCCCAGGTGATTCTAATGTGCAGCCAAGGTTGAGAACCACTGGCTTAGAAGAAACCCTTGCAGTTAATAGTTCAGGTGGGAATTTTAAAGGTCTGACCTTTGACTGAAAAGGCCTATATCTTCTTCTTCCTCCCACTGTCAGCTTTTCATCACCAGCAACACTATCAGAACCTCCTTCAGGAGCCAGGCCTGGGGATGCTGAGTAGTAAGAGAAAATGCTAACCACAATAGTTCTTCACCAACACTTTCATCTTAGTTGGGCCACCCCAAAAGACAAAGTGGACTTTTCCAGAAGGTCTATGAGCAGAAACCGACCCCCAACCCACACACACAAAAAGAACTGCAAAATTCCCCCTTTAAAAAAAATGATTTTTTTAAATATTATTTTTATTGATTTCAGAGAGAAAGGGAGAGGAAGAGAGAGCTAGAAACATCAATGATGAGAGAGAATCATTGATCAGCTGCCTTCTGTACACCTCCTACTGGGGATCGAGCCCACAACCCAGGCACATGCCCTTGAATGGAATCAAACCTGGGGTCCACAGGCTG
The DNA here is from genome assembly GCF_014108235.1 of Myotis myotis. Lineage (NCBI taxonomy): Eukaryota > Metazoa > Chordata > Mammalia > Chiroptera > Vespertilionidae > Myotis > Myotis myotis. Next base: position 185,884,850 of record NW_023416313.1, on the reverse strand, counting down.
ACGCTCTACCCACGGAGCCAAACTGGCTAGGGCTGCAAAATTCCTTTTGATGCCACAATCCTTGGGCACCTCACTTCTCTCAGCAACGATTGTGCCCACCCACCACATTGTACTTTTTCAGCAAGGGAGTGTACAAGAAGAGGCAAAGGGAAAAGAGGAGAAGAGGAAGGTGGTAGAGGAGCGAGGCAGATGGGGAAGGCCCTTTCTTTACCTCATTTGTGAATAAAGAAGAAGAATGAAAGCTGTTACAAGAAGAGTAGAAGCTGTTTACATCTTGTGGCCCATTAGCAGGACTCAGATTTTACAAGGAGATTTAGGATAGATGGAAAAGCTTATTCAAGGGAAAGATCAGCTCTCCCTCCACTCTCTGGCACAAATCTGATGGGAGTTAAAAGGAGCTAATCCCTTTCCCTAGGACCCGGGTCCTCAGCCTCAGCTATACAATGATATTAACTATTAACCAATAACTAAAAAAATATGCTCATGCCTGAATCATACCCCAAGAGATTCTAATTGAATTGGTCTAGAATGTGGTCTTGGAACTGGTCCGTTTATAGAATTCCCTGGGTGATGTGAATGTACAGATGAGCTGAGAACCATTGCTCCAGGGGCCACCAAGTTTTCTGTAAAAGGCCAGAGAGTAAACATATTATGCTTTGTGGGCCACATGGTCTTTGTTGCAACTACTCTACTCTGCTGTTTTAGTGTGAAAGTAGCCATAGACAATATGTCAATGAATGGGCCCAGCTGTGTTCTTATAAAACTTTATTTATAAAAATAGGCAGTAGGGTGAATCTGGCTCATGAGCCATAATTGATTGCTCCTTATTCTAGAAACACACTCCAAAGGAAGTAAGTCAGAAATAGAGAAAATAGGAAAAAAATATGCTAGTTTATAAAAAAGGCATTTGGAAGAATGCCTAGTTTTATTTTAGTACAATAAGATATGTTTCTGAGGTCCATTTCATAAAATGCTTGGGTCTTCTGAGGAAATGAAGTTTTGGTAGTTGACAAAAATTCACTTTACCAACCCTGCAGTAGCTATCTGTTAATAATGACACTGTGTCGGTCAATTTTACATTTAAAATCTGATAACAAAGAGTTCGAATTTAAAGTCTCGGTTCCATATGAGTTAGGCCCAACTTAAGGCAAAGTGTCAGGTTAGATATGGGGAGTAAAAGAAAGAAGAAAAAAAATAGACTATTAACTTCCATTAAGCCTTTATGCTGTTTGACTTCTTAGGGAGATCATGTACGATGGATTAAAACAATACAATAATGACCTACAATGGTGAATTAGAAGAATTAGACATGAAAGATGAACAACTTAAACTTAGAACTTAAATCAAGACAGAAAAAAATTAAAACCCTGATAAGAAGAGAGTCCTACAAGGTCAGGGAGGTGGGCTGGTGGACTGTGTTCTCCAATTTCCTTGGCTAAAATTCAGTTAGGAGCCTTTTATTTCTGTTTTGTTTGGTTGTTATTGTTTTGTTTTTAATTCTACATGCATAGCCAATTTTAATTTATACTATTGGATTATGCTGGAGAAATCTAGAGAAAGCAGACATTAGAAAAATGAACTTTTGCCTAATTATGAAGTTTCTCTTCCATCCTCACTGGTTTCATCACTCTCTATGGAAAAAGTAGTAAATGATAGGTTGCTGCCAAGCATGCTCCTTGTAGTCAGGGCTCGATGAGCGGTGTGGGTTATGTTGTCCTTACCTTTATCCTGTCGATGTTGGCTTCCATCTTCAGCTGTTCCACCAGCTTCCTGGCTTGTGCTATGCTCGCAGTGTTGTTGCTAGCCATTGGAGTGCCGGGTGGGTTTTTCAGACACCCTGAGAAAGAAAACGAGGAAGAAGAATGTATCAGAGAAGTCAGGAACTGCCAAATGCACAAGTTCATCAGAACCGAGGGATCTCAAAAGAGTGGCTGGAGCCAGGCCTGGCTAATCCAGCCCTCTCTCTCTTCAGTCCAGCTCTGCCTCAGACTGTCAGGTAGACCAGAATATGGAGTTTGCTTTTCCAACTCCCCTGACCTTCTGCCCTTCCGTCCTTATTTAGGGGCAAAAAATGAAGTTGGTTACCGAGTCAGCCCTAATAAGATGTGCTGCCACATTAATAAAGCAAGTTATTAACATGATCATAGTTTATTAAATAACTTCAAAATAATAAGGGTGAGTGTACACATTGTTACTGTTGTTATTTATAGGGTACGACTATTGTCAGATACTGTGGTAAGTGCCCTGGGAGGATGAGTGAAAGTCAGGTGGAGAGAGGAATGGGAAATTATGTAATCCTTCAGGACCAAAGACACCGAATTTACCATGTTTCCTTAACGGGCTCAAACACCAACTTTTTGGTTGACTCTAACCACCTGGGCCTATTAAACTGCAGAGACACTGCAATGGGAGGTGTGGCTTTGCAGTGTCACTGATCAGCATTGTTTCAAATAGTCACTTCTCTTCACTCTGTCTGACAGATGGCGTTCTTCACAACTACCCACTTTCCTCACACTTCTTCAGAAACACATCTATAATGACCAGGGGGAGGGATTGCCAGGTCTAAATGGCTAATTATGTCAATGGGTTCACGAATGGCATTCGAAATAAAGTATAACAGACATTACCTTTAAAAATGTGAAAATAGAAGACAAGTGTTTAGAGAGCTCCGCTCTGCATCTATGTAGCTTGGGAGATGGCTTCTTTGCCCAGGCTCTGCCAGACCCCCTCCTATCCTTGGCCCACCCCCTTCCACTTCTTATCCCAATTTCATTTTTCTTCTAATTCTTTCTTGGCCCACCGTCTCACTTTATTCTTGTCGTTCATCTCGGAATGCCTCCTATTCTATTTTCAGTGCCCATTTTCCCCGCCTTCTGACCAGGTCTCGCTTCTGCCAAAGTGCTATGTGCTATTTCAGGACCATCTGTGTAAATGCGCCCCTTGGGGTCACCGACCCCCAATAATGACGCACTGTCTGCAATTTCACTAGCCCTGCTGAGAGCTGCATGACTCAAGAAACGCGAAGCATCACAACACTGCTGCAGTCAACATGAGTTGAAGCTTGTTCTGAAGACATTATTTTAAAAACCGTGACTTCTGCTAGCTTTGGGGAATATTTTTATCTACAGATAAAGTAGGATCAGGTTACCATCTAAAAAAGGAAAGAGCACTTGTATGCATGCATATTAGCATAACCAGTGGACACAGACACTGGGGCCGTGGGGGCTTGCCTGGGGTGGGAATGGCTGGGGAGGGGGCGTCAAGCAGGGAAAAAGGAGACATATGTAGAACTTTAGACAATAAATAAAAAAAGAAAAAAAGAAAGAAGAAGGTAGTTCACAGAACAGCTACAGCAGATGATAAAAACTTCAGTTCCCCTTGCTATTTTATAAAGAACACTGAAAAATAAACTGGAAGATAAGTTAACTGTTTTCTCAATTTATTTTCAAAGGGTTTGGAGAGAATAAAGTGGGAAGGAAGATGCAAGGAATTTTAAAGCCACCAAGATCTCTGACTCTGCTTTCATATGCTTGAAGACCAAGAAACATGTAAAAACAAACACAAAAATAAATAAAAGGAGGCTTTAACAACTGTGATTTCATCAGCATGGTTAGGGATCCAACGATCTTAGTGCTACAGAGAAATTAAGTATATGCCCCTAAATCAAACAAACATCTCACCAGTTTGCAAAACCTTACAGGGCCAAGATGGAATACTGACTTACCCAGCAGAGTGGCCTAACTCTTCCATTCATCCAGAGTTGGAAGCAGCCATGATCTACAAGCCCCTGGACACTGTTTTGTGAAGCCAAACTAAAATTTATCACACGAAAATACAGACTAGAATACAGACCATCACAGAATTACCAAATCCTCATGGGGCCTGAGGGAGCTTTGAAATTCTGGTCAGCTATTCTTCTGCCCTTGAATATAAATGAGATCAGAAAGATCACAGCTTGCTTCCAAATACTCCTTCTTGTTCTTCATTATATATAGTTTTTTTTTTTTTTTTTTTTTTTACAGAGATCCCCCTCCTCCCACCTCCCACCGGAATCCTGAATTTTAACTGGGCATATTAAGCTCAAAGATACATTCCCCAGCCTCCCTTGCATCTCAGTCTAGTTAAATGACTTAAGTTTTGCCAAATGAGATATAAGCAGAAGTATCCTTGAAGAAAGGGGTATAACCTTTGCCTCCCCTTCCTCCTGCCACTGGCCTGGAGGGTAGTCATGTTGACCATAGAGCTCCATCTTGAACCTCTAGGCTACACTCCAGGGTGAGCAGGGAGGAGCTGGGTCCTTACTGACATGGTAGAGCCACCAGACCAGTTGCGAACTGGTTACCATCTATGTGAAGAGAAATGAGCACTGATCTTGTTTCCATCACCATTATTAAGGGTTTCTCTGCTATTGGCTAACAGACCTGCCATTAACTGAGTACATAACCCATTCTTTTCATTTGACTATCTAAGAAAGTCTATGTCTTAATGCCTGCTCATGTTCCTGGGAAAGCTGTGGATGTCCTGAGGAGACTGAGCTAGAAAGTCTATTGCTCTTGTAATACATTCCTATATATTAAGTAACGTAAATAATAGAAGTTTATTATCCTGCAGTTTTGGAGGTCAGGGATCTTAAATAGGTCTCCCTGGGCTCAATTCTAGGTGCTGGCAGAGCTGCATTTTTTTCTGGAGGCTCTGAGGAAAAAGCTCTTTCTTTTCCTTTTCTAGCTTCTGGAAGCTGCCAGCATTCCTTGGCTCTTGACCTTTTTCCCCATCTTCAAAGCCAGTGATTGTGAGTTGAGTCCTTCTCATGTCATATCACCATAATATCTTCTCCAGTCACATTTCCCTTTGACTCTCTTCTGCCCCCTAACTACATTGGGCCCACCCAGATGATCCAGGGTAATCTCCTGATCTTTAGGTCAGCTGATTAGTAACCTTAATTCCATATGCAACATTATTTCCCCTTTGCCATGTAACAACATATTCACAGGTTCCAGGAATGGGGACATGGACATCTTTGGGGGCCTTTATCCTTCTTACCATAGAAGGAGACCTCTGTGCAGGCAGAGAAGGGAAGTAGGAAGGTTGGGGTTGAGATGGGAAAAGAAGAAGAATGGGCAGGATGCCAGTCTAGACATGCTGGGAGAGAACATGGTGGAAATCGAAATGGACTTAAGTTTTAAGAGAAAAAATAAACATAGGCTTTGATTTGTGCTCCTTGTTTTAGGAAGATACATCCTGAATGTTCTTGTTTTACCATATGACCCAACAGAGGTCTAGCGCCCCTTTGAGAATCGCTTTGCACATTCTCCTTTTTCACATCCAGCTGCTTTCCCATAAAAGCACTGACAAAATTCCGTGCCCCCCGCCCCCCCCCACCCCCCCGAAGACTGAAAACTGTGGAGTCCTAGGCCAGTGTTCCAAAGAAGTATGTGTTTTCCTAGAAAGTGGCTGTGGTAAATAAGAAAAGTTGGCCTATCGTTTAAGCTTGAGGCATTTGGACAAAACATTTTATACTTACACACACACACACACACACACACACACTCTTTTCATCCTATAAAACTGAAACTCAATAAACAATAACTCCCATTCTTTTCTCCCTTCAGCCCTGAAAAACACTATTCTACATTCTGTTTCTGTGGTTTTGGCTATTCTAGATACCTCATGGAGGTAAAATCATACACTTTTGTCTTCCCGTGACTGGCTCTGACTCTCTTCATGTCCTCCAAGTTCATTCATGTTGTAGCATGTGTCAGAATTTCCTTCTGTTTTAAGGATGAATATTTCATTGTATCTATATAGCATATTTTGCTTATCCATCTATCTGTTGATGGATACCTGGGTCACTTCCATGTTTTAGCTACTGTGAATAGCACCTCTATGAACATGGATATATAAATATCTTTCCATGACCCTACTTTTGGTTCTTTTGGGTATATCCCCAGAAGTGGAATTGCTGGATTATATGTAAATCTATTTATTTTTTTATTTTTTGAGGAACAGCCATACTGTTTTCCACAGTGGCCGTACCATCCATATAAAAAAAGGGTAATATGCAAATTGACCCTAATGGTGGAACTACCAGGACTGCCCCTTGGTGGTCAGTGTGCTCCCACAGGGGGAGCTCTGCTCAGCCACAAGCCAGGCTGATGGCTGCTAGCACAGCAGCAGTGGTGGGAGCCTCTCCTGCCTTCTCAGCAGCACTAAGGATGTCCAACTGAGAGAGGGCGCAGGCTGGGCTGAGGAACCCCCTCCCCCCAACTGCATGAATTTTCATGCACTGGGCCTCTCGTTTTACATGCTTATAAAAAGTACACAAGGGTTCCAATTTTTCTTTATCCTCACCAACACTTGTTATTTTCTGTTTGTTTGTTTTTTTGATAGTAGTCACCCTAATAAGTGAGAGGTGGTTTCTCTTTGTGGTTTGATTTTTATTCCATAATGATTAGTGATATTGAGCTTCTTTCCCTATACTTACCAACCACTTGTATATCTTCTTTGGAGAAATGTCTATTCAGATCCTTTGCCCATTTTTGAAATAGTGTTTTTGTTGTTGAGTTTTAGTAGTTCTCTATCTATTCTGAATATTAATCTCTTATCAGATATATGGTTTATATTTTCTCCCATTCTATGAATTGACTTTTCACTTTGTTAATAGTATGCTTCGATGCATACAGCTTTTAATTTTCATGAAGTCCAATTTGTCTATTTTCCTTTTGTTGCTTGTGCCTTTGTTGTCATATCCAGGAAATCATCACCAAATCCAATGTTGTGAAGCTTTTCCCTATGTTTTCTTCAGAGTTTTATAGTTTTAGCTCTTACATTTAGGTCTTTGATACATTTTGAGCTAATTTTTTATATATAGGGTTAAGTAATGGTACAATACCTTTCTTTTGCATGTGGATATCTAGTTTTCCCAGCACTATTTGTTGAAAAAACTGTCTTTTCCCTATTAAGTGGTCTTGCTACCCTTGTTGAAAATCATTTGACCATATGTGTGAGGGTTCCTTCCTGTGCTCTCTATTCTATTCCTAAATTAATTCTATTCTCAGTTAATTTCTAAGTATTTTATTTTTTTGACACTATTGTAAATGGAATTTTTCAATTATTATCCTTTCCAGATTGCTCATTGTTAGTGTATAGAAATGCTACATGACTATTTTTTTAATGGGGAGGAGGCAGCCTTTTGTCTTTCAATGCTACCTGAGTTGAGAGTAACTGCATGCTGTGAGAAGTGTTGTTGAGCAAAGGGTCCTGTACCTTGTGAACATAATGGGACCCAGAAAAGTGTTGACAGAGCCCTGTTAGAGGCTTAGGCAGTTTCAACAGGGAAGCAGATGCACATCAGATATTCTTGGCGAATGTTCCTGTTTCATTTTACATGTAACCCAAATTGGGCAGAAATGACTTTTTTTTTTTTTTTATAAGAGAGAAGGAAATTGTTCGAAGACACCAACTAAAATAGCTAAAAGGAAAAGTAAAATTCTGCCTAAAAGATCAGTCAGATAAAGCTTTAAAACACACATACCTCTTAAAAACAACTAAAAGCTTTTGGTTAAAAATAGAGGGAGATTCATCTCTATGCCTTGCTCCTCTTGCACCCCATCAGCCCAGTCTTGGACTGCCTTGTGATGCACTGGAGGTTACCTTTGCCGAAGCCCAGCCTGGCCCTGGAGCCATCAGAGGGCCACTCCAGAGATTCACCCAGCGGTGGACTCTACTTCTCCTCAAAATCGGTGGAGCAGAAGGAAATTGAGTCCGAATCTGGTTCTCTTGGGGGAAACTCTGAATTCCTGAGGTCATTTCTGGGAGTCAGCTGGGTTGATGAGCAAAGGTTGGGTAGTGTAGCTGGAGTGACACTCTTTGGTCCATCAAGCTGTTCTGAGCCCAGCAACTGGTAGCACTGTCAAGTGTTGTATCACCTGGCAATCAAGTTACGGCATAGAACACGGGTGGCCACACATCTCTAAGTTTGAATTAGAGGATATGATACTGCACACCAATTCTTTCAGAATTCTATAGCCAAAAGCTCTTTTTAAAATTCTAATAATTTACCCTCTGGAATTTCCAAATAGGATTCAACCTATTCTCCAAGCCTCACTAGATTCATGGCAGTGGTTCTCAGTCAGCGGAGGTACCACCCCTTCAGAGGCATTTGGAAATGTGTGGGGTGGTCTGGGTTACGATAATAACTAGAGATGCTGCTGGCATTTAGGGAGCAGAGGCAGAAGCTCTCGTGCCCTGCAGAGTGCCAGGCAACAATGACATGGGCTGCTCAAAAGGCCCATGCTACTCTCGATGGGAAAGGACGCTGACAAAGCAGCCACAGAGAGAGCCATGCATGAAAAATCCGCTCAAAGAAAGTACTCCGCGAGGAAAGTTGCAACTAACTGGGCTTTTATACTTGTGTCTTATGATCCCTATTACCGTTCCAGCGATGAATAAGTGTTACGTGCTCTTAATTCTCATTAGCATTATGCTTTATGGATGTTTGATTCCTGTTTATTTAAAAGAGAACAGTCAGAGGGCAGGCAGGGGAGGGTGGGTGGGAAGAGATCAATCAGTGAACTTGCATGCATATATGTATATCCTGTGGACACAGACAACGGGGTGGTGAGAGCCTGGGGGAGGAGGGACGGAGTAGGCTGGAAGAGGTTAATGGGGGGAAAAGGAGGAACTATGTGATACCTTCAACAATAAAGATTAAAAATAAAATAATAATAATAAAAGAAGAGAACAGTCTCTTTCTTGCAATGTGCTGGTAGAATGAGATTATGCTGGGTTTTATCTGCCGGTGAGCAAAAAGAATACAAATGACAAAACCCCCTAGAACAATAATAAAGCTTGTGTAGGACAGATTGGCAGGACTCCGCAAGAATGTCCTAATTATCCCACCTGAATTCCAAACCCAAGAATAATACAGAAGGCATTTTTGTTTTTGTTTTCAGCTGATGAGAGGAACACCCCCACCCCCACCCCCATCCCCACCCCAGCAATAGGAGAGAGAGGCCTGTCATGGACTAATAACCATTCGATGAGCTTTCTTTTTCTAATGATACATCCAGCATTTAAGTTTCTTTCAGGAGGAACTTTTCTGTTAAGAAAACACACATTTTCTTGCCACTTAGGCTTAGGAATAAACACACAACCCTTTATTTCTGTGACACGAAGATAAATAAATGTGTTGCTAATGGGGTTTTTGCCTTAGAGAGTGTAGTTAATTGTGGAGGATCCCATTCTTTTAATACTCTAGTGGTGTTCTTTAAGTCAGGCAGCCTGGCACCCAGCAGGCTTCCCTATGGCCTTTCATTTTAATTATAACTGTGTGTTTCTCAGAACTGTGTTTTGATATTTGCAGTAGGTGCTAAGGCGGTTTGATTTATTTGTTTTGTGTATTTACAGGTTCAGATTACATTGGCAATAACACAAACGATTTTAGGTCTAGAAAACAAATGAGAGGTTTATAGTCTCTCAGCCACCTGGTGATACCTTTAGGATTCTCATCTGTCAGTTAGCCCTTTCATTCATTGGTGAGGGCTTTTGAATTAGAGGACTAATTTCAAACGATTCTAATTAAAAATATTTCTGAGCTTCGACATTAGTCGCCTAGATAGATATCTTTGTTACCTGTTCACACCACAACCCAAGTTCAGCTTCGTCATTTTGTCACTGATCTGTTTTGATCCCTACACTAATTTATTCTGCAGCAAGCAAGGGCAGCCTCACGAATTGATTAGATTACGCCTACAAAGGGTACAGTTAATATCCATTCCTGCGAAGGGCTTTAACAGTCAGAACGCCAGTGAATGTATGCATAGCAGCTGCAGTGTGAAGAATAATAATCGTAGGATAGGCTGCCAGGCTTCAGCGTAGCTCTTTGTCAGGCATCTCTCTGTTACCAGTTGGCCACTTTGACTTGATACCGAAATAGCACATTTCAATCTGTACTAATAAGCACACACTAATTTCTTTTTGGTGCTTCAGCCACTAGGGATATTTTCAATCAATAAGGGATTTGTTTGTGAAGCGTGTTGCTGCTCCCTCAACACTTCCAGGCCCCAGAGTCTCAGGGTTGGAGTCCACCTTGGACGCTCACTCTTTCCCAATTATGTTTTAAAAATCGGAAACGTCATTAAGATATCTTTTGGGGGTCACCATGCGCTGGTCTCCTCCCTTGCCTTCGCTTATATTTGAGCAGCAGTATGGAGACTGGAGGAGGAGAATGAAAACAGATGAGAATGGGACAAGTGGGGGGACAGTGGGGGGGGGGTAGAGAATATCCACACAGACTTAGGCATAGAGGAGCTTGGTGATAATAGGTATGAAATGATACTGAACTCCACTGGGTGCTGACTGATATTTGAAGAGGAGGGGGGGGTGGGGGGAGGAGAGGGGAAAGGAGGGGAGAGGAGCGGGTCCAGGGAGATGAAGGAGGCACCAGAAAATATCCTCCCCTGGGAAGCCTCAGGGAGTTCACAGGCAGCCAGGATGAGAGAGCTGGACAACACAAGCTGGCGAAGGGGAAAGATGGATTTGTAAACAAATCAAAACAGGGGCCTTCTAAGTACCTCCCCACCTCCCCCATTTTTTAGTGCTTCTCATTTCCGGGAATTCAATTTTACAGGCCAAAAGCTCTGTTCTTTCACCAGAGGGCCAGAAACTCATATTAAAAATGAACATTAGCTTGCAAACCAAGAGCTTGCCGTGTGCCAGGAAGTGGGCCAAGTGCTTTAAAGCATTATCCTATTTAACCCTCACAATTCCAGGGCAGCAAGTAACCACCGCGTCCCTGGTTGGAGGAAACTGAGGTTTAGATGAAGTCAGAACATTAGTGTTTCTGAATCATGCTCCCCAGAGAAAGGTTTCCTTCCAGCCCTCTCCATTCACATTTTTAGAGGCAGCAGACCGATCCTAATCTGGGGACTATGGTATATGTTTGGCCATTTCACAAACATAATAGCAAATTTTACCGTCTTTGTAGCTCAGGGAGAGCAAGTGGGAATGAGGGCTAGTGTGCCAATAGGGAAGGAAAATCAGTTGACATCAACCTCAAGTCCACTCTGTACTATTTCTGTGAGGGTTTGCTGGGATATGGCCACTTGCCCAACAGAAGAAAGACAAGATCCCATCTGATTTCTCTCAAATCAGCATGGGAGCCATCAATGGCGTGTAGGTGGAGAGTAAGACACAGCACAGCTCCCCCATCCCACTGGGCTGCCGGAAACCATGGTTAGAGACGGCAGGTCTCTGCTTTCCAGCAAGCTGCTGCTTCTGAAACAGCTTCTCTGTGAGACACAGCCTTCCTCTTGGAGAGAGCATCCTTGGTTAGCTGCTCTTAACGACCTTGACAAAACCACATCCCTCGAACAATGTTGACTCAAAGTCATGGATTTTACAGATTATGTAAAATGAAACAGGAATGAACAGGCCATGTTGCAACTTAAAAATGACACATAAGCTTTTCATTTTTATCTGGGCCTTGGATAAGGAAACGGCTTGTTATCCACACATGGGGCTGGCATTCTTGGGTGTTAAATGGGCTTTGTTCACATCAAGGAAAAAGGATGAGTATTTTGTATGGCATATGTTGGATTTTTCTCTTGCTTTTCTTTTTTTCTTTTTGTAAATATGGAAGCCCAGACCATGAACCAGTAGGATTCCAACAAAAGAGAAATAATGAGCTTGTTTCCATAGAAATGGCTCTGTTAACCTCCTGATGCCTAATGCTCTGCAACAGCAGGCAACGGGGATCTGACAGGCTGCGGTCTTCTGCATCCCTGTAGGACATTATCTATTGGTTAATGAATTTCTTAAAAAAACAACAAGGACCTACTGCTTCAATTCTAAATTCTCAGTAGGTCTCAAGGTGTAGACAACCCCCGGAGTTTGTCCACGCTTCCCTGCCACTGTTCCAATGGCCCCTGAGGCTTACAAAATGGTAACACCGGAAGTCCTTTGATTGAGCTCCTCAGCACAGCGCCCCCCTCGGGCCTCCACCCCCCAGTAAGAGCCGGACCTCCTCCATTCAGGTTTGGTTTTACCACTGTGTTGTCTGGGGATATTCCCCGTGATACAACTGACGGGTTGCACAAGAGGAAGAAACAGGCACTAGGTGAGAGAAGATCTGAATTCTAGTGTATTCTGACATTCTCAAGCTGCTTTACAGTGGGAAAATCACTTAATCTTTCTGGAGTTCAGTGGCTCAGTCGTAAACTAGAAATAACAACTGCAGGATTGCATGAGTGTGCTTCATGCTTGTAACAGCGTGTTATAACTAATGGAGTGCTACACAAGAAGCAGGCATGAATAGAGAATGACCACTACTATTTACTGAGCAACTACTACGCACTGTGACCCAAGAATATGACATACATAACCTCCAATGCTCACAACAAGGAACCCAGGAAAGGAGTAAGGGACTAAGGCAGTGATGGCGAACCTTTGGAGCTCGGCGTGTCAGCATTTTGAAAAAACCTAACTTAATCTGGTGCCGTGTCACATATAGAAATTTTTTGATCTTTGCAACCATAGTAAAACAAAGACTTCTAGTTTTGATATTTATTTTATATATTTAAATGCCAGTTAACAAAGAAAAATCAACCAAAACAATGAGTTTGCGTGTCACCTCTGACACGCGTGTCATAGGTTCGCCATCACTGGACTAAGGCAAAGTGGAAAAACAAACAAACAAACACAAACTATGATGATATCCAACTGTGACTCTGTTAAGTGAGAACTTAATAATAAGCAAGAACTCAAAAAAAAAAAAATCCAAAGGGAAGGAAATCTTTTTGGGGAGGAAGATGAGTAAATCTTTACATTCAATTTTGAACTTTCTGATTTGCCTTGACAATCTATGGAAGAGATGGAAATGATTTGAAAATCAATTATGATTTGGAATTAGCAAACAAGGATTTAGTGAGCGCTTCATGTGTGCGAGTCAGAAGCATATGCCCAGGTTACACACAGGGTTTCTAAGGAAACCAGCCACCGAGCAGATGTGCTACCCCAATCATTCTAGGACGGCACTTTCTTTCATTGGTATCTTCTGGAGGCAAAGGCTCACATCTGCATATAGTAGCTACAGAATAAACCTGCAAGCCTAGCACCTGAGGCTAATTGCCTTCTGCCTCCTCCTCAGGCCGATCTCCTGTATGTAAAGGCCAGCAGAGCATCTGTGCACACACAGCGAGCACTTGCATCAAAATCTCCACTGCCTGCTGCTGCCGGCATCACCCGCCCTAGTCTTCAACCAAGCCAGCCTTGCTCCCTGTTCTCCCGACACAGCTCATGCCCGTGGCGGCCATGATTTTGCCACATATCTCATCCCTCCTGCACGCTTGTAACTGACAGCCCAGCTCCAGCCGCCTCTCGTCCTCTGAGAAACCTGCCCGGCAACGACAGCAGCCTCCTCAGTCCCTCAAGCCCACCCCAGCCCGGGAGCCAGTGCTAGCAGAAAACAAGCCATTCCTCTGCCTATTTTTAAAATTGCATGCCGACTGGTATTATCAATTATTAGTATTCTGTCCAGAGTCCCTCCCATAGATATTTATAAAACGTGCCCTTCTATCCCCCAAATTGCGCTAAATTTTTCTGTCTTCGCTGGTTAGACAGGTCAAGCCAGGCTTTACCCTCGGGCTCCTGTGCGTGCTGCTCCGAGGTCTGCAATGCTCTGCAGGGCTGCATCTTCCCTGGGAGGGGCCGCACACAGCCGCTGCTTCCTCCTGCAGACCTGCGTCAGATGCTGTCTCCTCCTGATCACACTGTCTGAGTGCTGCGTCCGCCCCTGTCATTCCCCAGCACATCGCCCTGTTTATTTCCTTCAATGCATCACAATCACCTGGAGTTACTGAATTCATTTATATATCATCAGTCTCTTTTCTCCTCTAAATGTAAACACGTCAAAGACCTTGTCTGTTGTATTTACAGACAGAGCTCAATATGGATTTTAAACGGATGAAAGTCCTGCGCACCCCGGCACCCAGCCTTGGGTACATATATTACTTAGATGCAGCGGAAAATGTTTGTTACTTCTGGGGGGGGGGGGGGCGCACCTGGCACACAGCGTCAGGCGGGCCCCTCTCTGTAGCCCCACCAGATGTGTCTGGATGCAGACTGCGAACAATGGCTTTGGTTTGGTAGCAAATGTGCTATGAAGCACGTCCCCGCAAAGGGCACCTCCCAGGGTCTAAATCTCCTCTGATCTTCAAGTAGCCCCACATTCTTGGGGCAAAAGATAAGCTTGTGGTTTGCACTGTTTCCCTTTTACCATTTCCAGACTCCTGCAAACAAGGGACACATCCTCAGGTGACCAGATGCATTCTGGGTTGTTTTTGGAAAAATATAAAGCATCAATAGCTTTTCCCAGTTGCAAAGTTACACATATGCTCTGTTTGAAAGCGTACACATCAGTCCAATGTTGAAAGCTCCTCTGTAACGTTGGCCTCCCATCCCCCCTCCCTCCACCAACCTGTGACCACTCATCGCAGACAGAATCCCCCTGTGAGGCCACAGCTCGAAAACACAGCATCGAAGGCCTCCTCTCCCTTCTTTTTTTAAAAAAAAATATATTTTTATTGATTTCAGAGAGGGAGAGAGAGCTAGAAACATCAGTGATGAGGAGAATCATTGATTGGCTGCCTCCTGCACGCCCCCTGGCATGTGCCCTTGACTGGAATCGAACCTGGGACCCTTCAGTCCGCAGGCCGCAGGCCGACGCTCTGTCCCCTGAGCAAAGCCGGCTCGAGTTTGCCTCCTTTTTATTAGTTTAATATCAGGGAAAGCAAAGGCCCATTTCCCCCCAATTCGCTTTTAAAAAGAGTTTTTCTCATAAAACAAATACATAGCCATTACTGGGAAACGGAAAAACACAAGAGATTTAGAAAACAAAAAGCTCCTATAATCCTTCTGATGACAAACAAGTTAATCTTCACAGTAACTTTTCAAGTGCCTTTTGGGTGTGTACTATCATGCTGGGAAGATAACATTAACTAACGTAGATAACCATTTCCTGGGCCCCGCATAAATGTTGGCCTTCTGAGGTGCTTTCTCATTATCCACACTGCAAGATGGGTTCCTCCTCCGCCCAACATTCTGAAGAGAATGGAGTCATCCTAATGTTTCCCATTACTCACGTGTCCATCTTTTAAGTCTATCACATATCTCTGATATGTCA
Source organism: Myotis myotis (assembly GCF_014108235.1). Lineage (NCBI taxonomy): Eukaryota > Metazoa > Chordata > Mammalia > Chiroptera > Vespertilionidae > Myotis > Myotis myotis. The sequence continues at coordinate 185,869,672 of NW_023416313.1, read as the reverse complement.
TACAGAGGCGTTTTGTTATTATTTTAAACAGTGCTGTTTTTTAAAACTGCTGCTCTAGGTGCATAACATAAATTGCCAGGCCAATATCCTTCTGATCATAAGGCGTGAACAGAGAAAAAATGTAAGAAATTAAAGATGAAGAAACGAGGAACACCCCCCCCCCCTTTTTTTTTTACTTTGTCACTGAATAAGGACATAGACAACCACTGCCCACACCGAGTCAGAAGCACCCTGGGTGACAGGAGAGGAGAGGCAAGGAAAGGGCCCTTCTCCACAGGACAGCTGTTTACTTGCCATCTCCAGAGGGTGAAAGGAACTTGTCTGAAATGTGGACTTGGGGAGGTCATCTTACATGTGCTTTTGTAAAGTGAGTTTTGTCTAAGTATAATTTCTATATACACATGAAATGTCACCGTTTTGGTGTGCCGATGACACGGTTTGGTAATTGTGCATATATAGTCCCCAAAGCACTTCCATTGCAGACACTATTTTCAGGAGCTACTTAACCACCTTGGCTGCTCACTGGCTTCCTTTTCTAACCTGCCCTCCTGGAATGAACACCTTTGAGACCAATCCCCAGGTACCTGGCGCAGTTCTGAGAAAGTAAAGACAATGAACTGGACTGAACTTAATTAATACACTCTGGAATTCACAGAGTTATTAAATCTCAGAGTTGAGCAGAACCCAGAAGTTATCTTGCAGAACTACCTAATCACTGATTCAATACCCTTGAATCACTTGTGACACAGGTTTAGAAAATACCTCTCAATGTATAGAGCCCAGAGTGGCACTGTGCTTTATTTAACATTTGGGCCAGTTTGGGCAGCCCCTGAGGGGCTCATGAAAGGAGGCCTCTTCCAGGATAAGAGTTCAGGATTTTTCTAGGAATGAGCAAGTTAGGAAATGGCTCCTCTGCAAATTTATGCCACCAATGCTTGATGAGCAGCTAAATATAAGACATTTGAAACTCACTGAACCAAGATCCTTATTTCACAGATTAAAAAAATTTAAGGGCCAGAGTGATTACATGAATTGCCTTTTAAAAAGGGTCGGGGAGGAGCCAGGTGGAGGTGGGAAAAGGAGAGGGGGAATGAGGGACATATCTCAACAATGAAAAAAAACAAAAACAGAACAGCTATAACCTGGTGTCAGAATCAAGGACTTAAATCCTGGTTCAAAAGTTAGATGCACTTTTCACTGTTTCTTGAGTATTTCTAACATTTTAGTACTCTCTAAATTGGAAGCATTATTAAGGTTCAGGTTCTTACTCAGTTGTTTCCCCCACCCCCAATGTGTGGTCACTACTAGGCAAAACCTCTTAGGAAAATGGGGGGAGGGGAGAAGGGAGTCAATGAAGTCAAAGCCTGCTCTCTCTGCTGACCCCTCCCTACCCTATGCTGATCACTACTCAATAGTGAGACATTCTGATCTACTTAGACTAGAGGAATTGGACTTGATTTTCCCACCTTAGTTATTTTTTGTACTATTTTTGCAAAGAATGTAGATAACCAGCAAATTTGATTACAGTTTCCCTTATTAGTGAGTGAATAGTATTTGCTAAGCAGATCCCTGCACTTTAATAAAATAGGCTCGATGTTGTGTGGAAGGAGAAACAGATAATTATGTAGATCCCTAAGGAATTTTTAGAAGACATCTCTTTTTAATAAATGTGGTTCTATTGATGGAAATTTGAAGGGAAAGACAGAGGTCTGTGGACGTAGCAGGGCCATGAGGATGCTCAATGAGCTGAGTCATGCTGCCCCAAGGTACTGAACCAATGTTCATGAAGAAATGTCAGAATCAGTGTGGAGTAATACAGAGCACTGAAATCTGAGGCTGGAGGTCTGGATTTGAGTTTCAACTTTGCTGCATAATCATAACTGAGTCATTTTACCCCTTTAGCCCCCAATTTCCCCTTCTATAAAATGAGAGATTTGAGGTGGATGAATGCTTGATTCCTTTTATGTTTTTTTGCTAGTTGTTCAAGAGATATTAACATAGTTCCTTTCCTGTCACTGTTATCATGAAATCTCACAGCTCTGGGACTCTCTCAACACAGTTAATTCTCAACACAGCCCAAATTCTAAAATTGAATGTCTAAGGAAAGTGGGTAAATATGCAGAAAAGCCCTAAGACCAAGAGGACCCCAGCTGGCTGAAAGGAGAATTCAAACTTTCTATTCTCTCATGTCCATTTCCTACAGTTCAGGATCACTCCCACTCTACTTCAATTCTAAGAATTCAGGACACCAATCTATTGAGCCTGCTGTTTCTTCAAAACACATAGATTCAGGAAAAAAATTTCCTATAGTCTTTCCACCGATAGGCAACCAAGTTAATTTTCACAGTAACTTTTCAACCTGGTTAGGCACACACAGGAGGCAACTGATGGATGTTTCTCTCACCTCTCTCTCTCTCTCTTTCTCTCTCTTCCCTCTCTCTCACTTTCTCTCTCTCTCTCTCAAATTCTTAAAAACATATCCTCAGGTGAGGGTAAATAAATAAATAGATAATACCTTACAGGAAGTTAGCTTTAAAACAGGTTTCCTGTTGGGCCTCTAAATAGTGTTCTTACCTATATAGGTTAGCTGTGGTTGGCCAACCGTGGCTCGCGAGCCACATGCGCCTCTTAGGCCCCTTCAGTGTGGCTCTTCCACAAAATACCACGTGCGGGCGCACATGTACAGTGCAATTGAAACTTCGTGGCCCATGCATAGAAGTCGGTATTTTGTGGAAGAGCTGGTATTTTGTGGAAGAGCCACACTGAAGGGGCCAAAGAGCCGCATGTGGCTCACGAGCTGTGGTTTGCCGAGCCGCAGTTTGCCGACCACGGGTTAGGGGATTTGATGCTAACTTCTAAGTGATACACCCAAGGCTCATTTGTTTCATTTCATTTTAGGCCATCAACATAGAATGGTAGGTATAATTGTGGAAGGTTACCTTCAAGAACTCACTATATTTCCCTCTGTTTGGGGAAAGCACCTCTGAGGCAAATCAGAAACAGATTTTCAGATGAAGAAACAATAGCGACAGCAAGTGACCTGACCAAGCTCACAGATGGTGAATACAAGGCAATTCTTATGTCTCTGAGAACTGGCACTTTCACTAGAAAACCCCAGAAAGTAGAATCTCTTTTCTTAGTAGATCTTTTCTATGAAAATGACTAATTTCCTTCATTAAGTAGGACCCAGGAATGGAGCTCAGATCCAGAAACATTTTGTGGCCCTGGAATAAAGCAAAGCTGATTCTGCTGAAGAGGAATAAGACTGTTCAAAACATGTTTGTACAGTGTGCTAACCAAATACATCCCAGGAAGTACACACAAAAGAGCCCGAAGAGCGATTCACGCCTGGTTAGAGCATTACTAGCTTGGCTGAGGGTTATTTAGAGTGTCATGCAGGTTGAGACAAGGTGAACAGGCCACTTCACAGATAGGGGAGGTGATTAGTAGTCTGTATAGAAACATATTCTGGAAGCCCTGGAGAGAGACACTGTCATTATGGGTGCGTTTAAAATGAGGATGATACATTTTCTTCTGGCTGGTGGGAGCAGATATTATCATCCTAGCAAATAGTTTTCCAGAGGCATTGAATCTTCTATAAAAATGTTCATTTATCTGTCAAGCTGGCATCAAAGCAACCCACGCCAATTATGACAGCCAGCCTCTCCTCTCAACGCCAGCCTCACATCCTCCTTGTGTTTTCCACCTGGCCCAGCATAGAAGGATCCAGAGAGTCCCTGTGGCAAGTCTTCTCTCATCCTGACGAATATTTCCATGAAAATCAAACCAAAACTGAGTAGGAAAGAGAGGTAGACTTACGTTTAGTTTCAACACTTGGATATTCATTAACCTCGCCCACACCCAATTGCTTTTGGCTCTGGCACGTAAGGCTTACAGTTATGACAATGTCTGGTATTCTTTCTTTACCTTTGCCTTGCTTGGAGAAGCCAATTCTGCTGCAGTTGCCAGAGAACTCTGTGATATGTAGACACCCATTTTCAGAAACCTGGTGTGTTTGAAAGGCTGCTTAGTGAGTGACTCTGGATCCTTAGCATCCTCACATCTTTTCCTTCTTGAGCGAATGTTTGATGGGTCGTGCAGCTAGGAGCTGCACCCACCATTGGGGTGGATAGGAATGGGATGAACGAAAAGTCAGTGGCCCCATCGCAGCAGCTATTTAAAACAGCTGGGAAAGAAACAATACACACCCCTGCGTCTGAGCCAGCTTACTTGCTGGGCCTGTCATGCAGGTGACTCCTGATGAAGCAAAAGAGCCCAATTCATTTTACAGAGGTCTAATTAATACTCTGACGTTACAAAGTCATTTGAAATTCCTAGAATTTGTTTCTAAACACCCTAATGTCAGTAATCTTACTTGCTTGTAAAATACTTTTTATTCTTAGGTGTTCCACCTATACACAAAGGACAGAACAGAATCTTTAGTAAAAGTCTCTTAGAATTACTGAAGTTATGGTGTAGTGCAAACAAAGGGAGTCCACGGCTGCTATGAGACAATGACTCAGTTCACATGAGGTACTGTGATGGTTCAAAGACGGACAAAAGGCAGACACCCAAGAGGGACTTTAGAGGAGACTTGGTATTTTCATGAAGTGTTTTGGTGTCACAACAAAACCTTAGGATTTTAATTACACAGGAGATCAATCATCTTTTCTTCCCATTGTTTTCAAAAAACAAAACAACCAAAAACAAACAAAACACACCCAAAGACTTAGTTTTAAAAACTGTCCGTCTTTCTTATGTAACAGATCATTCTTCCTAAACACCTGCGTGGCTTTATTTAATCTCACTGGGCAATTAAACAGAATCCCACCACCCTCTGTGGCTACTTTCCTTTCAGAGCTCAGTGTAATCAAGATATTTGGAACTTGCTTACTAATGAGACAGGTGGTGCTGGGTGCCCAGGCTATCATGGGGAACTGGACACAACCCAGTTTTCAAGGAGCTTATACTCTAAAGGTAAAGACAGACCCAGAAAGAGGCAATTTCAACATGGTGTCTGTGTGCTAAGACAGAAGAAAGCTCAGGAAGTACCTAGGAGGGAACCTAACCCATTTTTTTTTTCCAGAAAGAGGAAGAAATAAAAAAAGAGTTTATAGTACTAAATACAGTGATCTGTTAGGTTAAATAAGAATTTCTCTCCAAGCTGAAACCGGTTTGGCTCAGTGGATAGAGCGTCGGCCTGCGGACTGAAAGGTCCCAGGTTCGATTCCAGTCAAGGGCATGTACCTTGGTTGCGGGCACATCCCCAGTAGGAGATGTGCAGGAGGCGGCTGATCGATGTTTCTCTCTCATCGATGTTTCTAACTCTCTATCTCTCTTCCTTCCTCTCTGTAAAAAAAAAAAAAATCAATAAAATATATATTTAAAAAAAAAAAAGAATTTCTCTCCAAGTAAAATGGTGGTTGCCAGGGGCTGGGATGAGGAAAATGGGGGAATATTGTTTAAAAGGTACAAACATCCAGCTATAAGATAAGCCCTGTGAATTTAATATACAACATGGTGACTGTAGTTAATAATACTGTGCTATATCCCTGAAGGTTGCCAAGAGGGAAGATCACACACACACACACACACACACACACACACACACACACACACACGTGCGCACACACATTGGTAACTATGTGAGGTAATGGATGTGTTAACTTACCTAATTGTGGTAATTATTTTGTAATGTATTATGTCTTAAACTAGAGGCTTGGTGCACAAAATTCGTGCATGGGAGTGGGGGGGTGGTGGAAGGGGCAGTGTCCCTTAGCCCGGCCTGCACCCTCTCCAATCCAGGACCCCTTGGGGGATGTTCGACTACCTGTGGGATCAGACCTAAACCGGCAGTCGGACATCCCTCTCTCAATCCAGGACCACAGGCTCCTAACCACTCACCTGCCTGCCTGCCTAATGCCCCCAACTGCCCTTCCCTGCTGGCCTGGTTGCCCCCAACTGCCCTCCCCTGCTGGCCTGGTCACCCCCAACTGCCTCTGCCTCAGCCCCTCCCCCCATGGCTTTGTCTGGAAGGAAGTTGGACGTCCAGAAGATGGCCAGTCAACCCAGTCTAATTAGCATATTACCCTTTTATTAGTATAGATAATCACATTGTATACCTTAAACTTACAGAGTGCTATACGCTAACTATATTTCAATGAAGTTGGGGGAAAAAAGAAGAATCTGGTGCACAGAGTCCTCTGGGGAAAAAAAAAGTAAGCACTGCTGTAAACTTGCTTTGCAATACCTGTGTAAAGGAAATTGTGGTTTAATCTTGAATAATAAAACAGTGAAGTACAAAAATAATAACTTATCTCTAGCTAATAAATGCAAAGCTCTGAGTGCTCAGTGCACAGGATATGATTTGTTCAAGTCACAGACTTCAAGGTAAACAAAATGTTTCAAGTGACAGTGAAAAAGGCATAAAACTCAATTTAAATATGTGACAAAAGCTGACAACAGAAGCCGAAAACAAAGATACCAACAGTTTTCTCCGGCTTTGGAGAAGAATTCTTATGTGATCCCTGGTCACATGATCAAGACAGACTTAAATGATGTAGAATCATAATTTGAGCCAATGACATAAAGAATCAGACATGACTGATTTGGGAAGTTTAATGTTATTTACTGTTATTCACACAGTGGGAGGTGGATCTTAGTGGAACTAGAGACCCTGACTTACAAAAAATAAATCTGATTTTTAATGCTCTTACCAGTAAATTGGGAGAAGAGGTCAGAGAAAAGACATATGGTGATTGTAATTTAAAATGACATCAGCTCCAGATAAGCAATAGACATTTGATCCCGGGCAAAATTATTTACCATGTTGCTGGATCGACTATGCACTCAAATGGAATTATCTGACCAAATGGGACTGATAATGGTCAGAGACAAAAAATGAGAAGGTCAGTGCAGCCCAGGAAGGAGGAAAGATTCTTCTCCTAATTAATAGCCTGAGAGAAGGAGCCAGTTGAAGCGTGTTTGGCAACTTGCCTCAAGTCAGACAGTTGCACTTGTCTCCAAAAGAGCCTCCTCTCTCTGAACACTGAGGAGAGTAAGAAAGTTGCCCACATCCTGAGTTATTATTGATCAAGACATAAGTGAAAGTCATTTGATATGAATGAGCCTGAAAATAGAGAAATACAGATATCTGGTACCTAGAGCCAAGTATTTTTTCAAAAAGATTATCTTATGGTAATTTTAATACCTAGACTATGATGAATGTTAGTTTATTTTACTGACTTTTAAAAAATAAGAGTGGGTAAAGAATAACACAAATAATCATTTAAAAAATTAGAAATCTCAGACAGGGAACGGTTTTGGAGCCACCATTTTCCTGTGTCAGTGGTAGTTTGGGGTAGGTCACAGCATGTGGAAGCATCAACCTTCTGTCTACGTTTCTACCTACTGCACTCCCTGCCCCTAAGAAATTAGTCCAAAGCTCATTCAAGAGTCAGATATAAACCTTCTGCCTTTTTTTAAACATATGAATGTACTTTCTATGTCATATTTAGAAGGGAAGAGACAGGATATTTTTTAAAGGTAAGATGGAAAAGCCACTATTTTGCTTTGCTTTGCTCTTCCTGACTTTCTCCAAATAACTTAGATGCACTTTGGTGAAGCCTGGTGTTAGAAGCAAACAATGTCAAACTGATGATTTCAGTGGGATCTGGGAGACAGCAGAACAAATCAATGTATCTCATCATGGCCGACAACAGATTTAAGAGCTCACTAAATACTACAGATCACTTTTAAAAATGACACTCTGTGTTCTCCATGTCCCTACACCTCATTCTTCTCAAACCCTTATTCAGCTTAGAAAACAAAATAAAAACACAACCGATCACGTCCTTGGAGTCTTTTCCTTTTGGGCCTACTCTGTCCTCACCTGTCCAAGTACATTTAAGGTTTCAAGGTTGAGTCTTGCATAAGAGAATCTGAGTTCTGGTCCCAAAGAAGGGCGTACCCTCTGATGGTCAGAGGAGCCAACTCTGAGTGTTTCCTGTCTTCTGCTCATTATAATTATCTTTACCTACAATGGCTATGCCGTGGGTTGGGAGGAAGTACAACAAGGAGGCACAGTATCTACTCAATTCTATAGTTGCACTACTTAGTATTTAAGTAACTTGGCCAGTTAGTATATGGCAAATATACTAACTGGCCAAGTTACTTAAATACTCAGCCTCAGTTTTGTCAACTGTAAAATGGGAGCGTTAAAGTATCTAGTTCTTAGGATTGTTGTGAAGATAAAATAAGATAACTCATGTATAAGGTAGAATAGTGCCCCATACCTAGTACTTGCCTAATGACTGCTGCTATCGCTAGGATGATGAACACCACAGAAGGGATGGCAGGCAGCATCATGAGAAGCAAACAAGAGCGTTACAGATTTTGAAAGGTAAGTGGAACCAGTGTTTACCTTCAATTATTTACACTTTTGATAGATCATTGCTTTGAGAACTATTTTACTCAGAACTTCATAGTCCGTGTCCTGGGGATTGCCTAACAATTTAAGATGAATCTCATTTATGGACTTTTTCCTTTATAGCAACTTGGGCAATCAGGAGTCTACCTCAAGGTCCTCTGCTGAATTGCAGGGCAGAACTTTGTTCTGGCATTTACTCACCTCTTTCTTCTTCCTTCTCTCATCTGATTTGCAATACTTTCAAACACCAGGTCCCTCACTGAGATAATGCTGTAGGCCTGATCTTCCTAAATGTTTCATATTTCAAAATTACCTCTTCCTATGCCATTCTTCCTCATCTGGTAACTAGTCTCAACTAAAATTATGAGTAGAGATAATGATATTTAAATAGTACTTCATAATTTGAGAGGTCTTCTATGCACATTGTACATCATTTTGACTTCATAGCTGTTCTATGATGGCAAAGCAGGCTTTTGAATGCTATCATTCCTATTTCCAGATTAGGCAACTCAGACTCAGATGAATGACGTGGCTAGATCTGTAGTCCACAAGACTTAAGTGATCTTACATTAGGAATTCACAGCTTCTGATTTGGTCTGTAAAGCCAAGCAGAACAGAAAGCTAGTTGTTTAAAGTAATTCATACTAAGATGTGGATGACCAACTGCTTAAACCTATCAAGACATTAAAAAAAAAAAAAAAGCCTGAAAAGGCTAATGAATTTAGCTATAGACTGAAAGTAAGGGTGGGGGATTTAGATGTTTTGAGTAGAGAGTCTTTCTGACCTTTGCTGCCCATACCTGCTGACCTGCATGCCAGCCCTAAGCTGAGAAGTCTCCACGTGTCTGCTGAGGCTGAGAGGAGAGTAAATCTATGCCCCTAGGGAATCTGTGCGCCTTTCCTATCACAAGCAAGGGTTACGCTCCATTTTATCTTAAATTCATATACATTTTGCACTCTATTCCATGTTGTTGTTTTTTTAAATATATTGTATTGATTTTTTACAGAGAGGAAGGGAGATAGATAGAGAGTTAGAAACATCGATCAGCCGCCTCCTGCACACCCCCTACTGGGGATGTGCCCGCAACCAAGGTACATGCCCTTGACCAGAATTGAACCTGGGACCTTTCAGTCCACAGGCCGTCGCTCCATCCACTGAGCCAAACCGGTTACGGCTCCATGTTTATTTTTATGTAAAATTTAAAAAAATAAAATAGAGTGAAACATTTACTGTATTAATCCTGGTATATAGTAGCATTATCGCAGTTTAAGAAGGTGCTATGAAGTCCACTAAGAGTCCCACAAACAGATGTCTGTTCATTTAAATTTATGTCATATAAATATATATATATGTCACATATATAATATAAATCATATACATATATATTTGTGCATATATGGGGGAAAATTTAACCTTTTGATTTCATAGCTTCAAAAATAGTTGTGGATCACTAAGTCAACCCTCTCTTTACCGCCACAATTCAGATTCCAATGTTCATGTAATTCCTCCCAAGACCCAAGACCAAGCAGGGACTCTCTCGGAATCGCCCCGCTTCTCTCTGGGCATCCTGGTGATGGCTTCAACAGGAAACGCGCCCCACTGGCTTACCCTGGCTGCCATAGAAAGACACCTTAGGCAGCTTCCACTCATTTCCTACTTAATGCCTATTATTTTCGCTGCTCAGTTGTTACATTTCAGCAGGGGGATTTTGTGAAAAATAAAACCTCCTGTATACGGAAAGCCACAAAGAAAGGTATTTGGCAGAACGAACTGCTCTGCTGACAAAATGCATGCCGGCCTGTTGAAGGCAGAGCTCTGGCCACTGGTGCAAAGCGTCCCGGGGCCTGTGCACACTCCGCCCCCCGCCCCCGCCCCCGCGCAACCTTGGAAATTAGCAGTTGCATCTCTGACTGGGCTCCATTGAGCATCCCACCCGCGGCTGCCCAGGAAGCACATACCAGCAAACAGAATGAAAGGGGCCTTTATGAACAGGAGTCGGTTATTCCTTAAACAGACTCCCACATAAAGACATTTTTGTTTCTGACTCGTTCGGGAAAACTGAGCTCCTTCTGAGCAGTCTTTGCAGCGGGAGGAGAAACTGACAGGGGAAGGAGGCTCCCTGGGGACGGAGGAGGGGCGGTGGGAAGTGCCAGGCCCTTTCTGAGGTGAAAGCTCCAGGGTTTGGCGGCGGGGAGGGAGTGGGGTCAAGGTGGTGGTGTCACTGTGGAGCGCGGGTGGCTGGCTGGACAGCCACTTCCCCCCAGAAAGGGATCCGTCCACGCAAGGAACATTTCCGAGAAATCTTAGTGCTCTGGGCTCCAGAAAAATCTCAGGGCACTAGGTGTTCTCTGAATAGACTTAATTTTTTATCTGTTTCTTCTCCTTTTCTTTTTCTCTAAGCAGCTACAATTTATACTTTACAAGATTCAAGCAATTTTCTGCCCATCATACTACCCTAGGTTTTTGTTTTTTTTCCCTAAAGAAGCAAAATCTCCTAAACCATTTCAGACATCCCAGAATATGAATAAGTAGTATACAGAAAAAGGCTAGAGGTTCACAATTTGACTTATTTGGCTGTTACATGATTCAACACACATGTGTACCTCACCCCACTCCTACATACAGAGAAACCAAAGATATATAGTACAGTCTTAATTCATCCTTCATTTAACTAAACATTTAACAAAATTTTATCACAATCTCACTAAATCCAGGTGCTACTACCACTTATGAAGAAAATGCCCAGGAAAAATAGTACAAAGAAAAAACGGTGGGGTTTTAGAGATTTGGATTCATTAGGAAATGGAGAGAAAATGATGCTTATCGCAATTCTTTATTAGCTTGATTAATACAGAATCTCTACAGCAGGCAGGCATTGGCTGAAATGAGTTCTTATCATTTTTTAAAGAACTTCTCATGATTTGAAAAATCCTTCCCAAGTTTAATTTAGGAGGTCTAATTATGTTGCTTAAAAAGAACAAAAACTCATTGCCCTGAGAGAACCCACATCTCAGCACCTCTGGTAATGGTATTGATCTCCGCTGCCCTGTGGCCCTGGCCGCAGGTGTAACGACGTTATGAAGCAAGCACTAGTTTAATATCCTGTACACATCCCATACTGAGGGACTTAATTACCTGCCTGTGTTCGAAGGAAGAAGAGAGTCCCTGTGGATATCAAATAGTTATTGCCCCTCTATCAGCAATAAAAAGTTGTCCCTTTAAAACAAAGGGAGGTTTGGTAGGAATTGTGGGGTTGTAAATCTTGGTTCCCACACATTAGTCTGTCTGCATGTTTGCTCCAGTGTCTTGAGCATTCTGCATCTATTGGAATCCCATCCTTTCAGGATATTAATAATAATAGTAACACTTCTTACCTACTTACCATGAGGCAGGCACTGTTCTAAGTATTTTACTTAAATTAACTTACTGCATTCTCACAACACTATGTTGTGGGTACTAATATTACCCCATTTTACATATTTGGAAATAGATGCACAGAGAGGTTAAGAAGCTTCCCCAAGGTTACACAGTCAACAGGTGACAAAGCTGGGATTTGAACCCCCCCAATCTGGTTCCAGAGTCTGTACTTTTTGTTACTATACCATACAGCCTTCGAGGACTTTGGATCTAAAAAGACCTCAGAAATCATATCATCTTAATTCTCTTGTTTTATAGGAAAAAGAATGAGAGTCAATGGAAGTTAGGTGACTTTTCTTGGGACACAGAGCTAGTTCTTAGAAAATCCAGAGCAGAACCCAGATCACAAGCCTACATAAATGTATGATGTCTTGGTTAAGAAAGATCAGTAAAGGCAGTGACAAAAGCAAATTTCATGGTTGGGGCATTCTGGTCAGTTATAAAGGATGAGAGGGAAGGAGGGACTAAGAACCATTCAAGAGACACTATTCTAAGAGCGCAAAATCCCTGATGCTCTCCTGGACCTTTCCACTTACAAGTTCTATCCAAAGTAAGTCCCTGGAGACTTGACTTGGGCTGGTGAACAGACAATACAGTGTACAAATGCCGTGTTGTAGAATTGTGCACCTGAAACCTATATAATTTTGTTAGCCAGTGTCATCCCAATAAACTCAATAAAATGGAAACAAACAAAAACAAAGGAAGTCTTCCCTATTGCATCTCATGGCACCCTGTTCCTATCCTTCAGAGTCCTTCTATGTCACAATGTGTAATTGTATAGATAGTGGTATGTGTCTGTGTCACAGCTTAACTGTGAGCTCCAGGAGGTCAGGGGCTCAATCTGTTTTATTTGCCAAGAACCTGGTAAGTAACACATGCGCGATTAATATTTGTTAAATGAACTTACACGGAAGACTCAGCAAACACAGTGTTAAAGATGATCTTAGGCTGCTCTACATTTTGCCTAATAAACCTCTGTTCTTCACTGCTCATTACCTGGATCACATCCACTACTCGAGCAGAACATGTGCAAATGGACAAAGTCTCCATCAGCAGAAGTCTAGTTAGCTTACAAATCTACCTTTCATTCAGGGTCAGAAACCTACAGGGTTGACTGATTATACTGTTAAATCTTAATAATCAAACTAAGTAGACGACCAGTCAGAAACATGTAAATGAAGGAATACGTGAGGAGGAAATGCATTACTTTTAAATTCTGAGGGTAACTCAAAGTAGCTGAGCAGAGTTTGCCAGGATACACTTCTTTGGGGACCTGCTTGAAAGATTAGAAAAAATAATTTGTGTTTGGCATGTTCCCATTTGGACTACACGTTTATACGTAAAGAGCTATTTCAAAAGACCTTCAGGATGCTCAAAAACAAATTATTCTTTTAACATTTTAAAAATTACTCTTACAATCTTGTTTACGCATTAGTATATTATAATCACTTGCATTATTATTCACAGAGAAAAGGTCTGTTGAGTAAAATTAACTTCAATCAGTCGCCATCTGAAACAAAATGAACTGTGAATTAATGGAATTGAAATTAACAAATTTTTCACAGTAGCTGAATTATAAACAGTTTTCTAAATTCTATTTCCTTGAATTTCTTATATAGAATTTCTCCCAAAAGTGTAACACTTTTAACTCTTTCACAATGAAGAAAACATTCAAGTCAGTAGCATTAATTTTGTGCCTAAGTGATCCTCTGCTTTAGTTTCTATTCTATAGCTGGATCCAAGTAAAATCTGTCTTATTTTTGTGTACATATGTTACTTACACTGAGTGGCCAGATTATTATGACCACCCCATCAGTACTTCATTGACAATTCCAAAAATATTGAATATTGAAAACTTCCTAAGCAAATACTCTCCAGGTTTTATCATTATTATTATTTGCATAACTAATTCACTTCATTGTACTGATGGGGAGGACATAATAATCTGGCCAGTCATAATAATCTGGCCACTCAGTGTATTTTGAGAAGCATAAATGATCAAAAAGAGAGCTCGCAAAATGCAAAGTGCTCTCTCATGGGGACCACGCCAGAGATGAACAACTATATTTTTATTTGTAGAAAATACCTTTGTGTAAGTTAGGATGGACAGATATTTTTTTGAAATTTGGATTCAGCACTTAGCCTCATCTTATCAAAAATGAAACTGAAGAATCAGTTCCTTTTTAAATGAAAGAGATAAAAGCCAACTTTATATTTCAAAAAGGCTCCCTCTTGGGAATTTCTGTTTACGTAAGGACAGCTAAGCAGAACTGCGGGCAGCTGCTCTGTGCAGTGCGGACACTGCAGTGCTCAACAGCGTGCGTGACCACATCTTGGTGCCACAGCCAAATCTTATTAGGCCCCGAGCTCGGCAGGTGTCTGAGACACTGTCAAAAATGCCCGGCCAGTGTGGCTCAGTGGTTGAGCATCAATCCATGAACCAGGAAGTCACAGGTTCGATCCCTGGTCAGGGCACAGAGCACATGCCTGGGTTGCAGGTTCGATCCCCAGTGAGGGGTGTGCGGGAGGCAGTCAATCAATGATTCTCTCTCATCATTGATGTTTCTATCTCTTTCTCTCCCTTTCCCTTCCTCTCTGAAGTCAATAAAACTATATTTTTAAAAAAATGCTCTGGGGAATCGCTTCTCTCCCACTGTTTTCCCCTTCTCACTCTGCCTTATTAGTCTGAAACTTGTCTTCTTCCTTTTTATTTTTGGAGAGGGAGGTGGTGGTTGCTTGGTCGTGTTTAAAATAATATAATGTGTCTGATGATTGATAAGGAAATGATCAAAAATTTAGATTTGTTTTTATAATTAAAATAATCATGGCTAAATATCTCAATGGTATTTCTTTTTTATACATATATAAAAAAAGCCCAATTTTTACTTTCAGGGAACAAAAAAGCTTTCTTGATTAATACTGAATTCCTTAATCGGAGGAAATTCTGATTTTAAAATACAGCACTTGCTAGATGTTTAGTAATGAAAAAGACACCAAATAAGGTTTAGGCGCCAATTCCCTAGAGCATGTTGCCTCTTGAAGGAAGATTCCAGAGGAGATTGCAGGACAAGGAAACCAGTCCTGTCTTGGCCATTTGACAAATGGGATGCAATGTTCTGATGCTTTCCTCCCAGAGCTCAGCTCGTGCCTCTATGGAAAAATCACTCCTTCTTTACATATCTTCTCAGCAGTGGCTGGGTTTTGCTGGGAAGGGTGGTGACTGGGTGTTTTGATGCCAGAGCATTTGGGGACTGTCTCTACTTTGATAGAAGAAATTTTGGAAATGAGAAATCATTTTGAAAGCTTGCGGGGGCGGGGGCGGGGGATCAGCTGGAGATGCATTCCCATGCCTGGTGCTACCAGAGGTTTAGGGAAAATCATTAGGCCACATCTTTCCTGGACACCACCTCCTTCTCTGCAGTAATACCATGTTTTTTTTAGCAGGCTTTGTCTCTAGCCAGTACCTGAGTTGGCCCTGAACAAGCCTGCAGTGCATTTAAAATCAGATCTCCAGCAATGGGTGAGTTATGAAATAGATTTTGCTTCTTAAGCCATACAGCCAGAAAGCTTGGAGCACCTGGGCATCCAGGTCATGTTCCCTGCACTCTACCCATTTGGCTGGCCTTCTGCCAGGCCTCAGTCCTCAATGACCAGGCCTTCCTCCCAGAATCTTAAATGCTGTTAGATAGGAGGTAGCTTCAAAGCTGGCAGAGTGGTAATTCCCTGTCCGTGGCACTGCACCCCTGGGATGCCTGCACGAACCTGGGTGTGGTCCGAGGCGGCCGGCCACACTGCAGGCAGCTGGGTCTCAGGTGCCCCCCCTCTGCTCCAGGCTTCCTCCCTTCTCACTGGTCCCAGATAAAGATGCACCAGCTATAAACCCTGATCTCCCCAGGAGAGTGTGCTTCATTTGATTAAGTTCCATTTTCTTTTTCAGAATTATTTTCGTGGTAAAATTTCAGCACTTTAAAATGTTATAATATTGGCATCCTAGAGACCGAAATATGAAATAACAGCACAAAATAGGTCCTTGTGGGAAGCCAATGTGCAAATTTTCCCACCACGTTCTGCCAATTGTGCACAATTCTCAACTACTCCATTTATCTCCGGGGGGCAAATAGTGGGTCTATCCCAGCATCCATTCAATTTGTGTTTTCTCCTCGCTAAAATAATACTAAATCTAAAATATGGCTTTCCATCTAAAATTAGCCCTTCGTTAGCCACTATCAGGTACCAGTTAACATAAGGAAAATTCATACAGAAATAAAATGATTATGTCGATAGAATGATGTATGATTGCATTAATTGAATCAACAGTTCTTTATTCATTCGGTGCTTGTTCTATGTTGTGTGTTGTGCAACAGGGGACAAAGAATTAAACAGGAAGAGGTCCCATTCTCAAGCAATTTATCTCTGAGGTTGAGTTTTATAATATTTTATAGTCCCACTCTATCCTTTGTATTCCTAATGCCTCTGTCTCTGAAAATGACAGTAATTATAGGTTTAGCTATATTAAAAAAGTGTAATATGCTAATTAGGCCGGATGACCTTCTGGATGAAGCAGGGGCTGCGAGGGAGGCCTGGGTCCTGGGTGCCAGAGGGAAGCGGTGCCAGCAGCCAGGGGAAGGAAGGCCTACTCTTGCATGAATTTCATGCATCAGGCCTCTAGTCTTACTATAAACATTGTTGTCACCTCTCATCTACTGCCATACTCCCAGGAGAATGAAAAAGCCTGTATGTGGTCTTCTGTGCTGTTTCTGCTTGAGAGAAGACCACAACATCTGTTTACAAAGTTCTGAACACATATCTTAACTGCCTATATGTAGGCCAAAAGGAGTATTTCCCGCTAAGTGCATACTCCTTTCAAATAACTAATTTAGAGCAATGCCACCTTTTTCTTTTTTTTTTTTATAGCATTTTCTCACAAAACATTTTAGAAGAATATCAATTTACCGTTGTGGAGAAATTCTTTTAAGGGCTTACAATTTATAGAGGAAGGTTGTTTTTAAAATAAAAAATACATGTTAACTCTGATTGGGGATGGGTGGTATCAGCAAGAACTGGGGTTTGTTTGAAAAGTTGTGTGAGAGACAGACCCCATACTGACAAGTCTACCGAAGGTAACTGGTGGCTTCTAATGTGCCATTTCCCCCTAATTATCCATTTATTCCAAGTTCTTTTACCTGCCGCCTCTCTAAATCTGTCCTGTATCTGACAGCAGTTTAGGTGTCTTTGGTGAATTCATTAATGCTCTTTATTTTAATTCATTTTATTTGAGGCTCTGACAGTTGACAAGAACAAAACATTATGTTATGAGTCAGTCATAATTCTTACACTCAAATGTGTCCTTTCCCCTCATTACAGAGCAGAGGTTCAATATCATAAAATAAAAATTTCTCAACCGAAAATTATTTTTATCCTCTGTATTTACAAGGCTCTTTTCCTTTAAAGACGATGCCCTTATTCTAAGGAAAGAACAAAAAAGATGAAAGAGAGAATAGGGAACAGATAATTGAACTGATGAATACATCTGAGTGCTAAACATGACTAAAATGTCTTAATATCTGGGGCAAAATGGTGAATACTTTGGGTTACGTTGTTTTCTGACAAGATAAAGGCAAAGCATACCCATAAGTAGACAAAATGTCCCTGAAGTTAAACCCAAGGGAGAATTCCTGTAGTGACAGGCTCTGTGGCCCTTCCTGATGGCAGTGTGCAGGCAGTACGGCAGGCCATCAGCCACGCACAATCTTCCGGTTTCTTCCAAAGCCCTGAGTATGTGAGTGACTCTGGCCAATACTAAAGATAAGTTTAAGCCTATGTTACACTAAACAAACAAACTCCCTTCACATAAAATCTGATCAAGCTAACTAGCCCCATGGGAATACATCCAACAAGCTTCATCAGCCAAGATCTCTCTCGGTTACTGGACCCACCAGATCAGGGCTGCAAAGGAGCTTGCTTGGACTGCTTTAATTAGGTATTTCACTTACAAATGAATTAATTAATTAGTGATAAGCACCTGAAGCACATTACTCATGTGGTCTATGTAAAGCCTTATATAGATAAAAATTGCTGACATCTCATTACTATCAGAAAACATTACATGGGGCTTAGTACCCAAGATGATTTACCAAACCTTTTGCCCAAACAGTTTGCATTTATTCTAATCCTTCCTCCACTCAGGGCACTCTTGGCAGGAAGGCTTTTACAAGAAGATTCAGGAAGAGAGGGTGAAAGCAGGAGCTAGGGTTACTGTGGTCAGTGTTTCTTCAGCAGCATTTCCTGGGGCCTAACACCAGTGCCCCAGGTGTTGGTCCTCTCCTATCGGCCTTGATCTGATGTCTGTTATGTTGCCTGGTGATCCCTATGCAAGGGCACTGCCACGTCTGGCAGCCTCTAGCTGGAATAAAAGTGGAGACACACATCCACATACACAAGAGCCAACATGGAACCACTACATTCTCAAGAAAGAGACGATCATTGCAACTTAAGTCCCTTCTGCAAAAGTATATACAAAGCAAGCCAGCAAAGGAGCAAACAGAAACCTTGAATTGTATACTTGATGCAGTGACTCCTAGTATTAAACACACAAATGGGAAATTCCTATCCAAGTAGGCCTAGTAAATATGGCAAATAGAATACAATTTTTAAATTAGATCAGAAAGAGTTTTGTGTGTCCTTTATAAAACTCATTCATGCAAATTCAAAAACATCATTTGGTTACTTGTGGACATAAGATGGGCCTAGGAATAAAAACACGTTTATCAAGACACTAAATGAATTCTTGGCACTGGTCTTTACTCAGGAAGCTACTGGAGAGATTCCCATCTGAAAATAATCTTGGGAAACAGAAATGTCTGAGCAAATAAATCAAGCCACGGTAAATGCACATTGCATTCTTGAACAGACTAACTGCATGTAGATAAGTCACCACACACAGGTCCGTTCTACTCAAGTTTTAAAGAAAGTAATACTGAAATTGTGGAACTATTGGCCAAAGCACTTTTCAAATCAGTACATGTGAAAACTCAAAATTAGGCAAATCAAAAGTGTGAATAAAATCCATCGAAGGTTTTTTTTTTTTTTTAAATATATTTTATTGATTTTTCACAGAGAGGAAGGGAGAGAGACAGAGAGCCAGAAACACCAATGAGAGAGAAACATCGATCAGCTGCCTCCCGCACATCCCCCACCGGGGATGTGCCCGCAACCCAGGCACATGCCCCCGACCGGAATCGAACCCGGGACCCCTCAGTCCGCAGGCCGACGCTCCATCCACCGAGCCAAACCGGTTTTGGCAAATCCATCGAAGGTTTACTCATTAACTTCTGTTAAGATATAGGACATAAGCCCTATTAGATATGAAAATGTCTAATGTCAATTTCTGGATAAAAGGAGTAAATTCCATGCAATGCAGTTGTTAATATGGTAAATACAGAAAACAAGTTAAGTAGAGACACTATGTACATTTGTTTCATAAAATACTGCCTTTTTCCTGACTATAAAACATGTCACTTGAAAAGAATCTGGAAAACTCAGAGAGGTAATATGAAAAATATAAAAATCATTTGTAGTCTACTTTTTAGAGAAAATTTTAGGAATGTTTTTTCCATTATTTTTTATATACATATGAAATGAAACATGTGGAAAATATTTCATATATATGTGCAACATTTCTGTTGTTATTGTTGGATCAGTTTCAAAGGAAGACAGGGGTTCCCTCAATCCTAATGTTAGACTTACCCATGTAATTTAAAGGCTGTAACCTTCACTCCCACAGTAACCTTGAGCTCTGCAGTTAGTGATGCCTATTTCTTTATCTGGAGCTCCCCTTCCCCATATTCCCATGTTGCCCTTTCCTCCCACCTCTCCCACTCCTGTGGCTGATGACATGAAGAAAAGGACCACTAATCCTATACTGCACTCCCATTGTACAGATCCCATCCATAGCAACTGTATCTTTAAAATTCTTCTCCTTAACCTTATTCTTAATGTTTTTCTTTCCCCTAACTTATTATTTTTAAAAATTGTAAACATACAGAAAAAAAGTTGAAAGAATCCTATATAATAAAGAGCTAATATGCTAATTAGACCAAACAGCAGAACAACCATCTGGAAGAAGCTGGGGCTGCGAGGGGCTATGAGGGTCAGCTGAGGCTGCGAGGGGCTGCGAGGGCCAGCTGAGGTAGCCGGGGCTGCGAGGGTCAAGCCTCTTGCACGAATTTCATGCATCGGGCCTCTAGTAAAACAATAAACACCGATACACTAACCAAATAGATTTAACAGCTGTTCCTTCTGCTTTCTCTGTCCCTCTGTCTCTCTCCACCATGTGAAATTAGGTAGCAGACATTGTTAGACTCCATCCTGAACATTTCCGCAGCAGCATCCCTTTAAAAGCAGAGCACTACCATTACAGCCTAAAATAATTCCCAGGGAGTTAGTGAACTTCAGCAGCTTTACCTAAATATTTATTTGAGCTTTCCCCAGGCAACCTCCCACCTCAAGGAAACAACGCACAACAAAGCCAGGTGTCAGAGCCCCGAGCTACAGCACAGTTCCTGGCGTAAGGCTTTTGTAAAGGACTGCCCACATGATGTTGTTCCCTGGTGTGGTGACTTATTAGAAGAAAGAATCTAGGCTGGTAATCCTGCAGGGAACGACTCTCCTCTAGAATGTCAGATCTGGTCAATCATGTAACTCTGTTCTGAGAATGTCACCCCTGAGGATTTCTGGTGCCTGAAGAAGCCAGTGGTAATGAAAGTGAACAGGACTCAACCCACAAGAGCGCTTCTGCCTGCGATGGTGGCAGGTGCCCTGCAAAGACCCCTGGCCGCCTGCACTAAGCAGGGCAGCGGTAGCAGCAGCAGGAAGCGGCCATCTCCCTCATCTCACTGGGACCCGGCAGCTTCAGTGAGGGTGTAATAGTCTCAGGACACACTCAGCATGTCCTCTGAGCCATGGAATAAGGGTTTGGGGTGACAGAGTTAGGGAGGTAGGAGTGGGGAGAGGAAGGCAGAGTGGCTCCCAGGCTGCCCAAGATAGAAGGGAATCTTAGTGCTTTCTTCCCCCTTTTTCTGGCTATTCCTACTATATTTCTTTTTTTCTTTCTTTCTTTCTCTTTCTTTCTTTCTTTCTTTCTTTCTTTCTTTCTTTCTTTCTTTCTTTCTCTGTTGTTGTTGTTAATTTTTACCTGAGAATATTTTTTCCATTGATTTTAAAGAGAGTGGAAGGGAGGGGGGAGAAACAAAGAGAAACACATTATTGGTGCCTCCTCTATGCACCCTAACCGGAACAAGCCTGCAACGGAGGTACGTGCCCTTGACTAAAATTGAACCTAGGACCCTTCAGTCCATGGGCTGATGCTTTATCCACTGAGCCAAACCAGCCAGAGGCCCCCCGCCTAATCTTTCTTCCCCCCTCTCCCAGTAATAATTAAAGCTAACATTTCTATATGGCTGAGAGGCAGTGTAGCAAAGTGGTTAAGACTGAGCCCCACTGTCCAAGGCTGAGTTTGAGTTCTGGCATGTACTAGCTGGGTGATGGTGGGCAAGTTACTTAACTTCTGTGCCTCCCTGTCCCCATCGGGAAAGTGGGGATAAGAACAATCACACATCCCTCCTGGGATCTTGTGGAGATTAAATAAGTTAATATGTTTAAGGCACCTAGAACAGAGCCTGGCCCTATTAGCTGTACTTTAAATCTACTAAATAATTATGTTCTACAAAGGCCTGTTTCTCCCTCAAGTCTTCTAATCCTGACAAAAACTCCATGAGAGAAGACTATCATTACTCCCATTTTAAAGCAAAGGAAATAAAGCTCAAGTAAGTTCATTCACTCTCCAGAATTTCTCAGAGAGTAAGTGGTAGTACCAGGTTTTGAGCCAGGGGTGGGCAAACTTTTTGACTCGAGGGCCACAATGGGTTCTTAAACTGGACCGGAGGGCCGGAACAAAAGCATGGATGGAGTGTTTGTGTGAACTAATATAAATTCAAAGTAAACATCATTACATAAAAGGGTACGGTCTTTTTTTTTTTTAGTTTTATTCATTTCAAACGGCCGAATCCGGCCCGCGGGCCGTAGTTTGCCCACGGCTGGCTTAGGCAGTGGGTCTCCAAGGCCAAATACTCAGCCATTCGGCTCTAAGGCTTCCCAAATCTGGACACAGCAACACCAAGTTCATGCTCAGGGACTATTTCATTCTCACATCCTGCTCCTTAACCAATTTACTCTCATGCATCTCCCCCTCCCAAACACACACACACACACACACACACACACACACACACACACACACACAGTTTTCATCAAGCCTGACCTTAAGAGCATGAACCATTAAATCATGGCACCAGGCCATTTGCACTTTTGCTTTCACATGATTGCAAAAGCTGAGCTGACCGACTTGGTGTGTGGCACTGACAGGGCCCTGCCCCAGCTCCCAAGGCCCTGACCCGGTTCCCTGCTCACTTCCCCAGTGGCACTGCTAGGCACATTCTGAAGCGAGGAGCAAAGCTCTCAACTGTACGCCTCTTTGTTAAATAATGGCTCAGAACTGACTTGAGCAGCAGTGATGTATTAAGTTCAAGAACTAAAGGCAGAAGGGAGGGAAACTAGGTTGTTCTGGAAGCTCCAACGCTAATTCCATGTAGACAGGTGACCCATATTATGTCAATTAAGGGCCGCCGTAGAGGCATGCCGCAGGGGGCTTTTTAGAACATTCAACATTGAAAGGTAATGTGGAGATGGAGTACGGTTTGCGGAATGCACTAGGGCCTTTTCCTCTGTAATTCAATTAACAGAGTCAGGCATGGACTTCTGCTGGAATCCTCCCAGGCGGCTGAAAGGCAAAGTGGGGCACGGACTTTCAAGTCTATGAGGGGAGAAAGGTAGGCCTTGGCAAGGCTGTGCGGGCCCTGGAGTGTGTGCCGGTGCAACAGTGGGTCCCAGCCAAGGCCATTCTGCCCCAGGAAGCCCAGGTGGATAATGAGGGGAAGGAGGGACGTGGCTAATGAAGCCGTTGGGGGTGTCTTACCCAGCTGACATCTCATCCCTCCAGCCCAATGTCCACCACTTTGCCCCCAGCCCTTTGTACCTGCCCTTTTGAACATTCCCAAATCCTGAATTCCTTTTTGACAAACTGCTTCTTCCAGCAAAATATGTAGGCACTGACTGATCTGGCTCCCAGCCCCTTCTCCAACCTCATTTCTTGCTAGGACCCCCTCTGGCCACACTGGCTTTTTGCAGCATTTCTGAAAAAACTGCTTCCCACCTCAAGTCTTGGCAAGCGTGCTGTTTGTTACTTTATTTTCTGCCTGGCCTGGGTCTCCCAGCATCTCTCCTACTGCCCTCAAACTCATCCTTTAGATTTACACTTTCCTGGTTCCCTAAAATACTGCTCCTTTGTAGACATAATTACAGTTTGTAACTATGTATTTGTGATTATTTGATTATTGTCCCTCTCCCCCACTAGACTGGCAGCTCCATGTTGGTGCCTGCCTGGTCTCACAATTATATACCCAGAGCCTATGATAGCTTTTAGCCTACCATGGGTATTCGGTAGTTATTATATATTGAATGAAGCCATGAATTAATGAATGGTCTCATCAAATAATGTGAAATATTAACCTTGTTTACATATTAGTGGCTGATGTCAATGTACTACTTCTCTCAGACACTAGGTGTGCTATTTAAAGTCTTGAGTCGAAGGTGTCAGGCAAAGGAATCGTGAGATTTTCAGGAAGGAATTGTGCAGGCTGTTGGAAAGAACTGGCGAAGTTGGCTTGCTGTAATGCACTTATCTTCACGTCCAGGCTATGAGTGCCTTCACTGATGCATAGAAACCGGAAGACATCAGTTATTTCATTAAGAGGAAAGCTGGGTAAACATCCCAACGTTCATACTGAAGGCGAAGAAGCAACCCCTGGGCTCTGGAACTGCCTGCAGAACTCTGGGGGTTGGTGGGGTGCAGCTGCCTAGAACCAACCACTCACAGGGTCCTTTTCACTCTCTCTGATGTTACTCTGATCTCACCACAGGCCTTTTTCCCTCTTCTTTTTTTAAAAATATATATTTTATTGATTTCAGAGAGGAAGGGAGAGAGAGATAGAAACATCAATGATGAGAGAGAATAATTGATAGGCTGCCTCCTGAACGCCCCCTACTGGGGATCATACTGCAACCCGGGTATGTGCCCTGACCAGGAATCGAACCGAGACCTCCTGGTTCATGGGTCGACACTCAACCACTGAGCCACACTGGCCGTTCCCCTTCATTTTGTCTTACGTTTCTCTGCCAAGTACAATGCCATATGCCTTCCTACAAAATGGCAGCAAGGTGTATCATTAGAAGCCAGGTGTTTGGGGCACTTTCATCACCACTGGAAAGAGTGTAAGTACAATATTTTTAGCAGACAATTCAGCAATATCTAGTAAATTTTTAATGTGCATACTCTTCACTCTATAATTCACTTTGAAATTTTACCCTGAAGAATTCTTACACAGCAGATATACTTACAAACATGATTCTCATTTTGTCTAAAAATGGGAGAAAATGTAACTGTCCAACAGTATGGACTGATCAGACAATTCTGGACAGTTATTCTATTTGCTACCGTCATTCAATAAAAGAATATGCAGCTAGTAAAAAATTAATTTATATACTGACATTGAAATATATCCACAATTGCCCTAACTGGTTTGGCTCAGTGGATAGAGCATCAGCCTGCGGACTGAAGGGTCCCAGGTTCTAGTCCAGTCAAGGGCATGTACCTTGGTTGCGGGCACATCCCCAGTGGGGGGTGTGCAGGAGGCAGCTGATTGATGTTTCTCTCTCATTGATGTTTCTAACTCTCTATCCCTCTCCCTTCCTCTCTGTAAAAAATCAATAAAATATTAAAAATAAAAAAAAAGAAAAAAGAAATATATCCACTATATACTATTAAGTTAAAGAAAAAAAGATTTGGGATAGTGTATAGTGTTCATTAAGTATCCTATATAATAAAAGGCTAATATGCAAATTGACCAAACAGCGGAATGCCGGTCGCTATGATGCACACTGACCACCAGGGGGCAGACGCTCAACGCAGGAGCTGCCCCCTGGTGGTCAGTGTGTGGGGAACAAGACTAGCTATCAGTTGGACATCCCCGAGGGGTCCTGGACTACGAGAGGGTGCAGGCCAGGCTGAGAGATCCCCCCACCCCCCACCCAGTGCACAAATGTTGTGCACCATGCCTGTAGCATTTTATAGTGATATATAGATATGTTATTAACTATGGTTATAAGCTTACATGAAAATTTAAATTTCTACATTGTACACTATTACCTATTATTTACAGGCTTTGTGACTATATTTTATTTCAATAGAATAATATTCAAGTTTATAGTTGTAAGCAAAAACATAAAATTTGTTTTGAAAAAGTCATTGTCATCCACTTGATCAACAGGCTGTCATCAGATACAGCACCAGGCTTACAAAGAATACAGCTAACCCATTCCATGGTTTCTAGAAAAGCTGGTCAATGGGACTGTGGGAGCCAGCCTCCAAGATGACCTACAATAATTCCTGACCCTTGGTATTCACATCCTTGCTTGACCAATAAAATGTGGTAGAAATGATGGCTTGTTATTTCTAAAATTAGTTCTAAAAGTCCATGGCTTTCATCTTGGGCTTTCTCCCTCCTAGACCACTGGCTCTGGGGGAAGCCATGTGGGAGCAGCTGACAGAGGCCCCTGTGGTGAGGAACTGAGGCCTCCTGCCAGCGCCTTACACAAATGAGCTTTGGAAGCAGATCCTCCCGACAGGTCAGGCCTCCGATGACTGCAGCCCCTGCTGACATCTCAACTGCAGCCTCATGCGAACACCTGAGCCACAGCCACCCAGCCGACTCCGGGACCCATAGAAACTGTTAGAGAATAAATGTCTGCTGGTTGAAGACATTGTTTGGGTTAGTTTTTTATGTAGCCATAGATAACTAATATAGGACTGGATCAACTATATACTTTTTAATGCCTTTTCCCCAGTCTGCACATATAGCCTTTTACTTATTTATTTTTATTGTTCACACTATTACAGATGTCCCCATTTCCCCTCCCTTTGTCCACTTCCACCCAGCCCTCGCCCCCTCTTCCCTCTGGCCATCACCACACTGTTGTCTGTGTCTATGAGTTATGCATATATGTCCTTTGGCTACTCTCTTCACCTTCCTTCATTCAGCCCCGCCACTCCCCTCCCCTCTGACAGCTGTCAGTCTGTTCCTGTATCCATGCCTCTGTTCCTACTTTGTTCCTCAGTTATTTTGTTCATTACATTGTACAGACAGCCTTTTAAAATTACCATCTTTATGCTCTAAACTCAGTCTCACACTGGTTCCTGCTTTGCACCAACCTCAAACTGGTAAACACCAGCACCTAAAGTCACTCTAGGGCACTGTGTTCTGTCCTCAGGAGGAACCGCCAATGAGGAGGGGAAAGGGACTGAATCCAAGGGCAGACACCAGAGACATGGGCGCCTGGAACTGATTTGGCCTCAAACTTTCAAATTGAAATCATGTGCCTTTTAAAAGACGTCTGCCTTTTTAATCCGACCCAATAGAATTGCAGCTTTACTGATCCAGGCCGTGGTTCATATTCAAGGTCACAAGAGAACATCCATAACAAAGACAAAAGGACAGGTCAGCTGAAAAAGCAGCCCATTACTCCTTGCTAAGTGGGATCTCTGATGAAAGAAGAAATGGACTCCTTTCATAAGTAGGTTCGTTCTGCATAACGTCGAGAGGGAAGTGAGCTTCCATTGTTGTTCCAGTCTTTTCTGCTATTAGTGTTTGTGTGTTGCCACTTGAGACTCATTTTCGATAGCTTTTCATCCAGCCATAAGCATCTGTTCCAGTAGTTCTAGGAAAGGCTTTTATGTCCTGTTTTAAAATGGCTTGCACATGTACGGTACAGTTTGTATAACTGAACACAACATGGGTATGAACCACCACCTGAAAAATCAATGAGAGGTCAGGGAAGCATGGCCAGCATGTCCGGGGGAACCAGTCTCTGCCAAGGCACCGTGGACTCGCTGCCCATGTGGTCCAAGGAGCCTGCGCAGTGGCTGCCAGCCGGCACGCAATGTAGGAGCTGTCACCCTGTGTCTCCAGTGTGGCTTAGGGAAAAAACCATGAAGTCCCTGCAAGGGGTTCTCAAATAGGCTCCATAGAAACCATAGTCAATACATATGTGTTCTTCTATTTTGCAAATATAAGTAGATGACAGCATGATACATCAAATGCAAATTTGTTTAAAAGTTCTCTTCAATTAATAGCTTTCTTAATCAATGGAAATGAAAAGTATAGCTCCCATTATTTAATATTCCATTACTGAGATTTGTAAAATTTTATTTAAAGAAGACTTTCTCTTTCTTGTTCTCCACTGAAATGTAACTGCAATCTAATTCAGTTCTACCCACTCCCTGAATGTGAAAATTCAGTGCATTGATTAAAGCAAATCATGCTTTATGCATAAATTTACATTACAGAGTATACATTTTAAACAAAAAGAGCAGTCTCATTTACATTAAGTATGGTACATAAAATGTACTATATTGTTGTAATTCCTACTAAGTCAAAAAAGTGATGTGGAATAGTAAATAAAGAAGGAAGGAAGAGGGAAGAAGGACCACAGCAGGGCCCTTGAGGGCCACATGGTAGGAAAGGCAGAGAATAGAAGCTCCTGCCTCGTGTGGAAGAGTCTAGAAACTTCAGTGGACTAGTGACAGAGACACAGTTTACTTAGAAGGCTGAAGGAAAATGTTGTCTGTCTTAAGTTTCTGGCATACCTGAAGGCACCCTACCAAGGAATACCCCCTCTATCGCTAGGGGTTACCCATTTCTGTGACATATTTGGCTTCTGTTCTTTCTGAACTTGCCTATGGTTCAAAGTGAAATGGTAGAGGTAATTAAAGTGAATCCAATGTCCCTAAGTCTTCCCTAGACCAACTCTGTATGTTTTGGATGTTTTTTCTTTTTTAAAAAATATGTTTTTATTGATAAAGGAAGGGAGAGGGAGAAAGAGAGAAACAGAGATGTGAGAAAGAAACATCTGTCAGTTGCCTCCTGCATGCACCCGGACCAGGGATAGAACCCACAACCTGAGTATGTGCCCTGACCTGGAAGAGAACCAGTGACCTTTTGGTACACAGGATAACGCTCAACCAACTGAGCCACACTAGCCAGGGCTGGATGTTATGTCTGACAAACCATCCTCCAAGATTCTTCAGCTCTCCCAGAGATTCTGTCAGCATCACACATCCTTTTGATACATTTCTTCTATGGAAAAACTTGACTCCTGGTAACTAATCATGCCCACAATGGGTAGAACTAGGGAACAGAACATAGTTTTGAGTCTTTATGTCCAGCATGGGCTATCTGATTAGGATTTGGGTCACAGCCATATTGGAGTTCTTCCCAAACCATAGAATTGGTAGTAGTTACTAACCTCTGATCTTGTGGGGACATAAGTAAAAATATTGGATGTATCAGGTTCCTACCATTTTCTTAGGATTTATTGTGTTGATCTCCATTGCTTAAACAATAATATTTTTGTTGTCTTAGAAGAAAAAAGGGAATAAAGGATCTGAAAAACTCCACAAAAATTGAAAGTCTTGAAGGTCTGTTCATTGCAACGGGGTAGTAAAAACGAGAGCCTATAAAAACAGTTGTTTTTTTTCTGCCTTGCCCACGGTTTTGAAGATCACAGAGATACTCAGCCAGATGTGAACACTTAAGTCCATGCCCCTACTGAAACCACATATGGTTCTTCTCACTACTCATGATAGCTATGTTCTGTAAAGTTGCTGCAGACACTGAATTAGCAAATGCTGAAGCATTGCACTTAGGAGAAATATAGAGTTAGGTTCCTGGGAGCCTTCTGTCATAACTTTTGGTTAACGGATCAATACATAACCTTGATTTATGTGTGTTTCTGTTTAAAGACACCTTATTTTAATACATATTGTTGATTCATTAACATTGACCTAGGGGTCAATTAACATAGCACTATAACTCGTGCCTGAATGAAGTTTATCTGTGAGGAGGAAAGTAAATTGCAGAGAGAAAACAATCTTTGGTTTTGAGAAAATAAAATTTGGGTCAAATTTTAATGTGTTAATAATGATCTGTAGTGACTTTCTAAATTAGCAATCTGAAGGGAGGTCAGTTTTTCTTTAAGGATATCTATTATTCATTAGCAAGGAAACTTAATAAAAATTACATCCAACAGCAATTCATCCAAGAGGTAGATGTGCTGTTTTTAAACATGGCTGCAGCCAGAACATGCATTTTAGTTAAGATTTCGTCTAAACTTCTGTTACATTCACAGGCATCATTTTAAACAAGTGCATACTATTCCACTGAGCTGACAGATATTTTGATTGCTTCCCATTTTTGCTATTATACGTAGCTCTACTATAAACATTTTTAAAGAAAGTTTTCATTTTCCTTAATGTTGTTTCCTGAGGCTAAGTCCTCTAAATGGGTGAAGAAACTGAGCACCCCTGATTGCTAGTAGTAAATTAACTAGGTCCTTACAGAAGTGGCGACAACTTTCTCCTTTCCCCAAAGGCTCTCCAGCACTGGTTTTACTTCTTAAATTCACTAACTTAATAGGATGACATTATATCTCATGATTGGTTTAGTTTGTATTTACTGAAGTATTGGTGAGGATAGAAAGTTTTTTCATATATGGATTTAGTCATTCACTTCGCCGATTCACATTTCACAAGTCTCCTCCAGGTGACCAGGAGGCCAAGCTCACTTCAAATAGTGTCCCTGCCCTTTGGGACCCTCTCCTCTGCCTATCTTTACTTTTACCTGAACTGCCTTATTAAAATTCAATTGGAGGTATATGCTGTCTTTTTAGCTTTGAATAAACACTTTATTATGTATATTTAAATAATAAATCTTTACCTATTATATTGCCATTCATTTTTTTCTTAGTTTTAATGGTTTGATGGAATATTTTTAATTTGTATATAGCCAGAAATGACTCATATTCAAAATATTTTAACAAATGGCAAGCTAAAATATTAATAGGCAATGTAATAAGCCAAAATATTTAACCAAAATATATTTAATATTCCTTTTATTTTATGAATTAATGACATCCTAATATATTCACAAGTGGTATATTATGGAGAAAATGATTCATCAAGATATTCTAGAAATTTCCAAATCACTTGTTGACTTTTACATCACTTGTGATGATGCTGTTACCTAGTTAAGTGATGCCCCATAAGAACCACATCAATGACTTCACCATATATTGACAGACATTAAATATTTAGTATCTTTGGTGCAGCTGGGCATACTGACAGCTTTTCACAAACAACAGGTGTATGTCTGGCTCCCAGTGCCACCAGAGGGCCTGGGCCTGCTTTGCTGCCCTGCCAACTCCAGGCAGCCCTAGGGCAGGGTGAGGAGCTGCACACACCTCCACTGTTGCCCCCTAGGTCACTCGGTGGCTGCTGGGGCTCCCCCTATCTGTGCTGGCACCCCTCCCAGGTCCATTACCACCTCCAGGGCCACCGGTGGCTGACATCATTAGATACTTGACAATCCCAATGACAAGATAATTTCTCTTTCCCAACTAATAGGAAAACATTTCAGTATTTTAACACATAATGCATGCTTTATATGAAATGATTATTCAGAAATGTCATTCCTGCAGATTTGACACCTGCTTAGATAAGTGATCCTACACATTCTCAAATATTTTAGGCGGTCAACTTGGCAGGATGTGGGAACACATTGAAATCATCCTTAAATGCTCCACAGTTGAACTTTGTACGCACTGGCTGAATATCTAACCTGTATAAACCAAACCCAAAGTCCGTTAATAAGAGCATTTAAATACTGAGCTACTCCTCCCAGAATGAGACAACCAATAGATCCAAATCCCTTTAAAGCCAAGTCACTCTGATCGTCCCCGGAACCATCTCTACCCTCTTCCAGAGAACATCGAAACAAGGAAATAGGATTGCTTTCTGAGAGTAAAACTATTAAGTTTGTTAAGAAAAATATTCTGAAACTCAGAAATAAGGCAGAGAGGCTACTGCGTGCCCTATTGGTGTCATAGTAGGAGCTTGCCCAACTTCATCTGACACTGTAGACAGCCAGATTTTTAATTTACTATTGATTAGGGCCCAGACCCTGCCAAGCTAGACTGTCACTTGTAGAAGACTGATAAATTACAGATTATTTTTTTTTTCCTGCTAGAAATGCACATTATTTGATCGAAAAAATAACCCCAAAGGTTATGCCTTTACAACCCCATGGGGCATTAACCAGTTTTGCATGTAACTTGGCAATGTTATTTCAGTGACTATATACATACTCCTTGTATTCTTTAATTAGGTTTTTCACTCACTGTTTCCTTTAACGAGTTTATTAAATCTTTGATGTGCTCACTATGTATCTGTACAAGATTAATGTTCTTAACATTTTTCGAAATTGACTTTGACAATCATAACTTAATGCTTTACAATGGAGATTTGCCAAGTCATCGTTAAAGACAAAATTACTTCCAGAGGGCTGACTAGATTGATGGCAGTGACCTGGCTGTTAGGAAGGGGAATTGGTGGACCAGCAAAGGATGCTTCCTTAGTAAATGTCCATCCACCTCAGCGCTGGGCTTAGGGGATGTAGAGTCCACCCAGCAGGTGTATCCTGTCTTCAGTAGGTTAACAGCCTACTGTCACCCACACACAAGCCATATATCTAGCTCCCTTTTTTACGTGTCCATGCTCATGGAGTAACCTCCAGATTATAAGTTGGTTTGCCAGGCAGAGAAATGATTCAGTGTCAGGCCAACATGAGTAACCCACCCAGTTGGTAGTTTTGTTTTTCCTTGCAAACTGAGAAATTGTCACTGGCTTGTGGGTTTACAGTCCAGTTCTGTGTGGAGCCTGACAGCGTGTGTCTGTATTGTGACTCTGGTTCCTCTCCTAGCTCAAGTTTCGAGGCTGACAGGCTGTGGCCTACCTCGGATCACGTGATTCCACCAAGGAAATGTCAGCTGGTCAGTGGTTGCGGATATGTTTTCTGTTCACTTGTTTGTTTTTCATTTCTAATCCCTGTGGACCAATGCTTTTATAAAGTTTAATAAAAATATATTACTAGAAAAATGAAATTTAAATAAAAAATGTAAACCCATTTTTATGATCAGATTCAATAGAATCCAAACATCCAAACTACTCTGTAATAAGTTTCTTTTAAAAGTATAATAGGCCCTGCCTGGTTTGGCTCAGTGGATAGAGCATCGGCCTGCAGACCGAAGGGCCCCAGGTTCGATTCTGGTCAAGGGCACATGCCTGGGTTGCAGGCTCGGTCCAACGTGCAGGAGGCAGCCAATCAATGATTCCTTCTCATCATTGATGTTTCTATCTCTCTCTTCCTCTCCCTTCCTCTCTGAAGTCAATAAAAATAAAAAATAAAAAATAAATAAAAGTATAATAGTCTCTCCCTTTTTATATACTTGCAAAATAACTTGTTTTAATTTTTTATTACATTTACTGTGGTGACATTAGTTAATAGGATTGTATAGGTTTCAAGGGTACATGTCTAGGATACATGATCTGTATACAATAGTCTCTCAGTGCTTACTCTCAATTTATGTGCTTATCTCAGGTCCAAGAACTACAGTCCATCTGGGAGCTCGTTAGAAACGCAGCTTCTTTGGGCCTCACCCCAGGCCTACTGAGTCAGAAACTCTGAGGGTGGGACCCTGCAGTCTGTTTGACAAGACCTCCTGGTGATTCTGATGCATGCTCAACTGTGTGAGCATCCCTCCCCTGGAATGAGTGTACATCAGAAGTCACAGCTTCAGTGGCAAAGGGGCCAGGCAGATACAGAAATGCAGTTTTGACAAGATGAGGATTATAAGGAAGGGTAGATTCTCTGGCAAATTGTAGCCTGGATGTCCCCCACAGAAGTATTCAAATCCAGACACACACACACACACACACACACACACACACACACACACACACACACCTCTCTGGTCAAACGCACCTCTGGCTAGCATGGGACCCTTTGGTCTATGACCTTTTTGCAAAGGTCAGATGGATTAATTGTAAATTCAGCCTTGATAAAATGATGAGTCACTTTCCCCTGATGATTGTGTAAGCTCAGAGTATTATATATGAAAGCCCAAGTGTATGAAGGCTATACCTGAGGTCTTTGTTCTGCCGCAATAATCTGTTTCCCTTTTGAATTCTCTATCATTGCCATTTTAAATTGTGAGACATTATAATACATGTGTAATCATCCTTGATTATTTCTCTTCCCTTGATAGTTTTAAAGTTAATTCTTACCAATTAGTTTTAGAATAATCTTGCTATATTCCATGAAGTGTCTGATCAATATTTCAACTGAAATTGTTAACTATTGGTTGACTATTAGTTAACTATTAGCTCACTTGGTGATGGGTCAGAAAAAAAAAGGCTTTGGGTCCCCATCCCAGCTCTGCTGCTCACAAGTCTGTGGCTTTGCGCAAGGGATTGAGTCTCAGCCTGTGACCTGGCAGCAATAATGCCTCCCTTGCAGGCTGACCAAAAAATTAATAAAATAACATATGCAAGTCACCTGTCAGTTGGCAGGTACTTCTTCCCATTCTCAAACGCAACAGACTCCTTCTCTTCTCTATCCAACTAACAGTTTCTTTATCCCAGGGAAAAAAAGAAATGAAGAATAAAGCAATCCAGAAAGTAATACACTTTTTCCATTGTACTGCTGGTTTATAACCAAATTATTTTATATACAGTTATTTTTATTACAACTATTTGTGGGTGAGTTATACTATGGTCACAAAATATGACATGATGATATAATTTCTGATTTCTTAGTTCCTTTTCTTAAGATTTCTTTTTTTTTTTAATTTTTAGAAAGAGGAAGGGAGAGAGAGAGAGAGAGAGAGAGAAAGAGAGAGAGAGAAACATCAATGCCAGAGTGAAACATCCATCAGCTGCCTCCCGCATGTCCCCTACCAAGGATCGAGCCCACAACCTGGCATGTGCTCTGATGTGGAATCAAACTGGCAACCTTTAGCTGCACTGGATGACACCCAACCAACTGAGCCACAGCAGCCAGGGTTAATTTAAAAGTTCTTATTAAAAACTTCCATGTGTTCAAGTAGATAATACATTTTTATAACTTCCTATGTGTGTGTGAGAAAAATATTTTCCACAGCAATGAAGAAAAAACACATATATTAGACTACACCCAAATTAAAAACTTGTGTGCATAAAAGGACACAATAAACAGAAAAGGCAACCCATGGAATGGGAGAAAATATTTGCAAATCTTTTAAGGGGTTAATATCCAGAATATATAAAGAACTCCTACAACTGAATGATTAAAAAAAACAACCTGATAAAAAATGGGCAAAGGACTTGAATACACTTTACTCCAGAGAAGACATACAAATGGTTAATAAGCACATGAAAAGATGCTCAGTGTCACTGACATCAGGGAAATCGAAACCACAAAATGCTACCTCACACCTGTTAGAATGATTACTACCAAAAAGACAAGAGACAAGTGCTTTTTCGGGATGTGGAGAAAAGGGAACCTTTGTGCACTGTTGATAGGAATGTGAATTGGTACAGCCACTGTGGAAAACAGTATAGTGTTTCTTAAATAACAACACTGAACTACCATATGATTCAGCAATTCCACTTTTGGGTACTTATCAAAAACAATTGGCCCTCGCTGGTTTGGCTCAGTGGTTGGAGTGTCAGCTCAAGGACTGAAGGGTCTCCGGTTTTAGGGCACATATCTCAGTTGCAGACTTGATCCCCTACCCTGGTCAGGGCATGTGTAGGAGGCAAACAAGTGATGTGTCTTTCTCACATCAATGTTTTTCTCTCTGCCCTTCCACCCTGTCAAAAAAAAAAAAAAAATCAATGGAAAAAATATCCTCAGGTGAGAATTAACAACAACAACATGAGAACTGAAAGCAGGATTTTGAAAAGGAATGTGTATGTACATGTTCATAGCAGTTTATTCTCAATAGCCAAGAGATGGAAGCAAACCAAGTGTCCATCAATAGATGAATGGGTAAATAAAATGTGGTATATACATATAATGGAATATTAATCAAAGTAATGCAAAAGAAAGGAAAATCTGACACATACTACGACACAGATGGACCTTGAAGACATTGTGCTAAGTGAAATAAGCCAGACACAAAAGGACAAAGATTGTACATAATAAATATACTGTACCTAAATATTTACATGAGGCACCTATAGTAGTCAAATGCATGACAGAAAGTGGAATGGTGGTTGCCAGGGGCTGGGGGCAGAGAGCATCAGGGCATTATTGTGTAATGGGTACAGTGTCAGCTTTGTAAGACGAAAACAGTTCTGGAGATGGGCGGTGGTTGCACAACAGTAAGAATGTGCTTAATACCACTGATCTATACACTTTTAAATGGTTAGAATGGTAAATTCTGTTATGTGTATTTTACCACAATTTCAAGAAAAAAGAAACCTAAAAAAAACAACACAAAAGAACCAGATGTGGTTTTTCTACCCTTAATTTTGATATTCATCATAATTCTGCCTTACTGTTGGTAACATTCTTGCATCAGTTCCGATGAAGATGTGGGCTGGGGATGGCCCCATCCTGAGGGGAGGGGCTTGCTCAGAGCTTGCTGGCTGAACGTTGGCAGATTCCAGGCCAAATAAGAGCTGATGGGCAGAAATGAACTGGGACAGGGAAAAACACGGGCTTTCCCCCAAAGAGCCCAGAAGCAAACTCTTAATTGTCAGCAAGATGGTGAGGACCAGCAGTACGCTGCGGAGATGCGGGAAGGTCTCACAGACAGGCTTGGACACAAATCTTTGAAGGTCACTCCCAGGGTAGGGCCAGGTTTCCAGAAAGCTGACAAGGCACTCCCAGGGGCGGAGATTTTATCACAGCACCTCCCTTCCCTTTCTTGCCCATCTCCTCACTGCTGCTGAAGGGGAAATATAGCAGAACTTAAGGGCTTTAGTAATGAGTGGCCTGGCTCATCCTACTTATTTTATTTCCACCAAATCCTCGTGATATTGTGGCGGAACCTGAATGTCCCGGTGCTGTAGTGGACTGTCAGGGAAGTCAGGGGACCGTGATGTGGCCCCAGAAGCAGCTGTCAGGGAAGCTCTTCCCTGTGGTGGCAGAAGCCCCCTATATCAGAGGCGGCAGTGACAGAGCCAGAGGCTCTGCA
Organism: Myotis myotis; assembly: GCF_014108235.1. NCBI lineage: Eukaryota > Metazoa > Chordata > Mammalia > Chiroptera > Vespertilionidae > Myotis > Myotis myotis. Next base: position 185,833,581 of record NW_023416313.1, on the reverse strand, counting down.
ATACAACATGCATCTGTATTCAGTGCATATCCTACCGGTTTTAGTTATTTTTCATTCAGACAAAGAGCTCTCCCCAGTCCTTTGTGGCTATTTTGTTCCATTGGTCTTTTGCTGGAGCTGTTATTTTAACAATTTTCTCTTTCTTTTTTAAATGTAATCATTTTAGCTTTCTTTCATGTTACTTTTTTTTTGTATTTTTACTGTTATTAAACAGGGATGAGGAAACAAAGAACTATGAGGGCAATCTTTTCTCCTGGCCAGGTCTGCAGCATTCATTCCTTCCTGTACCTCAACACATATCTACATCAGAGAAAGAAAGGAAGAAAGGGAGAAAAGAAGGAAGGAAGGAAGGAAGGAAGGAAGGAAGGAAGGAAGGAAGGAAGGAAGGAAGGAGGGAGGGAGGGAGGGAAGGAGGGAGGGAGGGAGGGAGGGAGGGAGGGAGGGAGGGAGGGAGGGAGGGAGGGAGGGAGGAAGAAAGGAGGAAGGGAGGGAGGGAGGGAGGGAGGGAGGGAAGGAAGGAAGGAAGGAAGGAAGGAAGGAAGGAAGGAAGGAAGACTATGTCCTTTCTGTATAATTTAAATATTTTATAATCATTTGTAGGCAATAATATCAGCTTCAGGAAGTGGTTGGAATAAAAACACTCCAAATTTTTCAGAATATGAGATCTGTAAACTAGAATCTGTGGTCTCTAACATATGTAACCACAGGGCAGAGACAATTCACTTGAGCAGCCCAGGCCACAGATGGAAAAGAAATGAAAAACAATACCTAGAGAGCAAGAATCTGCTAGAAAACAGCCAGAGAGTGGTAACTGCATAGTCAGAGAGTTTTCTGATTATAGAGCCCCGTTCCTACTGGCCCGCCTCCCAGCAACCGCATTTCGAGGCAGGGCTTGAAAAGAATGTGATTATCAGGCAGATATTTCCCATGGCCTTCCTTGAAGACATTGCTCCTCACACATAGAGGACCCGTGGCTGTCATAACCTTAGCTCCACCTGGCCTTTCACCAAAGGAGGTCCCTGCCCCCCAGAGCCAGAGAAGAAGGGACCACAGGCCACCATTACAGATAGGCTTATGTCCCTGCAAAGCAAAGTTGATCACTAATTCACCACCTAATAACTTCTCTATCAATTCAACTCCTCAGTTTATTTCTCCTTCTTGAAGTTGTCACTAGAGATCAGATTCAACGGGCTACTTGGTTCCACCTTCATATCCTGCTCCTCCGACACCTTCCTTCTAACATCCTTTCTACACCACAGGTTTACTCCCACAACTCCCCTGGACTCGTGCAAGGAGGTAACCCTGACTCCTACATCTTTTCCATCCCAGCGAGCTCTAGGAGGCCATCGCTTCTACTGCTGCCTGACCCGAGGAAGCCTCTTTCCTTTTCAGGATCATCAAGCCAAGGAACTCACACATTTCTTGACTCTACATGGATGAATGCTGGGACCCCACTGTATCTCAATCCAGATAAAACCTGACTGTCCCACTCTACTTGGTGTTAGTAAATCAGGAGTGCACAACATAGATTTCTAAATCTCAAAAGGCCAAAGCTCTTCCCTGGCCCTAAGTGTTCTTGGAATACACCACACAATACTAGTAAGTCAACCTTCATTCTTAGAAATGACATCCCCCAAAAGAGAGACTCCATGTCCTATGATGTTTCATTAATGTATCATAGTCCTGCCTTGTATTTTAATATATGACCTTTTGGTTTAGGTGCATCTGTTTTGAGCCATAATAAAGTTTAGATCTGTTAGGATTATTACGTTTGCGCCATCATTTATCATTCTTTATTTCCTCTTATTTTTACTATTTATTACTTTTGCTTAATACATGTTATTGGTATTAATTGAAATATATATATATATATATATATATATATATATATATATATATATATATATATATTCTCTTCTCCTTTCTTTTGAAATATGTTTGGAGGAAAGCACTGAGTAAACCTACTTCTACTTAACCCAAACCTAAACACCAATACACACATACACACGATTATGACAATCATCAAATACATGTTTTTTTTCTGTTGGTTTCTAGTTATAGTCATAATAAGCCCCAAATTCTTAGGTTTCTCTCCACGAATAAAAGGGAACTCGAGTATGGTCTTCGGCCCTTCGCCTTCATATCTCCTTCTCAGTTTCTGGACTATTCTGAAACTTCTAGTTTTTCTTGTAGGTCAGAAAGACATTCTTACTCTACTACTTAACAAAGCAAGTTACTTAACCTCTCTGAGACTGTTTTCCCATCTGAAACAAGGGGATCATACCACCAGGGTTTTTAAAGATTAAGTGAAATAATGTTTTTGTAAAAAAAAATGTAATACATAGTAGCTGCTCCCTAAATATCGGTCCCCTTCCTCTCTTCCTTTACGCTTTAGATCACAATTTAATTCCGCAATGGGACTGTGATCAGAAGCATTGACCCTTCCTATCTAGTGTTTTTAATCTCCCATCTTGAGAGTTGATAAATCAGCCACAATATAAAGAAATTCCTGTTTTGGACCCAAAGTATCAGATCAGAGATTCTTTAGGGTTGGTGGGATCTGTGAAAATATTTCTTTAGTTTTTCCCAAATGAATGACATCTTGCCTGGATAATTTTTTCCATAAAAAGAACTGCAGATGTTTCATTTCCTTGGGGGGGGTTCATGGTCTCAGTTGTGGCTACAGCTGAAAGCAGTATGTTATCTGGCTTTTCCATCCAGATGTTTTTAGATTTCTTCCTTACTGGAATTTGAAAATGTTATAAATAATGTCTTCATATCTTTCTCTAGATGTTAGTTTCCACTGATAGGCTAACACTTTTATACTTTAAATTGTTGATTATTTAAAATTTATTTTTTTTCTATTGGCTCATGTATTCTTATTATTTCTAGGTTAAAACACAGTACTCACTTCTAGAAGTGAGTCATTTTGGTCTGCCATTATTTACTCACTTTTACGTAAGCCTTGTAATTTTGTATTTCATTCTGTAGTTAATAAGCATCATCATTAATTAACTATTTAGCAGTTCTCATTGTAAACTGTACTACTTGTGGAAATGTTCTTAATTGTGATATTGCCATTTTTATTACATGGCCTTTGTTTCATGGCCCTAGATCTTGTTTCTTGTTTAGAGAAATTTAAGTCATTTTTGAATTCTGACTTTTGGTTGTTCCATGTCAGACAATTTTTTTGAGAAAGAGAGAGAGAGAAACAGCAATTGGTTGTTCATTGAAGCTTATTTTCCCATGCATTCATTGGTTGTTTCTTTTTTTAAAATATATTTTATTGATTTTTTACAGACGGGAAGGGAGAGGGATAGAGGGTTAGAAACATCGATGAGAGAGAAACATTTATCAGCTGCCTCCTGCACAACCCCTACTGGGGATGTGCCCACAACCAAGGTACATGCCCTTGACCGGAACCGAACCTGGGACCTTTCAGTCCGCAGGCTGACGCTCTATCCACTGAGCCAAACCGGTTAGGGCTCATTGGTTGTTTCTTGTATATAACCTGACTGAGGATCCAACCCGCAACCTTGGTATATGGCCAGGGCATATTAGACAATTTTAAAGTTTATTATTATTTTTTATTCTTGTATAATCAGTTAAAAATTTGGGGGGTTATTCTGAAAATTCTTCTTTGACTTGTGTTTTGGATATTGAGGTTATGTTATCAAAGACTTTTGTTTGAGACATTTTTACTGGCATTTTTATGAGTTTTAATATGAAGAAGGCTACCTACAAGTGCTAGTTTCCAAGGACAAAAATGACTCTACTTGTATATTCTAGTCTTTAAAAGTAAATACATGACCTGGCTGGTGTTGCTCAGCGGTTGGGCATCAACCCATGAATCAAGAGATTGCTGGTTCGATTCCCTGTCAGGGCACATGCCTGGGTTTCGGGCTTGATTCCCAGTAGGGGGCATGTAGAAGGCAGAGATCAATGATGTTTCTCTCTCATTGATGTTTCTATCTCTCTAACTCTCTCCCTTTCTCTCTCTCTAAAAATCAATAAAGGGAGAAAAAGTAAAAGTAAATACATGAATACTATATTTTTTAAAACTGATAATAAAATTTTTCCAATAAATGATATTCCTTATCTACCTTATATCTTGAGGTTTTTATCTTCAAATAAGCCTCTCTTCAACAGAGCTCCCTACAAATCGAGGAGTCAAATAATATTATTAGAAAAATGAGAGAAGAATAAGAGATGACAACTCCCAGAAGAAGAGATGCAAAAGAACAATATAAAGATATATGAAAATATACTCTACCTCACTAAAATTCAAGGGAATGCAATTTAAAATAGAATATCATTCTTCACCCAGCAGAGTAGTAATACCAGAATGATGAGAATATAAAAATCAAGTAGTCTCATGAAAGCCTGAACTGATACAACTTTTTGGGAAAGAAATCTCTCAACGTATTATAAATGTAAGATACATGCCTTTGATTCAACAATCCTCCCTTTTGGGATTCAACCAGAGTGAAGCTTGTATATAGGGACAGGTTAATTATATGAAACACACCACAAACAAGGAAAACCATGTGAATTTCTCTCCGTAGGGGACAGTGGAGTGAACACTATGCATCATGAACATAAGTGAGTTAGATCCACACAATGAGCTGGATAAATGTCTGTGACATTTGCATGTAAAACATAGTTGCATGATAATGCTTATATTTTTTAAAATCCTCAAAGATGTGATATGCATGCAGTATTATTGGACTATCTGAAATTGCTGATATATGTATAATTGTACTTACAAAATTGCTGATATTCAACTCTTTTGAAGCTAATAAAATGGCAATCTGATAAGTCTCAATCTAATATAAGTTTATTACATGTGTATGAGCATGAAAAAAATATAAAATGATATACCCCAGGGCATTAATACTGGTTACTTGGGGGAGCGGAGAGAGGAGGAAAAAATAGGAAAATAAACTTCATACATCGTTGTACTGTTTTACTTGTTAAAAATTTTGCAAATTATTTGCCTTTCTCTGATTGGCTTATTTTGCTTAGCATAATACTCTCCAGGTCCATCCATGCTGCCTCAAAGGGTAAGAGAGCCTCCTTTTTATATCTGCACAGTGTCCCATGGTGTCACTGTGCCACAGCTTTTTATCCACTCATCTACTGATGGGCACTTGCACTGTGACAATAAAGACTAAAAAAATAAAACTAAAAAAAATTGCAAATTAAAAATACTTAAGATGTTAAACATTTTAAGAATGTGAAAGAAATGAGACTTTCACTGCAGATATTACTTGGAAACATATATCTAGGGGAAGAATCTATAGCAGTGGTCCATTTAACTTTATCAAATGCAGTACAAAAAAAACCAAGTTCTTTCCTGGTCCCTTGCACCAAGATAGTTCAAAATAAAAATCAAACCAATTTTTGTTATTTACAAAAGGAACTTCATAACATAGAAAACTAAATTCAAATTCAGAGAGCATTATTGACAAGTGAAAATAAAAATTCAGAGAGCATTATTGACAGGCGGAGTAATAGGAACACTTCTACACTGCTAGTGAAGAGTAAATTGCTGTAACCACTTTACCATAACTTGGCATTACCAAATAAAGTTGAGCAATGCATATTCAATGACCTCACAACTGAACTCCAAAGTATATATCCTAGAAAAACTCCTGGATGAGGAATAGGAGGCATATATACCACTGCCAGAGCAGCATTTTCATGAGATAAAAAAGCTGCACGCAACCTGAATCCACAAATGGACAGAATGGGTAAAGTGTGGTATATTTCACACAGTGGAAGAATAATACTGTGTACTGATTAATACTAGATAATGGTAAAAATGAAGGACCAATAACTACACATATTCATCTGGATCAGTGGTTCTCAACCTTCTGGCCCTTTAAATACAGTTCCTCATGCTGTCACCCAACCATAAAATTATTTTCGTTGCTACTTCATAACTGTAATGTTGCTACTGTTATGAATTGTCATGTAAATATCTGATATGCAGGATGGTCTTAGGCGACCCCTGTGAAAGGGTCGTTCGACCGCCAAAGGGGTCGCGACCCACAGGTTGAGAACCGCTGATTTGGATGAATCTCAAAACATAATGTTAGGTAAAAATTCAAACCAGAGAAAAAGCATGATTCCATTTCAAAAACAGCCAAATTAATATAAGAAAAAGCAGGAGAATGAAAAATCAAAAGTCTCCTTTCTAGGAAGGAGAAGAAAGGAGGAAGGGGTTAGGGGAAGGCAAACTGAAGTCTTTAAAAGTGATACCGATCATTGTTTCTATGAGACTGTTTTTGTTTTGTTTGCTTGTTTGGTCTTTAGATTTCGCACATAGTGAAACCATGCAGTATTTGTCTTCTCTGACTTATTTCACTTAGCATGATACCTTCTAGAGCAGTGGTTCTCAACCTTCTGGCCCTTTAATACAGTTCCTCACATTGTGGTGACCCCCAACCATAAAATTATTTTCGTTGCTACTTCATGACTGTAATTTTGCTGCTGTTATGAATTGTAATGTAAATGTCTGATATGCAGGATGTATTTTCATTGTTCGTGACCCACAGGTTGAGAACCGCTGTTCTAGAGCCACCCATGTTGTCGCAAATGGCAAGATTTCATTCTTTTTTATTGCTGTGTAACATTCCACTGTACATACATACACACACCCTATATCTTCTCTATTCATTCATGAATTGGGTGAAAAGGGGAAGGGGAACATAGTCAATAATACTGTGATAAGTTCGCACGGTTTCAGATGATTACTAGAATCAGTGGGGTGATTACACAGTAAGGTACAAAAATTTTGAATCACTATATTGTACACCTGAAACTAATATAACCAATATAGGATTTTATATCAACTATATTAAACAAAAATTTAATTAAAAACAATTTTTAAGTAATACTGATTGATAAAACTGGGGGCAAAAAACAAGGAATATATGTGTGTTTGCTTAATTAATAGTCTTTAAGTGTGTGTGTGTGTGTGTGTGTGTGTGTGTGTGTGATGAATGTATGTATAGCAAATTTTACACATGCACATATGCCCATGCCCATACACAGAAAGAATGTAGGTCAATGCTGGCTTGTGCCTACAAAACCCATCCTATTACTGGAGAAGCCACCTAACCATCTTCCAGATATCCTCTGAATTGTAGATGCTTGACATATAAATGAATAGATGTATTTCTAGAGTAATACTCAAAAGAGCATCCCTCAGAGCCATGTTCTTCCAGGCCGGGATAAAACAGAAAGTTCTGTAATAAGTAACATTTCTGAGTAGCATTACCTAGAGTTTGCTCTCATGCTAGGTTAACACCTTTTATTCACTTTATGATTTCAACTAAATTACACTCAAACTCAAACTTTGGCTAGTAAGATTTTCAAGAGCAGGGCGGGGGGGGGGGGGGGGGGGAGGGAATGGGGCGTAGGGCGCATCCAGGGGGGCGGGGGAAGGAGTCTTTTCTGAATGACAATACCTGAGCCCCAGGAAACATGGATTTCTTGGGAATAGACCAGGTGGAGCTCTGTTTCCAGATATGACAATGTGGGTCCTGATTCAGCAGCTGGGAGCATTCTGAACAGGGCCGTGTTTCACCAGGTGAAGGAAGACATTAGAAAGGGAGGAAGTCTGGCCTTGTTCCTACCCCCCACAGCTGTGTGAAACCACTACTAATTCGGAGCCGCTGGCTTCTTTTCCTTTCCAAGGATTATTTTGAGTATTTGAATTTCTGTACTTAACTCTATCTACTGCTGCTAGGATTTAGTAAATAATCTGATTTAGCTAAGATGCTTTACTGACAGGATATCCTGTATCTAGTTTAACTAACTAAGGCTAGAGGAAGGGGGGGGGGGGGGGACGGGGACGGGGTTGATTAGATAATCTGAATACGTGTTATTTTTAAAAGGAAAGGAAAAGACAAAAAGTCAAGGTAGCTGCAGGCCCTTTATCATCTCAAGTAAATCAAAATAACATGATACTAAACTAGCTCCCAAAATACCACTCACTGCAGATGTGACTTTCTTACTTCCTAATGCCAGCAAGTTCCACTTTGTGCTCAAGACCTGGAAAAGCAGGGGCAGCAAATCAATGAGGTAAGCAGCTGTAAGTTTTCCCTTTAGCAAACAAAAGGAGAGAAACTAAGTTTACTGCTGCTCTTGAATATTTTTATCCAAGCGAAGTTTCACAGATTGCTTTTTAAAAGTAACAGCTATAAAATTCACTCTTTGAAAGTATACAATTCAGGAATTTTTAGAATACTTACAGAGTTGTGCATCTATCACCACTTTCAAATTCCAAACATTTTCAAGAGAAAACCGTACCCATTAGCAGTCATTCCCCACCCCCCACTTCCCTACCCTCTAGCCCCCTATCCCTTATAGCCTGCAACCAGTCATCTACTGTCTGTCTCTATGGATTTGCCTACACTGGACATTTCAAGAAATCAAATAATAATGTGGACTGTTGTGTCTGGTTTCTTTCATTGAGTATAATCTCCTCAAGGTTTGTCCACCTTGCAAGCATGAGTCAGTATTTCAAGCATGAGTCAGTATTTCATTTTTATGGCAAATAATATTTTATTATAGAGATTCCCCATAATTACATTCATTCATCAGGCGATGGGCATTTGAGTGGTGGCCTCCAGCTTGCTTGTGTATGGTAAAGAACAAAAGAAACCTAGGAAGCCTGAGCCAGAGATTAATAAACACAATTATTGTTATATCTGCATTTATACCCAATTCTTGTACATTGTGCTACTCCTGAAGGATGTTCATGGAAATGTCGGCTCTGGTAACATGAAATAATGTGAATTTTTCCCCTCATACTATTAATAAGAAAAGAAGAGAAACAGAATTAAGACATAATTGAGCAATTTATTCTAATAGGTGAACAGATAGACAGATTGTGATACACCCATCCAACAGACCACGACTCAGTAATAAAAGAAATAAATTACATGTGCCTCCATGTAATTATGCTGAGCAAAGAAAAGCCATTTTTCTTCTAGAATTTTATAATACATGACTGCATTTATATAAAATTCTAGAAAATGCAAATTCTTCTAAAGTGACAAAGCAGATCAGTTGCCTGAAGATGAGGTTGGGAAGGAGATCTCGTTACTGGACATGAGGAAACTCTGGACGGGTATGTTCATTACCTCGATTGTGGCAATAGTTTTATGGGTTTATGCGTTCAAAATACATCAACTTTAAACACGTACCATTTACTGTCTGTCAATAATATCTCATGTTAATTATAGCCCAACAAAGCTGTTAAGAAACAATATTACTTAAAAAGTGAGCACAAAAGTGCTTGAATGACTACTGTGTGAAAGCCACTGTCCTCATTTTGCATATAAGGTTTCAATTAATTTTATAATAAGTTGAAGTATTGTCATTTTGCACATGAGGAGACCTGAGATTGAGGTAGTTCAGTAATTGGCCAAGGTGGCTGCAGTCCGTATTAAGCTGAGACCTCTTATTCTTAACAACCAAATCCATGTTCTTTTCACTATGCCACACTGCCTCTCACAGTTTCTATTACAGACACAACTCTTTTGTCTGAAATCCCTGGGTCTGAAGTCCCTGGGTCTGAAACCCCAGAATTTCCAAAGTCAGGGAATTTTCTGGGCCATAGAAGAGTTTTACAATTTAGGGTGTGGCATTCCAAATTTGTTTTCTTTTGCCCATCATCATGCTGCCACAAATACCTCTCCAATTATGGCCATTTGCTTGATTCAGTTGATTTAATCACCTTCAGCGGGACAGAGTGGTTAATCTGGATTAGATCAAGGCAAGTTACCCTGGTCCATGGGTCAAAGGACTGACAACAGTTAATCTGAGATGAAAAGCAAGCTGGACAAAACAACAACAAAAAAGGCCATTCAACCCACTCGCTGGGCATGGTACTCCTTTGGAACAATAGACATTCCTTTGATTATAGGAGACCCAGGGATGTGGACTACTCAGAGCTGCTATCTACTTTTTGCTGCCCTTTTCACCAAACTTGAACTTTAAGTTGAAGCTGTCAGCTCATCTCTAAATAGGTCAAGCACGAGGGTGGTTTCCCCCCTCCAGGTTATCTTTCACAAACAACTGAACTCCACCCAAATGCTACCATTGCGTTGAGGCCCATTTGAACATCAGCTATGACTTGGATTAAGTACAACTAATTTAAAAGTGAAAGTTAGTTGAAACAATTTCTTTTTGTAAGAGAGTTAGATTTGGGGGAGGAAAGGGTGCCATTTCTTTCACGCAAGACTTTCATAATGAAGGTTAACTGTGCCGGGTATTGTATGTTCCACTTGCCCTTCTAGATTCAGCCCCCATTCTGCTCCACCCAGTTCTACGCCCTAGGAGACTAAACAGTATGGACTCAGCAGCAGGCTACCTTGTTCCTCGTCTTCCCGTTGGGTTTGGTCAATGGGAACACAAGCAAATCAGAAGGAGAGAGGAGAATCATTTCAGGGTATTTGTTTTCTGGGATCCCTGCCTGAAGTGTCCTTATAATCCAGCTCCCCGCTTTTCCTGGAGGCTGCAGCTCCACTCAGGAGGTCCCCTCCTCCCAGTCCTCGTCCCTTCAGGCCACCTGGTGGGAAAGGAGGCCTAGAGACGTGCCCTCACTCGCACTTTCCCTTTATTCTCCCCTGTGTTTATAAGCGTTCTCTTTATTAAGCTCTGCTAAAATCAATCAACTTGAAGTTGTCAACTGTTTCCAGTGCTGCTGACATTTTCTGAGGGCTATTTAGAAAATGAACTCATCCCAAGTCCTCAGTTGATATGAAAACACTGACCTTCATGGGGTTGATGTCACACCCACACAAAGATAAACAATGGATAGGTAAAGTGCAGTCACACAGCAGTGACTCAGCCTTACTGCACTGGCCACTGTGCAGTTCGAAGGCATATTCACATGGATGACAGGAACAGTAAAGGTAGTGGATACGTTTCTCAGATTTTAAAATGTAAGTGATGTAAAACATGTTCAGGTTGCTATATCATGCTTCCTCACGCTTATAAATCATATTTCCAAGGTGATCATATTTCAAACTTTCTCCATATGCTATTCTACTTAGATTGAGACTCTAAACCCACTTTGGGGGGGGGGGTCTAATTATCAAATATGAAGAAAGAGACATTTGCTACAACAAAAACTGCCTAGTGGCAAATCTATGAGAGAGAACAGATTTCAGAGATACTATCTGTTTACCTTCACAGAGAGGTATTTCGTATGTAGTACAAATGCTATGAAAGTGACAGATGATCCCTATTCATGAATACACTATGATCTCAAGTAGATTTTGATTACGTAGAGCTTGTGTCAAAGATATAGAGCCTGGCTGGCATGGCTCAGTGGTTGAGTGTCGACCTCTGAACCAGGAGGCCACAGTTTGATTCTGGTCAGGGCACATGCCCAGGTTGCGTGCAGGAGGCAGCTGATCAATGATTCTCTCTCATCATTGATGTTTCTATATCTCTTTCCTTTTCCCTTTCTCTATGAAGCCAATAAAATATATATATATATTTTAAAAGATATAGGTCCTTTAACAAAAACAGTGGATCTTAATCCCATCTAAGCTCAAAACAACTAACCTCCCATCCCTGGAATCACCCCAACTATAGCTCTCCCAAATGAAGTATAACTAGAATAGCTACTTTGTTTTATTTTCTTTGATGACTTTTCTCTGAGGAAGCCAAAATGTCATTTAGCATGAATCTGTAAAGCTCTTTTAAGTAAAAAAGCTAAGCTATTAAAATATTAATATGATGCCTTGTTTATTTTTGTTTGGTGTGTATGTGTGTGTGTTTACCATAGATTAGGCCAAGATAGAAAAGAGAAATTCATTGAATCAACCTGAGTCAGCAGGTAAGAGTCATCCTTGTATTCATTATGAGAATCTGTAAGAACTTAAGAGTATTTCAAAAGGAAATCTGGGGAATTCTGGCAGCTTCCATTTAATTTTGCATAGCACCAGATGGCTCTAACAAGGCTCTCCTTATTTTCCAAATGAGTGTTAATTTCATTCTTTCAATTTTTCCTAACTCAATGCAACATATCAATGAATAATACTATCTTGTATTTATACAGCATTTTACAATTTACAAAGCGCCCTCCTATTTATTATTTCAACTGATCTTTACAATGCAGCACCCCCCCCATTATCCAGTTTTGCTTTCCACAGTTTCAGTTACACCCAGTCAACTGCAATCTAAAAATATTGAATAGAAAATTCCAGAAGTAAACAATTCATAAATTTCAAATTGCATACTGTTCTGAGTAATATGATGAAATCTCACGCCATCCAGCTCCATCCCCCCGAGACCTGAATCATTCCTTTGCTCAGAGTACCCTCGCTGTATACCTACCCACGCCTTAGCCACTTAGTAGCTGCCTCCGTTACCAGATCAGACCGTCATGGTATCACAGTGCTTGTGTTCAAGTCACCCTTATGGTAGCCTAGCCCTGTGTCCCAATGCCTCTGCCATTCACCTCACTTCATCTCATCACATAGGCATAGTATCACTTCATATCATTCCAAGAAGAAGGGTTAGTGTAAAGATATTCTGAGGGAGAGAACACATTCAAATAACATTTACCACAGTATTCTGTTGTCATTGTTTTATTTTATGATTATTGTTGTTAATCTCTTACTGTGCCTAGTTCATACATTAAACTTTATCATACGTATAAGGAAAAATAGTGTACATAGTGTTTGTTACTCTCCGAGGTTTCAGGCATCCACTGGGGGTCTTGGATTGTGTCCCCTGTGGATAAGTGGGGACTACTGTAGTTCAGATGTAGTCAGGGCAAAGAGTATACCCCCCATTTTACAGATGAGGAAACAAAGGCCTGGAGATATTAGTTAAGACCATTTTAGTTGCAACTTAAATTCGCTTAGGCAAAAATATGGAAATGTATTGGCTCACATCCACTGGATTCGTGGACTCTCACTGTTACTATGTTCTCTGCTTTTATCTGTCTCTGTCTTTCTGTCTGTCTCTCGTCCCCTCTGCGCATTAGCCTTCATTCTCTCAACAGACTGAAACATGGTCTTACGTGCTTCTTACTGTCTTGGAACCTCTCTTCCCTCAACTTGAGTTGGAAAATTCCAGCGGAAGAACCTATTGTCCACCCTTTCAACCAGCTCCTGTGGTTGAGGCTTCCCCTCTTGGGTCAAGTCCCCACCCCTGTGGCCCGTATTACCCAAACAAACAAACAGGAATAGACATAGCCAGGGAGGAAGTTGTGGGGAGAGAGCCAGCCACCCTAATTTGCATGTACTTCATTAAACAATCTGCCCAGGGGACAGAATCAGAACAACTGCGATCTTTCATCTTTCAACTGCAAACGGAGCTCAGTTCCCCTTCACTTTGCAGCTTGTCACTGCTGGAACCACAGCGTGTTCCTGGGCCTGGCGCTTCCGGTTCCCGGTTCCCACAGTTACCCGTATGGATTGTAGGAGTACAACCTGGAAAAGGCTCCTGTTCTAGTGCTGATCCTGTCACTCTTCAGCTGTGCTTGTGGGCAGGTTACTTAACCTCCTGGAACCACAGCTTCCTCCTTGGTAAAGTCAAGTAAACAATTACTGCGTCACAGGGTCATCAAAAGGATAAAGGCAGCTAATGTGCTCCGGATGCCTTGGAAAACCATAAAGCACTACCTTAAGGTTTATTCCTTAAGTTCTGCATGCAAATTCTAGGGAGACTAAAATTCCACATTGGCATTTTTCAGTTATGGTTCTCTCTACCACCAGACCTCTGAGAGCATCACGTTGGTCCTGACATTTTTACTTTTTTCGGTTTTAAAAGACACATTTCAAAAAGAAGTCTCTCATAGAGTTTCCAAATTAAAAGATGTCGTTCAGAAGAGAAGCTCAGGAACAGATGGTTTAATGGCACTTATCACAGTCACTTTTCCAATACGGATTAACCAGGAGTTAAAAAATTTCTGAAACAAGAAACTATTAACAGTGGTTACCTCTAGGGAGTGAGGCTACAAGTTGGTGTTTGGAAAGAAACGTCCGGTTTTCATTTATTCCCATGTCTACTACCCCAATTTTTAAAATCTTACACATAAATTCATAATAAAAAACAATTAAAAAGATTAAAAGCATGGTTATCAGAGAAAAGAAATATAGTACATAACCAGTATAGTGTCTAACATCAAAAACTTTCAATACATTCTTGTTTGTTGATCATACTGGGTATTTCTACTTACTACCTATCCAGCAAAGTAAAATCAACTTCACTAGAATAAAAGCCAGCTTGCATCTCTGTGAATGTATGTTTTCCATTAATCATTTTGTTAGGAATGCTCATTACCACCTGCTGAGGAGATGGTTTTAAATTCTTACACCTTCACACACTAACAATGAAACCTACTTCCTTAATTCCCAGTTATAAAGCACAGTGCATGCTGCTGCCTCTCAGTTCTTGCCACTATTCTTGGAAGCTCACTTCCTTGCAAATAGTAGAGGATGCTGGGCTTCTAGGAACCATGCTATTTTATAGCTGGGGGTTTGCATGATATTTTCTAAGAAATTAAAGGTTATACAGCAGCATAGGCCAAAGCTAAAAGACAGATTTAAATAGTATTTTTTTCAAAATGATGCAATGGCTATGAAGTTTGGATGCTAAGCACTGGCTAAGTGCTATACTGGTTGCCTAGTTACATCTCTGTAGAAAGGTCAAAATGGTTGTCTCTGAATCTAGAAGGAATCAAAAACCTTAACATTTCATCATTAAACCAAAGACTGTGTGTAGAAACCCAATAGAATTCATCCCTTAAACAAATCGCCATCAGACTTTGATCAGGTGACAGCCCTGGAGGCTATCTAAGGAGACATGTTCCTAAAAACATTTCTTTATATGAAATTTGTTTTCATGCTCACAGTTCACTAAAGTTACCACATCTTTCCATCTTATCATATCCAATTGTGATCTGCTACTATAGGATATTAAAAAACTTTCCAGCTTCAATGATATAACCTCTATCCCATGAGAGGTGGAAGAAAGTCCACTGTTTTGAATTGTTTTACTTAAAAAACAAATTTTTATTGTGATCAACTTTGTAAAGTATAGGCCAGTCTATATTCCAATAACAAAAACTATGCATCTTTATTTTTATACTCACCTGAGGATATGTTTATTGATTTTTAAAGAGAGAGGGTGTGTGTGAGAGAGAGAAACGTCGATCAGTTGCCTACTGTATGTACCCTGACTGGGAATCAAACCTGCAACCTAGGTATGTGCCCTGACCAAAAATTGAACCTGTAATCTTTGGTGTATGGGATGATGCGCCAACCAAATGAGCCACCCAACCAGCTATATATCTTAATAATAAACAATCAGTGTCTTAATTCTCAGAGATGTTTCTCTTCTACCTCCTTGAGATTTTCTGCATTAGTTCTGCCTTACAGACATGTTGAAGTCCAAATATCTCCCAGTAATGGGACAGAATAGATAACAATTTTGGTCTAGAAATTTAATGTGAGGGAATTAAAATGGGTATAGACTTCTTCCAGAATTTTAAGATAAGGAAAAACAGTTTCTTACAAAAAAATCCCTTGAAGTTCAATTGATATTTTTTTAATTGGAAAATTCACATAGTATTTACCATCTTAAAGTGTATAATTCAAAGGCATTTAGTACATTCACAAGGCTGTGTAGTCATCACTTACATATAGTTTCTAGACCTTTCCACTGTCCCTGTGGTTGGCAAGCTGCGGCTCGCGAGCCACATGGGGCTCTTTGGCCCCTTGAGTGTGGCTCTTCCACAAAATACCACAAGCGGGCGCGCATACAGTGCGATTGAAACTTCGTGGCCCATGCGCAGAAGTCGGTTTTCGGCCTGGGCGGGTGTATTTTGAAGAAGTACTGTTGATTTTTGGCTCTGTTGACTAATGAGTTTGCCGACCACTGCAAAGAAACCCTGTACCTGGAGAAGTCATTTGGATCTCATTTATACTTACTCTCGAATTTCTCTTCAGAAAAGAATAAAATATTCAGTTTAAATGACAACATCATGATTTGACCTGCTTTCATTTCTGCTACAACTTGTCACAAAAAAACAGCAGAAGTTCAAAGATGAAATGAGGCTGGCATTGAAATAAAACCAAGATTGGGAGTCCTACAAGAAAAGAACCCCAAAAAGGGATCGAGGAGAATATCAAATTAATTCACAATTCTAACCAATACCTACCTTTGTCAGAAACCCAGGTCCTACCCTCCATGACTGAGAGTGCTCAATCTTCTTGCGGACCAAAAAAAGAACGAAAAATTGAAAGAGAATCCTTTGTACCTATCAACTAGGACAGTTTGGAAGATAGGGGACAAATACACACATACACACATACACAAACCACAACCAACTCTAAAAGTCAAATGTCTATTCTGGAAAGAGCTCATTTATTGCTCTTTCAGGCACACTTACAGTCCTCTGCTTAGTCCCTGTGGCTTAGAGAGCAAAAATCTCTATGGAGGCCATAGAAATGTAAGGGATGAGGGCCTCGGACCTTTAGTATTCCTGTTTTCTCAAGCTGACTTTGCTATGGACACAGCCACTTACATCATTAAGTAGTTTATGCTCCACAACTGGGAGGTCAGAAAGCTCCAAGTTCTTGGTGTTGGATAAGACTCCAAGACATTATCCACTCCAATCCCTTCCCCTGGAGCATTCAAGTTAAACTTCCTAATATTTGTCTATTCCTGAATGAATAGTCTATGCTGTCTTTTAAGGGGGGGCGGGAGGGGACTTCTACAAAAGGCAGAATTCAAACTAAGAGAGCGTTGTGATGCTTTGGGAAACTTGGATTGTATAATTTCCATACGTGCTGACTTGCTGAGAAAGCTTCAACGAGGTCCTGTGGTCACCTCAATAATGAAATCATCAAAGCTGTGAACATCAGAAACATCATGCAGGAGTTTGCTGATGACACTGGAGAATGGCAAGGGCAGGCTATGGCATATAATATTTCAAAAAATGGTGCTTGTTCTTAGCTGTGAATCTTAGTGTTGTTGTTGTTGTTTTAAGTTGATATGGGCAAACACATATATATGGATACAGATTTTCAAAGAGTTATATTCACCGTTATTGTCAACCCAAACCTTGAGGATTGTTGTCATTGTTTAATTCAATCAACATTTCTATTTTAATTCATCAACATGACAGCCACTTTCCATCAGAGCCATTTGTTAGGCATCTGGGTTGACCAACTGTTCCGATCTGTCCCGAGATTCTCTTTGTTTCAGCACTGAAGGTCCCACGTGCAAGGATCACCTCAGTTCAACAAACAAGGATGGTGTGTTACTCTACTGCGAGCCCTACCTAGCTTTGGCCTTCAGATCTGCATTGCTGAAGGGTCTAGAAGTGGATAGAAAGGGGATTGCTACAAAAAATAGGTGAAAAACAAATTAAATCTCCATAAGAAAATTCTGACTACATTCTATTCCAGAGATGTCTTCAAAAAAACTTAGATTCATTTCATTCACTAGGTTAAGAAATGCTTTCTTACTTTGTTGGGGATGACCTGCCTAATGTATGGAGGAAATGAAACCATCCCTAGAAATTAGTAAATACTGCTATAGTGAGGTTCTGAAATAGTATGTTATTTTTCCCTTCAATTTTCACATTTTAGAGCCTAATAAATAAAGTATAAGGTGGCAGGCAGACATAACAGCATGAAATAAAAATCTCACATTTCTTTGCTGCTATTCAAAGACCTTGGAACCTGCACACTGTAGGCAAACTTTTCCGAGTTGGAGAAGTGCCAAAAGCAGCACTCTCCAGAGGCCACACCGAGAGTACCAGAAAGTCTGGCCAAGAATGGAGCCCTTGGACTTCAACCTGTCCACTCGACCCCAGGCCAAACACTCCAAGAAAACCAAAAGCCTTCAGTGTCTCTATCCAGAAAACAGGATTTGCAGAATCAAGACAAGGACCTGCTTCATCAATTTAGGAACCCTAAGGCTTCTCAACCCAAACAATAAAATGTTAGATCATCTGATCTCTGCTCCCAGAAGCATTTCTACCTTCTAAAGAGATTAGAACAATTAATTACTTTGGAGTAGGCAGAATAATAGCCCCCAAATAAGAACATGTCCTAATCCCTTGAACCCATCAATATGTAACCTTACGTGGATAAAGGGACTTTGAAGATGTGATTAAATTAAGGACAGTGAGAAGGGGAGATTATCCTAGATGATCCAGGTGTTCCAAATCTTATGACATGGGTCTTTAAAATAAAATAAAAAACTTTTCTGGCTGAGTTCAGAGTTAGATGTAATTATGGTAGAAAGACACAGAGATGCAATATTGTTGCCTTTAAAGATGGGGGAAATCAGACCCTAGAAGCCATAAAAGTCAAAGAAATGAATTCTTCCAGAAAGGGACTCAGCTCTGTTGACACTGCTTTTAGCCCAGTGAGATCTCTGCACAACCTAACCTGCAGAACTGTAAAATAATAAAATTGTCTCGTTTTATATCAGTGTGTGACAACTGGTTACAGTAGCAACAGGAAGTAAAAATATTCTTCATCACTGCTGCTATTTAATTTGCACGATGCCTTAGTAGTATTTTGCTTTAAACCCCAATATTTGACTGCTGCTCACCTAGTGTTTCATTTTTGCTTCTCTGCATAGACTTAAAAAACAGATTTTAGTGCTAGAGCAATTATGCTCGCAATCCCTATGACAGTACAAAACACCACTTCCTTTTACACGTCTTTCTTCCTTTAGTTTGTTAGCACGGAGACCACTTACATAAGGAACCACTGAGCATAACTGAAACCAATAATTTTGCAAGGAGCAAAAACGCTTCTAGGTGAGAGTAGAAAATGCCAAATCACCTCTTTAAAGTTGTACGCTAACACGCAGTAGTTCCCAATGAACCTGACTATCACAATGACTGGAAGATGCCCCTGGCCTTATGTGAGCCAAGGACAGGATCATGAAGAGCACAGTGAAGAATTGTCCCATTCAACATGCCTGCAGCCCCCATTGAGAAATTCTGCTTGGATTGATTTAACCTATTTAAAAACATGTATTAGCCTGGAAGAAATCAATCCCAATATTAGACATAGAATATCAAATACTTATGTAACAGTCTTCATTATTAGTAATATTTGGTAGAATGTAGGGACAACTCAACCCTCACCTGTAAGATATTAAATACTGAATTCCAAAAGAACCTCCTTATGGAATAGCAAAAGCTATACATGGTCTTAAAAGCAGACACACACACACACACACACAGGCCTTTTGTTTAATAAGCTCTAGACCAGAGATTCTCAGTCCTGGCTGGGAAGCTTTTAAAAACTTCAGATATCCAAGGCCCCACCCCCAGAATTCTGATTCACCTGGTCTGGGGAGGGTCTGCACCTGAACTTTGAAACTCTTCCCTGGAGATTCTGATGTGCAGCCAGGACTGGGAACCACTGCTCCGTCCCCACCTATGAGCAGCCTCCGGACATAGCTACCTGGACGTGGCCACTCCATGGAGTTGAAGCCTCTTCCTGTATTCGTAGCCCAGTTATCATGACCCATATCATCGCCCAAAAGGGAGATCTGGCCGTTACTCCAGATGTCTTCCTTCCTTTACTTCTCATCCTTAATCAGCAATTCCATCAGTTCTCCCACATCAGCCCTTCATTTCCAAACCCAAGATCTACTGGCCTCCCTTCCATTAGTCTCTCTCCACGGCTTTATACGTTACTCTGCAGCCTAAGGAATTATCCTTAAAAAGAACTATGTGCCCTTCTCTGTCTTCCCACCCAAACTAGAATCCACTCTTGAGCTTGGCCCTAGAGCCCTGCCCAAGCTTCATCGGCCTACTTCTCAAGCCACATCTCTGTAGTAGGCCACTTCCTAACCACGCGTGGCCATTGTAAACTTCTAAAGGTTCCACTGTGCTCCTCGGGGCCTTGTACTTTCATGCAATTCCTTATTCCCAGAATTCCTTTTTATCTCTTTTCTGATAGATGGCACTTCATGTCCTAGCTCAAATAAATTCTTCTTTGTACATCAAGCCTCTAACCAAACTCCCCACCACATTATTCTTCTTCTCTCTCACCCAGAGCACTCTGCTCAGAGACCTCCTATTTGCAAGCTTCTCTCTCCCATGAGACTGAGCAACTCTGGGGCAAGGCCTGTGTGTTTTCATCTTCACATTCCCAGCATCTGCCATTCACTCATATGTTCATTCATTCAACAACTGTATTAAATATATAACAAGTGCCGGACACCTTGCTAGACACGAAAGGCAAAATGCTTTCTCAGAGCTTATATTCTTGAAAGGGAGGCAGGTAACTGAACAAATATTTATGTTAAAAAAAGAAAGTACATGAGAGGGTTGGGAAAAGTGTTTTGTGTTTTTAAGTTTCCAGTACATTCAGAAGTGAAAAAATGGCAAAATAGGCTTTAAAAATTGTGGCATATTTTACATGTTTACATTTAACAATTAAAGTTATGAGTGTCATCTTTTAATTTTGTCAGAGTATCTCTGACAGATAACCTCATTTGGAGATGTCAGAAGTCCAAATTTGAGGACTTCATAAATGTGAGGTGGGGAAAATGGGCTCTCTTATTCTAAGAAGGTTCTGACACTAGTAAATAATAAATATTTACTGAAAGAATAAATGGATGAATGACTAGCTCCAGTAAACTAAGTCAGGTTATAAGTAGGTTTTATTTCTTATTAGTATTTTACTGTAGCCACTAAATAATTATGTAAATACATATTAAAGATTCAACAACCAAATTCAAGCCACTGTCATATAATCCAATGGGAAAAGAAGAGAAGTGGATGGGGTATAAATAAAATTATACTGGCTGTGAGTTGATAATTATTAAAATTAAATGAATAGGGCTATGGACGGTCATATTATTCTCTTGATTTGGGTATGTGCTTATAATTTTTCATGATAAAGTGAAACTTAAAAAGAGAAGATGGCAATCCAAGTCACTGTCTAGAGGAAACTGTATATCTTGGTTGGGAAGAACACACACATTATCACCTGTCTCAGCAACCTGGAGAACCGAAGATTACAATGGCTTAGCTAGTCTCAAAGCCAAGTCAGCTTCTTCAAGGAGAAACCCCGCCAGCATTAAACTGCCCTTTTAATGTAGTTGTTGCTTCTGGAAATGTCCTTACAATGTCTACAGCCAATCTGTTAAGAACAGGGCTCATAATCTCTGATCTACCTAACATCTCCCGTTCACAGGGCACATTTTCAACAGCTGCAACCACGTAGCCGTGTTTAGTGCCACGGGAACACATTTTATTAAGGCAGCGACTGCAAAGGCTCTCTCACTCGGGTGTTAGAAGAAAATCGGGGAATCTGAGTGAGAAATCTGGTTTAAACTATCAAGGGGGGCCATTTTTCCCCTTTAAATCCCGAAGTCATGTCAATATTGCTACAGAGGCTATGAATGTTTGATAAATATCACATGTTCAATGCTTTCCTCTCTAGCATCACTTCAGACACTTATTTTCCCTTGAACTTCTGGTGAGATTCAAGATCCTGGAGGAAAACACTTCAGAAGCCTTACCTTTTCAGTGCCCGAAGCCTGAGGCTCCCTGGACGATCCTGGCTGTCAAGAAAGCAGAGAGGAAAATGTGTTTAGAAAAAGGAGAAATAACATGATACATACGAGCTGAACAAACAAATGAATGTTTCTGTAAGTGGGATTTGGTGGTGATGGCCACATGGCTCGAAGAGCAGGAAGGTCTGATAGGTTTATACTTCTGAGTCAAGAAGCAGACATCTTGTTAACTTTTTTTTTTTTAAGATATATATTTGTGAAAATAGGAGTTCCTTTCTTTGTGAACATCCCTAGCCTGCAAGAAAACATGAAAGCGCAAAGTTGGGGGTCCTAGGGGAAGCAGAGTTCTTTGTGACAGAGGCTGTGTACCAGGGAGATGAATAAAAACAAGCTTTGCCCCTGACCTAACCCGATTGGCTCCCGGCAGGACCCAAGTGGCAGAGATGGAGCACACTCCTTCTCCAGGTGTTGGGGGTGGAGTTGGAGTTCCCTTTGTGTGTATCTAACACTTTAAGAGGTGGATGGACAAGTTAGTGGTTATAAAAGCATCTTTAGCGGCCAAAGCTTCTGGAAGCTGTTTAAAAGTAGAGATTCCTATACACCAAGGCCCTAGTGACCTCTGAGGATGGTGAGCAGATTTGTGGGCTAATTTTGCCTACTGCCCAAATACGGTGCATCTCTAAGGCAGTTCCTATGTTCAGGAGCTTCTTTACTGCTGAAAAGCTCCCCAGGACCCAGCTCAAAGGGAATCACCTCTGCCCCCGGAAGTGCTTTATCGGTTCTCTTTTGTTGTGTCTCAGAACAAAGAGGTGCCTCACATCTAAAGTACTGACTAAGGGTGAAAACCCAATTCACATTGCATCCTAAGGAACATCAGTGTCTCTAGCGATCTCACATTGCTTAAGACTGGCACATGTGCTTTAGTCTCAACCCAACCAACCATAGTCCCAGATGACTTTCAGGAATCATATGTTTTTAAATAAACCAACATTATTAGGAAACTATTACCATGATTAATGACAGCAAAGGAATAATAATAAAAAAAAGCACAAGGTAAGGGCAAAAACAACCTATTTTCAGAGAATGAACCCTAGAGAGAACAGTGATTAGTGGACTAGCAAAATGAGCCTGTGCAGGGCGCTGCAGCACTCTCATGTGCTATTGGCAATAGCATGAATCAGCACAAGTTCTTTTTTTTAAAAAAAATATTTTATTGATTTTTTACAGAGAGGAAGGGAGAGGGATAGAGAGTTAGAAACATCGATTCAGCTGCCTCCTGCACGCCCCTGACTAGGGATGTGCCTGCAATCAAGGTATACGCCCTTGACCGGAATTGAACCTGGGACCCTTCAGTCCGCAGGCCAGGCCGATGCTCTATCCACTAAGCCAAACCGGTTTGTGCAGCACGACTTCTTTGGAAAGCAGTTTGGCAGCATTTTTCAAGATCCTCAAATATATTCTCAATCATTTTCTTAGTGATGCTACTCCTTGACTTTATTCAAAAATAAACAAATAAATTCCAAAATGTAGATCATAAATTATTACCATGTGTTAAAAAGTAGACTAAATATCAAATACAACTAAATATCAAATATTTATTTATAATAAATAAAACAAAAACTCTACATGATAGAACTTTAAAACAGTGAATAAAAAAATTTTTAAACAATGAAAAAATGCACATTTTATATATAGTATAACCTCAACTAATTTTCTAATATAGATATTTATAAATCATGATAGCTCTAATGCATTTTATATATTTTTCATATGTAATATTCATTTAACATAATACGTAATATTTTCTAGTAAATATTATACATAATCTTTCTGCTATGTAGTTTTTTTCTAGAAAAAATATTAGAGAGAGATACATACAAATGTAAACAGTGTATTATCTCTTTTGTATAGAATAATGGAAGTAGCAGAAATTGTTAGATATGCCCCAATATCCTCTCTCTTTTTATTTCATGCTTATATTGAATTCTAAACTAGCGCATACCATATACATGTCAAAAATAACTACTTTCCCCAGCCTCCCTTGATGCTATGTGTGACTCCCATGAGTCAAAGTTCAAGGGGATGGCTACAAAAATGGTATGTGCAACTTCTGGGTCATGCCTTCCCCTTTCAACTTTCTCCCTTCTTGCTAGTTACAGTGGGGTCCTTATGGCAAGCCATGTTAGACCATAAAGCAAGGGAAGCATGCTAGGAATGATGGAACAAGGTGATATCAGAAGCCTGGGTCCCTCCACCTTGTGGAGCAGAGCTATCTTACCAGCCCTGGACCACCCACCTCTGGATTGTTATGTGAAAGGGAGAAAACTCCTAGCATGTGTCAGCCACAATCAAATCAGGCCTCTTACACACAATTCAACCAACAACCTAATTAATAGAAAGGGTCATTCTTATTTTTTCTTTACAATTTAAGCATTTTCCAATTTTTTTCCCCATTTTCCAAATTTTCAATAATCACCGTGAATTACTTTGATCATCAGAAGAAAACTATAAGTTAAGCTTTGCTTACTAATGTTAAGAAAATTAAGAGAGCACAGAGTAAGTTTGGCAACATGTGCCTTTTCCCCACCTATGAGAAAAAATAAAACCTATAGTTATGAGAAGTAGTTATTACCTCCTATGCCAGTGCACAGATTCCGTACAAACTCCTTGAGTTTGTATGATCCTTAGTCACACCCCAAGGCACTTTATTTGAAACCTTTTGAAAAATAGTTTTAATAGGGAAAGTTATTTAACTCCAAATAAAATCTGCTTTAAAATCTGCTTGAGGAATACTCTAAAAAATGAAATTGTAGTATTATAGTACTTAACCCTTAACCATGGTTTTCTTTCCACGGTAAACCATGGTTCAACAATATTGAATGAACAATCCCAGAAACGAACATCTCATTAGTTTTAAATTACATGCCATTCTGAGTAGGGTGATAAAATCTCACACCATCTTGTTCCATCCGGCCTGGGATGAGAATCATCTCCTTGTCCAGTGTACCCATGCTGTCTTTGCTACCTGCCCATTAGTCGCGTAGTAGCCTTCCCAGTTATCAGATTGATTGTCACAGTAACCCAGTGCTTGTGTTCAAGTAACCTTTATTTTACTTAAGAATGGCCCCAAAGCACAAGAATAATGATGCTGGCAACTCCGATATGCAAAAAAAGATGTAAACATCTTCCTTTAAGTGAAAAGGTATGTGAGTATAGGAGAAAACATACATGGTTCAGGCATCCACTGGGGGGGTCTTAAAATGTATCCCCCACAGATATGGGGGACTACTGTATATCCATTGAAGAGGCTACATGGACTTCTCAAAGTGAACTAAGAAACATTCTTTTAAAAATATGCACTAACGCACACCTTTACTTTAAGGATGTTGTTTGTTCTCCATAATGAATCATAATGAATCACTCTTGCAGCAATTCCACCGGCTCAATAACTCTGTTGACTGCCCATCAACAGTGTTTTTTATTTCACTTTCCCCTGGAGAGGGGACAGATCTGGCAGAGCTCATATAACCTTCCTGGTCTCCTCTGTGAACTAGGGGGCCTGCATTATAAGATGACTGTCCAAGATAAAGGACTCACATCTACTCCACAAAACACAGGAAAGATACTTGGTCTACCTGGGGATCAGATCTGAAACAATGGCCTCACTAAGACCAGTCTCTAACCATATTAGAATAATGCACTGAGGATCCTTTAAATCTGCAATAATGTTATGCCAGTGGCATTTCGTGCCTTTTGGAAGATCACTAAAGCCCTGCGCACCTGCATACGAGACAGTTCACCAGGAAGACCTTAGAGATTTATATGGAATTATCTATCAGATTAAAAACCCTATCTTTCCCCCTTCTTCCCAAGAGAATGCCAAATGGTCCTTTTCTCACCTGTGACTCACAACACCCAACACTAATATGGCTAACTCATATTCAACAACAAAGGCAGGATGCCAGGGTTTCTTTACTTCCCTCCGACGATGACTGTGCCAATATGCTCTCAAGAACACCCTATATTCTTTCCTGCAATAATTGAAGCTGATAGTCAAAGCTCTGAACTCTCAGCTTCTCTCCCCTTCCTCCCTTTACTGGAACACAAGCAAGCCAATGCCACAGGCCTAATCACCATGGCAACAACACGCACTGTGATGATGAGTGTGTTTGTTTTTTAAAATGACTCACAGATTGTTCCCCCAGAAGCTCTCTAGACACACAGGTTTCTGGCTGGTTTATAAAATCTAATCCAAAGTTTTCTGGTAAATTTCTTACTCCTATTAGCATAATGGGGATGATGGAGAGAGTTTCATCAAGTCAAATATGCCCTTTTCCTTAAGGATGGGAAAAAAAAAAATTTCACCTGGTCCCTTAAACACTCCAAGATTAATCAATTTAAAACTCAAGTTAATAGTGAAATTAATTTGAGTTTGTACACTGGAGATAATTAATCTGTTCCCAATTTAAATAATTAAGGGATTTCATAATATAGTTTGAGAGACCCAAATGGAATAATCAGGAGTAAAAAATATCAAATAAAATAGCCTAAATCTGTGGCCACATGGTCGGTCATATGTCAAGTATTAAAAAAGAATAAACACCTTAATACTGAGATATTTTTAAATTATTGTCCAAAATAAAGACATTTATTTTTCAAATGCAGACATGAAAGAGTCCAGCACATTTAGAAGAGCTGTGTACTTCCATTTATTTACTCATTACACAGTATTTAAGACCTTCTATATACTAAGCACCATTGTTTATTGGAACACTGCAGTAGTGGTTAGGGGTTAGAGAAGACTATTTTATTACCAGAGACAAGAGCCAGGACATGGCTGAGTGCATTATCTCCTCTCAGAAAGCCCTTCTGCGTCACAAGACGCCATTCTGAATAAGCTCTCAGCGAGAGAGACCATTCCCTACTGATTCTATCAGGCCTGGAATTCAGAGTCCCGGCTTCAGCATCATGGTGGACTCCCTTGCAGAACACCAAAATGCTGGTAATGTTGGTTTGTTGATTGCCTCTAAATGAAGTGGAGATAAATCTTATTTTACAAGAAATTTAACTAGAAATTTTAATATAAATCTGTTTAACTTCAAAGTCAAAGTTTCCTGAGGCTTAAGTGTAATACAACATATAATTAGCATGCACACACAAAATAGTCACTAAGAATTACTATCTCCAAACAGCTACATATTTTATTACTGTTACCAATACTATATTTTTTCTCTAGAGTTTAAAGGGATAACCTGAGTGTATCTAATAGGATAAGCTAGGTTATACTGTGGTAACAACAATAAAAAACCCACAACCAAAATCTCAGTGTCTCAAGAGAACGTTTATTTCCCACTCTCACTACATGTCCACTATGGGTCCATGGAGGGACTATCTCTGTGTTGTCTTCACTCTAAGACTCAGGCCTCAGAGAGCAGCCACACTTTCTGGGCCTCTATAACTGCCAGTTACCAAGGAATGCGCTTATACCCTGGTTCTTAGAAGCTTCTTTCTAGAAGTGATAAGTGTCCGTTCTGCTCACATTTCACTGACCAATGTATGATACATGGCGACACGTAACTAAGTGGACAGAGAAGCAAAAACTTATCATGAGTTGGGAAGGAAAACTGGAAATATTTATGACTAAGCGCATGGATTACTGAGCAAATAGCACATGCTTGAGACTGAGGCTTGACTAAGTCAGAACATCAACATGTGACCGTCCCACACAAATAGGCTCCCTTCAATGATTCCTTACCCCAAGTTCTGAGCACCTGTGACTGATGCTGGGCCATAATCATTTCTGCTAGAATTTGGTAAGAATTTCTTTGAATAGAATAAAAGACACCCCCCTCCAGCTTGTGGTAACAGTACCAATTGTACTAATAACAGCTACACTTATGAAAAATTACTATAAGCCAGGCACTATACTAAATGAATATTCTCTATACATGATATCATTGTCTCCTGACAATTTTGTGAAGTGGGTATTGTCATTATAATCTCCCATTTAATAGATGAGGAAACAGGTATATAAATTTTAAGCAACTTGCCCAAGAAATTCTGATTCCAATGTTCTTTAATTTCCATGTTCTCCTGTGTAGGAAGCCTTGGGATATTATTTTTCTACACTATAGTATTTTAGAATTATTTTAAGATATAATAAAAGACGCCAAAACCGGTTTGGCTCAGTGGATAGAGCGTCGGCCTGCGGACTGAAGGGTCCCAGGTTCGATTCTGGTCAAGGGCATGTACCTGGGTTGCGGGCACATCCCCAGTGGGAGATGTGCAGGAGGCAGTTGGTCGATGTTTCTCGCTCATCGATGTTTCTAACTCTCTATCTCTCTCCCTTCCTCTCTGTAAAAAATCAATAAAATACATTTAAAAAAAAAAAAAAAAAAAGACAAGTTGCACCATTTTTTCCCCCTAGGACTTCTCACATTTACATAGTTAAATGTTTTATTATTTTTTAACAAATCTTGAGGCTGTTCCATGTCAACACACTGGCTATGGGACTTGCCTCTCTGAGAGGTCTAAAACTGTTAACTAAAACTGTTAGTGAAGTGTCTTTAATGCCTATACATAACAGAGTTCCCTAAGCACAACCATCATTCATGAGGTTTAAAAAGAGAGCAAAGGACGAACTGAGTTTTCCAAGGAAAGCCTCAAAAATGAGAGAATTTTTTCC
Organism: Myotis myotis; assembly: GCF_014108235.1. NCBI lineage: Eukaryota > Metazoa > Chordata > Mammalia > Chiroptera > Vespertilionidae > Myotis > Myotis myotis. Next base: position 185,805,359 of record NW_023416313.1, on the reverse strand, counting down.
CCTGTTTAAAATGTTCACATTTTTTTTCATATGGTTCTGCACAGTTCAGATAAATTCCCTTCTCAAACAGAGCTCTGTTGGCAAAGCCTAAAAATTAACTTTACTTTCTGTTTTAAAATGCAAATATAAGAGTAGGAAGCACTCAATCATTTATTACAGAGCAGGTACTCCTACCATGAATACTTAGTCTGTAATGATGAGGATGCACAGAAACACACTAGAGATGAGCAGTCAAAACACTGCACTGATGTCAATTCCACGGAAATTTCCCTTTTTCACTATCGCTGCTTCACATATTCAGCCTCTGAAATATAACACCGGAGTGGAAGGTAGGAACCAAGAAAAAAATGTAACAAGAATGAAACTGCAGGTTGCCTCTAGAGTTGGAAAGTGAAAACCTATTTGTGAAATAACTCATAATCAAAAATTCTAGAGATGACTCCTTCTCTTACAGGTGCTGCAATCAACAAAATGCATCCCTGTTTAGAAAAAGCAAGGTTTTCTTTTTAAGTCCAGCAGACACTGTACTCAGAGCCTTGGCTTCTCTAGCTCATTTCTTGGCCCAGGTGGATTTTATTTCAATCAAATTGATTTAATTGACCAGTCATAAAGACTCAATTTAATTATATATTTTTTCAATGCAGACATGCTGGGCTGGTTGTCCAAGTTAAATGCTGTTTTTATTGCTGTATAGAAGCTGATGTATTTTCTTCTGGAGTAATTTGTTTAGAAGGGTCTTCTTGACTTAATCTGACATCAGCCATTTTCTATTTTCTTTCAGGATTCTTTCTCCAGTCTACTTACATCATCTCCATCAACCAAAACAAGTTTTGGGTATGTGTATGTGTGTGGGTTTCAAAGAGAAATGCACGGAAACACTATTGGACTCAAGCTTATGTGATCTTGATAAGTGACTTAACCTTTTTGAGCCTTGATATCTTCACTTATAAAATGGAAATGATAATATTGGCAGACTCTGTTGACTATCACCTGATAACATCAACCCCTTCTTTCCTGCTAATAGAATCAATCCTTTATTCTGGGATTTGGTGACTGTTCTTAAGAAAGGTGGACTGCTCCATGGCTTCAGGAGGGAAGTCGTATATTAGCCAATCACAGCAGCCATCTATCTGCCTACCCACTAAGAGACAAGCATGTGAGTTGTGAGGGGAATGCTGCTTGAGATAGCTTTACCCATAACCTGGAAGGAAGGAAGGAAGGAAGGAAGGAAGGAAGGAAGGAAGGAAGGAAGGAAGGAAGGAAGGAAGGAAGGAAGGAAGGAAGGAAGGAAGGAAGGGAGGAAGGAAGGAAGGAAGGAAGGACTAGTCACTTCACTGTGCCTCTAGGACATTGAAACCTGCCTATAATTCTGACACTGTAGTAGCTATCTCAGCACCACAGGGTGGGCCTAAGGGGGCGAACCAACCTGCTGAGGATGTCAGAATGGGAGGAAAAGCAAGAATTCAGGTTGCTAAGAACATTGTTCACTATGACTAACTCTGGACTTATCCTCCTATCAGGAGGTTTTGAGATAAGTTCCCTATTGTTTAAGTCATTTTGTAGGGTGTTCCTTTACTAGCAGCCAAAGTCCTGATAGAAAGATACTCTTCTGGTCACAAACGGAATGTACAACAAATGCTAGTTGGCAACTTGATTCTTGAAACCTGTTGATCTTCACTCATTCAAACATGAGTGAGAGGTGGACGCTGTGCGAATGACTCCTCTGAGTGTTTTCCCTGGTCCCCCCACCACACACACACACAAAATTAAGGTAGAAGTCACTGCTTTCTCTATTTATTTACTGAAGTGACAACACCAAGTACCTAAGTTTATTTTAAACAAGGAGATTGGCGTTGAATTCAGACAGCAAGCCCTGTAGTACTGATTGCAGTGTAGAAAAATATAATTAAACTGAGTCATCTTCCTGACTGGGTAAGTCAATGGATCCATAAAATTCAGCCCAGACCAAGTATTCAATAGAACAACCAAGTTTCACATTTGCAGTCAGCCTCGTTAAATTGAAAAGCTTCTTTCGTAGATGGAAGACATTATTTTTAGATTATCGTACATATATGCGAAAAGGCCACACTTCCTCTGAAATTTCACCTCATCTTTATTTTAGAACCCAGCACTTTCTGCTTGGGAACTCTCTTCCCCCAGATCTTCATATGGCTGACTCCTCACCATAATACAGGTCTCAATGAAAATGTCACCTCCTCAGAGAGGCCTTCCGGTATTACCCAATAAAAGTAAACTCCCTGGTACCACCATTGTCACAACACAACTTCTATCATTCAACCTATTTCGATTTTAATCCATCTCAGCACTTATCACTACCTGATATAATTTGTTTCCGTCAATGGGGTCCAATCCTGGCTGATTCTGATCTAATGAGTCTGGGTTGAGGCTGGGACACAGGTATGCTTTTTAAAGTACCCCTCATTGATTTCCAGTGTGCAGCCAGATCCAAGAACCACCAGTTTACACTGGTTTATATGTTTACTGGGTCTCACCCAACATTATAATGTAAGTTCCAAGAAAACAAAGGACTGACCTATTATGTTCATTCAACTCCCCCTAGCCCCTCAAAGTACATGTGAAACATTGCAGACATTCAATTAAGACGTGTGGACAGACTGACTGTTTTATAATTATGTCAGTTATTGTCTGTTTCCCCAGTAGTTTATGAGTGGGCTCCTAGACTAGCCCACTCTGCATCAAACAGTATGTGGCTCAAGAGAGTTCATTAAGCCTAACTGGTTTGGCTCAGTGGATAGAGAGTGGGCCTGCAGACTGAAGGGTCCTAGGTTCGATTCCAGTCAAGGGTATGTGCCTTGGTTGCGGGCACATCCCCAGTGGGGAGTGTGCAGGAGACAGCTGAATCGATGTTTCTCTCTCATAGATGTTTCTAACTCTCTATCCCTCTCCCTTCCTCTCTAAAAAATCAATAAAATATTTTTTTAAAAAAGAGAGCTCATTAAATGAATGTGTGATAAAACGCTTTTGAGGGGTTAAATGTTCTCACCAAATAAAAATAAATAAATAAATAGATAGATAGATAGACAGATAAGGTGATGGATGTGTTAATTATGTAATCTTTAACAGTGTGTATGTATATCAAATCAGCATGATGTACATTTTAAATATCTTACAATTTTATTAATTATACCTCAAATAAAGCTGAAGTTAAAAACAAACAAAAGAAAACGCAAACTGTTTTGTGTGCTCCAAGGAAGATTAAGATGAAACTGGGTGTGACCATTCTTCTCAAAGATCTTGCAAAAGAAAAAAAAATCAGATTGCCATTATTCACACTAGCATGTCTGTGATGAAAGAACAAAAGATTTCTAGGTAGGTAAACATTGCTGCTTATTGAGGAGGGGAAGAAAGAAACCAAGGAAGGTTTCATGGAAAAGGTAGCATTTGAACTGAGCTTTAGGGGGAAAGTGAAATTTGGCTACTTAAAGAAGAAAGACTGTGGGGGTGACATGTGGAAGGAGAAGCAGAAAAGTCATTCTAGGGCAGTGGTTCTCAACCTTCCTAATGAGTTCCCTTTAATACAGTTCCTCATGTGGTGACCCCCAACCATAAAATTATTTTCGTTGCTACTTCATAACTGTAATTTTGCTACTGTTATGAATCATAATGTAAATATCTGATATGCAGGATGTATTTTCATTGTTACAAATTGAACACAATTAAAACATAGTGATTAATCACAAAAACAATATGTAATTATATATGTGTTTTCCGATGGCCTGAGGCGACCCCTGCGAAAGGATCGTTCAACCCCCATGGGGTAGCGACCCACAGGTTGAGAACCACTGTTCTAGGGAGAGGCAAGAACACAAAGAACAAACCAGTCCAGCGGGGTGTTAGGAGGGCCTGAACTACAACAGGGCTATCAACATGGAAAAGAGTAGCTAGTGACAAGATATATTTTCTTTGTTTTTTGCTCTTTTTTTTGTGTATGTTTTTATTGATTTCAGAGAGGCAGGGACAGGGAGAGAGAGATAGAAACATCAATGATGAAAGAGAATCATTGATTGGCTGCCTCTTACACACCCCACACTGAGGATCAGATCCAGCCCGCAACCTAGGCATGTGCCCTGACCCAGAATTGAACTGTGACTTACTAATTCACAGGTTGATTCTCAACCACTGAGCCATGTTGGCCATGCAAGATATACTTTCAAAGACAGTGCAAAGTGCTATGCAACTGACTACAACTTGTGTTGTTGATGAGAAAAATAGTGAAATTGAATTTTTCTAATTGAGGGATTGAGAGAATGAGTGTCATTAATAGTCCTGGAATCAGGTGAGAAGCTAATTTTGAGGCATGGAAGAGGGTGATGGCCAGCACTGTTTGGGACATGTGAGTTTCACTGTCAGTGGGTTGGATGTTCTGGGAAGTTTGCCAGGAGCTTGATGTGTGAGTTAGAGAGTAGGTGAGAGATGGGGATGGAGAATCACTTTGGGGACTGACCACACAGAAACAATGACTGAAGTCATAGGAAGGGATTTGATTAAAGGGAGAGAAACTAAATGGCAGAAGAATCAAATCTGAGAGCAGTCATATTTAGAGGAAACTTTAGAGTTAATGGAGAAGTTGGGAGCTTCAGAGAGGAATGAGGGTGGCAGAATATGCACCTCAAAATTTGCCTTTGTCATAAGGATTATTTTGAGCATATTATTTTGGGAAACAGCATACACAGGAGAAATTCTGAAAACAGATGAGAACTTCCCTCTTTTATAAGGAAAATTTACATTTATAAAGGAAATCTCCATTTGAAAGGTGTCTCCCTCTCTGAAACAGGCAGAGGAGAACTAAATAACTAGAGACATTTGTCTATGGAGAGGCAGCAACTTAAATCTGCATAACAATCTCACTCTTACTTTTCCTGATCACCTCCCCATAACTGTCCTCCTCTACTTCTCCTCCTCCCTCTTATCATTTAGCTGAAGATGTTATTTAAGATGAATTCTAAACCACCTCTGAGAGTTACTCATTTTTCCCTGGGTATCTCCCCTGTATATGTGAGGTATACCTGTTAATAAACATCTGTTTTATATATATATATATATATATATAGAGAGAGAGAGAGAGAGAGAGAGAGAGAGAGAGAGAGAGAGAGAGATCTGTCTTTTGTTACAGTGTGCTCAGCTGAGAACTTAGAAGGGTAGAAGGAAAACTGTTTTTCCTTCTCTACAGGAAGGAGGAGAACAGGTTAATAGAGGTTAAGAAAGTCCAGGGGAAGCTTGATGGCAGCAGGGTTGTTTAATTAATGCCCGTGGTCGGCAAACTGCGGCTCAAGAGCCACATGCGGCTCTTTGGCCCTTTGAGTGTGGCTCTTCCTAAGCCTTAGGAGTACCCTAATTAAGTTAATAACAATGTACCTACCTATATAGTTTACGTTTAAAAAATTTGGCTCTCAAAAGAAATTTCAATTGTTGTACTGTTGATATTTGGCTCTGTTGACTAATGAGTTTGCCGACCACTGGGTAAACTAAGCATGCTTGCAGGTAAGGAGGAAAAGGCCAATAAAGAGAGGAAACCGAATATGTAGGTGAAGTATGGTACCTATTTGCTTTGTTTAACAATGGACAGGTTATTTTGATTTTCTGAATTATATCAATCATCCCATTCAATTAAATGCCTTATTGATTGTAATGTAAATATCCCATGGGTTGTGGTCATACCGGTCTTAGAAAGCACATTTTTCCTTCACCTGGGAAGGACAGCACAGTTATCCCAAGGTCAGAGGGCTCTAGACCCAAAACTGTAATTTAGATAAACCCAGGTTACCCAAGGGCTCTAGACCCAAAACTGTAATTTAGATACCATGCCTAAGTTCAACCCAGGTTACCCAAGGGCTCTAGATAATGTGTTTATAACATGCTGTTTAAACTGCTTTTTGCAAACTAGGTTCCTCATTCCAGACCCGAGGGCTCTAGATAATGTATTTCTGTCAATTCAGTGACCCCGAGACCCAAAACTATAATTAACATGCTTAATTCTGCTTCTGTAAACTGCTTTTTGCGAGCCAGGTTCCTCATTCCAAACCCTGGGATGTAATCAATACCTTTGTGATTTTTTGCCTATATAACGTTGGAGCTGCGACCATCTTGTTACTATGAGATTTGGGGAATGGCCCCTCATAGTCCTGGATTGCAATAAATGTGACTCTTTAATTCAACTTCTTGAGGCGTCCTTCTGTGATTCGCGGGGTACATTACAACATAGGAAGGAGATAGAATTATTGTCAGAACATAGTCCTCCTAGAAAGTGAAAGGAAATGGCATGGAAAGTCCAAATAGAGAGTTTACTCTTGACTTGAAAGAAAAAACTATGTTAATTTGACCTATGAAGGAAGGAGAAGAGAATGAATGAAGACAGAAATCTTGAAGTGGTAAGGAATAAGGTTGAGGTGGGTGGGTCATCTGTAGTGAATGAAGGAAGTAGGGACTCGGGTTTAATGGTTTTCATCAAAATGCACAGGGGATGAAAAAAAGTGAAATAAAAAAGAAAGAAGAAAATGATTGTAAGAGGAACAGCAATGGTCTTGCTGTTGTTGTAGTGAATCTGGAGTAGAATCCATCAACCCAGTTCCCAGGCCCTCTCCATTAGCTCTGATTGCCAGCACCTGAGAGCAAGGATCATGGGAATGTCTGACCTTGACAACCAGGATGGCAGGGCGGCAAGGGAAGGCCAAAGGAACTCCAAAGGAACAGGGGTAAGTAACTGGTTTGCCATTAAGAGCTTGACTATTTACACATATTTGCCAAGAGATAAAAAGGTTGATTCTGTCTTATCTTGAGCCTTGGTATACAGTGGTACCACTTCCAAGAAACATGTTATCACTTAAGTTTGAGAATTGAACTCCCTCTTTTTTAATGTTTAATGAAGTCCTCACACTGACTCTCATTAAAAATAACTTGTGCGGAAACCGGTTTGGCTCAGTGGATAGAGCGTCAGCCTGCGGACTGAAGGGTCCCAGGTTCGATTCCGGTCAAGGGCATGTACCTGGGTTGCAGGCACATCCCTGGTGGGAGATGTGTAGGAGGCGGCTGATCGATGTTTCTCTCCCATCGATGTTTCTAGCTCTCTATCTCTCTCCCTTCCTCTCTGTAAAAAATCAATAAAATATATTAAAAAAAAAATAACTTGTTTTGGTAACATAAAAGTTTTAGGGAAATATATATATATATATATATATATATATATATATAGAGAGAGAGAGAGAGAGAGAGAGAGAGAGAGAGAGGGGGCAGTGCACGAAATTCATGCACTGGGGGGTGGGGGGTCCCTCAGCCCAGACTTCCCCCTCTCACAGTCCAGGAGCCCTCAGTGGATGTCCTACTGACAGCTTAGGCCCGCTCCCCACGGGGAGCGGGCCTAAGCCACAGTCTGGCAGCAGAGGCTCAGAGCAGGCACCCTGTGTGTGTGTGTGTGTGTGTGTGTGTGTGTGTGTGTGTGTCCCTGCTGGGGGCCTGCCCCCAGCTGCGTTGGAGGCTCAGAGCAGGCACCCCGTGTGTGTGTGTGTGTGTCTATGTGTGTGTGAGTGTGTGTGTCCTCGCTGGGGGTCTGCCCCCAGCCACGTTGGAGGCTCGGAGCAGGCACCCCGTGTGTGTGTGTGTGTGTGTGTGTGTGTGTGTGTGTGTGTCCACTGGGGGCCTGCCCGAGCCACACCGTGGAGGCTTGGAGCAGGTGCCCCTCTGTGTTGATCTCTCAGGCTCCTGGCCGCGCCTGCGTGTTGTTCTCTCCCTTGAGCGGCGGCCAGGGCGGGCTGGAAGCTTGGCTTCCTCCATTGCTGGGGGCAACCCAAGCCTCCAGTTCCATGGCCGCTTGGCTTCTCTGCTGCTGCTGCAGCGAGGCTTGGCTTCTCCGCTGAGGCCTCAGTGGAGAAGCTAAGTCTCTTCAGTCTTCAGTCTTCAGTCTTTACTTGGGCCAGAGCCTTCATTCTTCGCTCCACACCTGTGTATGCAAATTAACCACCATCTTTGTTGGGTTAATTTGCATACTCATCTGATTGGCTGGTGGGCGTAGCGGAGTGACACCAATTTGCATGCTTCTCTTTTATTAGTGTAGATGTATCACTCTTAGCTGATATATATACTAGAGGCCCAGTGCATGAACTTGTGCATGGGCAGAGTCCAGCTGGCCCAGCTCCAATTGGGGCGTGTCAGAGCTGGGCCTGTCAGGAGGAGGAGATGGCAAGAGGTTGGCCGGCTGGCCCACCTCGATCGGGGCTTGATCAGGGCCTGGCTGGCTTGGGGGAGAGGCTGCGGGTGATTGGCCAGTGGGCCCTTCCCTCGATTGGGGGCCTGGGGGCCAATGGGGCTGTAGCTGGCCATGAGGAGGGGCTGTGGGTAGTGGGCAGCTGGCCTCTCTCCCGAATGGGGTGGGAGGTGCAGATCAGGGGCCAGCAGCCTGAGGGAAGGGCAATGGATGGTTGGTCAGCCGGTCCTTTCCCTGATCGAGGTGGGTGGGGGCAACCTGGGGTGGGGCCAGGTGGGAGGAGGGGCTGAAGGAGGTTGGCTGGCCAGCCCCACCCCCTATTGGGGTAGGGGTGGCCATCAGGGGTGGGGCCGGATGGGGGGAGGGGCTGCAGGCAGATCAGGATGGTGGAGGCTCATAGGGGGCAGGGCTGGCTAGGGGGAGGGTCTACAGGAGGTTGGCTGGCCAGCCCCGCCCCCTACTGGGGTGGGGAGTGCGATCAGGGGCGGAGCTGGCCAGGGGGAAGGGCAGGGGGGTGTTTGGCTGGCCAGCCCCACTCTTGATCAGGGTGGGAGAATCCGATAAGTAGCAGGCCAGCCGAGGGGAGGGGCAGCGGGAGGTTGCCTGGCCGGCCCCACCCCCTGATCGGGCTGGTTCACTGGCCACAGTGGGCATCATAGTGACCTGTCGTTCCAGTCATTATGGTGTTACGGTCGCTGGCTTTTTATATATATACTAGAGGCCTGGTGCATGAAATTCATGTATGGGAGGGAAGGGTCCCCTCAGCCCAGCCTGCACCCTCTCCAATCCAGGACTCCTTGGGGGATGTCCGACCGCTACTTTAGGTCCGATCCTGGAGATTGGGCCTAAAGTGGCAGTCGGACATCTCTCTCACAATCCTGGACTGCTGGCTCCTAACCGCACACCTGCCTGCCTGCCTGGTTTCCCCTAACTGCCCCCTGCTGCCGGTCTGGCAGCCCCACGCAGCCTGCTGCTCAGTCATTTGGTCGTCCCTCACTAACTCCCCTCCCAGCCTGGTCGGTCGCCCCACGCAGCCTGCTGTTCAGTCGTTTGGTCATCCCTCACTAACTCCCCTCCCAGCCTGGTCGCCACATGCAGCCTGTTCGGTCATCCGTCCAGTTGTTCTGGTCGTGAGGGCCCCTGGCTTTTTATGTATATGGATATATGTGTATGTATATATCTCTTACCTAAAAATCTGAATTTCATTTCCACAGTGGCATCTTCACATTTGAACAATTTTGAACAAAATTTTTTTTATATTTACATAGGGTATTAAATGTAGACATTGTGCTCTTCTTTTTAAACAAAATAATTTGGTCTTATAAACAATTTTAAAAATGACAAAGTATAAACACTTTCTCTATTTATTGGCCCTATTATGGAAGAAAGTGAACTAGAGATAGAATTGGGAGGTGAGGTGTTAATCAACTGTGCAACTTTGGACAGATAACTGAATTCTGAGCCCATTTCATTACCAGTCATGGGGGGTTGATACAGGCTAGGTTGCTTCCCAAGTCATTTTCAGCTCTACTGTTCCCGATGTCTTAGGCCAGGGACTAAGCCTTAATATAGCTCTGCAATTCCTCTCTTCCTTGGATATCCATAGAACCAGAACTTGTGAAATGAATAGATTTAGGAAGTAAACAAACTCAGGGGTCATTATCTGCCAGCTCTCTATCCCCCACCCCGAAACACACACACAAAGTGCATTACAAAAAGTTAACATACAATCATCGAAGAACTCTTCAAACCATTCAAGGTCAGTGACTGCAACCACAGCATAAAGCTCAGATAGTGTCCTTGTTAATTGAGTCTTCCCTAATCTTCTTGCCCAGCTCTCCTTGGCCCCATGTATACCCTACTTCACTAGTTTGGGCATCAGGAGTAAAATGTGTAGTGGGAAATTAAACACAGAAAGAGTCTTTATTTTTGAACAAGAAATTTAGATGAAAATCACATTTTATTAGTAGAAACCTGTTGTCTCAGAAACCTATTGTTGTTTACTACAGCTCTTCTCTATAGAGTTATTTCTGAGAGAAGTATTTTACTTGGGCAGGAATAATACTGATGTATGCAGAAGATTAAATACAAGCGTTATAGTCATATCTTTATGACACACTATGTTAAGAGATCCCACCATTTAAAAATGTCTCTTCCAAAACAATCCAAGGGAAAAATGGGCAAAGGACTTGAATAAACATTTCTTCAAAGACTATATATAAATGGCCAATGAGCGCATGAAAAGAGACTCAAAGTTACTAATCCTGAGGAAATGCAAATTGAAACCACTAAGATCAATTCACACCTATTAGGATAGCTACTATCAAAAACAAACCAACAAACAAATAAACAAAACCTTCAGAAAATAACAAGTGTTGCTGAGGATGTAGAGAAAAGGGAACCCTTTTACACTGCTAGTGGGAATGTTAAAGCTAGTGGGAATGTTAAATCATGCAGGCAACTGCTATGGAAAACAGTATGGTAGTTCCTCCTCAAAAAAAAAAAAAAAAAATTAAACATAGAGTTAACATATGATCCAACAATTCCACTTCTGAGTACCCAAAACGAGATGAAAGCAGCGACTCGAACACATATTTGCACACCCATGTTCATAGCAGCATTATTCACAATAGCTAAAACATGGAAGCAACCCAGTCCATTAAATCCATAAATAAAATATGGTATATACATACAATGGAATATATCCAGCCTAAAGAGGAAGGAAATTCTGATACATGCTATAACATAGATGAACCCTGAAGACAAGTGCTAAGTGAATTAAGCTAGTCACAAAAAGACAAATACTGTATGACTCCACTTATATGAGGTTTCTAGAATAGTCAAAATCATAGAGACAGAAAACAGAATGGTGGTTGCCAGGGGCTGGGGTGGTGGGGCAGGGAGGGATTGGGGAGCTACTGTTTAATAGTAACAGAGTTTCAATATGAGAAGATGTAGTGGATCTAGAAATTGGTGGTGGTGGTTGAACAATATCAATATACTTAATGTCATAGAATAATACACTTAAAAATAGTTAAAAGGGCCGTAGCTGGTTTGGCTCAGTGGATAGAGCGTCAGAATGCAGACTGAAGGGTCCTGGGTTCGATTCCAGTCAAGGGTACATACCCGGGTTGTGGGGCTTGATCCCCAGTGGGTGGTGTGCAGGAGGCAGCCGATTGATGATTCTCTCTATTCATTGATGTTTTCTCTCTCTCTCTCTCTCTCTCTCTCTCTCTCTCTCTCTCTCTCTCCCTTTCCCCTCCTCTCTGAAATCAATAAAAATATATTTAAAAAATAGTTAAAATGGGAAATTTCATAATATATATATATATTTTATACAATAAAAAAAAGTCTCCTAGAACCTTTGTGGTAGTGACAAAGATCAAGCATATGCTAACTTTCCCTTATGCCACTTAGGGAGAAAAAAAACGCCATCTGAACACCTACCATGTCCCAGGCACTCACATATCCACAACAAAAGCAAAAACAAAATAAAAATCAGCCGAAACCGGTTTGGCTCAGTGGATAGGGCGTCAGCCTGCGGACTGAAAGGTCGCAGGTTCGATTCCGGTCAAGGGCATGTACCTTGGTTGCGGGCACATCCCCAGTGGGAGATGTGCAGGAGGCAGCTGATCGATGTTTCTCTCTCATCGATGTTTCTAACTCTCTATCTCTCTCCCTCCCTCTCTCTAGAAAATCAATAAAATATATATAAAAAAAAAAATCAATGAAACCAAACAGAAAACCCCACCACCTGGATTAGGTACGATTAACCCCTCGTTACGATGAAGAAACTAAGGTTCGTAAGTTAACATACCAGGTCAAGTAGTGAAAACCAGTGGTAGGATTCAAAGGCAGATCTGCCACCTCTGGAAGCCTGCATTCCTTTCAGTTCATGACGTTATATTCTTCTGCCCACAACTGTCTTTTTGAACAGGCTTTCTGCTTTGACCATAGAGGTTTTATACTGAAAAGTTGGGCCTGCCTTCAGAAGTAAGCTAAAAAAGTCAGTCAACCAAATACATTCACTGCGTGCCTACCATATGAGGCCCAGGGCTGGCTATGAAGTAAGAGTCATGTTTCCTCCCAGCCATTGGCCATATGGCAGAAAAAAACCACACCACACATTCAATTAAAATTTCAGTGTTGGGCGACTCCCTCAAAAGCCACTGAGTACCCTGGGCTTTTGCATTATGTCTTTCAAGAGTCCATATGGCCAGAATAAGTGGAAACAGTCTCATTTGAACAGCGTAGGAGCGTTTTCATCTTTTGCCCCTAAACCGTCTACCATTATAATTACTGATCTGCTGTTACTCACTATTGTTGTGCTTCAAGCTGGAATTTAACAATGAAGGGAATGTGTGCTGTGCAGAAAACAGGCACCTCTTCGTTTTCTGAAAGAGAGCAGGGGGCTCCCTAGACTCGCCAGTGCCTATGGAACAAGGTTTTATTTTCTTACTTTTGTGTGAAACACCCAAAGAAGAGGAACGCAGATTGTCTACACACCCCAAACAAAGCAGTGTTGGCATGATCTAGTGAATACAGCCTATAGATGAGTAAGTACCCGAGGGTGAGGCACTTATTCTTTCATCCACGACTTCACTTATTGGCAGGCGGCTTGATCAGAGCTCTCCGGGTGGGGTCTTCTGGACCCCAGGCCCAGCCTAGATCCCCTCTCCGGCAGATATCTCTCTGTTTGCCATAGGAGGCAAATGGGAAGTGGAACTGCAGAAAGCGCGGCGTGACTTGTTTTGATTCAATGCAGTGAATCAGGGAGCTACGTGGTTTTAACAGCAGCAATATTTTGCCTCTTAGATATCGCACAGGTTTCATGTAATGAGGAACCTCAGAAAAGTAGATATTTTTCCTTCTCTCTCAAAAATGTGCTGTTACACCACAAATCTTGGGAAGCCAAATCCATTTCCTAAAATGGCATTTTAAAAAACCCTATAGCTCCTCCTAATTGAGAATGGTGATAAATGGGAAGGCATATACACTCTCAATGACTTATTTAGTGTTTAAAAACCTATATTTTAAGAATTTCTTAGTGTGTAAATGTGACCTTTATATTATTTTTACTCTACTATAAGCAGTTCTTTCTTTCCTTTGAATACGTGTCTTCTTTCATTCTAATAATTCAAGAAAAACCTTTTATCAATGACCATTTATTGCTTAACTGCACTTGCTTTTGGAGACAAAGCATAATTTTTAAAACCAGCTACACTTTCTCCAACATATGATGCAAACAGAATCACAATCTCATTTCTTATCCCATAGACCTAGTTACTGCACGTTTACATATCATTCATAAATATGTGAACAAGTCATGATCACAGACTCTCATTAAGAGCATCCGTTACTCAAGAAAACCAAAGAATAAAAATTGCGTTCTGATCTTACTATCTCAGTCTGTATGCAGGTAAGGAAACAACTCAGAAACACGTAGACATTTAATCTCTCACTGAAATTAATATGTATCTTCACCTAGAGATTTAAAAAAAAATCCATAGAAACATAAAATCCACGTATACATTTGGGGCAAGTTAAACCTGCCACACTCCCCCGAGAAAGGATGCAACTTTAGGATGAGACCTACTGGCAAATGGTAGCTGTTTCTGAGGTTATCCTGAAAGCAGCGAGACCGAGCAGAAGGAAGACACGCTTTTTTTTTTTTTTCTCTTTTTCTTAATGGTAAATACTGTCCCTCACATACGCAATCCCACCGCCTTTGTTGGCAAATTCTGAGTACCAAAGGATCTAAACCCCATCCCCCCAAAAAGCCAAATCACAGTCATTATGCTGCAAAACAAAAGATACGCCAGCGCAATGTGTAGGAAAGATAATGCAATTAACATTTTACACCACTTACACCCCTAAGGCAGGACTGCGACGCTCAGAAGATCAGCGCACAGCCCCACAGCTCCAACCGATTTCCAACCAGCCCTGCTTCGCTTCCAAGAGAACTATGCAAACAGCTTCTTTCATTTACTGTGTTTTCTTGACCAGTCACCGAAGCGAAGCACTAATAATCTTTGCATAAAAAAAAAAAAAATGGCAAATGTGGTCATTCAAAAAAAGCCCTTCTAAAAGAACCCATCCTAATCATTTCCCCCAGTCCTGAAACAATGTCTCGTCTGCCCTAAGAAATCTGCCCTTAAAACCACAGGCGCCGGTCCTGTTACTCGTTTCAAAAGGAGCCACATGAGAAGCTTTTCTTTTACCTTGGCTGCGAGGTGGTCAGAGAAGAGTGGCTTCTCTCCTCTCTCCGCCGATGTGAGCAGCGAGCTCCGCGCAGCCCGCCCAGCCCAGCCCAGCCCAGCCCAGCCCAGCGGCAGTAGTAGGAGCTGCCCACGGAGTGGCGGCTGCGTGTGTATGTGTAGCAGCGGCGCCTGCAGCCCAGGGACTAGTCCCCACCCAGCTTTGTCTTCAGTCATCGCTTTTTCTACAGGAAGCAGCACATCTCCCACTTCCTCCTCCTCTGGGTAGCTGTGAGCTGCTTTCTTCTTCCCCTCTCACTCCATTTCAGGGCTCTCTAGGGGTCTCGCCTTTTCCTGGGCTCCTGACACTCTGTGACTAGAAGAATCCCCCTTTACCTCTTTGTTCCCAGCCCCTTTGGTGCTCTGCTCCTTCTTATCCCTTTTGTTTCCTCACCCTCATCTCCACAACCGCCTTCAGCAACTGCCTCATCTGCGGACCCCCAGGCCGGCACACAGTCTGCTTTCTTAGCCTGAACTTGGCTTGTTTTCCTGGCTGTTGGTGCTGCAGCTGCAGCTGTTCTTTAAGGAGGGTCAACAGCCCCTGGCCGGGTTCTGGCCCTGAGATCCAGCCCCGGCCTCAATGGGTCCTTCTCATTCGCTGTAGTCCCCTTCACATGAGCTGGCGGGATGCTTGCAGCACATTGCTGCAGCATTTTTCTCTGTTGCCAATATCCAACGCCCAATTTCCCCAAGGCCCCACTACCACTGAAGTCTTGCTTAACCCATATACTCAGGAAAGAATGGCCCTGATAAGTATTCCTTGTGGGGCTTTGGAGCTAAACCAAGTCCTGCAATGCTACCTGTAGCCTAACAATGAACACATGTTCCTAAGATACTTGATGGTGGGAAGGAAGGAGGGGGTCATAGGTGCTATATAGTCCTGGCCCAGAAAGAGAGCTCTCTCCTGCACACCCCCCACCCCCCTCTCCCCGAGTGTGCCCGCGCGCGCGCGCACACACACACACACACACACACACACACACACACCGGTAGAACTGAAAGGACCAGCAGAGTCCTTCCTGTCACTTTAGAAGGTGGTGCAGTGTTATGGACAAGAGTAGAGACTGCAGGAAGTCTGTTCATCCATCAGGATTTGAATCCAAAGCTGTCATTACTGACTGCATGAACTTGGGCAAATTATTTCAATTCTACTTGCCTCGATTTCCTCACCTGCAAAAGGGAAATCACATTTTGTCACACCCCACAGCAGATATTTGAGGATAAAAGGAGATGGTACACAAAAACAATGTAGTAATTCCTGAAACAGAGGAAGTATTCGCATTCGGCACATATTAGCTCTTATTACTTTTAGAGAAAGATGAAGCTCAGAAAAGGCAAGTGACGTCTATAGTCAGCAGCCAAACCAGGACCAGTACTTGGTTTGTGGATTCCCCACCATTAGTATATTCACGACTACACCCTGATGCTCTTGGTGGCAATTTGTTCAGCTTGCAAGTCATTCTCTTCCAAAAACCACATAGGTGTTTTGCAGAAGCTACAGTTTAACCACAGGCTGGGGATGGGGATGGGTGGGGGTGGGGATGGGGGTTGGGGTTCCAGTGTCCAGGTTGCTCTGCTCAAAAATCTCTCCTTAGGAATCAGTGCCTGGAAAGTTAATTTTTAAAAATATATTTTTTAACTGATTTTTAGAGAGAGAGAAAAGGAGAGGGAGATAGAAACATCAGCATCAACTGGCTGCCTCCTGCACACTCCCTGCTGGGGATCAAATGGGTGCCCTCTCGGTGCAAACCACTGAGCCACACCAGCTGGGCTGGAAAGTTCATTTTCCCCAGCAACAGAGTTAATCCCCCAAACTCCACTGTTTAAATCCAGTCTCACCTTAAACATTCCAGCAAGTCAACTAACAGGAAATGGTGGAAATCCAGGGCTGATGCAAGATAACGAGATTATCAGGTAAGTCACCAAGTAAGTCCTCCCAAACCACCTTGGGGACGATGGCACATTAACCCAGAAGAATTGAATTTCTATGAAATGTGCTGAGATAGTCCTAGGACACCCTTTGTTTTCCTTTGATGTCCCATGAATGTTGTTTCTTTATTTCTTCCTGGAAATCTTTTATCAAAAAGGACCCTGGTGACAACTCACTAACATTAGAAAATTACAAATGAATTGTTTTAAGATTAACAGTGAGGAACTGCTTTTGAAACACCAGCAAATAGAGTCGAGGTAGTGGGAAAGGATTAGATATGGATTCCCACAGCCTCCGGCAACCCTATGAAAATCAGACATGAATTACTTCTAAATCAGGAATCTTGGTGCCAAGGGTTATCAGAAGCTGTTATACAAAAGTTTAAATATGTATATGTGATACCAAGTCTAAGAAAAATGAGAAGCACAATTATTAACGGTTGGAAAGATTAGAGAAATAGCCCTAGCTGGTTTAGCTCAGTGGCTAGAGCGTTGGCCTGCAGACTGAAGGGTCCTAGGTTTGATTCTGATCAAGGGCACATACCCAGGTTGCGGGCTCAATCCCCAGTGTGGGTCATGCAGGAGGCAGCCAATCAATGAGTCTCTCTCATCATTGATGTTTCTATCTCTCTCTCCCTTTCCCTTCCTTGCTAAAATAAAAAATATATTTTAAAAAATAAACATGTAGTTATCCTTTAAAAAAGGAAAGAAAGATTAGACAAACAAATCTTTGGTGAATTTTAGATAGTGGATTCTGGCATTAACTCTGGATTCAAATAGGTCTCTTTAATCCTCTCTCCCTTCCCTTCTCACTCTCCTCTCAGCCATCAGAGAGTGGTTGGTAGTCATTTTTCTGTCACATAGGAAAATCTCTCTCAGACAATAACACCGCTAGGAAGTTGTCTGCCTGCTGCTTGTTTCTTCATCTCTGGCCCTTACAAAACTCTCAGTAGGTTAACTTGACCATTGCTGGGAAGTGAAAACTAGATTTTAAGATCTTTCTCTTCCTGTCATTAACCTCATTGTTTTCAAGTGATCCCAATAGCCTGTTTTTCTTGAGAGGTGGGGGTATAGATTGGTTAAGAGAGTAGATTTAATCCAGGTCAGAGCTCTTAACACAAGTGTGGTAAGCATTCATGCTGTCTGCAGAGAGTTCATTTCTTAGGAGATAAAATTGCATTTCACCATTAATAGTTCATGCCATCAGTAACTAAATATGAACCTATCCTAAGTACATTTCATCAATGCATAAAACAAAGACCTGTAAAATCTAATAGTCATCAATGGCCCTGTTTGTGGGCATTGATACCTTGTATTTCTTACATCTACCTGATAGAAGAGGCGGTGGTAATAAAGAGAAATCATCTTGGCCTGTTCTCTCTCCTGCATTATGGAACATTCTAGCTGGATGTTCCTTAATATGAACATTCCCCCAAATATAGATATTGTTTCATCTGAAGCTTGTTCCCCTCTCTGTATCATCATATAACCCAGTTGCCCACAGCAGAAATATCAGAATAATATCAGCACCATTATCTCTGTTACCCTATGTCTGATTTAAAGTTCCTCATCCTTTCATTCCCACCACCAGATTATCTCTTTGACCACCGCCCTCCTCTATTACTCTGCTATTGTCTTAATGACAGAAATTGCTTGGCTTTCCCTATGTGACTGCAATACTTCCTCCTGCCTCCAGCTTTTCTTCTTAGCCAGGACCACTAGAAGTATGTACCTGAAATGAAGAGTTGAGCATGTCACTCTGCCCTGATAAAATTTCTCAGTACCTCCCCTCCCCATCACTTACAGGATACAAATTTTAATCCCTTTGCATGGAATGCATACAGGCATTCTGAAATATTACCCAACTACCCTCTAAGGTTATTATGTAGCCTGTTGCAGCAACATATCAGCACAACCCCCATCCACTTTTAAGGCAGGTTTCTTATAAAGCCATGTTCTTTTCTCCTCTACTTCTTGCTATACGCTCTTCCTTTTGCCAAAAATGCCCTTATTCCTCCCTCCACTTTGTCTGCTGGAAACCCCTCCTTTTCCTGGCAGACTCCACTCCTCTCAGAAGCTTTCCCTGATTGCACAGGCAGAGCCCGTTGTGTCCTCTTTTGTGGGTACATGGTCCCTTCCCTCTATCTCCATTTCTGCACTAACTGCATTGTTTTAATGAGTGGTTATATCTCCACCTCACTCATTAGTATTTGAGCGCGTCAAGGCTAGGGCCGTCATCTATTCATCCTTGCTTGTCACACACTAGTTAATAGTTTCATTATACTAGTTTGTATAATGAAAATACATCATTGGCAGGAATTCCAAAACTGCTTTTGTATTCCTTTGGGTGACTAAGGAAAGCAAAAAGGAAGTTTATGATCTGAGAAGGTGGTCATAGGATAAGAAACAATAGCCCCCCGCCCCCCTTTTATTTTGGAAATTGTCTGGAGAAAACCATGGCACATGCATACCAAATTCTAAATATTTGTTATCTAGGTAACCATTCAATAAAATGGTGCTATTGAAAGGGGAACAAGCTTTAGGTGAAACAATATCTATAATTTGGGGGATGTTCATATTAAGGAACTCCAAGGAACATCCAGCTAGAATGTTCAATAATGCAGGAGAGGGATCAGGCCTAAAGAATCTGAATCAACTCCTGGTTCCATTTCTGTAGTGAATTGTTTATAAAGAAGCAGAGTCTGGCAATAAAAGGTAATTTTAAAAAATAGATTTTTAAAATAAATAGAAAGAAAGCTATTCTTCACTTGCATTTGTGGATGAACTTTAAAGAGATGAATTTATAAGCCAGAAACACTTTTCACATACCCTCCTGCACTCTCCAGCTTTTGCCACCTCACAGCTGTCCCAGAGCTTCTCATATGTCAAATCCTCCAACTCTTCCTCTAATCTCTCTATGATATTATTCCTCTCTCCCTCCCCCCGCCTTGCCATGTCCACCTAGTCCTTTATCATTTTGATTGAGTTGCCTTCTCTGGCTAAGACCTCCCTACTTTTCTGTCGATGTCTCAATTCTGGTCTCTCTTTATCCTTTCTTATTCTATTGATGGGAGAGGAGCTGCAAACTGCACCAGCAATGCACTCCTTGAGCATATGTGTGGGCTGCGATGAACAGGGGAAAGTGAAATGGGAATAAGGTGATTTCATATACTAATAAATCTTGTCCACTCATATACATTGATGATACATTTAATGGCTTGCTTAATTGTGCCAAGTAGTCATTAAAATGAATAAGTAAATCATTGAGCTATTATCACAGAAGAAAACAACAAACAGAATTCCAGGCATTTCTTGGATCAACTCAAGGGAATAGAAGTCTCTCTGAAAACTTCTTCAAAACGAGGCATAATTATGATCTGATCTGTGTGTCATAGAATCATTCCCTCCCCCAGACATCTGAGCCAATCCCAGCTGTTAGGAGCCAGGAAAATGGAATCTTATTTGGTTTAAAGAGGGTCAGGGGGTAGGGTGAGCAGAATTAATCTTTCTTAAGAGAGAGGCGCTGACCCTCACAAATGAAAACGGCCAATCTCTGTCTCAGAGCCCAGCATAAAAGCTAGTAGGTCAAGGGGTTTGCAGAGTGATGGCCAACTCTTCCTCCAGAGAGGGCAAAGTGCTAGAAGCAAGAGTTCTTCTTTCCCTTGGCCCGGGGCAGGCTAACTAGGGGATTAAGTGGAACGGTGTGAAGCCCCCCAATTCTCTGATATTGCCTGAAATGTCACCAAAATTGAACTCATTGGGGTTGTTAACCCAAATGTATATATGTATGTGTCACATACATGAAGCCTTGGGAGGTCATCGGTGATGAATGAGCTTGATAAATTTGCTTTCCTAACACCTCAGGAGAAAAATACAAGTGTTGATGGGAAGGAGAAAGGAATGGACTCAGAGGCCAAGGGTGGGCAAAAGCTGGGAGGGCTGGAGGTGGGTTCATTGTGAAGCACGAGGTCTTGTCAATGATGAATGACACTGAGTATGTAAGGACACAAGAAGGAAAAAGGCAGGAGATGGAGGGGGAGGCAGAACTAGAGCTGGAAGTAGGTAAGAAAGAGCCATAGAGGTATGGATGTGGATCCAAACAGCTGTGCCCAGGGGGAGTTTGGCCAGCTTAAGTAGGAACAAAGGCTAGACACCCCCTGAGTGGAGACTGCCGGCTGAAGTTCTGGTCTTCCCCTAAGTAGGAAGTGTTCCAAACCCTCCATGAGCAAACGGTGGAGCTGGACTGTCACCAAGGTTAACAGAAGAATTTAAACCACATGCATTATTACCATAAACACAAAAGTAATTCTGCAAAAAGTAATTCTACATGTCCCCTCTAAAATGGTTCTGAAGATCCATCCACACAGAATATCAGGGACAACAGGAAACAAGCAATGAGATCAAGAACAGGGAGTCAGCGCCCAGCCAGCATGTCTCAGTGGTTGAGCTTTGACTTATGAACCAGGAGGTCACAGTTGATTCCCTGTAGGGGCATATCTGAGGGTTTCGGCCTTGATCCCCAGTGTGGGGTGTGCAGGAAGCAGCCGATCAATGATTCTCTCTCGTCATAGATATTTCTCTCTCTCTCTCCCTCTCCCTTCCCCTCTGAAATCAATAAACATGTATTTAAAAAAAGAAGAAGAACAGGGAGTCAGCAACCAAGCATGACAGAGATGAGGGAACACTGTGCACAAGCAAAGCCTTGGAAAAACAATCCTTTGAAAGGAATGTCAGAATGAAAGGATACGAATCAGTGAGAACAGTATCACAGGAGTAAATCATTTTTGAAGTGCGTTGGGAGAAAAGCTATAGAATAAGAACTCCAATCATTTGTACGCAAGGCAGAAAGGTAAGACTTGATTTTTCTGTGCCAGATAATGCTGAGCAGACCGGGTGATCTATTTCAATAGTAAACAGGTTGGCAAAAGTCTGGAGAATGAAAGGTGTTTGGAGACATCCTATCTTTGTTGATTCCCATACTATATAGAATATCCACAGGTTTGCCTATGATCCCCACAGCTCTAGTTTCTCCCAACTTTTAAGGTCCTCACTTTGACTTTTCCATGATAGAATTTCAGAAACAGAACCATAGGCGTTGGGGAGAGAATCGTGCTGAGCGTGGGGTGGTGAATCCCACTGGGCTGAGTCTAGTAACTTGTCTGAGTGCTCCCTGAGGACAGGGGTCGTATCTGACACCTGTGTCCTCAGCACCTCACTCAGTGCCGGCATGTTGTGTGTGCTCAGTATGTGTTTGTTAAGTTTAAGTGAACCTAAATAATTAGGCTCCATGGAAGAGAGTTGTATTACCGACCACGTAGAAAGGACAAGAACATACATTTTACAAAATTCTAAGCGAATGAGCAAACAAACCACCAAGGCTCCTTGAAATATTACAAAAATGCCCTTGGGAATCAGAAAAAATGAGGAGAGGATGTGGCAAGGAGGAAAATGTAATATTGAATTTGAAAGAGGGAAGACGCTGAAGGAATAATATTAAACCAGGAGGAAAAATCTGTTATTTACTCAGTTATAATGAAGACCCACTATATGCAGAAAGCTCTTATAAAGTTTTGTCAATTGATTGTTCTTCTTCCAAATCTGTAAACTAGGAAGGTACATTTTCAGTAATGCAAAACATTTGATATAACTTCCTATAAAATGTTACAAAAATGACTTCAGTTGCTTTAGTAAAAATTTATTCAACACTCTTTAAGTATGAATTGTATGGGTAGAGAGGGAAATTTCAGCAGAGAAGAATTGTGAGGGATATAGTAAATTTGGAAATCTCAAACTATTGACTTGGCAAAAACAATAAGATTCATTAGCAAATTGCTATTTTTACTTATATGATTTTCTAAAAGAAAATGACTGGGCTATGTGTTTCTCCCCTTCTCCACAAATCACGCCTTACTTATTCTGGTTATAGCTCTTATCACACGGCATGGTTATTGCATGTTTCCCATTCTCTCTCCTCTACTATATGTGGGATTCTAGAATACACAGGTGATGTCTTACTCAGTGCTGCATCTCTAGTACCTCTCACCATGCCCAGTGAATAGCACGTAGTAGGTGTGCAGTAAATATCTGTTGCATATATGAATAGAAGCAAAAGCATGCCAGGTGAAACACAGATTAATTTTAGGAGGAAAATTATAAGCCAAACATCTGTAGGTTTATTTTTAAAATATATTTTTATTGATTTCAGAGAGGAAGGGAGAGAGATAGAGATATAGAAACATCAATGATGAGAGAGAATCATTTACTGGCTACCTCCTGCAGGCCCCACACTGGGGATCAAGCCCGAAACCCGGGCATGTGCCCCTACAGGGAATTGAACCGTGACCTCCTGGTTCATAGGTCGACACTCAATTACTGAGCCACTCTGGCCAGGGCATTTATTTATAATTTTAAAAAATCATTAAATCCTATAGTTTGTTAGTAAAAAAGTTTGTTATTCTTTATACATCCTCATGTATGGTTGTGTTTTCAAATGAAAAGAGTAAGTTATTTGCACAAGATCAGTTATTATCATTGAGTCCTTCCCAGCTCAAAATACTGGAATTCACCCAGACCACAGCAAGTCATTTGCTTGCTATTAAAATATTTATGTACATTCCTCACAATTCTCCACCCCCAAATGTTTGCATCTAGAAAGTAGAGTTATACTAGCTGAAAATTGACAGCATAAATATGACTTAAAAACCCACCAATACACTATAAACACACTTGGTACACTGCCTGAGAGTGGAAAACTACATTACCTTCACCGTTAGTTAAGGATTACATAAACAAATGGTTTTATAGCTGAAGAAGGTGAGAGCAATAATCCCAAATAATACAGTCAAGAGGGAAAGAATTTGTACATGTTATAGTTGAGGAGACAGCACTAGAGAAAAATGAGTTTTTGAGGAAGAAGTTAAAGTGTTCAGAATGAATGAATTTGCTTAATCATTAGCAAGACATTTTATTCTGCAATAGTTTAAGGAAATTCTTCAAAGACCCACTATCCATAATGACCATCAGATGGGACAATATAAACATCTTTCTACCCCTAAATTTCTGAGAAGATAGCTGTGTGCTTATCTTCATTAACTGAAATTGGGTATAACTTATACATTCAAATATACAAGTATTTATTGGAAGCTTATTGGGTGCCAGCAGGAAACAAAATAGACTAAGCCTCTTTGGAGTTTATATGATAGTGAGTAAATAAAAAATAAAATAGTTGATACATAAATATGATGTATCAGATACCATTAATTCCCGTGAGGAAAAATCAAATGGGGTAAAGGGGAACAGAGTGGTGGGTGTGCATGCAATATTTTTTATTATGTTTTTATTGATTTTTTAGGGAGAGAGGAAGGGAAAGGGAGATACAATCACTGATGAGAGAGAAACATCAACATTGATCAGCTGCCTCCTGCATGCCCCCCACTGGGATCAAACCAGCAACCTGGGCATGTGTCCTGACCGGAAATTGAGCCAGCAACCTCTTGGTTCAGGGGTCAACACTCAACCACTGAGCCACACTGGCCAGGCTGCATGCAATATTTTAAGCAGGATGGTTAAGGAAGGGTGCTGGTTATTCTCTGATTTCCACCCCTCCCTCACCATTTCAATTCATTCTCCACCTTTCTTTGCTTTGCCCTGTACCCCTTGGTATCTCCAAAATAGCCCCCAATTATTCTCCACTTCTGCTGTTAGCACCCTTGTGTGGCCTCCTCATGGATATTAACTCAGAACTGATCTATGACTAATTGAGTGAGGCTGAGGTGACAGTGTGTAATTTTCAAGGCTATGTCATAACAGGCATTGTCGTGTCCGTCTTGGCCTCTTGAATCACTCACTCTGGAGGCAGCCAGGTGCCATATTGGGAGGACACTCAAGCAGCCCTGCAGAGAGGCCCAGATGGGGAGGATCTTTGGTCTCAGGCCAACAACCAGCAACAGGCTCACCAGCTGTGTGAGCGAGCCTCCTTGGAAGTGGATCCTGCACCCTACACAAACCTTCAAATAACTGACCTCTTGACTGCTATCTCATGAAAACATCCAGATAAGCTGCTTCCGAAATCCTGACCCACAGAAACTGTAAGAGATAATAAATGTTTATTGTTGGAAGCCACGGTATTTGGGGGTAATTTGTTTTGCAACAATAGATAACTTGTATGGTACCCAACACTACATTACGCTGACTCCCCGGACTCTGGTTCCCGGCTGTGTTTGGCCGGAAGTGCAGAAAGTGAGGTCAGTGTGTTTATTCCTCCGTGTGTTTATGCTGCTCTGGCCCCGGTTTTCTCCCTCAGTCACCACAGCTCTTTCTGGGCAGGCCCTTGAGTCTCTAGGCCTGTTCCTACAACACTGTTCTTCCCTCTGTCCCTTCAAAGACATGGCGTTAGATTTTGCTGTTAGCTTCCCTAATCCTACACACACCTCTGTAACTAGTCCCTTCATTCTGCTAAAGATTGTGTAGCTTCTATTTTATACCAAGATCCACGCTGATATGAAGGCGTTCTGTAGGAGAGGGTATTTGGAGACTTGAAGGAAATGAGGGGGGAAGGAGGACTCCTAACATGTGTGAAAGCGTATTCCAGCAAATGCAACGACCCTGAGATGAAGGAATGTTTGGTGTGTTCAAAGAACAACAAGATGGTCAGCGTGGGTAGAGTGGTATGCACGAATAGGAAAGTGTTAGGGTAGGAGGATGGAGAGGTGGTCAGGGGCCATATCAGATAGAGTTTTGCGGGCCATTGTTGTATTCGTAGTGTCACGTACAGCCATGGGGTGGGTGGGGAGTGGCTGAACAGGGCATGCCATGATCTAACTTACATTGTGAGGTAGAACTCATGGAAACTGGGTGACCAGTAATGAGGCTTTTTCAGAATTTAGAGAGATGATGGGTAATAAAGGTAGAGAGAGGAGATTGAATTTGGAATGTATTTTGAAACCAGACCTGTAAGAATTGCTGCTAAATTGGATGTGAAGGAAATAAGAGTAAGGAACACCTAGAGTGACGGATGAATGCAGAGCAATTTACTGAAATGAGCATAAGGGAACCGGGGGGTGTGGGTGGGGGGGTAGTTTGGAGGAAAAGGGAGTGGAAATCAAGAATTTGTTTATTTTATCTTCAAAAGAGAAAAAGGGTAACATTCTGCTGTTTAATAAAAAATAATAATTTTTAAAAAGGAGGAGGAGAGGATTTTTCTCACTTTACGAAGAGAAAGATCTCCATCACAGAATAACATTTCTATCTCTGGCCCATTAGAATATTGTCATTAGAAAACTTAAAATCAAGTAGAGTGCTCTCAACTTTGCTGATAAACATGATCAGTTATGGGTCAGTTCTGACTCCCCAAAGGTCAGACTAAATAAATCCAGGGGCCAAGTCTGTTTCCGGGCCCACGGACCCTATTTTCTGTTATAAAACACAATCTGCCTACCGAGTGAGGGTTCTAAGGATCATGCCTGTAAAACACAACCTCACTGGCCAACCTCACGTGACTTTCTTTTTTTAAAATTTGAATTTTGACAACCTTCAGCTCTGAGCAGATGTGGCAGGAAACAAGACTTAACAGACACTTCCGTTTTTCTTGGGACATTACCCTTTGTCCTACTTCTGCAGCTCAGGGCTTCTTCTTACCTTAGAAGGAGAGCTGTGCCCCTACCCACACTGAGACACATTCTCTTGCACATCCGTGGTTACCTGCTCTTCCTCTGCAGACCTGAAGCCTCAGGCAATGCAGCATGGAGCTTATGCTTACAGACTTCCGGCTACAACTTGCTAGGGACCAAGCAGCACCCTCTGTGCTCTGATGGGGGAGAAGGCAACACCCTTCATCTTGTTGTAATGTTTGCCACCCGCTCACTCACACCCTCATCTACCGCATGCTGTGAGATGCCAGTACACAATGGTCTTGACGCCAACGGGCATCTTCCTTGTAGTTGTGTTCATCATAACCTCTGGCTAAATATTCTGTAGGCTTCCAGGAAAGGACACAGCCTGCTCTGATAAAATGGACTTCTCCTCCCTTCCCCCTCTTGTTCCCATGGCAACTCCGCATGACTGATTTCCTGGTTGCCATGTAAATGCAGTGGGATCCCATCCACTGCACCACACAAAGACGTCAGTAAGAATGGTGAGAAAACACAAATCATATTTAAAAAGACAAAGGATTTCATCTCAAGCCTTTTTTTCCACCTCACACAAAAGTGGAGGAAAGGAAACAATTGTAATTAGAAATAGAGCTCTTCCCAAGGAAGGATTGAGTGTCTCTCCCTCATTAGAGGGAAGGCTGGAAAAAACAGGGGAAATCCCTCGTTTGTAGCTGGAGGAGTTGGCATGGTGACAGGGAGACAGATGCCATTCTCAGGTGGCAAGAGCCCTTTAGCAATCAGCCTGCATCTCACTGAGAGGAAATCTGAGATATTTAACTGGAGAGGGAGAACCCAGTTAGATTGGAAACAAAACAAAAAAATCAGGCCTCATGGATATTTTTAAGAATGTCTTTTATTTGTATAGTTTAATAATTTTAGAATGAAGTTTCCAAATGCTCTAATTTAATATTTGCTTGATGATGAATTTTTATTTCTAGCCAACAACTTTTGAATTTTTATTTCTACCCAATACCAAAATGCAGTTGTTTTTCCTATTTCTTAAATTGGTTCATAACACCCTGATAAATCCACATGCCAAAATTTGATTAATCCAGATTGCTATGGTTTTTATAGCCTGGGTATCTACACTAATAAAAGAGAAACATGGTAATTGGCGTACGACCGCTACCCTTTTCATTGGCTAATCAGTGAGATATGCAAATTAACTGTCAGCCAAGATGGTGGCCGGCAGCCAGGCAGCTTGAAACTAACATGAGGCTTGCTTGCCTCAGTGACGGAGGAAACCAACGTTCCCCGCCTGCGGCTGCAGGCCTCTGAGCAGGCAGTTTAAGAAACTCTGTAACAAATACCGCCGGACTTCAGCCAGCAGAATCGCAACATTGTAAGCAAAGGCCAGAAACCTACTTTCAGCCGAGGCCTAAGAGCTGGAGCCAAGCCTCAAGGTAAAGCTGGCCCAGAATAAAAAAAAGAAAAAAGAAAAAAAGGAGCAGTTGGGAGCTTCAGTCACCCCCAGCCTGAAAACAGCCCTCAGCCCCTCACCCAGACTGGCCAGGCACCCCAGTGGGGACCCCCACCCTGATCCAGGACACCCTTCAGGGCAAACCAGCCGGCCCCACACTTGCACCAGGCCTCTACCCTATATAGTAAAAGGGCAATTAAGTTGTGTTTCACAGTTGGTTTTGGGTTGTTGTATAAAGAGTCAGCACAGTCAGATGGAAGCTCCAAAATCCCCACTGAAGAACACTCAGTCCCAAGAAGGTCCCCTACGCATTGGTGGTTCCTCCCAGGAGAGTCATATGGACCCAATCACTTTTTAAACTTTTATAATTTTCCTTTTTAAAATATATTTTTCATTGATTTCAGAGAGAGGAAGGGAGAAGGGGGAGAGAAGCAGACAGAAGGGGCCCCCCACGGGCCCTGCTCTGTGTGTGATGGGGTAGAGCCATAACCTCCCCATCGGCCCTGCCCTGAGTGTGAGTGGCGGCGCCCCAACCCCCTGATCGGCCCTGCTCTGTGGGTGATAGAGGGCGGTGCCCCAACCCCCTGATGGACCCTGCTCTGTGTGTGACGGGGGCAGCGCCCCAACCCCCTAATTGGCCCTGCTCTGTGCGTGACCGAGGGTGGCGCCGCAACCTCCCCATCGCCCCTGCCTTGAGTGTGACAGGGGACGGTGCCCCAACCCCCCAATCGGCCCTACCCTGAGCGTGACTGAGGGTGGCATCACAACCTCCCAATCTCCCTGCTCTGTGCATGACAGGGGGCGGCGCCCCAACTCCCCAATCGGCCCTGCTCTGAGCCCGACCAGGGGCTGCACCTAGGGATTGGGCCTGCCCTCTGCCACCTGGGAGCAGGTCTAAGCCAGCAGGTCGTTATCTCCCGAGGGGTCCCAGACTGCGAGAGGGCACAGGCCAGGCTGAGGGGCCCCCCTCCCCCTGCCCCGAGTGCACAAATTTTTGTGCACCGGGCCTCTAGTTACCTATATTTAGTAATATCTATAAAGAACACTGGCACGTAAAACAATGTAAAGCATATTTTGTATTACCCTCTATGTATACAAAAACTAAATTGTTGATAGTTGATAACTTATCTTCTTGACTTGTCATCAAATCTTAGAATCAAGTGGTTTAAAAATGAATGTGTTGTTTCAGTCTTTGGACAAATATTTCTGCCTTTTGACAGCTGTTTCATATAAAGGTTTTTAGAAACCTAATCAAGAAGAATGTCCATAGGTTTGCTGAAAAACTGACACTATTATTTTTCACTATTAATTGTATTGTTGATTTCGGAAACTGAATCACGAGGTCAATTTTGAACACCTACCTTGTGGGAGGTTGGAGCTGCAATGAGCTAAAGTAGCCCATGTTTTATAGATGCCAGAGAATGGCCCCTAGAGATAAAAACTATGGTAGTCTCGGGTACGAAGCCCACGGATCTGGGCAATGTAACTGCTATTTCTTAATATTCTTTCTGGCATTTAACATTGCCTCATCACAAAAGCCAGCATGTTCCAAACTGGGTCAATAAATGTCACACAGGGTAGAAAGTTGGGGCAGGAAATTCAGAGCTCAAATACTTTTGCAAAACCTTAGGTTTAAGAATGTTAGGTTTATTTTCTGTAGAACTTCTCAGAGCTTTTGATATCTAAGGTGACATGAGGAGGAGTCTCGAGAATATTGACCACATTTCCCAAATGTCTCTGATCACCGAGCAATGTCTTGACAGAACATTCTTAGTTTTTCTGAGCTTATTTTGAGAATACGCTGGCCAGATTTAATTTAAAGATACATGGACTTTTATTTATGATTTAAAATTATAAAATTTGCCCAGCCAGTGTGCTCAGTGGTTGAGTGTTAAACCCATAAACCAGGAGATCACAGTTCAATTCCAGGTCTGGGCACATGCCTGGGTTTCTGGCCTGATCCTCAGTAGGAGGCGTGCAGGAGGTAGCCAATCGATAATTCTCTCTCATCATTAATGTTTCTGATTCTCTCCCCCTTCTCCCTTCCTCTCTCTGAAATCAATGAAAAATATATTTTAAAAAGGAAAATTATAAAAGTTTAAAAAGTGATTGGGTCCATATGACTCTCCTGGGAGGAACCACCAATGCGTAGGGGACCTTCTTGGGACTGAGTGTTCTTCAGTGGGGATTTTGGAGCTTCCATCTGACTGTGCTGACTCTTTATACAACAACCCAAAACCAACTGTGAAACACAACTTAATTGCCAGCAACCTCACCACCACAGAAGCCAATAAGAAAAGTGAATCCTGTTTCTCCACCTCACTATAGTCAGAGAGCAGATGTGCCCTAGTCGAGTCTGCCCAGGGGAGATGAAGAGAGCTTTGAACCAAAGAGGAGATGGTTAACAAGACCAGGTTGATTTAACAAACAGAAGTGACTGAAGAGTTATGGGATAGAATGAAATATCGGCCAGGGAGCTTGCTGCCTAGGGCGAGCTGACTTGAACAGAGTTGGTAGTAGTCATCTGAAAGATAAAACAGGTCCGTGTTTTTACCTTAACAAGTTGAGTGTCTGCAATTAAACCGGTTAAGTAGCTGGGTCAGCCATGTGAGAGCACAGATGGGGAAACAGAAGAGGAGGCATAGCAAGGAGATCAATATATTTTGCCTGGGTTACCAGGAGAGTCTTTAGAACAGCGGTAGCAACTGAGATGGCAGCCTAGGGCCCAATAAGAAAAAGGGGACTTTGCAGGCTGAGATAACTGCCTGCTCAGAGGCATGAGGGTGGGACAGAGCATGGCGTATTCTGCAAACCATGAATGGTGTGGCACAGTGGGAGCACAGGGCCAGGGTGTGTTGGTGGGGTACACTGTGGACTGAAGGGGTGGGCAGGTGTTGGTTTGGGAAGTACTTCCATAGCATTTCAACCACCGGAGATTTTAGTCAGATATGACCAGGTCTGCATTTGGGAGAAAGAGTTCCATGACTGTAGGGTAAGCTTTGAAAGGGGGCAGGGTGGAAGGGGAGAGCATAGTAGACACAAAATATTGGAGTGGTTTCCATAGCACTGAATAGTCAAGTGTCTGGGAGAAAAGCAAGAAAGAAGGGATGAGGATTACTCTCAAGAGTAAAACAGCCAGAGTAGATGGCGTGCCTTCATCTGCCCACTCAATCATGATTCCTGTGCATGAATACAAAAGCAGTATCTCTTTTCTCTCTTTGCCCCAGAGACCTTCCCTGTGGTTGACAGTCGGAATTATATTGATTAGAAGCACCTGAAATAGTTCAGGTAACTATAACTTAGGTTGGTCTCATCCGCTTTACAATAACATGAGTGGGTCTTTTGCTGCAACGTCTCAGTTTGCTACTTTGGTGGCATCAAGATTAGCAGCAGAGTTCTGCAGAGGAAGAGGAATTCTTTCCTGTCTTCAGTTCTGGTAAATACTGTGCTCTATGAAAGGAAGGGCCACATGTGGGCCCTCCTTCTGGCCATGTAGACTGAGTTGCCATCTTATTAAATTAAGTTTGGACCCTGAATAGGTCCGTGACTACTCTGGTGGGACCTCAGGAAACCCCATGCCTGTGCTGCAACAGTGAGTGGCCAGCTTCTCAGCACTTCTGTTTAGTTGTGCAGAGCCCTGTGACAGCTGCAAAAGAAATCCTACCCCCCCCCCCCCCCCCACACACACACACACACCGGTTTGGCTCAGTGGATAAAGCGTCAGCCTACAGACTGAAGGGTCCCAGATTCGGTTGTAGTCAAGGGCATGCACCTTGGTTGCAGGCACATCCCCAGTAGGGGGTGTGTGGGAGGCAGCTGATCAATGTTTCTAACTCTCTATTCCTCTCCCTTCCTCTCTGTAAAAAATCAATAAAATATATATTTTTTTAAAAAAAGAAAAGAACAAAAAGAAATCCTACCTGCCAGTCACAGGCTCAGTATTGACGTGGACAGCTCTCAGAGACGCAGACAGAAGGTACACCATTAACTGCTCTGGTGAAGACCTGGGAAAGATGTTTGCTCTCTCACTTTCTCTCCAAAAAGAACACATATAAAATCAGATTTTTAGAAAACATATTTCAAGACATCAGCTCCAGGCTGAAAATTCTAATGGTACCTTCTTTCACGAGTCCCTCTGTCTAGACTAGATGTTATCAGGCTAATTGTCTCATATCTGAATAAGCTTTTTTAGAGTCCTTGCTCTGAATAGGAGGGTTTTCAAGGACCTCAGTTTCATTACCGTTTAGGTCAGGCAAGGGCAAATCAGCATGATGTCATGGTGTCCATCTAGGTTAGACAAGAAAGGAAGCCGTGTAGACAATAGGAAAATAACATCCAGTGGAGTGAAAACTCCCCTCAGCAGAATGATCAGAGAGCAGCTTGTTTTCCGCCTGGGACAGTCTGGGTGCTAAGATGAAGAGTCAACTCAGGTTAAACACCTTCCTCAAATATGTTAGCATATAGTTCATGTACAGTCTCCTGGCCGTAATTTATTCCTTTTTCGTGACAGAGTTTGCATTGTCTGAGGGTTGTCATTAAGACCATTGTACAGCCCTGAAGAAAAGTATTTCCTTGAATCTGTACCTACTCCTTCAGGCTGGAAGTCACATGTGCTTTTCACAATAATGTCCTAATTCCTAGAGAATGATTTTCTCACTTACTTCCCATTTCCTCCCATTCTTTTTCTTCCATGTGTCCCAATATTTTGCTTGCTCAACTTATACCCTTTTATCTTTTTATTAACAATAATTTATTATATAGATATGTTTATTAAACATATTTAATGTATAATATAATAATTTGTTTTATTTACTATCTCCATAATAATTGTGTTTATTTCTATAACAAATACTTATTATAGTAAGAAAATAATACAGATATCATTGAAGATCCCCATTTCCCATGAATCTAAGCATTTTCCTTTTGAACTAAAAGTTGGCCCATTGCTCCGGGTACTACGTATTAATTTCCTTTTAGTAGTGCTGTTGAAATACTATCTTGGACTTGAAGCCAGATTACCTGGTTTCAAATCCAGGGTCCATTACCTGCTAGCTGTGACCTCTCTGTGCTTTGGTGTTCTTATCTCTAAAATGGGGTCAATAATAGTACCTTCCCTATAGGACCACAGTGAACATTATATGAATTAATATAGAATAGTGAGGGGCTCTTTTCCTGGTGGAGTCTCTATGCATGGCATCCCAAACCTGGGTGAAAGGTTGAATTACTTGGGGGAGATATTGTAAAGGACAGACTCTGATTCAGTACATGAGGAGAGGGGCCATTGCAGCTGATTCATGCAGTAGCATTTAAGAACCACAACTTGAAATTAAAATTTTGGCTCCTACACTCATGAGCTTTCCCTGTCATGTGTTGTCTCAAAATGGCAAGACTCAGATTTTGTAGATTTTGGTTGGTTTGCCTACTAACGGTGGATCTGTCTGGAGCTGCCCATCTTCTTACTTATTAAACTGGTTTCATATAATGAACTTTTGGTCACTCCTCAGGGTCTGTCTGTAACTTCTACTCTTGGAAAAAAGTATCAGCTACATGAGGGCTGCAATGAATCTGTTTGCTCTGGTGGGAGGTAATATGTTTCAGGCACTATACGTGTGTGCAACTGAACCTAGCTTCAGGGCTCACCGAGTCTGAGAACTCTCAGGGACTTGTTGATAAAATGCAGTTTACATAGAAGAAAACGGAGTGGTCTCTTCTAGCTATAAGCACAGGAGTCATGCTAAAAGCCAGTCACTAATAGTGGTGAGGAAAGTCAGCCTAGTCTCCTGGATGCTTGACCTGAGGGCAGAAGAGCAAAGACAGCCTTCTTCTTTCTTCATCTACTCGCTGGATCCAAAGCTTCTTCAGCTCTAGTCCAGAAAAAATCCTGAGGCAATGGAATGAGTGACAACCCAGGAACAAGGTTGAGGAGTAAAACTAAAGATGCAGAAGCTTTGAGAACATTGGGAGGCAGTGGACGGGGGAGGACAGAGGAGGGACACTTACAGAGAAAAGGAGTCCCTCCAGAGGTCAGGAACTAGGAACAGCGGGGTCTGCATCCAGAGTGGAGAACTCAGACTGTACCCAATACGAAGGGGCAGACTAATGGGCTCAAGTAGCCACTTCAGATTTTCTGTTGCAGGTAGATTTTGTGAGGAGCATTTCATGGAAGTCATAGAGAACATGATTGATGGAGAGATGTCAACAGACACAGTACAGGAACATGAAGTTTCTTAATGATACAATGATAAGGGATAAAGAAAGATCTGGAGTGAGGAACAGCAGAAGACACGGTGGCATGCTCCGAGGCTGGTACAGACTCTGACAATGATGCATAGCCACTGATGAAGCCACCCAGGTGGAGCAATGATTTAAGCAGATGAGATGCTCACCTTGCCCATTCTTACAAGTATTTTATGACCTTCTGGAGTCCTTTATAACTTCCTGAATTATGGAGTTCATAAGTTCTTCATAACTTACTAAGTAATTAATGCAAAACAAGTGCAGCACATTTCTATTGTCTCCTACAGATAATTAAGCAAAGACCAGTCCTCCCAGAGCATCCTGCCACTGGCCAAAGTTTCAGGACTATTGGCAATCTAGTCTCAGAAATTTAATTATTGGCTTGTATCTCAATTCAGGCATGGTTATGCACATATTCAGACACCTTGTGTATAATTGAATGACAATGACAGTAAAGGGCTTTTTTGTTGTTTTGTTTTGTTTTTGTACAATGCTGTGGTACATCTCACTGTTTTCTGTCTTTAAAAAAATTAAGGTATAATTTACATATAGAAAAATATGCCATTTTCAAAGTACAGATATATGAGTTTTAACAAATGCATATAATCGAGTAATTGCCACCACAATCAAGACAAAGAACAGCTGCATCACCCTCCCCCAAATTCCCATTCCCCTTTGCAGTTAATTCCTCCCCGACCTCTAGTCCCTGTCAACCACTGATCTGTTTTTATTCCAATGACGTTGTCAAATAAATGGAATCATACACTTGTAGCCGCTTGCATCCAGCCTCTTTTACTCAGCATAATGCACTACTGGAGATCCACGCATGTTGGTGTGTGTGTTAGTGTGTCACTCATTCCCAACAGACACATGGAAAGATGTGCAACATCGCCAACCTTAAAGAAAATGCAAATCAAAATCACAATAAGATGTCACCTCAGACCTGTCACAATGGCTGTTATCAAAAACACAGCACAGAGTAGGTGCTGGTGAAGCTGGGCAGGAAAGGCATCCTCATGCACTGTGGGTTCCTCTAAAATGAAAAACAGGCCTGGCCAGAGTGGCTCAGTTGGTCCTGTGTACCAAGAGGTTGCTGGTTCGATTCCAGATCAGGGCAGATGCCCCAGTTTTGGGCTCAATCCCCAGTAGGGGTGCGTGTAGGAGAGAGCCATCGGTGTTGCTCTCACGTGGATGTTTCTCTTTTCTCTTTCTCTCTTTCTGCCCAGAAGAGATGAAAACGATTAACCCCAAGATTACACTGTTACTGCCTCTGGGACATGAACCAGATTTGTATTTAAATTACAAGTTTTATTCAAGCATTTCTTTTTGTTTTTTATAAATACTTCCACCTTTCTAATTATTTTTGCACCATCTTTCTGGTTCCCTCATTAATGAGTTAAAAAGCCTTGGACATGTGCTCACTTTATAGTTGAATGAGTCATGCTTTTAACTGCACAGCTGACAACAGTTAGCAGAGTGCTTTGCTCACAGTAAGTGTCCAATAAATTTTAGCTCTTAGTCTCATCCAACTTTTTTTCATTCCTCCAAGTCTAGGCATGGGAAACAATATAAAATGGGGTATATTTAATAACAGGTTTCCAATTAATTTTTGTTTTATTTCATCAATGTTAAGATGAGATCACTTAACAGAATAATACTGGAAATATCTTACTATGTTTTTAAAGACAAGCTTTTATTATAGGTCGGCATCGAGACTTTTCTTTATTGGGAAGTGGTGTTTTTAGAGGCAGGAGTGGATAATTCTATAAATTTGCCTTCCATTGCTCTTCCAGGGCCATCTATTCAAGATCCAGAGACATAGATCCAGAGACATGGGTGCATGGAACAGAATGCGGAATCTCAGAGGGAAGGCGGGGGGAGGTGGGGGATGGGAAGAGTCAACCAAAGAACTTGGGTGCATATATGCATAACCCATGGACACAGAATATAGGGTGATGAAGGCCTGGGGTGGTGAGGCAGGGGTGGTCTAGAAGGGATCAATGGGGGGAAAAGAGGGACATATGTAATACCTTCAACAATAAAGATTAAAGAGAAAAAAAGAGTGTGGTAGAGGAGCCTGCACTCAGAGAAGGAGAAACAGGTTAGAGTTGATATGTTTTGGTCAGGTTACCCAGAGTGAGGTAGAGGATACTGGTGCTTATTAGAGTTATGGAAGAGGGAGGAGACAGGGGATATACTGAGGTAACCATAACAACATAGCTGTATGACTTTTTATCACTCTAAAAGCATTCTCACATACATTATCTCATTTGACTGTCAAAGTAATCTGGTAAAATGTATTCTTTCGTTTATTAGAAAAGGAAATAGAGCTACAAAGGGTTCAAGGTCACTTGATGAGTTCATTAGTGACAGAGCTGAGAGCATCTCATCCTGAAATTTCCAAGGTTGGACATAGTGCTTCCTTTTAAGCACCTGTCAGCAAGAGATCTGGGGATGAGCAGCAAAATGGATACTTACAAGGTGGCAGGAAAAAGGAAACTGCAGCACTTTGGCTAAGATGTTCTACTTTGTTATATGTTTGTATTTACTCCCAATTCTGAAAGGAAGACATTTTGGGGGGGCTCATCGATGTGGGCTTTTCCTTTATTGGGAAGTTGTAGGTAAGCAGCAGGTGCGGATGATCCTGTGAGTTTGGTACATCTGTGTTAGTGTTTGTAGAGAAGCATGGAGCCTGGGAAGGAGGCGTGGGCTAGAGCTTGGGATGCCTGGACTAGCACACTGCAAACGGGGGAGTGGGGTTGGGGGGGGGGAAGGATTCTGGTGCTGTGGGGAGGAAAGGGGAACAGAGCGCAGTCTGAAAACAGCTATCCTACCTACCCACCGAGCCTCAGAGCTCTAAAATCTCCCAGGTAAAGAGAGCTGGAAGGTCTGGGGGTCTGAAGGTAAAAGTAATTTTTCTCCTTCTTAGAATAAAAAGAATGGGGTAAGAAGGTAGGTTTAGATGTTGAAACAATGAAAAAACCGGATGCCTAGTCGTTCTCTTGCTTCATATTTTCTGATACTTTCTGTCTCTTATCCAATATGATTAAGACAGTGTTCCTTCCTGCTTCACATGGTAATTACTGAGTCTGGCTTCCCTCTTCCCCTCAGCTGAGCCAGGCCATTTATAAACATCAGGTTAGGCTGGGAGCTTGCTCGCGTCTCCTTTGTTGCTAGTTCCTCAGAGAGAGAGGAAGAGAGAATCAAAAAAGCTGAGCCTTGGTAATAATTCCGGGGGCTGAAGCCTAATTCTATAGCAATCACCCTCTGTTAATTTGCATCTTACTGCTTTGGTGAAGTCCCTGCTGACCATCAGAGTCCCCAGCTCTTTTTAGCACAAAATTTATCCTTATTTGTATATACAGTAACTGGGTGGGCATTTGGGTATCATTACACCAGGCATATAATAAAGAGCTCAGACTCAGAGCGCACAGAAAAATGGGTCTCTCTGGACATAGCACAAATAAACTGCATGCCTAAAGGGAATAGGAAAGAAAATCTTTTTCCAGAACATTTGCATCTATTAACGAGCACTTCAGGCCATGTACCCAATATCTTCGCATTTATTACAGCCCTCGTTGTGTTCCCAGAATCCATTTAGATGTCATCCCTTCTGCTCTCCTCTCCCCTCCCCATGAAAACAGACTCTCCTAGAAAATGAAAGTGGCTTTGACAACCCCAGCGTTCAGTGGCATGTTTTCCTTACCTAGGACCCAGTGGCAGTGGCATCCACAGGCCACGGGACCACATGCCTGTATTGCACAGGGGAGGGAAGGCTTCCTTCTGACTTGCTGCCCTCTGGAGGGAATAACATTAGCACCTGATTTGTCTCCCAGCTGGTGGACAGGCTCTGTGGTCATTCACCAGGGAAGTTCCAGCTTCCGTGTGGCTCTGTCCTCAACAAGGAGCCAGGCCAGGGATGGAGGCCAGCCAGGGGATGGAGACCATCTCAGCACTGGCACTCACAGGGCTGTGCAGGCCCTCCATGCCGAGGGTGGGTGCGCTCTGGAGGATTTTTTATACACAGAAAAAGAGGTATGCTTGCATTCTTCTACTTAACAGAAAAACAAGGATTTTCTGAGAGAATTCCTGCTTTCCTTTCTCCTCCCAGCCCTGAAATGCCCGTCCTCTGCCTTCTCCACAAACCTCAGTGGGGTCTTTATTTCATGCACTTTCTGAACGAAGTCAACATTCCACAAATCTTCTTGCCTAATTATTTTGGTCCTCCAATCATTGTCCAGGAGGAGGAGCATGTTTCTAACTCGTTGCATATTGCATGATGTGGGTGCCTTAGGGGCATTCTCATGCTCTTTTCAAGTGGATCTCAAGCCAGTGACTGTAAGCTGTGAAAACACAGCATCTCCCATACTACCCATATCAATTAAAAAAAAAAAAAAAAAAAAGGAAAAAAATGGCAGGGAAAGTTGTGGCTGTTGTGATATGAGGGTGATTTCATTCTTCATCCCAGCAGATGGCACACAGAAATGAGGTGATAAATTGGGTACAGTGACAGGGGAGTAATATTCTATAGAATGTGTGTTCCTGGTAGCTTTCCTAAAAAAAAAAAAAAAAAAAAAAAAAAAAAAAAATCAATGTTGCCCTTCAAATATCACATCATCCTCTCATCCTGTCTGCCTGAAATTCCACAAATAGTGGTTTTCATTCCTAGGGCATCCTGACCATTATTAAAAAACTCCCAGGGAATATATCCATGAAGCTTTACCAGTCATCTCCACTTTAGTGTAAAAAAGCATTTGGACTTTTCCTAAAAGTAAATGTAGCCCAGCTGAGTGTGGCTCAGCAATTGAGCATCGACCCAGGAATCAGGAGGTCACTGGTCAATTCCCAGTCAGGGCATATGCCCCAGGTTGTGGGCTCTATTCCCAGTTGGTGGTGTTCAGGAGGCAGCCGATCAATGATTCTCTCTCATCATTGATGTTTTTTTTTCCTCTCTCTCCCTCTCCCTTTCTTTCTGAAATTAATAAAAGTATATTTTTAAAAAGAGTAAATGTATATTTGTATTCACAATCTTAGAACCCCAGATTCTAAGGCACTTTTTTGTCTCTTGATGGGTAGCAAGAACTAAAAGATGACTGGTGAGTTTAAAATGTTTCATCTGAGAAAGACATCAGAAGAAATTCCTGGACCAAGGAGAGCTGGAGAAGAGTTTGGAATAGGGGGAAAAGAATCAGGGAAAGATGAATATTTGTATGGAATGTTTAGAAGAGAAGAGAGATCTGGCGGCGGGGGGATGGGAGGTGGGAGGGAGGGGAGGAAGGGTTATAGAAATTGCCAGGAAGAGGATGAAGGTGGAGGAGATGAGTTTTCCATGATATTCTCACTAGCACAGTCCCTTTCTAAGTCCCTGGGACCCAAGGCATCTACATGCTCATTTTATGTTCTTCTTCACACAGAGCACCCTCCTCCCCAAATTGTATAACTTCAGACCTAATAAATCTGAATCTTGAGTGGCCTTAAAGAGAAATACTGTAAATGAGTGATGTTAAGAAAAATTTTCCAAACCCCTAAAAGCAAAATGACTTCCTTGTCATGCTAGGGCCCTGACTAATAAGACTTCCTAAGGGTCACCTGAATTCAGAAGGGTGTAAAGTTGTCTTTCTAACTACCAACTGTTTGTTAGACCATTTTGTAATTCCATAAGGGTAGCCTTTAAACTTTTCAGAAAAGTGATACGATGCAAATATTTTGCCTGTTGCTATGGACTGGATTGCGTACCCTCCCCAAATCCATATGTTGAAGCCCAATCCCCAATCTATAAAAATAAAAGTGCAGAAGTGTAATTAGACCAGATGACCTTCTGGATGAAGCCGGGGCTGTGAGGGAAGCCTGGGTCCCAGGTGCCAGAGGGAAACGAGTGCCAGCAGCCGGGGGAAGGAAGGCCTACTCTTGCACAAATTTTGTGCATCGGGCCTCTAGTATGATGATATTTGGAGATAAAACATTTGAGAGGTTATTATAGTTAGATGAATGCAGGAGCACAAAGCTCTCAGAATGGGATTAGTGCCCTTTTAAGAAAGGACACCAGAGAGTTCTTTCTCTGTCTCTCTCTGTCATGTGAGGACACAGGAAAAAGGTGACCATCTGCAAATGAAGAAGAGAGGTCTAGCCAGGAACTGATCATGCTAGCACCCCAATCTTGACCTTCCAGCCTCCAGAACTTTGAGAAAATAAATATCTGTTATTTAAGACACCCACTCTCTGGTATTTTGTGGCACCCCAACCTAATTAAGACATGCACAGAGAAGAATTTTTGCCTTATTAAGAAGCAAATTATTTCTCAAAGTAGAAAAGATAATCCTAAAGATAATGGTTTTTTTCTATAGTAAATGAATTAATTTTGTATCCAACTACTAGCAATAATCTTACCCCTACATTCTTTTTTGCATCACTAACCATATATAATATTCTCTTATTATCCTTTGACCTGGCTTCCACAACATTTTAATGAGGTAAAATAAAGCTTTGACACATGCTCACTGTGTATTTGTGTAAGAACTGTATTTGGTTTTCATTTTGAAAATAATAATTTCGACTGTGAAGAGAATCTTTAGGAACTATGCTACATGTTGGAACCTCTTTGTGAGTACAGAAGTATTTAAATTACTTTTTGTAAAAACAATCCTAATATTCATATGGGATCACAGAAGACACCCAATAGCCAAAGCAACCCTGAGAAAGAACAAAGCTGGAGGCATCACACGTCCTGCTTTTAAACTATATTATGAAGCTACAGTAATCAAACAGTAAGGTACTAGCATGAAAACAGAAATATATATAAACCAATAAAACAAAATTGAGAACCCAGAAATAAGTCTGTGTATATATGCTCATAATATTTGACAAGAAGCCAAGACTACTCAATGGAAAAAAGGCAGTCTCTTCAATAAATGGTACTTGAAAAGTTAAATATTCACATGTTAAAGAATGAAACTAGATTCCTATCTTATACCAATCACAAAAATTAACTTGAAATGGTTTAAAGACTTAAATGTAAGGCCTGAAACCATAAAACTCCTAGAAGAGAGCATAGAGCAAAAGCTCCTTGGTAATGATTTCTTTTGGCTATGATACCTAAAATGCACAAGCAACAAAATGAAAAATTAATAAGTGTAACTACATCAAATTAAAACACTTTTGTACAGCAAAAGGAACAATCAACAAAATAAGAAGTGGATAGAATGGGAGAAAATATTTGTAAATCATTATCTGATTATGGGTTAATGTCTAAAATATATAAAGAACTATTAATGCAATAACAAAAAAACTAATTAAAAATGAGCAAAGGACATAAATAGACATTTTCTTAAGGAAGATATTAAAACAGCCAATAGATACATGAAAAGGTGCTCAACATCACTAATACTCAGGAAAAATGTAAATCAAAACACAGTAAGATATCACCTCACAGCTGTTAGAATGGCTGCATCAAAAAGGCAAGAGATAAATGCTGGCCGGGATCATTGTCTTGAAGATATATCTGCACCCCCACGTTTACTGCAGTATTATTTGTAAGAGCTATAACATGGAAACAGTGTCCTCATGTACATTAATAGATAAAAGGATAAAAATGTCACACACACACACACACACACACACACACACACACACACACACACTTTAAGCCATAAAAAAGAAAAAAGCCTGCCATTTGAAACAACAATAAGTCAGACAGAGAAAAACAAATAATGTACGATCTCACTTATATATGGAATCTAGGGGGGGAAACCACCAAACTCATAGAAAGAGAGATATAATTTGTGGTTGCCAAGGTAGGGTTGGGGATTGGGAGAAATGGGGAAGGTGGTCAAAAGGTACAAACTTACACTTGTAAAATAAGTAAATCTTGGGGATGTAATATACAGATGGTGATTATAGTTAACAATACTGTGTTGTGTATTTGAAAGTTGCTAAGATAATAAGTAGATACTAAAAGTTCCCATCACAAGGAAAAAATTTTTTTGGTAACTGTATGAGGTGATGAATGTTAACTAAATTTGTAGTAATCATTTTGAAAAATGTAGGTGTGTTATTATGCTGTACACCATAAACTTATACAATGTTGTATGTTAATTCTATCTTAATAAAACTGGAGGAAAAATGACTTTTGGATGTTAGACTCTGATTTCTTTTGAACGTAATGCAACATTGGCACTAGCCATTAGGTAATTCAATTATACTAGGGCTTCTCCAGATGATGTCAAATCCGACTGTAGGTTAATATCTGAGAACCACCATCCTTCATAAAATATTTTTTGGACACTTTATATGTGGCCACATACTGTTCTAATTACCAAGAACAACATAGTGAACTAAATAAGTAATCACTCCTGTTCTGTCCTCATGAACATTATATTCTATTGGGGAACACATGCATTAAACAAATAAATACCCTATGCTGGATGGTAATTAGGTGTTGGAAAAAAATTAAAGTGAAGAGAGATAGAAAGTGGCCAAACAGAGGATGAGGAGGTAAGTTGAAATATTAAGTACAGTGGTCTCTGGAAATATGACTTCAAAGCTATTGGAGTTGAACAATGTTTGGTGTTGGGGAAGTACAAGCAGATGTCAGGCGGAAGAACATTCCAGGCAGGGGAAATGGCAAGTACAAAGGCCTTGAGGATAGAACATGTTTGGCATATTTGAGGACTAGCAGGGAGGCCACTGTGTGCCATGAGCTAAGGAGAGGTTGGTAGGACAGACGTCAGAGAAGAATGGGGGGAAGAAACAGGTCATGTTGTAGGGTCTTGTCAGCCATTTTGAGGATTTAGGTTGTGCTTTGAGTGAAATGGGTACTTTTGGGAGGATTTTTAGAGGAGAAGCTTTGACATGTCATGTTTGAAATGAGTCACTTTGGCCGTTGTATTGAGATTTGACTGGGGGATTGGCAATGAGGAAAGAAAAGAGACCAATTAAGCTATTGCAGTAATTCAGGCCAA
Organism: Myotis myotis; assembly: GCF_014108235.1. NCBI lineage: Eukaryota > Metazoa > Chordata > Mammalia > Chiroptera > Vespertilionidae > Myotis > Myotis myotis. The sequence goes on along the minus strand of NW_023416313.1, from coordinate 185,762,670 downwards.
AAATACTGGCAGCTTGGGCCATAGTAGAAATAACTGGAGTGATGAAAAGTGGTTTAATTCTGATATATATTGAAAACTGAGCCAACAATTATTTTGCTGATGGATCAGATGTAGGGTCTGAGAATAAAACAAAGATAGATAGATGACTCTATGGTTTTTGGCTTGAGTAATTGGAAGGATAAAATTGCATTTACTGAGCTGGAAGAGCTTTAGGAGGAACCTTTTGAAGGTAAGAAGCTCCATTTTGAACTTGTAAAATATGAGATGCCTATTGTCTACCAAGAACAGATGTTCAATAGGCAGTTGACATTTATAAGAGTGGAATTCAGGTGAGAGATATTTGCTAGAAATATAAAATCGGGATTCCTCTAGGAAAAGATGGTATTTTTTAAAAAATATATTTTATTGATTTTTTTACAGAGAGGAAGGGAGAGGGATAGAGAGTTAGAAACATCGATCAAAATAGGGATTTTCTTTGTAACACAGTAAGACATCGAAGCTATGCAAACATGAATCTGAAGTATGTGATCCATTGGGTTTAATAGATGCGGGTTGCCACATGAGTATGATGGAGTGAGAGAGAGATGAGAGTGTGAGGGGGTGATTGCGATGAGCTCTGGAATCTGAGCTAGATAAGAAAAGAATGAGGGTTTGGGGTTTGAAGGGATAGAGAAAAGGTGGTAGGATCAACAGCTTATAGATGTGCCAAAGAGCTGTTAGAACGAAATAATTTTGAAGTAGGGGAATAAGCTGGAAGGTCAGCGGATGATGACTGAATGGAGAAGGGGTCATTGTTGATAGTAATGACAAGTGGACAGCTGAGGCAGAGAAGGACATACCCATGGGAGTGGACAGCTCAAGCAGGGGCGGAAAGAGCCACTGGAAGACTGAGAGCTGCGTAGGCAGGATGCAGCTGTGAGCCAGTATGTACCTTGACGCTTTACTGAAGTGTTTACAGCTGGTGTCTGTTGAATGACCAGTGCCTTTGCTCTATCCGTTGTTATATAGTGTGAATATTGTTCCTAAATCCAAGAAATTAAGAGGCTCACCATCATGGTGAACATTGATATCCCCAAGAATTGTGACAGGAGTATTTGGCGACTGTGGCAGTGGGCTAAGGCCTAAGGGAGTGAGGATCTGTAATGAGTGCACATCAAATCTTAGGTAGGAGGAGGGAAACAAGCCTTCGTCTATCCTAGACCTGAGCCCCGGAGATGTTCTTGAGGAAGGGTGAGCCAAGGGCTACAGAGGGAAAACCAAATGAGAAGGATTTTTGGATGAGAAAAAGGCCCCCAAAAACATACAATCAGAAACAAATTTCACAATTTAACCTTGAATCAGCCCAACAATCATTTTTGTCTATACATTAAGTTGCATCTTGTGTGCAGTTAAAATGCCTAATACATACGTGGGTATAATTCATCCCAGAATCCTTAGCGAGAACATGAGTCAGACAGAAAGCATATCCAAAGCATATCCAGCAAAAAGGACCTGTTTTCTTCTGCTGGTGTTGTCATCTTGATTAATTTCTTCCTCCCTTTCTCATCCTGCCTCGCTTATCGGTCAGAGCCAGGATAAGCAATATCTAAGAGTACTCAAAGTTCTCCTGATTCTTCTTTCCTTTATGATAACAATTGGGCCCTGGAACCGTTTTCAGGCAGGCACATCCTGCTGGGTAGAAGATCCAGAGCTCTGGGCAGGAGGAAGGTCTCCCAGGTGAAAGAGCTAATCACAGACCAGGCCCGTGCACTGCTCATCCACCTTGAGGCTGCTTTCTGAGGCTGCGGTCTCTCTGCCTGTCACAAAGCAGCCTTGCCAGAGCCGGTGGCTTTCACCACAGGTGACTCAGCTCCCTGGGTGGTGACAAGACTGTCTGCGACTAAGTAACTCATGTTGAGGAAGCTGATCATTCCTACAAAGGCCTCTCCTACCCACAATCCATGGTCATTGCCCCAAATACAAATGGTACCTGCCCTCCTCCCCCGTCCTTCTGTACCCAAACATCTATCCTGTGTTATTCTCTCTCATCTTCTGCAGCTTTTTGCACCCTTCTTCTTGCTCCTCCCACTCTCAACCCCCTCTCTCTCTACCCTTTCCACCAGGCCCTCTGAAGCCACCATTCCGCCGAAAAGAAATGCTTCAATATTTTCTCCTTCCCACCCCCGTGAATGAAAGCCTACCTTCTCCCAGCAGTGCACGTCCTCTTGTTCCCTTTCCAGTGGAGGCTGCCACTGTCCTTAGGAGCCAGGCGTCGGGGTCAGGAGTCTCCCAGCTCCCTTGTGCAGTTTTTCCACCACGTGTAAACTCCAGCAAAGTTTAGGCCACTTGATTGAACCATTTTCTACCTTCCCCAGACACTGAAGATCTAAACCTTTGGTCTGGACTGTAAGTTTTCTCAGCATTCCCAAATCCTGACAAAAATCTGGGATATTTAAACATAAATGACCATCCAACACGCTAGTGTTTAGTTCTTTCTCTAAAGGCTTTTCAAGGCTCAAAGCTGGGGCAGTCATCGTCTGGAAATGCTGGACATCCGAGGATCCTTCCAGCTCTTGCTGCACCTACTCTTCAAGGGATTACTAGGACCAAGGTTCCCTTTTCTCCTAATTCAGTGGTTGCCAAACTTTAACAAGCATCCGAATCACCTGGAGGACTTGCTAAGCTACACTGAGCTGAATCCCAACTCCAGAATTTCTGACTCAATAGGTTTGGGATGGCGTTCAAGACTGCTGCTAATGCTGTGGACTTGAGGATCACACTTTGAGGACTATTGTCCTAGTGTCTATGCCCAGCGGTTCCCCAATTATCTTCATGTTTGAATTACCTAGGGATCTTCCAAGAGTATGAATGTCTGTGCCTGTGTTCCAAGCCCCTGGATTGCAATTTAATTCACCTGAAATGTGGCTTGGGCTTCTTAAGAGGTCCTCAGGTGATTCTATGTGCCTATAAGTTTGGAAACCACTTGTATCAATACTTTCTCACCTCCCGTTCTCTCCTACCCATCCTGGAAGATATGGTTAATCACCCAAACGAGACCTCCCACCTGGATATACCTCTATATCCTTGTGTCAGCCTCCTCCCCCAGGAAACCTCAAACCTGTGTCAACCCATTTTCTCATTGCTCTTAAATATTAGCCAGCAAGTGTCGCTGGAGAAAACCACATATCCTCATCATTCTATGCCTCATCCTAGTGTGCTCATTCATCAACCTTCTAGCTTATCTTTGGTTCTCTCTAGTCTCCCTCGCCCTCACTGATAATCCCAAAACTTCTCGGTTCTAATTCCCCTGCTTGAACTCTTCAGATGATCTCATTTCCTTCTTCATCAAGTAATATTGATTCCATCAGGCCTGATCTCTTTCAGTTTTATACTCCACCCAAAATAACGGATTTATCTGTATCCACACCCTTTCTTCCTTTTTATCCTTTCATCTCAGTTCAAGGCCAATGCCTCCATCCTCTCACAGGAGTTGCCACACTTAGCTGGCACTTAGCGTAATGAATTATGTGCTCTTTCCATACCCCTTCAACCATCCTCTCTCTGCTGGCTCTGCTTCAACTCTTAATCCCTAGACTCTGCCTCCCCCTCATTTCCTACTGCTCGTTCATGTACAACCGCAGCTCCCATTTGTCAACTCTCGCTGCCCACTGATGCAGATTCAGGAGGAGGAGTAAATTCTTCCAGATGTCAACTTTAAAGGCTTTTGAATTTGGTATTCAGAATTCTTGTTTCTTTATTTTTTTTTTACCTCCTGTCATGCCACATACATAGGGACTCTGCTTGCGTGGTTAATACTATACTTCTCTTTATTTCGGGACCCGGACTTCTTTGCTCAGTATGCTAGGCACTAAGGAGGGAGCTGCCTCCAAAGCATAAAGCATTATATTCATCATACTTTTGCTGCCAACAAAAGGCAGGCACATAGTTCCTGTCAGCACAATGGAGAAATACCAAACCCAAATTCAGCAACACTTTGGGAAACCCGTTGTTAGGGGATTTGAGGGTCTCCTATTCACATGGTAACATCTCCAGCAGAGGCAGGGGGAAAAAATGAAGGAAAATGACAAAAACTCACACAGGAAGTGCAGTACAGGAAGGAAGTCAACAAGGCAGACAGAAGAGCATCTGTGTAGTTTGTTTTTTCAACTGAGACAATTAAATAAAGCTTGTTCAGGAAATGTGCTTGCATTTGTACTGTGGCCCAGGTGTCAGGTTGGGTCTCCAGTGCTAGGTGATATGTAGTCAATTTCTTTCACTGTGACTTTCAAAATCCTAACACTAATTTATAACAGAATACTGTTGTTTTTATTCAAAATACAAAGTAGGTCAGGAGGAATAACAGGAAAAGGTTTGGTACTAATTTTTCTCATAACATACATTTATTTAATATAATAGTAAACATATTCATAGAAAATAATATATTATGTATTTACAATGTTAAATATATTTATGTAAAAATTTATATATTGACAATATAAAAAACAGTTGCTATCAAAAGCATGGTACTTAAAAGGAAAAATTGCTAAATTGGACCTTAACAAAATTAAACTTTGTACCTCAAAGGACACCATTTAGAAAAGAAAAAAATAAGCCACAGACTGGCAGAAAATATTTACAGATTATGTCTTTTTTTAATATATTTTTTTTATTGATTTCAGAGAGGAAGAGAGAGATAGAAACATCAATGATGAGAGAGAATCACTAATCATCTGCCTCCTGCACACCCGATACTGGGGATCGAGCCCATAACCCAGGCATGTGCCCTGACCAGGAATCGTCCGTGACATCCTAATTCATGGATCAACATTCAGTCACTGAACCATGTCAGCAGGGCCAGATTGTGTCTTTGCAAAGGACCTGTATTTACAATTGTGAGATAATCCTATATAATAAAAGCCTCATATGCAAATAGACTGAACAGCAGAATGACCAGAGGAACAACTGGTTGCTAGATGTGCACTAACCACCAGGGGGCAGACCCTCAACGCATGAGCTGCCCCCAGCCCGCAGGCCCAGGCCAGGCAAGGCAGGTGCCAGTGGGGGCTCCCCCGATTGCCCTGCCAGTCACCCCGCAGAGGGAGGCAACCGGCGGCAGTGGTGGAAGTCGTGGCTGGCGAGTGGGCAGCACCAGTTCAGCCAAGGGGGGTACCAGTGCCCCCCCCAACGATTGCCCCGTCGGTCACCCCACAGATCAGCCCTGATCACTGGCCAGGCCTAGGGACCCTACCTGTACACGAATTTCACGCATCTGGCCTCTAGTAGAAAATAATCATGGTCACTGCCCCCAGTTCCTGACACAGTGCTCCTGAAACCCATCATTTCCTGGATGATAGGGGCATCCCTGTTCTAATGAGGTGACTCTGGGTGGAATCCAGGATAGCTCCTGAATGGGGGCTTGTCACTGATACACAGCCGTGATTAGAAGGGCTGATGCCCAGCTGGTTTGGCTCCGTGGTTGAGCATCAACCTATGAACGAGGAGGTCACGGTTTGATCACTGGTCAGCACATGCCCAGGTTGCGGGCTCAATCCCCAGTGGGGGGCCTGCAAGAGGCAGCCAATCAATGATTCTCTCTCATAATTGATGTTTCTATCTCTCTCGCCCTCTCCCTTCCTCTCTGTAATCAATAATTTTTTTTTTTTTTTTTTTTTTTTTTTAAGAAAGGAGCACTGGATTGGTGGTGTTGCTCTTATATCAATCAGGGGCAAAGCAGACATGCAGTCCTTAGTTCATCCTGATGTCTGTGTTAGTGGCCAGAGCTGTTTCATGCCTGAGGCAAATTTAAAAATCTTTTTTAAATTAAAAGAAAAAGGGGAGAAGGGCTGAAAATAGCTAATGATCTATCATTCCTATGTAATGAAACCGCCACAAAACCCCAAAGTTACAGGTTTCAGAGAGCTTCCAGGCTGGCAAGTATGTGTACGTCGAGAGGTTGACACACCCCAGAGTCATGGGGGCAGAAGCGCCAGCCCTTGGGACCCACCCAGACCTCATCCTATGGATCCCTTCATCTGGCTGTTCATCCTTTATCATATTTTTTAATAAACTAGTAACCATAAATGAGTGTTTCCCAGAATTCTATGAGCCGCTGTAGCAAATCAATCTAACCTGAGGAGGGGTGTTGTGGGAACCTCTGATTTGTAGCCAAATCTGACAGAAGTTGTGGGTAACCTTGGGACCTACTACTTGCAATTGGCCTCTGAAGAAGGCAGGGGATGATCTTGTGGGCCTGCACCTCTCACCTGTGGAATCTGCTATCAACAGGTAGGGAGTGTCAGAACGGAGCTAAACTATAGGGCACCCAGCTGGTGCTTGAGACCTGCTTATTGTGGGGGAGGGGAATGCGGGGGGCGGGGGGGGTGGTGGTGGTGAGGGCCCCTGCACACATGGTGACCAGAAGTAGCGGAAGTGAAGTGTTTTGTGTGAATAGTAAAAGAAACACAGGATATAGACTGAACTGAGGTTTTTCCCTACAAAAGGAGAGAAAAACTGAGTTTTTTATTTTAATAACATATAAAAACCTCTTACAATTCAATAAGGAAAAGGCAACCCAATATTTTTAAATGGGCGAAAGATTTGAATAGACATTTCACCAAAGAAGATATATGAATGGAAATAAGAACATGAAAAGATATTCAACATCATTCATCATTAGGGAAATGCAAATTAAAACCATAATGAGATACCATCCCACGCCCACCAGAATGACTATAATCAACAAGACGGATAGCATCGCATGTTAGTAAGAAATGGAGAAATTGGAACCTTCATGCATTGCTGGTAGGAATGTAAAGTGATACAGTCATGTTGGAAAACATTTTGGCAGTTTCTTACAAAGTTAAACATAAACTTACCATATGATCCAGCAATTCTACTCCTAGGAATCTTTACAAGAGAAATGAAAACATATGTCCACATAAAGATGCAGATGTGAATGTTCATAAGAGCATTATTCATATCAGCACACACTGGAAACTTTTCAAATACCCATCAACTGGTGAATAGATAAACAAAATATGCTAGACGCATACAATAGAGGAACATTCAACAATTAAAATGAAAGAATTACTGATTCGTACTACAACAGGGATGAACCCCCAAAACATTATCCTAAGTCAAGGGGGCCAGGTGAAGAAAACTGCATATTGTGTTTGATTGTATTTATGTGGAGTGTGCCAGAAAGGCAAATTTAGAGACACAGATCAGAGGTTGCCTAGGGCTGGGGGTGGGAGGTGAGATTAACTGTAAATGGGTGTGAGGAAACTTTGAGGAGATAAAAATGCTCTAAAACTGATTATTTTAATTATAAATTGACCAAACTAAAAAAAAGTTAATTCGTAGTTCTTGAAATTAACAGTAAACCAAATTTCCATTATTAATTGCTAAAAATAAAACATGAGTAAAGACTTTCAAAAATGGTGTAAGAAATGACCATGCTTCCCCCCAACCCCAGGACCGATAATTTACTACACACTGAGCGAAAAGGCCTCAGGGAACTTCAAGTAGTTCATGAAGATGGCCAACCCTGTGTTTGACCAGACTGATGTAAAGAACTGGCAGTAACACCCAGACAGAAAAGTCTGTATTCCTGTGTTCTCACTTCCCCTTAAAAAAAAAGCCAGAGGCCTGGATGAGCCATAAACTGGATTATTATTTTGAATAATGAATTAATTACCTCATTTTTTTTGCCAGATACCAGTTATTTTTGCCACCATCATATATTAACTGTGATTAAAACTTGTCTTCTTCAAACGACATGGAATAAACGACATGGTATTTTCTTACCTGGGGTTGTACTGAAAGGTGTGGGTGAAGTGCGAGGGCCTCCCTCAACATTTACTGAGCATCTTTCATGCAGGAGGCACTTGGGCTTGTGAGCCATGCAACAAAGACACGCAGCCTCTGCGCTCAAGGAATCTGTAAGCAGTCTGGGAAAGAAAGCTAAGCAGTTATTAGCAAACAGTAAAAGGTAGAAAGCACTGTAAAATCAAGTGGGAAACCTCAAAATGTAAGATAAAGGAATTGCACTGCAATACGGCTTGAGTTCCTTCCAGTGTGAATATTCTACCATTTTTTAGGAGAAAGATCTGGATAGTTTGTATATAGTCTGTGGCTGAGTAACTTCAGGGTTTGTTATGTTTCTCCGGCAACTACTTATTGAGTGGTGTTTGTTTTTTTTTTTAATTTTTTGGGTCAGTTTCTTAACTTGCATGAATTACAAAATTGTTTCATTTCTAAGTCAAGAGCTCATCCCAGTAAAGCTGTGCCAAATGTGTGTGTACGCAAGCTGCAACATTTTCTCTTTTTTTTCCTGATGCACTCAGTTCTGCAAAATGATAATGCTGATACTATGAGAAGTAAAGTCTTTCTATTATGATGATGGCAAAGGGCACAAGGCAAATTTCCCAGTACTGTGCATGGGCACATGAGCTGACCTTGGCCTACAAACCAAGCAGTGGCTCTTGGCAACTGCTGCTAGGTGCCGGCCATACTTGAGTTTACAAATAAAACCCAGATCTGCTCAGTGAAAGCAGATCACTGCTCTACGTACTGACACTCTTGATCCACACCCATGACCGAGGGAGTGGTCTCATTAGTGATTGCTTTCCTATTGGAAAATCACCCTGACTTTTGAATAAACATATGAATTGTACATGTTAATGATAGCAGCCTAGATTTTTGCAAATTTGCATTCAGTTTATATAGTATGCTAATAGTCTTTAAAATATTTAGGAACTTGTGGAGATATGAGGTATTTTTTAACATAGGATCAAGATGGAGATTTGGGTATGAAGTGATGCAAATAAAAATAATATCTTCACCTCTGTTCTCTCTGTTCTCATCTCGTTGTTCTTAGAGACCTCCATAGAAATGGAAGTGCAACATCTTACCTAGGCATTGCTAAATTGATCCTTTGTATGCATGAATTCTCCTGGGGCTGAGGTTCCATAAGCACATTCCTAGCTTTTCTTTTGCACCCACACCAGTCTGAAGATACTTCCAAAAATGGGACTTTTTCTCCTGCCAAGGCCTAACTCGTATTTGGCCATACCCTGCCCCTGCCTCCTGGAATGCCGTACCCTTCACCCATGTTCTAAATTACATTATGAGGTTTTATTTCATTGGAAGCACTATCCTGACTTCCTTTTAGCAATCTTGTCTTGAAATGCAATACTGCTGGGGTCCAACCCCAGCAGGTCCAGGGGTCCCCAAAGGTGTGGATGGAGTCGGCGAAGAAGGAATGACACGGAGACAGCGTTCAGTTGATCAGCAGCCTAGCCAGGATCTCTAGTCAGGATCTCCAGCCAAGTTCTGGTCTGGATCTCCAGCGAAGTTCTGGTTAGGATCTCCAGCCAGGTTCTGTGTCCATGTTCTCTTGCTAGGTTCTCCAGCCAGGTTCTGTAGCCATGTTCCCTCACTAAGTTCTCCAGCCAGGTTCTGTCCAGGTTCTGTAGCCAGGTTCTGTCTCTAGGTTCTTCAGCCAGGTTCTCTCGCTAGGTTCTGTCTCTAGGTTCTGTGTAGGTTCTGTCTTCTAAGTTCTGTCTTGTTACATCTGTATTTATACCAGTTGATTCCAATCCTATCAATCTCTATTCCAAAGGTTAGGGCGTTTCTTATCTCCATTCCAGGGAGTAAAGATTATGTAGCTTAAGCATGATTGTTCGTAGTTAAAGTGATTAATTACCCGCCTGGCACTTAGTTAAGGGGTTTTATTCCCTCCCTAACTTCAGGGGAAAATCCCTACCTGGGGAAACAACCTTTCTCAGAGACCTTGGTTAAAACACATAGTGCCAAGAAGGTAAGCAAACATATTAAGAACAGTATGCCATATATGCCAGGTCCCTTGAAACAGCAAGCATGGACCGGCTCCCGGCAAATTCCCCCTTTTTTATTTTTTAAAAGCAGGCATTAAAAAGAAAAACCCAAATGCTCTCTTGTATCCATTTTAAGAGTAGGATTGGCGCTTTCCGCTATTACCTGAGTCCTGATCTATCACCCCAGGGAGAGCTTGCCAATCCTGCACTTTCCCAGGGTGGAAAGGCTGCAGTGGGGTTAAGGATAAGGCTCCTTGGGCCTACCTCCTCCCATGCCTTTACATTTACCTTTCCTTCCTCAGAAAAGCATGGACATACTTCTTGTATAAAACCTTCTGTCTGACTGGGAGTAACCTTAATTCCTCTGCTAGCAAGCATATGTGTTAAAAGATCAGTACAGAGTCTTCTTTCTTTGGACTCAGTATGGCACATCTTCTCAATCTAAGAATCAATACAGAGTCTTCTTTCTTTGGACTCAGTATGGCACATCTTCTCAATCTAAGTTCTGTACTATCCACCTTCTTACCCTACTTATCCTCTATAGGGGGGTCTGAAGTACCCTGGTGGAGTCCTATCTGTCCCGAATGTGGGGGTTCTCAATGGGGGGGGGCTTACCTAGGGGAATCCTGTTCCAGGGGTTCCCAAAGGTGTGGACGGAGTCGGCGAAGACTATCCACCCTCTTCCTACGGTGGAGTCCTATCCATACCGAGAGTGGGGCTTACCTAGGGGTCCCAGTCCAGGCGCCAGATGCCGGGGTCCAACCCCAGCAGGTCCAGGGGGTACCCAAAGGTGTGGACGGAGTCGGCGAAGAGGGAATGACACAGAGACAGCGTTCAGTTGATCAGCAGCCTAGCCAGGATCTCTAGCCAGGATCTCCAGCCAAGTTCTGTTCAGGATCTCCAGCGAAGTTCTGGTTAGGATCTCCAGCCAGGTTCTGCGTCCATGTTCTCTTGCTAGGTTCTCCAGCCAGGTTCTCCAGCCAGGTTCTGTAGCCGGGTTCTTCTGCCAGGTTCTGTCTAGGTTCTCCAGCCAAGTTCTGTAGCCAGGTTCTAGTCAGGTTCTCTTGCCATGTTCTATCCAGGTTCTGTCTCTAGGTTCTCTCGCTAGGTTCTGTCTCTAGGTTCTGTGGCCAATTTCTGTCCAGAATCTTTTGCCATGTTCTCTCTAGTGAAGTTCTTCTGTCTCTAGGTTCTGTGTAGGTTCTGTGTCTAGGTTCTGTGTAGGTTCTGTATCTAGGTTCTGTGTAGGTTCTGTGTCTAGGTTCTGTGTCTAGGTTCTGTGTCTAGGTTCTGTGTCTAGGTTCTGTGGCCAGTTTCTGTCCAGGATCTTTTTCCATGTTCTGTCTCTAGGTTCTTCTCTAGGTTCTGTGTGTCTTGGTTCTGTCTTCTAAGTTCTGTCTCCTGTTGTCTTGTTACATCTGTATTTATACCAGTTGATTCCAATCCTATCAATCTCTATTCCAAAGGTTAGGGCATTTCTTATCTCCATTCCAGGGAGTAAAGATTATGTAGCTTAAGTATGATTGTTTGTAGTTAAAGTGATAAATTACCCGCCTGGCACTTAGTTAAGAGGTTTTATTCCCTCCCTAACTTCAGGGGAAAATCCCTACCTGGGGAAACAACCTTTCTCAGAGACCTTGGTTAAAACACATAGTGCCAAGAAGGTGAGCAAACATATTAAGAACAGTATGCCATATATGCCAGGTCCCTTGAAACAGCAAGCATGGACCGGCTCCCGGCACAATACCATGCAGAAAATTATAATGTTATCAAAAATGATGCTTACCCAACTACTTAACTCTGGGGAGAAATAAGTCAAGTTAGACCTTTATTTCACATGACATGCCAAAATAAATACAAATGGATAAAAGCATTCAAAGTAGTCCATCAAAACATAAAAATATTATGAGGACACATTTGTAATACCTTAACTAATTAAAAAACAAAAAACAAAAAACAAAAAAAACATAAAAATATTAAAAAAGAAAAAGCTAAGTATGTATCTGATTTATGGATAGAAAGGCCCTTTCTAAGGTTGTAATCAATTGAAGAAACCCTAAAAGAAAATATAAAATTGACTAATAAACAGCAAATCTGTTTGTAAGTAAAATTATTAATAAAATTAAAGAGTAAACAATAAGCTAAGAAAAATGTGAAATATCAATATGAGTTACTCTGATATTGAGAATTTATTTAAATCAATAAGAAAAATAGCAATATTTCTATAAAAAATTAATACCCCAACGGCATGAACAAGCAATTTATAAAATAAGCCAATTTATAAATATTGAAGCTTCAATCTCATTAGAAATAAAAGTAATAAAAAGATCTAAGAAGGTCTTTTTTTTTTTTTAAGATTTGACAATCTGATAGATAATAACATATCAAGATTGTGGGAGAGTGAAGTGAGAAATGCCTTCTTGTGTTTGGTGGGGAAAAATCTGGTAAAAACTTTTGGAAGGCATTTTGACATTATATAATAAATGCCTTTAAAATATTCATCCTTTGACAGGTTAATTCAATTATCAGGAATTTATATTATGAAACACACGCAAATGAATATATGAGAATGTTATGTTACTTACAATAATTTCTAACAATTTTTTAAAGTAGTCTTTAAGACCACCATTAGTGAAGCAGTTAAGTAAATTATGAAGCAATCATGTAATGGCCTTTAATGCAGTCATTACACATTATTTGGGAAATATTTCAAATGGGACAGAAAATTGTTTCTGATTTTATAATGACTAAAGGAATATGCAACAGTAAAAATATAGTTCAACCATAAAAAATTCATTTTTACAGAGATGATAAAATATGTAAAGTATTAATAACTGTGGGGTTATTATTGATTGTTATTTATTCTTTATACTTTCTGTACTTTTATAAAATTATCTACCATCACTAGGTATCTGTTTGTAATAAGAAATATCCTATCTGCCGAAACCGGTTTGGCTCAGTGGATAGAGCGTCGGCTTGCGGACTGAAGGGTCCCAGGTTCGATTCCGGTCAAGGGCATGTACCTGGGTTGCGGGCATATCCCCAGTGGGAGGTGTGCAGGAGGCAGCTGATGGATGTTTCTCTCTCATCCATGTTTCTAACTCTCTATCCCTCTCCCTTCCTCTCTGTAAAAAATCAATAAAATATATTTTAAAAAAATTTCATTGAAGGGCAAATATCTCTTAACCTGATTATAGTTCTTTAAAAAAAAAAAAAAAAAGAAATATCCTATCTAATAATAGACACACATGGTAATTAACCGTACCTCTGACACGCTTCCCATTGGCTAATCAGGGCGATATGCAAATTAACTGCCAACCAAGATGGTGGCCGGCAGTCAGGCAGCTGACGTGAACAGGAGGCTTCCTTGCTCCAGTGATGGAGAAAGCCAAGGTTCCCCGCCTGCCACTGCTGGCCTCTGAGCTGCACTCTAAGAAACAATGTTGCAATTATAGAAGCTAAACAAACCCCAGAAACCTGCTTTCAGCCAGCCAGGCCTCAGAGCTGGAGCTGCAACAGTGTTTCAATTATAGAAGCCAAACAAACCCAGATACCTGCTTTCAGCAGCGAGGTCTCAGAGCTGGAGCCGAGCCTCAGAGCTAAAGCCGGTTCTCAGTTCCAGTGACAGCCATAGAAGGCAAATAAATCCCAGAATAAAAAAAGAAAAGAAAAAAAGGAGAGGTTGGGAGCTTCAGTCACCCACCAGCCTGAAAATGACCCTCAGCCCCTCACCCAGACTGGCCAGGCACCCCAGTGGGGACCCCCACCCTGAAGGGGGTGTGACCAGTTGCAAACAGCCATCATCCCCTCATCCAGGCTGGCCAGGCACCCAAGCAGGACCCCCACCCTGATCCGGGACACCCTTCAGGGCAAACCAGCCGGCCCCCACCCGTGCACCAGGCCTCTATCCTATATAGTAAAAGGGTAATATGCAAACTGACCCTAACAGCAGAAGGACTGGGAATGACTGGTCACTATGACACACACTGACCACCAGGGGGCAGACACTCAATGCAGGAGCTGCCCTCTGGTGGTCTGCGCTCCCACATGGGAGGAGCTCTGCTCAGCCACAAGCCAGGCTGCCAGCTGCCAGTACAGCAGTGGTGGTGGGAGCCTCTCCTGCCTCCTCAGCAGCGCTAAGGATGTCCGACTGCAGCTTAGGCCTGCTCCCTGCTGGCAAGTGGACATCCCCCGAGGGCTGCTGGGCTGCCAGAGGGATGTCTGATTACCATCTTAGGCCCAATCACCCGAGGAGCGGGCCTAAGCCTGCAGGTGGTCATCCCCTGAGGGGTCCCAGACTGCGAGAGGGCACAGGCTGGGCTGAGGGACCCCCTTCCCCCCGAGTGCACAAATTTTTGTGCATCGGGCCTCTAGTCTATATATATAAAAGGCTAATATGTAAAGTTTCCCTTTGGGAGTTTGACTGGGAGACCTGGAGTTCAATCACTTGCTATGACATGCACTGACCAGCAGGGGGTTGTATGGAATGAAGGAATGCTTTGGCTGGCAGCTGGCAGCCACGGATGGGAGGACCCAGCTGGCAGCCAGAAGGCCCCAATTGGCCCTGATTGCTGGCCAGGGCTAGGGACCCTGCCCATGCATGAATTTCATTCATCAGTCCTCTAGTTTTTTCATAATGATACCATGAATATTTAACAATATAAAAAATATGAACTTCAACTTTCTATGATATGACTATCTCAAACTAAAAAGCTTTGCACAGCAAAAGAAACAATCAACCAAATGAAAAGGCAGACTACAGAATGGGAGAAAATATTTGCAAACCATATATCTGGTAAGGGGTTAATATCTAAAATATATAAGAAAGTGATACAACTTAATAGCAAAGAAACAAATAATCTGATTTAAAAATGGACAGAGGATCTGAAAAGACATTTTTTCCAAAGAAGATACACAAATGGCCAACAGGTACATGAAAAGGTGCTCAACAGTACTCATCATCAGGGAAATGCAAATCAAAACCACAATGAGATATCATCTTACACCTGTTAGAATGATTATTATCAAAAAGACAAGACATGCGTGCTGATGAGGATGTAGAGAAAAGGGAACCCTTGTGCACTGTTGGTGGGAAAGTAAATTGGTACAACCATTATAGAAAACAATGTGGAAGTCCCTGAAAAAAGTTAAAAATAGAACTACCATATGACCCAGCAATTCCACTTCTGGGTATATATCCAAAGGAAATGAAATCACTATCTTAAAGAGATACCTGCACCCGTAATGTTCTTTACAGCATTATTTACAATAACCAAGATATGAAAACAATCTAGTGTCTGTTGATGGTTGAATGGATAAAGGCAATGTAATGTGTGTGTGTGTGTGTGTGTGTGTATGTATATATGTATATATATAGGCATATACACACACACACACACACACACACACACACACACACACACACACTGAGTGGCCAGATTATTATGATCACCTGACGTTTGTAGGCAAATTAGCTATAATTTCACGCTGAAGTTGCTAGAGGTTCAGACCATTATAAATAGGGAAGCAGGTTGTTTACCACAACAGTAGAAGTGATTTTTGTCTGAAGATATGGGTGAACTATGCAATTTAACAGCCTTTGAACGTGGGAGATATATATGTATATTAAGTGGCCAGATTATTATGACCACCTGACGTTTGTAGGCAAATTAGCCGGACACTGCATTGTATAGAATATGAAAGCCGAAGGCCTGTTCGAACACCTTTGCTGTCTGCAGTTACCAAGATAAAACGTCTCCAATTCGCACAGAAACACAAGGATTGGACAGTCAAGCATTGGAAAAAAGTCATGTGGTCTGATGAATCACGTTTCCAGTTGCATCATGCAGATGGCAGAGTGAGAATTTGGCGGAAACAGCATAAAGCATGCAACCCACATGCATGAGTACAACTTTCAAGCTGGTGGGGGCAGTATTATGGTTTGGGGCATGTTTTCCTGGCGTGATTTGGGCCCTTTAATTCGTGTGGAACACCGTCTGAATAGCACAACATACCTAAGTATCATTGCTGATCAAGTTCACCCTGTCCTGTTGATGACGTATCCCAATGGAGATATGGGATACGTCATCAACAGGACAATGCACCATGCCACGGTGCTCATATTGTGCAGGAGTGGTTTCAAGAACATGAGGGAGACTTTACCTTGCTTAGGTGGCCCCCACAATCACCAGATCTCAATCCAATTGAGCATTTGTGGGACGAAGTTAAAAGAGCCACCAGGCAGCTGGTTCCACAACCATCAAATCTCACAGAACTGTACAGTGCTATTCATCAGGCATGGTGTCAGATTCCCCACATCACCTTTCAACATCTCATGGAGTCAATGCCAAGAATTGCCACAGTATTGAGGGCAAAAGATGGCCCAACAAAGTACTGATGGGGTGGTCATAATGATCTGGCCACTCAATATATATATATATATATACACGTTCAAAGGCTTTTAAATCGTGTTGTTTACCCATATCTTCAGAAAAAAAAAAGTCACTTCTACTGTCACGGTAAACCACTTGCTTCCCTATTTATAATGATCTGGCCCTCTAGCAACTTCAGCGTGAAATTATAGCTAATTTGCCTGCAAATGTCAGGTGGTCATAATAATCTGGCCACTCAGTGTATATATGTAATTAAATATTATTCAGCTATAAAAAATAAGAAAATCCTGCTACTTGCAATAAGGATGGACCTGAAGCATATTATGCTAAGTGAAATAAGTCAAACAGAGAAAGACACATACTGTATGATCTCATTTTTATGTAGAATCTAGAAAAGCTCAACTCATTGAAAGAAAGAGAATGGTTAGGGGGTTGGAGATATGGGTAAAAACCTCAAGTTAGAAGATGAATAAATTCTGGAGATTTAATGTAGAGCATGATGACTATAGTTAACAATACTGCATTATATACATACTTGAAAGTTACTAAGAGTGTAAATCTTAAATGTTTTCACCACACACAAAAGAAGGCGATGAAGGTGTTAACTAACATTAGTGGTAATCATTTTTGGAATATATACATATATCAAATCATCATATTGTATATCTTAAAGTTATGCAATGTTAGATGTTGATTATATTTCAATAAAGCTAGAAAAATGTTAAATAACTAGAGGCCCAGTGCACAAAATTTGTGCAGGGGTACAGTCCCTAGGCTTGGCTGGTGATCAGGGCCCATCAGGTTCCCCACCTCCCTGCCTCCCTGCCTCCTCCTTTCTTCGCTCCCTCAGCACCCTGTTGGTTGCCCACCATGTTCCGCACCACCCCGTGGTGGTCAGCACACATCATAGCCAGCGATTAAACTTTCCTAGTCTCCCGTTCAAACTCCTGAGGGGGCAATTTGCATATTAACCTTTTATTATATAGAATATGAAAAAATTAAGGTATTCTTAGTGGAAAACAAGATTCAAAATTACAAATGCAATATGATTGTGCTTAGGTAAAAATAAATGTTATCTATGGAAGATAAGAAAATAAACCCAAATGTGACTATAATTCAGTTTGGGTGGTGGGATTGTAGGTGGTTTTTTTTCTCTTCTATGTGGATCAAAATGTGTTAATGAACTTTTATAATATAAAATGTTGTCAGCAGAAACACCAATCAAAAAGGATATATGCACCCCTATGTTCATAGCAGCACAATTTATAATAGCTAAGATTTGGAAACAGCCTATGTGCCCATCAGCAGATGAGTGGATTAAAAAACTGTGGTTCATCTACACAATGGAATTCTATGCCGCTATAAAAAGGAAGGAACTTTTACCATTTGCAACAGGAACTGGAGAGCATTATGCTAAGTGAAATAAGCCAGTTGGAGAAATAAATATCACATGATCTCACTCATATGTGGGATATAATGATCAACATAATTTGATGAATAAGAATAGGTCCAGAGACAAATGGTAGGGGTGGGGGGTTAGAGAGCAACCAAAGGACTTGTATGCATGCATATTAGCATAACCAGAGGACACAGACACTGGGGTGGTGGGGGCTTGCCTGGGTGGGAATGACTGGGGTAGGGGGGGGTCAAGTGGGGAAAAAGGAGACATATGTAAAACTTTAGACAATTAAAAAAGAAAAACAGGCAAAAATATTGTCAGTCATTTGTCAAGTAATTCATGTAATAAAAATTGATTTTATAATTACAGTGTGCCAGGCCCTATGCACTCTGGTTGCTGGAGATTTCAAAAATTGTTATGGCAGAGTCTTTTTCCCTGGAGGAAACCACAGGCCAGTAAAAGCGATGAAGAAGAAAACACATAATTAAAATATCTAATCATAAGTTCTACAGTGGAAGAAGAGGCTTAGTGCTCTTGGTGCAGTTGGGTTCCCAGAGGCAGGGCAACTAATCCAGACTGGCTTAGCGGGGACGAGGCAGGAAGGGCATATTTCACATGAGGGACACCAAATAATGACATGCATAATGGAAGGTTTGAAGGAAGGGCTAATTATGTCACATATTCAGATGGCAATATCTTAATAAAGGTGAATGTTTCATGAAATGCATACACAAGAAGGATTCTAGGATGACTTGGATTATAGATCTGGCATCCTTTAAAAAAATATAAATCCCATTTGGGGGCAAATGGTTGTCTCCAGTCTTGGCCACGTTGAGTTCAGTGTACCTGTGGGCTATCCTTGTGGAGATGTGATACATGAGTTTGGGAGAGAGATGGGGCTGGAGACAGAAGCAGAAGTTTTAGTTGTGAGTTTAGATGAAGGACCAGGGAGGACATAGAGAATGAGAAATAGAGCCAGGAGCCTGGGACAGGGCTCAGAAGAAAACAAACATTTAAAGAGGCACCTGAGAAGAATCTCTTAAGGAACAAAAATCAGGAGCGTGAGGTCCAGAAGCCAAGGGAGAGAGAACTGCTGAGTGCTAATGGTGCTGAGTGCTATGGAGAGTAAGAGCCAAAGCACCACTGAGGAGTGAGACCTTCTATCCAGTCTGTGTATGCAGGGCAAGCAAGGCAGGAAGAGAAGCTGGAGAAATGGGGAAGAAGATGGGAGTGGGGAGAGGGGATAGTGTGATGTGAATGCACTGTTAAGGTCCAGGAGTGTGTTACTAAAGTCAAGAGGAAACTCATCTGTGCCGGAGGGTAGGGAAATGGCATAAAGGTGAGATATATGTCCCCTGGCCTTCCTGAATGTCAAATGTTATGGGAGACAGCCAAATGACTAGCTAAAAAATAATGACTCTTCTTAAACTTCTTCCCAATTGCACTCATGCTTATAGATTGTAATGTGTCCATTGGATGGTGGCAGCAATAGATGCCTGGCCATCTGAAACTTGAGCCGAGAACCTACCCAAGCTCAGATAACGTCACTGCCAAAGAGGTCCTTATCCTCCATTCCGTTCAGTCACACCTCAGCAGCTCTGCTGCCAGACCCATTAAACGCTCTCCATTCTCAGCTGCCCTGGACCCCTGCCAGGATAATACTATCATCCCAGAGCCTCTAGTACATGTATCTGTCTTCCCAACAGAAAAGAAGTGTCCATTTAAAGAACAAGTAGACACAGACTGCTCACTTCAGATGTGTAGGCCATGATTTCTGGAAGCTATCCTGGAACTGAAATGAGCCCAGTGACACAGCAGGACTGTAAACCAGATGTGTGTGTGTGGGGAGGGGGGACTAGTTGTGGGGAGGGGGGACAGGCAGCCATGACACCGTTTCTATTGTCCCTGACATAGTTGTCTACATACTTCTCTTGGTACTGACATTGTGTGTGGTTCCTAGGGTGAGTTTTGTCTCCCCCTATGATAGTGGACCCTGTAAGATAGGTTGATTGAATCTACTTTCTCACCTGCCCTGCAGATTCCAGCACACTGTACTTTATACACCCCCTGCCCTTTCCCCTTTCTTCCTGCTTTGAATCTAGACATGATATATAGAACTCGAGCTGTCACCTCAGGACCATGGAGTGACAAACATGAAAGAAAGGTCAAGACCATTGCTAAGTTTCCAACCATGATGTCATCAAGCTGCTGAATCAAAGCCAGTAGCCAGCTGGCTTATTTTATTATTATACAATAATCTATAATAATAAAAGCATAATATGCTAATTAGACCAGACATCCTTCCAGACAACCTTCCGGATGAAGCCAGGGCTGCAAGGGAAGCCTGGGTCTCAGGTGCCAGAGGGAAGCTGGTGCTGGGGGAAGGAAGGCCTACTCTTGCACAAATTTCATGCATCAGGCCTCTAGTTTATCTTATAAGAGAAAAATAAGTTTTTGGCCCCTTATAAGCTGAGTTTTGTTTTTTTTTAATAAGTAAATATAACTTCCCTAGCAACCACCTCCCACTTTCTCACTAGAAGAACCCCAACTTTATTCAGATATCCATCCCTCTCCCCACTCAGCTAGGTGCCTTGGGTGATGTTGATTTCATCTCTAGTTCTGGGGGTGGCACTGATTGGCCAAGTGTAGTCCCATCGCCCGTGCCAGTGTTGAGTTAATGAACGTGAGGCATGAGGGCTGAAATCTGTTGGGGTTTCTGGGGAAAGTTTCCTTTGATAAAGCAGCAGGAAGAGTCTGCCTCTCTCCTTCCTGTGAATATTGTGCCCAGGTTTGGTACCTGGGACTGTTGTAGTCACCTTGCTACTGCCCTGATGGTGGGGGGGGGGGGGGGAAGAGACAAACATAACCTGGCCCCTTGTAGCATTATTGCTCCTGAATCAGCCACCCTTGAAGGCTGATGCATGAAATTTGTGCAAGAGTAGGCCTTCCTTACCTGCCCCCTCACCCCCGCCCTCCCGGCACCAGCTTCCCTCTGGCACCTGGGACCTGGGCTTCCCTCGAAGCCCTGGCTTCCTCCAGAAGGTTGTCTGGTCTAATTAGCATATGGCTGCTAAGGAATTGACATGTCAAAGGAATTGACATGGCTGCTGCAATGTCAATTCCTTTATTCTTTAATGCAGTTTAAGTTGGGGGCTTGGTTTCTTGGCCCTTGAAGCTACTTTGCAGATAATTAGGGTATTTTAAAAAATTTTGTTTGTGATTATCTAACTCTAGCTTTTTACAGGAAAAAGTAGATCAAGCATCAGCCTGTGGATTTAGCATTTGCAAATGCTGAATATTACTATTTCCTCCCTCTTAAAGGAGAAGCTTTAGATTCGGAGAATGGTTTAGCTCAAAAGCTGTCCTGAGGCCAGCTTTGTCCTAGTCTTCTTGACCCAGGGAAAAGAACACTTTGATAAACTGGTGTCCCTAAGTAAGGCAGAGAAATTGAACCAATAATAGCAGATTATCTTGTCTCTGATAGGGCTGTAGGGGGAAATGAGCCTCTGAGAATTAACACTCACACTTCCATTAGGACCTGAGGGAGAGGAGGAAACCAAGATGGCGGAATAGGTAAACACTGGAGATTGCTGCCTTGTACAACCACTTCAAAAATACAACTAAAAGACAGAACGGACATCACCCAGAACCACAGGAAGGCTGGCTGAGGGGAAATTCTACAACTAGAAGGAAAGAGAAAAGCATACTGAGACTCAGAGGAGGCGCAGTGCGGAAAATACAAAGGTGCGGAGGTGCGTGTGGAGCGGGCTGGCAGCTGAAGGCGTGGTTGTCTGTTTCAATCCGCAGGGAGTCTCAGGCTCTGAGCTCCAGTTCCGGGAGAGTCTGTGGGGACCCAGACTCAAACGGGAGACGCGGGACTGTCTGGCATGGGTCGGAACTCAAGGGCAGCTCTCTCTCCGAGGTTTGCAGCGGTTGCTGGGACTCTGAGAGGCAGAGCCTCTGGGGACGGGACTGAGAGCAGCCATAACTGCTCGCTCCACCCGCCCTGTTGATCCCCTGGGACCCGCCCTGCCCAAGCCCTGCACAGAGGCATTTGCAGGATAGCCTTAGGCAAAGGCTAGATTAGCACCTCCCTAGAGGACAGAGGTTCTCCCACTGCAGACAGAGCTGATTCTCACAGCCAGTTGGCCTGGAGGGCAAATCCCCCCCAGTATTACCTACAACAATCAAGGCTTAACTACAACAAGACTACGCACAAAGACCACAAGGGGGTGCAACAAGAAAGCATAAAAAATGCGGAGACAAAGAAACAGGACACAACTGACAGAAATGGAGGATATAGAGTTCAAAACCACACTTTTAAGGTCTCTCAAGAACTGTCTAGAACCGCCATGGGCAAACTATGGCCCGCGGGCCGAATCCGGCCCGTTTGAAATGAATAAAACTAAAAAAAAAAAAAAAAAAGACCATACCCTTTTATGTAATGATGTTTACTTTGAATTTATATTAGTTCACACAAACACTCCATCCATGCTTTTGTTCCAGTCCTCTGGTCCAGTTTAAGAACCCATTGTGGCCCTCGAGTTAAAAAGTTTGCCCACCCCTGGTCTAGAAGCTGCCGATAAACTTAGTAAGGCCCTCGAAAAGACTGGGGAGACCACCGATAAATATAGTGAGATCCTCAAGAAATCTAATGAGACCATCGATGTTGTGATAAAGAACCAACTAGAAATTAAGCATACACTGACTGAAATAAAGAATATTATACAGACTCCCAACAGCAGACCAGAGGAGCACAAGACTCAAGTCAAAGATTTGAAATGCGAAGAAGCAAAAAACATCCAACCGTAAAAGCAAAATGAAAAAAGAAACCAAAAATAGGAAGATAGTGTAAGGAGCCTCTGGGACAGCTTCAAGCGTACCAACATCCGAATTATAAGGGTGCCAGAAGATGAGAGAGAGCAAGATATTGAAAACCTATTTGAAGAAATAATGACAGAAAACTTCCCCTACCTGGTGAAAGGCCTATATCCTGCACAAGTTCACTTCTGCCACATTCTCTTGGTCAAAGCAAGTCGCAGGACCAGCCCAGGGATACTCCATTTCTTGAAGGGAAGAGTGACAAAGACCCTAGGGCAGCCGTGGGCAAACTACGGCCCACGGACCGGATCTGGCCAGTTTGAAATGAATAAAACTAAAAAAAAAAAAAAAAAAAAAAAAAAGACCGTACCCTTTTATGTAATGATGTTTACTTTGAATTTATATTAGTTCACACAAACACTCCATCCATGCTTTTGTTCTGGCCCTCCGGTCCAGTTTAAGAACTCATTGTGGCCCTCAGTCAAAAAGTTTGCCCACCCCTGCCCTAGGGCCATCTTTATCTTTATTCATTTATTTTTTAATCCTCATCCAAGGATATTTTTTCCATTGATTTTTAAAGAGAGTGAAAGGAAGGGAGGGGGAGAGAGAGAGGGAGGGAGAGAGAGACAGAGAGAGAGAGAGAGAGAGAGAGAGAGAGAGAGAGAGAGAGAAAGATGAGAGAGACACATTTACTGGTTGCCTCCTGCACATGCCTGGCTGGGGCAGGGAGGGAACCTGCAACCAAGGTACAAGCCCTTGACTGGGAATCAAACCTGAGACCCTTAGGTTCATGGGCCAATGCTCTAGCCACTGAGAAACCAGCAAGGGCCCTGTGACCATTTTTAATTCCTTGGCCATCTCATTTCTTCCATGTATTTCCTCCCCTTACTCTCCCCATCTCTACCCAACATTAACTTAAGATAGCCACATTACAGTGTTTAAGGGGTGGGCTCCAGGGCTGGATTTGTCCATGTTTAAATCCCAACTCTACCACCTACCTACCCTTGAGCTTGAGCAAGTTATATACCTCTGTGTCTCAATTTGTCTAGCATCAGTTAGGAGGTGGGGCATACATCCTACATCATAGGGTTGTTGTAAGAATTCTGTGAGTGGATACAAAGTGCTGGAGTGTTGCCTGGCTTCAGTAAGTGCTTCATAAGTGCTATCTATTATTAGTATAATACTAATGGTGGATCTAGTTCTTCACTGGTGCGGAGCACAGAGGACTCGCTGGGCCTCGGGTTTAGGTTCCAGGCAGCAGGTGTTAGAGGAAAGGATTCATATAATCCCTATGGAATCACCCTTGCACCAAAATGCCTCAACGTAGCCGATTACATGAGGAATATTTTAGGGGAGGGTGCCATCTTTGTCAGTTTCAGAAAGTGCTCCCCTTAAGACAGAACCCCTATTTCTGTAAAGTTGGAATTCCACATCCTATATACTAAAAGGTAATCTCAAAATCATCTGAAGTTCAGTTCTCCTGATTTTTTAGTGCTTCAACTTTATCCTGTCAAGCCTTGGACCCCAATATTTAAGTACCCTTTCTTACAAAAGCACTTTTCTGATTCAAAGGAGAAGCCCACAGTAGAAGCTTTCTGCAGGATTCTGGGTATTGGCAATTCCAATCATGGCACACAGCACACTCAGCCCCGAGCGGCATGATTTACAGCTGCAGGGCCTGCGCAGGAAACCCAGCAGCTCCTGCTACACACAACAGAACGCAGAGCCCCAAGCACAGACCATGTGGGGCGGGAGTGGGGCGGAGCTGCGGGAATGAACTGGGAGCTGAGCGCAGACCTCTGTGGGTACTGCTATTCTATCACTCTCTGACCATTAGTCATATTCTGTGGCTGTGAGTCTTCTTTTTCCAGTTCCATTCTTACACAGGTTAATCATTGCTCTCACAGAGAGAGGAAGGACAAAAAAAGATTTAAATTCACCCAGAGGCTAAGAGGAATCATACCATTGCATTAGTTCAGATGTGTTTGCTATTAGTCTGCCATAATTTATCTGAACATTTTGTAATAAGCTTTCCTGCCATTATTTATTCTTTTTTTTACAGCACAAAATATTCAAAGTGTAGTCTGAGAGATGAAAGTAGTAGTAGTGTAACTGTGGGCTCTTACTGTTTTCAAGTAATGTCTTTGTAGAACTGTGCTAGGTACTGAGGAAGGGGGCTGAGATATAGGAAAAGAGAATCAGATGTTTATTGACCCCATACGCTGGCCGAGGCACCCTGACAATATTAGATTCTAAGGGGCCCTGAACATCCCAATCTGTCCTCAATAGCTTATAATATAAATGTAGAGATGACAGAGACATAAATAGATAACATTTTCATTTTGCCCATATTTTTTCCAGCTTTACTGAGGTTAATTGTCAAACAATACTTGTATATATTGAAGACGCACCATGTGATGTTTGATATGTGTGTACATTTGAAATGTTTATCACAGTCAAGCTAATTAACATATCCATCATCTCACATAGTGACTAAAGGAGGTAAGAACAATTAAGATCTACTCTCTGAGCAAATATCAAATAAGCAATACAGTGTTATTAACTACTAGAGGCCTGGTGCACAAAAATTTGTGCACTCGGGGGGGGAAGGGGGGGTCCCTCAGCCCGGCCTGTGCCCTCTCGCAGTCTGGGACCCCTCGGGAGATAACGCCCTGCTGGCTTAGGCCTGCTCCCGGGTGGCAGAGGGCAGGCCCAATCCCTAGGTGCAGCCCCTGGTCGAGCTCAGAGCAGGGCCGATTGGGGAGTTGGGGCGCCGCCCCCTGTCATGCACAGAGCAGGGCGGATTGGGAGGTTGTGATGCCACCCTCAGTCACGCTCAGTGTAGGGCCGATTGGGGGGTGGGGGCACCGCCCCCTGTCATACTCAAGGCAGGGTCGATAGGGAGGTTGCAGAGCCACCCCCTGTCACGCACAGAGCAGGGCCGATCAGGGGGTTGGGGAGCTCCCCCCTGTCACGCACAGAGCAGGGCCCATCAGGGGGTTGAGGAGCTCCCCCCTGTCACTCACAGAGCAGGGTCAATAGGGGAGTTGGGGCACCGCCCCATCACACAAAGAGCAGGGCAGATCAGGGGGTTGGGGCGCCGCCACTCTCACACTCAGGGCAGGGCCGATGGGGAGGTTATGGCTCTACCCTGTCACACACAGAGCAGGGCTGATCAGGGGGTTGGGGAGCTCCCCTGTATTAGGCACAGAGCAGGGCTGATCAGGAGGTTGGGGCGCCTTCCCCTGTCACGAACAGAGCCACAGGGCAATCAGGGGGTTTGGGCACTGCCCCCTGTCACGCTGATCCCGGTGCCGGGAGGCCTCTCGGCTCCGCTGATCCCAGTGCTGGGAGGCCTCGCGGCTCCGCTGATCCCAGTGCTGGGAGGCATATTACCCTTTTACTATATAGGATAGAGGCCTGGTGCATGGGTGGGGCTGGCTGGTTTGCCCTGAAGGGTGTCCTGGATCAGGGTGGGGGTCCCCACTGGGGTGCCTGGCCAGCCTGGGTGAGGGGATGATGGCTGTTTGCAGCTGGTCACACACCCTTCAGGGTGGGGGTCCCCACTGGGGTGCCTGGCCAGTCTGGGTGAGGGGCTGAGGACTGTTTTCAGGCTGACGGTTGACTGAAGCTCTCAACTGCTTCTTTTTTTCTTTTTCTTTTTTTATTCTGGGCCAGCTTTAGCTCTGGCTCCAGCTCTGAGGCCTCTGCTGCTGAAAGCAGGTATCTGGTTTGTTTGGGTTCTATAATTGAAACAATGTATAACTCCAGCTCTGAGATCCTGGCAGGCTGAAAGCAGGTTTCTGGGGTTTTGTTTAGCTTCTATATTTGTTACAATGTTTGAAACTGCAAGCTCAGAGGCCAGCAAGGCAGGCGGGGAACGTTGGAGTCCTCCGTCACTGAAGCAAGCAAGCCTCATGTTAGCAGCCAGCTGCCTGGCTGCCAGCCGCCATCTTGGCTGACCGTTAATTTGCATATCTCCCTGATTAGCCAATGGGAAGAGTAGTGGTTGTACGCTAATTACCATGTTTCTCTTTTATTAGATAGGATGCTCACCCTGCAGTACATTAGATCTCCAGAACTTATTCATCCTGGATATCTGAAACTTGTACCCTTTGGCCAACATTTTCCAATGTCTCCACTCCTAGTTCCCTGGGAATCACCATTCTACTCTGCTTCTAAGTAGAATCTACTCCTTCAGATTCTAGATATGTGAGATACAGTATTTGTCTTTCTGGGTCTGGCTTATTTCCTTTAGCATAAAGTCCCCATGTTCATTGTCACAAATGAAAATATTTCCTTTTCTTAAGGGATACATAATAGTCACAGTGTGTGTGTGTGTGTGTGTGTGTGTGTGTGTGTGTGTGTGTGTGTTACATTGCCTTTTTCGATTCATTCCATCATGGACACTTAGATTGTTCCCATATCTTGGCTATTATGAATGTTACTGCAATAAAATGAGAATCCTGGATTGTATAGAAAACTGGCCAGCTACTTGATGCCTCTGTGCCTTGGTATCTTCATCTATAAAATGGGTATAAGTTACATCTACTTCTCACAGAGTGGTTGTGAAAGTTAAATGAAGAAAAAATACTCAGACTAACCATATCATTAGCATCATCCAAGTACTGAATATCTAGTACTTGGATGATACTAATTATTGTTTCAATGGGCAGAGAGGAAGGAGGAGCAACAAAATCAAAGGTAGGGAATGATATAAGTCATCTTTTACAGGGTAAGAGTAATTAGTTTAGGATTGTCGCTGCCTCCCCGACTCTCCATCCTTTTGCTAGCTTGGTTCTTGGAGCCAGATTGTGTGGGAAATAGAGGCAAATGGAGGGGACACAGGATTAACTGTAGTCCATCTCTTGTATTACCTTTGAAACTCTTCAAGAGGTTCCAATAGGGTTTGAATTTCTTTATAATTATTCTTGCCCTCTACTAGTACCTGCTCTTTATTTAAATGTAGGATGGGGGCAGAGACTTGGCAAGGGGAACTTCTGATTATGTCCCCCAATCTGAAGTGATCTCAGCCACCTCTGAACCCTGAAGGCACTTAGTTTAAACTACGTTGTTGTCGTTTTTTTAACCCTTGACATAGTCTGTACCATAGCATGTTTACATTTGCACATAGCTTGTGTTCCCTGATACACCACATCAAGATAAAGACTGGGCCGTACTTGCTTTGTAGTCTTGCCACAGTGCTTTACATAAAGCAATTTTCTAGGGTCCGTGATACAGCCAACTTTAAATAGTGGAAGTCTTAAGAATGTTATAATTCCCATCTTGAACAGGATTTCTGTGCATGCCAGAAACTGGATGGGCATTTCAATTTGAAGGTAGAACGTGGCTTCTTGTTTTCATTTCAGATGCTGGCACTGGGCAAGAATGGAGACGCCCCGGCCAGCCTTGTGCGAGGAATGGCAGCTCCGCACCAGTTCCCTCCTGAGGTGGAACTGGGGCTGTAATACTGTTAATGTAATTGGCTTCCTCGTCAGATAGCTGTGAGCAGAATTTGAAGGCTGGAATAGATATTTTGAGATAAGCTGCTAAGAAACCTCTTCACTGCACAGAATTTAAAAAGCAACTCATCCATACTGCAGCTTAGAAAATATCACAGGACCGGAACATACCCAGATGAATTTTGGATTTGTTATCCTTTCCAGTGGTATCATTGTATAAGAAATTCTTATAATTCGAAATAGAGGTTTAGAGTAGTTTTACAGCATTTAATTTACTCCTTCCCACAACCTTCCACCCCAGGCCAGAGGGGAGTAACCCCTGAGAAGGCAATTTTCAGTGGGGTCAACTGAAAGAAGGGGGCCGAGGTATAGACCATGAACAACGCAGAGTGTGACCTGTTTGTTAAATGCCATTTGAAACTGGAGGCTACAAAACAGTGATTTCAGTCCTGGTAGGGACATTTCTCCCTGTTTGTTTTCACTTTTACTTTTTATTAAAATAGGACATACATTCAGTGAAGTGCACTGATCTTAAGTATAATGCTTGCTGAATTTTTACAGGGCACCTACCATCAGATTAAGATATAAAACATTTCTAGCACCACACGGACCTCCCTGGAGGTAATATGCTCCTAACCTCTATCACTAGGACAAATGTCTTGGTTCTTAAACTTCATATAAATTTGATCATACAATATGCACTCTTATGATCTGCTTCTTATACTGAATGATGTCTGTGTGACTCATCAATGTTGTTGTATGTATTGTTTATACTTTTATATTATATATAATTTATATCATATATGCTGTGTAGTATTCTGATGTATATCACAGTTTATTCTACTGTTGATAGACATTTGGATTGTTTCCAGTTTGGGGCTCTTATGGATAAAGCTTCTGGGAATAAATAATCTTGCACATGTCTGTTGAAACCATACTTATCCAATTCTCTTGGGCATATACCTAGGAGTGTAAGCGCTGGGTCATAAGGAAGCCATATGCTTAGCTTTAGTAGATGCTGCCAGACATTTTCCAAGATGACTGTATCAATTTATATTCCTACCAGCAATGTATAGGACTTCCAGCTGCTCTATGTCTTCTCCAATAGTTGGTATTACTTAATTTAAACAATTTTAGCCAAGAGAGCTTTTATAAATACCATCCCCCAAGAGCCTTATGTAATTCTTCTGAGGTAAGACTCAGGCATCCATACTTTTAGAAGCTCTCCCGGGTTATTCCAGTGTGCAGCCAGGACTGGGAAACAGGATGTCCTGGCTGGTTGGCTATCAGAATCAGCTGGAGAACTTTAAAAGGTATAGATTCTTGGGTCCTGTCCCAGACCAACTGAATCAGATTCTCCAGGGAGAACCTAGGATTTTGACTAGTTTCTAGAGGTGATTTTTTGTTTGTAGGTTTGTCTTTTCCTGGAGGTAAGTTGAATGCAACTAGCCCTAAGTTTGGCAAACACAGATTTAAGACATGTTCATTTAAAAATTTAGCTTCTTTTTTTTTCATTGAAAAAGACTTACATACATAGTAAAAAGCAAACAAAAAATACCAGTTCATATACACACAATGGAAAGTAAGTCTTCCTCCTCCTCTAGACTCCCAGTGCCCCTCCATTGAGGCAACTGTACTGTAAGTCTCATGTTTTGTGTGTATCCTCCTGAAAACATTCTGAACGTACTGTTTTGGACTTTTCCTTTATCATCAGGCCCATTTTCACACTCTTCTGATCTCTTCTCTACAAGCCCTGGCTCATATTTACTCTGTCTCTTTGGGTCAGACACTCACCCCTGAATAAATCATGGTGGCAAGAGAATATGGAGGATGCTCATTGGCTTAAGCCAATCCCCTAGAGCTGAAAACTAGTCATTTTACCAAAATAAGGGTCCACAAACGTGAGTGAATTTCCCAAAGGAAAATCAAGTGAATGTTTTCCACCATCATAATGGCTAACACTTATACCATTAAGACAGTCAACTCTACAGTTATCAAAGACCCACTTCCGATAACATGTTACAGTCCTTTGGTCAAGAGAGGTTCTCCCATGGAGTCTGGCCTAAACCCCAAAAGGTCCTCATAATGTTTGTTTTCTTCTCTTCTTTCCCCTTATCTTAATAGTAGGGAACAGAGGCTATGCTTGGGGACAAAAATGTGCATATGTTTAACTTTAGAATACAATGCCAAACAGATCTCCAAAGTGGTTGTGCCAATTTACAAACCCATCAGTAATGCCAAAGATTCCATTTTATCCCCATCATCACTAACACTACACTCAACACTGGTGGTAGATAGTGGTATTACAATATGGTCTCAATCTGCACTTTTCTTAGGACAAATGCAGCTTAAACGCTTTTCATATATTGCATGGCCATTTGGATATCATCTTTTGGGAGATATCAATTCTCTATCGTATATTTTTAAAATCTGACGGTGTTTTCTTTCTTGTTCTTTTGTATTTCCTTTGCTGTGTAAAGACTTCCTCCTGCCCCTTGCCATGACCCCTGGAGAGTCTTTATAACATTTGAAGTTTAGGGTAACATTCTTTCATTTTATTTTTGGGCTTGTGCTAAAACATCCTTTGGCCCTCTTTTTAATGAGAAGTATTTTATTTTAATGATCGGTTGTAACGGCACTAAAGATATAAAATAAAGGACTTCATTCTTCAGAAATGTTAAATGTAGAAGTGTAACCTACTAGGCAAAACAAGTCTGCTCAGATAGTTTTTTAGCAGATATTTCAGCTTTTGAAGAGTTTCTGATAAATCTTTAATTTTATTGCTTTAATTTGGTTAATTTTAAATGTGATTAAAATGCATATCAATACTTATTAGTGAAATGTACACATGATTATAAGATGCATACATGATTACAGAGTACAAGGTTACTTTCTTTTTTTTTTTTTTTTTTTATTTATTTTTTATTTTTTTTTGTTTTAATGGATGTTTTATTTTAGAATAGTTCCAGATTTACAGAAAAATTGTGAAGAAAATAACCATGTACACCATACCCAATTTCCCTTATTACTAATATCTTACTTATGTATGGGACAAATGTAACATGAAGTTAATCATCAGTGAAACAGGAACATTGAAACCTCACTTCTCTAGTACATCCAATATCCAGCAATTCTGGTCTAGACCAATTTCTCTTTTTTTTTTTTTTATTTTTTATTATATATATATATATTTTTTAATTTTTATTGATTAAAGTATTACAAAGGGTATTACATATGTGTCCATTTTATCCCCCCGCCCTAGACAGTCCCCTAGCCTCCCCTATCCCCCAATGTCTTATGTCCACTGGTTATGCTTATATGCATGCATACAAGTCCTTTAGTTGATCTCTTACCCCCCTACCTCCTGCCCCGCAACCCTCCCCAGCCTTCCTGCTGCAGTTTGACAATCTGTTTGAGGCAGCTCTGCCTCTGTATCTATTATTGTTCAAAAGTTTATAATGGTCTCTATTATCCATGAATGAGTGAGATCATGTGGTATTTTTCCTTCATTGACTGGCTTATTTCACTTAGCATAATGCTCTCCAGTTCCATCCATGATGTTGCAAATGGTAAGAGTTCCTTCCTTTTTAGAGCAGCATAGTATTCCATCGTGTAGATGTACCACAGTTTTCTGATCCATTCATCTACTGATGGGCACTTAGGCTGTTTCCAGATCTTAGCTATGGTGAATTGTGCTGCTATGAACATAGGGGTGCATATATCCTTTCTGATTGGTGTTTCTGGTTTCTTGGGATATATTCCTAGAAGTGGGATCACAGGGTCAAATGGGAGTTCCATTTTCAGTTTTTTAAGGAAACTCCATACTCTCTTCCATAGTGGCTGCACCAGTCTGCATTCCCACCAGCAGTGCACAAGTGTTCCTTTTTCTCCACATCCTCTCCAGCACTTGTCGTTTGTTGATTTGTTGATGATAGCCAGTCTGACAGGTGTGAGATGGTACCTCATTGTTGTTTTGATTTGCATCTCTCGGATGATTAGTGACTTTGAGCATGTTTTCATATGTCTCTTGGCTTTCTGAATGTCCTCTTTTGAAAGGTGTCTATTTAGGTCCTTTGCCCATTTTTTGATTGGATTGTTTATCTTCCTTTTGTTAAGTTGTATGAGTTCCCTATAAATTTTGGAGATTAGGCCCTTATCAGATATGACATTGGCAAATATGTTTTCCCACACAGTGGGTTTTCTCGTTGTTTTGTTGATGGTTTCTTTTGCTGTGCAGAAGCTTTTTATTTTGATGTAGTCCCATTTGTTCATTTTCTCTTTCGTTTCAAGTGCCCTAGGAGCTGTATCAGTGAAGAAATTGCTTCGGCATATGTCTGAGATTTTGTTGCCTTTGGATTCTTCTAGAATTTTTATGGTTTCCTGTCGTACATTTAAGTCCTTTATCCATTTTGAGTTTATTTTTGTGTATGGTGTAAGTTGGTGGTCTAGTTTCATTTTCTTGCATATATCTGTCCAATTTTCCCAACACCATTTATTGAAGAGACTATCTTGGCTCCATTGTATGTTCTTGCCTCCTTTGTCAAATATTAATTGAGCATATTGGTTCGGGCCGATTTCTGGGCTCTCTATTCTATTCCATTGATCTATATGCCTATTCTTGTGCCAGTACCAGGCAGTTTTGAGAACAGTGGCTTTGTAATACATCTTGATATCTGGTATTGAGATCCCACCTACTTTGGTCTTTTTCAGGATTGCTGCAGCTATTCAGGGTCTTTTTTTATTCCAGATGAATTTTTGGAGAGTTCGTTCTAGATCTCTGAAGTATGCCATTGGTATTTTAATGGGAAGTGCATTGAATTTATAGATTGCTTTGGGTAGTATGGACATTTTAATGATGTTGATTCTACCAATCCATGAACACGGTATGTTCTTCTATCTGTTTATGTCTTCCTCTATATCATTTTTCAACGTCCTGTAGTTTTCTGAGTAGAGGTCTTTTACCTCTTTAGTTAAGTTTATTCCTAGGTAGCTTAATTTTTTTGGTGCGATGGTAAACGGGATTGTTTTTATAATCTCTCTTTCTGAAAGTTCACTATTGGTGTATAGAAATGCCTCGGATTTCTTGGGTTAATTTTGTATCCTGCTACATTGCCAAATTCATGTATTAAGTCCAGTAGCTTTTGGATGGAGTCTCTAGGGTTTTGTATGTATAATATCATGTCGTCTGCAAATAAGGACAGTTTTACTTCCTCTTTTCCAATTTGGATGCCTTTTATTTCTTCTTCTTGCCGAATTGCAATGGCTAACACTTCCAGTACTATGTTGAACAGGAGTGGTGAGAGGGGGCATCCCTGTCTTGTTCCTGTTCTTAGGGGAAATGGTGTTAGTTTTTGTCCATTGAGTATGATGTTGGCTGTGGGCCTGTCATATATGGCTTTTATTATGTTGAGGTATGATCCTTCTACTCCCACCTTGCTGAGAGCTTTTATCAAAAATGGGTGTTGAATTTTGTCAAATGCTTTTTCTGCATCAATTGATATGACCATGTGGTTTTTTTCTTTCAATTTGTTTATGTGATGTATCACGTTTATTGATTTGCGGATATTGTACCATCCTTGCATCCCTGGGATAAATCCTACTTGGTCATGGTGTATGATCTTTCTGATGTACTGCTGGATCCGATTTGCTAAGATTTTGTTGAGGATTTTGGCATCTATGTTCATGAGGGATATTGGCCTGTAATTCTCTTTCATTGTGTTGTCTTTACCTGGTTTTGGTATTAGGGTGATGCTGGCTTCATAGAATGAGGTTGGAAGTGTTCCTTCCTCTTGAATTTTTTGTAGTAGTCTGAGGAGGATAGGTTTTAGTTCTTCCTTGAATGTTTGGTAAAACTCCCCTGTGAAGCCGTCTGGTCCTGGGCTTTTGTTTGCTGGAAGCTTTTTGATGACTGCTTCAATTTCTTCCATAGTTATTGGCCTGTTGAGATTTTTAGATTCTTCCTGATTGAGTTTTGGAATGTTGTATTTTTCTAGGAATTTGTCCATTTCCTCCAGGTTGTCTAGTTTGTTGGAGTAGAGCTGTCCATAGTATTTTTTAACAATCATTTGTATTTCTGTGGGGTCTGTTGTTATTTCGCCTCTATCGTTTCTGATTTTGTTTATTTGGGTCCTCTCTCTTTGCTTCTTGGTGAGTCTGGCTAGAGGTTTGTCAATCTTGTTTATCCTTTCAAAGAACCAGCTCTTGGTTTCATTGATTTTCTGTATTGTTTTTTTGGTCTCTATGTCATTTATTTCTGCTCTAATCTTTATTATCTCCTTCCTTCTGCTCACTCTGGGGTTTTCTTGTTGCTCTCTTTCTAATTCTTTGAGTTGTAGAGTTAGATGATTTACTACCATTTTTTCTTGTTTTTTGAGATAGGCCTGTAGAGCTATAAACTTCCCTCTCAGGACTGCTTTCATTGTGTCCCATAGGTTTTGGATTGTTGTGTTTTCATTGTCATTAGTTTCCAGGATGTTTCGAATTTCTTCTTTGATTTCATTGGTAACCCAATCAATATTTAATAGCATGCTATTCAGCTTCCAGGTGTTTGAGTATTTTGGGTTGTTTTTATTGTAGTTTATTTCTAATATTATGCCATCGTGGTCTGCGAAGACGCTTTTTATGATTTCAATCTTCTTGAATTTGGGGATACTTTGCTTGTGACCCAATATATGGTCTATTTTTGAATATGTCCTATGAGCATTTGAGTAGAATGTATATTCCCTGGCTTTCGGGTGAAGTGTTCTGAAGATGTCTATTAAGTCCATCTGATCTAGTGAGTCATTTAGGATTGCTGTATCTTTGCTGATTATTTGTCTAGAAGACTTATCCAGTGCTGTCAGTGGTGTATTAAAGTCCCCTACAATGATTGTATTGTTGTCGATCTCTCCTTTGATATCCTCCAGGAGTTTTTTTATGAATTTGGGTGCTCCTGCATTGGGTGCATATATGTTTACCAGGGTTATATCTTCTTGTTGTATTGATCCCTTTAGTATTATGAAGTGGCCTTCCTTATCTCTTGTTATGGCCTTCACTTTGAGGTCTATTTTGTCCGATATAAGTATTGCTACCCCAGCTTTCTTTTCCTTTCCATTTGCCTGAAATATATTTTTCCATCCTTTCACTTTCAGTCTGTGTGAGTCCCTTCTAATGAGGTGGGTTTCTTGTAGACAGCAGATGTATGGGTCATGTTTTTTTATCCATTCAGCCACTCGATGTCTTTTGTTTGGAGCATTTAGTCCGTTTACGTTTAAAGTTATTATTGAAAGGTACTTGTTTGTAGGCATTTCTGTTTTTGTGTGGCTGTTTTCTTTCTGAGCTTTTTATTTCTTATTTTTATACCAGTCCCTTTAGCATTCCTTGCATTGCTGGCTTGGTGGTGATAAACTCCCTTAGCCTTTTTTTGTCTGTGAAGCTTCTTATTTCCCCTTCAAGTTTGAATGATAGCCTTGCTGGATAGAGTATTCTTGGATTCAGTCCTTTGCTTTGCATCACTTTGTAAATTTCCGTCCATTCTTTTCTGGCCTGATGTGTTTCTGTTGAGAAATCATTTGACAATCTAATGGGAGATCCCTTGTATGTAACTTTCCATCTCTCTCTTGCAGCCTGTAAGATTCTCTCTTTGTCCTGAACATTTGCCATGGTAATTATGATGTGTCTTGGTGTGGGTCTTTTCGGGTTCACCTTGTTTGGGACTCTCTGGGCTTGTGTGACTTTTTTCTTCCCCACCTCAGGGAAGTTTTCTGATATTATTTCTTCTAATAGGTTTTCTAATCCTTGTTCATCCTTCTGTTGTTCTGGTACCCCTATTATTCGTATGTTGTTTCATTTCATGTTGTCCCAAAGCTCCCTTAGGCTCTCCTCCTGTCTTTTCATTTTTTTCTCCAATTGCAGTACGTTTTGGGTGTGTTTTGCTTCCTTGTCTTCTAAATCACTAATTCGGTCCTCCGCTTCTCCTAGTCTACTGTTGATACTTTCAATGGAGTTTTTCATTGCAGCTATATCACTCTTCATTTCTTCTTGGGTCTTACTTAAGTTGTTGATTTTTTCATCTGTTTCTTCTAGCTTCTTGGAGAGGTTGTCGATTTTTTCCTCCATCCGGTTTATGCACTCTAGGACCCTTATTCTGAATTCTTTTTCTGTCATGTTGCATGCCTCTGTATTACTTAGCTGCTTTTCTGGAGAGTCCTCCTTCTCTTTCCTTTGGGGGTTTCTTTGTCTACCCATGTTTGATCTCGCTGACATATCTAGACGTTGAGTCGTTCAGTGGCTGCTCCCTTGGTGGCAGTGACTCCTTGGTCTGTAGTTGCTCTTCGGGCGGTTGCGGTAGCAGCTGCTCTTCAGTTGGCAGCAGCTCCTCTGGTGGGTGCTGTTCACAGCTGTGGTGGCTCTTCTGGCTGGTGGAGCAAGGTTTCACGTACAGCTGCTGTTCCTCAGCAGAGGGTGTGGTGCTCAGGAGGTTGCTGTTGCTTGGATCTGCTGCGTTGATTTAAAGGCACAAAATACAACACAACAAGGCACCACGTACCAGGCACTATACACAAATATATTCACGATATGAATAACCCCAAATAAAGGTGACCACCTGAATTAAGAGAATTAGGGGATAAGGAAGAAGGAAGAGAAAAAGAGAAAAGAGAAAAAAGAAAAGAAAATTAGGGACCAAAAAAAGGAGTGCAAAAATGAAATTGGGAAAAAGGAGGGGGGAAAATAAAAGCGAGAAAAGAAAAGAAAAAAAAAAAAGAGCGAAAAGAGAGAATGAAGTGGAAGAGGGGAAGAGACTTTTTTATATGAGGAGAATACTCCTATAGAACAGCCATTAATCCCAACAAATTCCAGCAACAGCTCCCTGGAGATGAATGCAAACTAGAAACAACCAATAATATAACGATGAAAATAGAATGGAGAACACTAATCCCAAAATAAAATAAAGAGAAAATAAAATGGCACTTAAAAAAAAAATGGTAAAATGGTAGCAGTAATAATACTGGTTAAAAATAAGAAGGTAGTAATTAAAAGGGTAAAATCAGGTGATGGAAAAAAGAAGAAAAAAAAAGAAAAAAAAGAAGAAGAAAAGAAAAAAAAGAAAAAAAAAGAGAAAAAAAAATTGGTTTCTTAGTTAAAAGGTGAAAAAAGAAAAAAAAAATATTGCAGTAGTGAAGGTCCTTCGGTTCTTCTATTCTTCAGTGTGGCTCGCCTTAGACCTGCCAGGTATTCAGGAGAGTGTTGAGTTTCCCTGCGATACACTGTTCCTCTGTGTTGTAAACCACAGTCCTTATTTTAAAGCAAGCCGCATTTGTTTCCCAGACTGCCTTATTTTGTGTTTAGCAAAGAGTCAGTTTGTGGGTCAGCCTCTGGGTGGCAGTGTTCTGGGGTTGGCCTCTGAGGCTACAGGGCCTCTCTGTCCAGTGGAAGTTCACTGCCCAGAGCTGGCTGCATAAGAGTTACCAGTGCTGTGTTGTTGCTGGGATTGAAAATCCCTCTATAGGCCAGACCCTGTTAACTCCCAGGGACTGATCAGGTTATTTTAATCCTTGATCTCCTACAGGGTGGAATCTGGGTGTGGCTGTGCTCCTTGCCTGGGGGCTGGGGGGAGGAGTCTCACTCTCCGGAGAAAATGGCTGCCTCAGTCCTGGGCTCAGGGGTGTCTCAGCACTCAATTCGCTGCCGCCTCTCCCGGCCCCCCTTCTCTCCTCAGTCTCTCCCCAGATTCTACTCCTCCGCACACTCTCCCTCTCTTCAGCACAGGTGAGTGTCTGTATCTGAAATGTCCCATGAACAGGGTTCAGTGAAAACAAACAAACAAACGCCGGCCGCGGAAACGGGGAAGGCTTGGTTTCTGTAAGCTTCTTCTCTTACCCGGACTGCATGGTCTGGTCAGCTCTTCAGGCTGCCCCCTTTAGGCTCAGTCCTCTGTGATCACAGACCCAGCTCTCAATTCCCCCGGCGGCGCCAGGAATCCCGCAGTTCTCCTTTCCCCCGTCAGGGGCTCTGCCTGTCCCAAGGGACGCGGCTGTCTGCCACGCGGTCTCCCTCCGACTCTCTGGGCTCAGAGGTGTGGCAAACTTTCCTGCCCAAATCCCTGGTTTTTTTTACCTTTCCAGGGGAGTTCTGCTCTTCCCGGCTGCAAACCGTCTCGCCAGCTGAGGAATTTCGCCAATTCGGGGTGGATGTTACTAGTTTCAGCTGCTCACTCCATTTGCTCAGGGACACGACCTGGGACGCGTCTGCCTATACCGCCGCCCTACTTTCTTACTCAGAAAAATTACCTAGTTCTATGTAAGCTTTTACAATGTGGTCTGTCCATAAATATCAATTATAAAAAATATGCAGATGAATTAAAGAATATTTTAGTTAAAATTCCACGCCCATATTATAATAGTTCAATTTTTATAAAATATTTTGCACACAATTTTCACCCATTTTTTAATAGTCTCAAGTATTTTGTATGGGTTTTCATTGAGAAAGTTAGATTGTCAATGTTTTGATGCAGGCGTCCACATTTTCTTTTTTAAAATATGGGGTTTTGCCGAAACCAGTTTGGCTCAGTGCATAGAGCATCGGCCTGAGGACTGAAAGGTCCCAGGTTCAATTCTTGTCAAGGGCATGTACCTGGGTTGAGGGCACATCCCCAGTAGGAGATGTGCAGCAGGCAGCTGATCGATGTTTCTCTCTCATCAATTTTTCTAACTCTCTGTCTCTCTCCCTTCCTCTCTGTAAAAAATCAATAAAATGTATTTAAAAAAATATATGGGTTTTTTTGAGGAAGGGAGAGGAAAAGAGAGATAGAAAGATCAATGAGAGAGAATCACCAATTGGTTGCCTCCTGCACATCCCCCACTAGGATCAAGCCTGCAACCTGGGCATGTGCCCCAACCTGGAATCAAATCAGCGACCTCTTGTTGCATGGGACGATGCTTAACCAACTGAGCCACAAAGGCCAGGCAGTACCCACATTTTCTGCACCAAGATAATATGCTCCCCCAGCCCCCACTTTGCATTCTGTGGGAATTGTATAGCTACCACCAATAAACTTTGCCAGTAGAAATGTATTCCTAATTTCACATGGATTTGTCTTAGAAAATACCTCATAGAGAGCACAGAAATAAACATATGCCATATGGTCAATTAACTTAGGAAAAAGGAGTGAAGAATATACAATGGGAAAAAGTTTCTTCAGTAAATGGTGTTGAGAAAACCAGATAGCCACATGCAAAAGAATAAAACTAGGCTGTTATTTTTCATCATAAACAAAAATCAAGTCAAAATGGATTAAAGACTTGAACATAAGACCTGATCCCATAAAAATCCCAAAAGAAAACACAGGGAGTAAACTTCTTGACATGAGTCTTGGCAACAATCTCTTTGGATTTGACATCAAAAGCAAAGGCAACAAAAGCAAAAATAAACAATTGGGACTCCATCAAACTAAAAAGCTTCAGTACAGCAAAGGAAACATCAACAAAATGAAAAGGCAATTTAGGGAATGGGGGAAAATATTTGCAAATAATATCCTAAGTATACAAATAACTCATAAACCCAGTAGGAACAAAATAATCTAATTAAAAAATGAACAGAGGACCTGAATAGACTGTTTAAAGTTTTCAGAGAAAACATACAAATAGCCAACTGGTACATGGAAAGATGCTCAACATCACTGAGCCTCAGGAAAACGCAAATCAAAACCACAGTGAAGTCACCTCACACCTGTTTGAGGCTATTAGAAAAAAGACAAGCGATAACAAGTGTTGGGGAGGATGTGGAGAAAAGGGAACCCTTATACATTTTTGGTGGGAATGTAAATATATGCAGCCACTATGAAAAACGGTATGAAAATTCCTCAAAATTTAAAAATAGAACTATCATATGATCCAACAATCCCACCTCTGGGGGTATACTTGAAGGAAAAGAAATCAGTATGTCAAAGAGATATCAGCATCCCTATATTTTCATTGACAGAAAAATGGATTAAAAATGTGAGATGTAGACCTACCTGGTTTGGCTCAGTGGATAGAGCATCGGCCTGCAGACTGCAGGGTCCCAGGTTCAATTCCAGTCAAGGGTACATGGCCAGGTGGAGGGCTCGATCCCCAGTGAGGGGTGTGCAGGAGGCAGCCAATCAATGATTCTCTCTCATCATTGACGTTTCTAGCTCTCTCTCCCTCTTTCTTCCTCTCTGAAATCAATAAAAATATATTTAAAAATGCGAGATGTAAAGATACAGATATTCATGAACAGACAGTCCTCGGGTTACATTGGACTTGACGTACGCCATTTTGTGGTTACGTCACCATCTCCCATTTATTTATAAAAAAAAAAAAGTTCCGTCATTTCGACGTATGTACATATGTGCTTTATGTTTTTGATTATTTATTTACCACAAGTAGGGGTCAGGAATTGTTATCTTTCTTTTAAGTTTTTTTTTTTTTACTGTTTCACTTCATTACTGCTGTGTATGTGCTCCATGTGAGTGACGTAGGTGCTTATATAGGTGGGTTCCGACTTAACGGCAAAAATCGAAAATCGAATTATGTTGCACCATAGGAACAGATCTCCAATGTAACCCAGGACCTACTGTATACACGATAAAAATATAATTCAGCCATAAGAAAGAAGGAAATCCTGTCATTTGCAATGATATGATGGTCAGTAGAGAAAGACAAGCAGAATATAATCTCATTTATATGTGGGATCTAAAACAAAAAACTCACAAAACCTGAACTCACAGATATAGAGAACAGATTGGTCATTGCTATAGGTAGGGGTAAGGGGTGAGTGAAGGGGGTAATGATGGTCAAAAGGTGCAAACTCCCAGTTATAAGATAAGTAAGTCCTGGGGATGTAATGTAGAACATGGTGACTATTGTTAACAATACTGCACTGGATATTTTCAAGTTGCTAAGAGAGTATATCTTAAATGTTCTCATCACAAGAAATATTCATTTTGTAACTGTGTGATGATGGATGGGGACTATACTCATTGTGGTAATCATTTTGCAATCAGTACATGTACCAAATCATTATGTCGTACACTTAAAACTAATACAATGTTATATGCTAATTATATCTAAATTTCTTTTAAAAAAGAAAATTCTTCTACTGAAGCATAACAAGTTTTTAATTCTGTTAGATTATTTTTTTTCAGAGTGTTTTAATTTAATAAAAACTCTAAAATTACTTCACCAGTACTGCCACAGAAAGAAGGGAACAAAGCAGCCGCTCTCCCTGCCCACTTTATAGCCCAGCAGGCCAAGCACTAGCCAAGGGCCAACATGGGAAAAACTTTCAATTACCTAATAATTGCTGGCAAGTTTCCTTCCATTTAAATATCTTTGACTCGTTATCTCTGGTGGATTTTCAAACCCTTTGATCACTAAAGTCTGCTTTTGAGGCCCAGATGCTTCCTCCCCCAAAAGTCAGGGGAAATATAAAAAATGAAATTAGTGATTAAGGATATAAATTAATTAATGCAATCATTTTGGCTTAATTATTTAAAGTCCAGTTTTTTTTCCCCTCCAGAACACCTGGAAATACTATCCCCCAGCTATCCGAATTCTACTGAGATCTGTCATTTTATTGATGAATTTATAGCTCTCATATACACCAAGGGAAGAAATAGAAAGAATCTTGAAAGTGATCCATGCAAAAATTATTATGGGATGACACATACATACCATCTGAAAGGCCAGGTTTTTGTTCACATTTGATATATCTGAGTGACAGACTTGCTTATGCTTGGTTTGTAGAGCTGACCATGCCAGTGGGAGTGGGCCGTGGTAGCATGGGGCTCGTTCTCCTGGAGGAAGGGACTCTCTGGAGTTGAACATCATATTTATTTGAACGGATGCTGCCTGAGGACTCTCCTGTGGGTCCTCCCCCAGCTTCCCCTTTGCCTTCTGAAAGGTCCCTCTTTCAAATAGGGCCGTGGCAAGAACTGGGACGTGGAGTCATAATTTATATGTCTCCCCTCTGCCCCCACTGACAGCTCCTCTCGGGTAACTATTGGAATGCCCTGCAATTTTGTACTTAGCCCTTTTTTCTTGTCTACCTATATTCATTCCCTAGCAGTGGTCGGCAAACTGCGGCTGGCGAGCCACATGCGGCTCTTTGGCCCCTTGAGTGTGGCTCTTCCTAAGCCTTAGGAGTACCCTAATTAAGTTAATAACGATGTACCTACCTATATAGTTTAAGTTTAAAAAATTTGGCTCTCAAAAGAAATTTCAATCATTGTACTGTTGATATTTGGCTCTCTTGACTAATGAGTTTGCCGACCACTGCCCTAGGGGATTTGTACCAATCTCAGGAATTTAATAAACATGTTTGCTGATAACATCCCAATGTATATCACCTATCTTATCTTCTTCCTAAAACTCTGAACTCATTTCTCCAACTGCCTAGTTCAATAAATGGCTCCACCATTAATCCAGG
Source organism: Myotis myotis (assembly GCF_014108235.1). Lineage (NCBI taxonomy): Eukaryota > Metazoa > Chordata > Mammalia > Chiroptera > Vespertilionidae > Myotis > Myotis myotis. Next base: position 185,720,354 of record NW_023416313.1, on the reverse strand, counting down.
AACTCAGGCCTGAATTCTTATTGTGATCTTCTACTCCTTATTCTCAGCTATTACGTCCAATTCAATCTGCAGACATTGTCACTTTTATCTTCAAAATACATCTGAAAGCCTACTACTCTTCACCTCCTTCATGGCTAACCACCTTCCCTGTCACCGCCAGCTCTTTCCGGCAATGGCCTCCTGAGGGGTGTCTGTTATGCCCAGAATTCAAGATCCCCAAGAAACCATGCCAGGGAGTCAGTCCGATGCAAAAGCAGAAGGTCCTTTATTGAGTTAGCTAACCCGACCCGGGCCTCCAGTCGCCGCAGTGACGGGAAACCGAGTGCCACCCGTGAGAATAGTGAGGGGAGGGGAGCCGGCTGTGGGCCCTGCCGATTGGCCAGGCGCAAGTCGGGTCTTGTTAAATCCTGGGCGTGGCCAGCAGGGGCCTGGGCTCGGGAAGAAGGCACTTTTCTGAGCACATGGCCTCTGCCCCATCAGTGTCCTGCTTTCATGCCTACCTCTCTACAGTCTAATCTCTGTGGGGTTCCCAAGATTGATCCTTACAAAATATCACGTCACCTCTGTTCTCATACCTCTAAGGGCTTCGCGTATTATTCCCATAAGAAAGCTCCAAGAGTTTGTCACGGAAGGCTCTCTGTGATCTGCCTCTGGTCGCCACTCTCATCTTCTCTCTCACTATTCTCTGTCCCCAGACCTCTACTGTATCCACACTGGGCTTCCACATGTTCCTAACACACCCCCAGCATTCCCACCCCACAGTCTTGACACGCACTTCCTCCTAAATCTGGAACACTCTTTCCAGAATTTTTACATGGCTCGTTCCCTCACTGTCCACAGGTCGCTGATCCTATGCCACCTTCTCCGATCATGTAAAATCTCACCCTCCCCGCAACACAGTAGGTTGCACCACATGCAACTGCCGCTTTTGAAGGTCAAAAATGGTAGAATATCATCAACTTTAATGAGTTCAACACATTGTACTTACCTGTCATCCTTCATACATTTATTGGTTTGTTTATTGATTGGTGTACTGTCTGTCTCCTCCGAGGACCGCAAGTATCTATCTGCAAGGAGGCAGCCTGGATTGTTCCTCGCTGGCCAGTTCTGAAACAGAGGCACCCGCAGGTCACGAGCTGTGCGCTTCCCCCATCTTTTGCCTCGCCTTGGAGAAGTTAAGCTCATGAAGCTGCTCTCTGTGCAGTCACACCGGCATTTTTGGAGGCCAATCCCTTTCCCTCCTTATCACTAGCCACCCTCTTGCATCCTCAGGATTTTATTTTTGAGGTCCTGCCGTTCTTTATGCTGGTTCCTTTTTCAGAGTGTCTGGTTACAGGATTAGACTCCACTTCTGAGAGCTGGGCACTGACATTCAGAACCCCCGTCAGAGGCTCTTCAGAATGGTTTCTCTTGGTCATCTTAATCCCCACGTGACAGACACTCCCGGAGGCCCAGCCCTTGGGGTCCCTGTTCTTCTGCTTCAATAGCCAGTTCTTCCTGGGAGGTCAGAATGAAATCTAGGAGGGAAGTTCCTTTTGTTTCTTCCTCTTCCTCTGCAAGACAAGGTCAAAAACATAAGTTCTGCTTTTCGAGAAATGAGATTTCTTTCCACCCAAACTCTGAGGGCTGTTAAGTTCTCCTTAATCCTATGACTTGCAAATGTGTCACTTCTTCCATCTTTTTAGGAATAGATTCACCAGAGCTCTCCCTTACTTAGCTGAGGATTTTAGATTTGCTTATATGATGCCAGGTGCTTTCCAAACCATTTAATAGTGGATGGAAACTTCAGTTATCAATACAACAGTGTTTAGGACTTTCCCCAAGAAATGTACGGGAGACTGTAACTGGAGTTCTCAGTTACAGTTGATTCAAAGTATTATTTGCGTGTCCCCGTTAAAGAAAAAATATTTAATGGCACTCATCAAAGGTGGTAAGGCTGACTATTCAGGGCCATTGTGAAGGTATGGGAACTACTGCCATGGAATCTTGCCCTGGGGGACAGAGTGTGGGCTCAGCTCCATATGCAGCGAGGATAAGTGGGAATTTATAGCTAATGGGGAGGGGGGAGAGCAGAGGATGGACAGTTACTAAGAGGATTCTTGCTGAAGACAGGCCAGTGATCCAACATCACCTGATTAGATATTGAGGGTGGGGTTCTGGTTAAACTGACCTAGCAAGGCTCTGGCTTACACTCTATTTACAAGGTAGAGTACAGATGCGCCTAGGAGAAGGCTCTGGAGCGTGAGTGAAGTCTAGTCAAGAAAAGCATCTTTGTCAGCAGGTTGCAGATGAATTGGGGGAGCAGCACAGAGTAGGAATAAGGCTCTGGTCTTGGAGTCAGACAGACTCGCTTTTGAATCCCATTGCTCCCGTGTATATTAGTCAGCAACCAAACCAATTATTTTAACAGAAAATAATTTACTAGAGGGGATTGGAGTATGAGTATTAGAGACCCAAAAGGGTAGAAAGGGGTCCCTGGGCCACCAGAGAGATAGCAACTTTGGGAAGCAGCTACTGCCCCTGGGCGAGTGGAAACAAAGACAAGAGGAGGAGCTGAGAACCTGGAGGCTCTGGGCAGGGCCCTGTATAACTGGGAAGAGGGTGCTGGTTGTCCAGTGCTTGTACGTTTGAGAGGCTCATTCTGGAATGTGGAAAGCTGCTGTTGCTGAGGTGACACAACATTACTGGGGGATGGTGATAGTACCAGGAAGCAAATAGGACAAGGCACCTTCTCAGCCTTCACATCTCTCTAGCCAACAAGGAGCCACTGACAACGCAGAAACGTGGTAGGCAGAGTCCCCATCTCAGAGGGCACTGGAGAGTGGTTTTGAAACAGAAAGAAACTGCTTGAGAACCAGTATAATGGTCTTAGATAAATTATACAACCTTTCTAAGCTTCAATTGCTCTACCTATGTCATGGGGAGAAATGCCTCCTTTAAGGTTATTGTGAGGATTCAATGAATGATGCATGCAGACTGCTTGATAAGTGTAGTGACAGCAGCTACAGATCCATGTCCCTGATACCCCATCCAATTCACTCCAGCGGCCAGAGGGTGACAAGGGCCAAGAAAGGGAAAGATGGAAAGAGGAGAGGAAGGAAAAGGGGGAGGGGAGAATGGAAGGATTGTGAGAGGTGCCTGAGCACTCGCAGCCACTTCTAAGGGGAGATTTAACCCCAGCAGAGAGAAGGGCCATAGCCCTGTGGACCATCCCTGGTCTCCTTGGGTAAGCTTTTCCCACTTTGAAAGAATTACATGCTCCAAGTACTTTTAATGACTCCTAGGGGTTGTTACGATTTTTGCAAAATCAAGGGAACTAATACATGTAACTGGAGGGAGGTGATCGTTTGCTGAAACGAAGGCTCGGCTCGGTGGCTCAGCAGAGGATGACAGCGGGAGATCTTAATGAGTTAGACCACAAATTAATCCTGCCTTGTTTCTCCTTAAACTGTCCTCCGCCCCCCTTTTGTTTTCGCTGTGTCTTTGGCTGGCGCTAGCAGCTGTTCCGACTGTGCAATTAAGTCATTTCTAAGAGAGCTGAGCAGCTGGGTCAGTACTATATGTTCTAGTGATCACTGGCTGTCAGGGTGAATAATTAATAATCTGAGTAGTTATCGCACTTATGGGGCCCCATCTTCATGGAAGCCGGCAACTGGAAGCATTACTGGCTTTCAGGCTTCTATTTTCATCAACATGTTTCAAGGGAGGATAAAACCCACAGCCAGCCTCATAACCCCCAATAATATTTCTTAGGCTGACTGTCGATGTGAAAAATCAGTAAGACTAAATTTAGTCCAAGGAATTGAAAATGTTACTGTTCACACCATGCTGAGTTATCTCCCTGTGCCTTTAGGCCTCGTTTCCTTCCCGGATAATAAACATAAATTTCCTGTAATGCAAAAGGGTTACTTTCTGGAAGTGTAAATTGAAATGCTTCACATGAAATTAGTTTTGCAGGTGGGAGAAATCTTAATTAAAGGGCTGCTTTGAAGGAAGGAATAGTCATAAGGCATTTTTCATTACTTTTGCCTTGGCACCATTAATGCCAACTTCACATTAATGATCTAATTTCTATTTTTCTTATGTAATGGATGACATTAGATTAGCTTTCCCAACAGGTTCATTTCCAAAAAGTTAATGAAGTCAAGTACATTTGGTAGATTATTAGGGCTTCTGGGTACAACCACCATACAGCCCTAGATTCCACTTTTCATTTGGAGAAGAGATGAGACTTATCAGAAAAGCTTCTCTCTCTCTCTCTCTCTCTCTCTCTCTCTCTCTCTCTCTCTATATATATATATATATATATATATATATATACACACACACACACACACACTGGAGGTCCGGTGCACAAAATTCGTGCACGGGTGAGGGGAGGTTCCCCTCAACCTGGCCTGCACCCTCTCCAATCCTGGACCCCTCGGGGGATGTCGGATTTGGGCCGAAACCAGCAGTCCGACATCTCCTGAGGGATGCAGTAGTGCGCAAAGCAGCGAACGACCAGGGAGGAGCCCAAGCCCAGGCCAGGCACTGCGCTGCTCCCGTTCATCCCGGCCCCACTGCGCCTGCCACCACTGCTCTGTAAGCTTGCTGAGCGGTGCTCCCACTGTGGTCAGTGTGCGTCATAGCGACCAGTCGTCTGGTCGTTTGATCACTTACGCTTTTATGCCTATACTAATAAAAGCCTAGGTGGTCCTCGCACCCTCGCACGTGGCATCATCACAAGATGGCCGCCACAAGATGGCCACGTGCACAGCAGAGGTGGGGCCTGGCAGCCACTCTGCACAATGAGGCCTGGGGATCCCACAGCTCTGCGTGGTGCAGAGGAGGCCGGTGATGGCATCTCTGCCACCTTGTGTGGAGGAGGAAGGTCCCGGCGGAGGAGGTGGGTCATGGCAGGGGAGGGCAGTTGTGGGCGATCGGGCCGGCAGGGGAGGGCAGTTGTTGGTGATCGGGTTGGCAGGGGAGGGCAGTTGTGGGCGATCGGGCCAGCAGGGGAGGGCAGTTGTGGGTGATCGGGTTGGCAGGGGAGGGCAGTTGTGGGCGATCGGGCCAGCAGGGGAGGGCAGTTGTGGGCGATCGGGCCAGCAGGGGAGGGCAGTTGTGGGCGATCAGGCTGGCAGGGGAGCAGTTATGCGTCAATCGGGCCAGCAGTGGAGCGGTTAGGGGGCAATCAGGCTGGAAGGCAGAAGTGCTTAAGGGCAATCAGGCAGGCAGGCAGGTGAGCAGTTAGGAGCCAGTGGTCCAGGATTGTGAGAGGGATGTCCAACTGCTGGTTTGGGCCTCACCCAGCAGTCAGACATCCCCCGAGGGGTCCCAGATTGGAGAGGGTGCAGGCCTCTAGTATATAGATACACACTAAATGGCTATGTCCTCCACACTAGGAAATCACTTAACTATCAAAACTACAGAGAACACAGTACCTTCTCCATCTCCTCCAAATGAGTACATTTGTCACCAAATCAGGTTTTTTGTGACTTTCCATAATTAAAAAGAAAAATGGATAAGAGTAATAAATTGAATGTATGAGAATCAAAACTTGGAAACTTAAAAACTGATGTGTAGTGACCCAGTCTTGTCAAGGAGTGTGTGTGGGGGGCAGGGTTTTAAGCATTTACTGAAGGCCGAAACAGAAGTAAAACAATTTTTTATGTATATATTTTAAGGTGAGACTACATCCACCCTCTCTTATATCAGGCTTCTTCTGGAAAGAGAATAGGATTTGGGGGTCAAAGGCCTTGGTTTGTTATTCTACCATTTCTAGAGAAGATGGAATAAAAAGACTGGGTTTACAATTCCTGTCTGAAACAGCCCAAAAAAACTACAAAAAAAATGAAACAGTGGTTTTCAAAATATAAACACTAGCAGACAAAGGACTATGACTCCTGACAAATGGTAAATAAAATAAAAATGAGGTGAGTCTTACAGTCAATGAAATCCTAAAGAAAATCTCAAGTATCCTTTTTTTTTTTTTTTTTTTTTTTTTTTTTTTTTTTGTAGAAATTGAAAAGCAGATTCTAAAATTGGTAGGGAAATGCAAAAGACCAAGAATAGTCAAAACAACTTTAAAAAAGAACAAAACTAGAGGGCTTAAATGACCTGATTCCAAGGCTTATTATAAAGCTATAGTGATCGACAGTATGGTATTGGCATAAAGATAACAAACAGATCAGTGAAACAGAATAGAGATTATAGAAATAGAGTTACACATACCTGGCCAATTGATATTCAACAAAGGAGCAAAGGAAATTCAGTGGAGAAAGGATATTCTTTTCAACAAGCAATGCTAGAATAATTAAATATCCATCCATTTGCAAAAAAGAAAAGAAAGGTGGGTAAATAAAAAGAAACTCAATATATATCTCACATCATTTTTGGTTAAAAATCATAATAACCAAAATGAATCATAGGCCTAAAAGTAAAGCCCTGAACTATAAAACCTCTAGAACAGCGGTTCTCAACCTGTGGGTCACGACCCCTTTGGGGTCGAACGACCCTTTCACAGGGGTCGCCTAAGACCATCGGAAAACACTTATATAATTACATATTGTTTTTGTGATTAATCACTATGCTTTAATTATGTTCAATTTGTAACAATGAAATTGGGGGTCACCACAACATGAGGAACTGTATTAAAGGGTCGTGGCATTAGGAAGGTTGAGAACCACTGCTCTAGAACTTTTGTAACTTCATCAAATTTAAAATTTCTACTCTTTTTTTTTTTTTAATCGTCACCCGAGGATATTTTTCCATTGATTTTTGTAGAGAGTGGAAGAGAGAGGGAAAGACAGAAAGAAATATCGAAGAGAGAGAAACACATTGACTGGTTGCCTCCTGCATGAGCCCCAATGAAGGCCCAGGCCAGGGAGGACCCTACAACCAAGGTAGGAGCCCTCGATCAGAATCGAACCCAGGACCCTTCCTTCCACAGGCTGAGGCTCTATCCACTGAGCCAAACAGGCAAGGACTACTCTTCAAAAGACATTAAGAGACTAAAAAACAACCTATAGAATGTGAAAAATATTTGAAAAATCACATATCTGATATTCATATCCAAAATATATAAAGAACTCACAATATTCAACAATCAGCAAACAACCCAATTTTTAAAATGGGCAAATGATTTAAACCAGTGGTTCTCAACCTTCTGGCCCTTTAAATACAGTTCCTCATGTTGTGACCCAACCATAAAATTATTTTCGTTGCTACTTCATAACTGTAATGTTGCTACTGTTATGAATCATAATGTAAATATCTGATATGCAGGATGTTCTTAGGCGACCCCTGTGAAAAGGTCATTTGACCGCCAAAGGGGTCGTGACCCACAGGTTGAGAACCACTGATCAACATACACATCAGTAAAGATGATGTATGAATGTTTAATTAGCTCATGAAAAGACACTTAACATCATTAGTCATTAAGGAAATGTAACGTGAAGCCACAATGAGACAGTATTACAGACCTATGCGAACATGTAAAATGGGAAAGACTGACCATACCAAGTGTTGGCAAGGATGTGGAGAAGCTGGAAGTTTCAAACAGTGCTGATATGTGACATGTACAAGCACTTTGGAAACAGTTTAGCTACTTCTTAAAAAGTTAAAAACATACTTATCTTCTATCTCAGATACTCCATTTCTAGGTATTTACCTAAAAGAAATCAAAGCCCATGTCCATTATAAAAACTTGGGCATAAACATCCACAGCAGCTTTATTCATAATAGCCCCAAATAGAAATAACCCACGAGTCTATCATCAGGGGATAAATAAATTGTGGTTTATCCATATAAAGGAATATTCCTTGAGAATAAAGGAGAATGAACTAGTGATACACACAGCAACATGAACGGATCTCAAGATACGTAAGCTGAATGGACAAAACCAGAACAAAAAGAGTGCATGTACACTGTTTGCTTCCATTTATATAAAACTAGAGGCCCGGTGCACGAAATTTGTGCACTAGATGGGTGTCCCTCAGCCCAGCCTGCCCCCTCTCACAGTCTGGGAGGCCTCAGGGAATGTCCCCATGAGGAGCAGGCCTAAGCCACAGTCTGGCTGTGGCAGCTTGGAGCACGGCCCCATGGGCGGGTCCGCGGGTCAGCTAGGGGCCTTGGTCCCAGAGCAGGATGCACGGTGTGGCTGCCCACATACTCCTGGAGGGAGTGACCTCAGAGCTGGGTGGTGCTGGGGCTGGGGGTGGGCTCTGAGCTGGTTGTGACGCAGCCTCCTGAGCTGGTCGTGATCTCCCGGCCTAATTTGCTTATTTCTCTCTTATTATATAGGATTGTATAAAATTAAAGTTATAGTCACAGTAAGCAGATCAATGGTTGTCAGGGAATGGCAGTGTGGGGTGGAGAGAAAGCTGGGGTGGGAAGGTGGAAGGGTCCCCAAGGGAACTGAGGAAATCTATGGGGATCATGGTTATGTTCATTATCTTGATTGTAGTGATGGCTTTATCATTTTACACCTGTCAAAATTTACCAAATTTTACTTCATGTGAGCTCCATTGTCTGTCAATTATACTTCTTTAAAGTTGTTTTTAAAAAAGCCTGTGTTTAAGTCATAGTTGTGTGAGCTCGAACAAGTTTCTTAGACTCTCCATACATGAGTTCCCTCAGGGGCCAAGCAAGGACAATAATAATAAACATCTCAAGGAGGTGGTGCATCAGGTGAGACCCGGCAGCGACAGCCCTTACAGAAGCTCAGCATCAATGGCCAGTAGGGCGTCTTGTCCTCCCTGGAAAGGACTTCATGTTCCTATTAATCCCTCAGTCAGGGGTCTCTCTCTAGGTTGTATCTTTTATGTTCAGAAATCAAAGAGCAGGAGTTTTCAAGCTTAGGTACTTTCATCTCTTAAGATGCCTTTATAAACAACGTCAGATGAGGGGAAAAATGAGAACACACGGGGAATTCAAAAGCACCAACGTAGCGTCCGTAGCTTTGTTGAGCACTCAGGTGGAGACAGCTTGCCCGATCATCAAGTGACCCAATACATTCAAGCCATCTGGCCTGGGTGTGAACACCCCTATCCTGCACATCCACATGATAAAACGTTATAAAAGTATGTACATTTAGAAAAAGAAAGACTATATGCTTTGGAGTCAGAGCTCGGATTAGAGCCAGGGGTGGGCAAACTTTTTGACTCGAGGGCCACAATGGGTTCTTAAACTGGACCGGAGGGCCGTAACAAAAGCATGGATGGAGTGTTTGTGTGAACTAATATAAATTCAAAGTAAACATCATTACATAAAAGGGTACGGTCTTTTTTTTCAATAGTTTTATTCATTTCAAATGGGCTGGATCCGGCCCGCGGGCCGTAGTTTGCCCACGGCTGGATTAGACCTTGACTCATCACTCATTGGGTCTGTGACCTTGGACAGCTCACCCCCGCTTGCTGACCCTCAGTTTCCTCACTTACAGAGCCACTGTCCTGTAGGTTGGCTGTGAGAAACTGAGGAAACATGCGAAGTACCTTGGACAGCACTTGGCACCTGGGAAAGTACTCAGTACGTTTGTCTAAAGGTGACATACTACTCTGTAGTAGCGCTTGGGTAGGAACCGCCTGGCCCCAAGCCTTTCTACTGTGTTCTGTTGCTAGCTCACCTGTCTGTGGCAGAAGGGTGATTGGACACCAGGGGTCTTAGCGCATATTCTGGTGTTCTTGCCACTGTGCAAGGTCTTTTTTTTTTTTTTTTTTAAATAAAGAAACACCACGAATCAGAATTCATTTATTAACTCGGGGGAAATGGCACCTAGAGATGAAATCATACTGGTGAGAGACCAGGAAATATCCCTTTAGACCATAACCCAACGCTATTAATGACTACTTCAGCCCCTAGTGTCTCTCCAAGGTGCATTCTCTGATTGCTGCTGCCCCTAAACCAAAACCCTTTCTAGAGCTTTACACCCAGGAACCCTGGTGCTGGACTGGGCGGTGCTGTGGGTATAAAACTGTTGTTGTGGCGGCCCTCCACCACAAGATGGCACACGACTCTCTTCTTTCAGAAGAGAAAGGCTAGCAAGGCAGTGGAAGTCTGAAATCAGGCCTGTTTCAAATCAGGTGAAGATGCATTTGTGCTTTAAAAGTTGCTTGCTTCACTCTTAACATGGTACACAAACACCAGAGATCATGAAAGGAGAGTCTGTGGAGGCCCAGGAGACAGTGGGAGAAGGGGAGACTGTTGTGGGGAGAACCTGGAGAATTGGTTGGAAGTTGTAAGATTTGCCGCCTTGGTGTTTATACTTGGCCTTGTTGTTCCCTCTGTGGCCATATCCTTGTCAAAGCTCTAACTTCAACATGGGCTAGCTAGACCAAGGGTCCCTGCTCTTGATCCAGCATTTATTTGAACTTTGATTAAACATTAAAATCACCAAATTCCTCCCACGAAGTGTGAGTGGATTCCTTAGCTCTTTCCCCACAATAGCAAGGGCACGTTGTTCTATGTCCCCATGTTCTGCCGCTGCATGTTCACCACAGGCGTCATTTATTGTTGTTGTTATGCCAGTAAAGGAATACGGGAGTGGATTTAATTTCCATCTCACTTAAGACACACCTGTGCTTGGGCTGCAGGCATCCTGCCTAGACTCAGAGCCACGGCTCCATGTAGCCCCTCTACAAATAGGGCAATCATTTCTCTCCACGTCCTTCCTCCTCACATAGAAGCTAAACAGCGTATAAAAAAGCACATTACCGAACCTAATGCCTTTGTAAAGCCTCCTCCATAGCTCATAAATCTCACGTTATAAGCGAGAGAATGTCTTGATTGCCTAAAGTGAGGGAGAGCAAAACGCAATCCGTGGCATAGGCAGTGCTGCTGGGTCAGAGAGTGAGCCGCAGAGTCATTGAAGCAACAGCCCTGTGATAGGCAGCTGCTGGACAGAGGGCCCTAGGGGGCCATATTGAAAGGCTAGGGCTCCTGCTCTAAGTGATGGACAACTGAAGAAGAGTCTGAGGAAGATGGTTCATATTTTAAATGGAAACCCTAAAGTGGAAGACAGACTTAGGAAGGAGATTCCTGTATGTAGGGAAATTAGCGAGGATGCGATTGCAGGAATTCAGGCAAGAAATGATGGTGGCCTGACCAGGACAGTGGGAAAGGTAAAGAGAGGAGCGTTTACAGGGCTCACTCAAGAAGAGCTTATCAACCAACTGAATGTGGGGGAATCGAGAGTGATATAAGTTTCTAGTTTACAGGAATAGGAGAAGTGGCAGCAGGCGGAAGAGTTGACTTAGAAGGAAGGTGCTAAAATTGCTTTTGTGCATGTTGAGTCTGAAGTGCTCAGAGGACATCCAGGTGTGGAGGACCAGCAGGCAGATCTACACAGCGGAAGCTTGGGGAAGGGTCTGGGCTGGCAGGATTTACTTGGGAGTCAGCCACAGAAAGGCACAGTTCAAGCCAGGAGAGTGGAGGAGACTGTCCTGGAACAGAGCGAAGAGGGAGACCAGCAGTGGTAAAGAAGAGATTCCTGGCAACAACAACGTTTAAGGGGTAAGTAGCAGAAGGGAGCTGTTGGAAAGAGAAATCCGTAAGGGAGACAGAGGTGTAGGCAGAAGCAGGAAAGTGCATTGCCAGAGACACTACGCGATGAGGGACCCTCGAGGAAGAGGGAGTCAGTGGGTTCAGATGCAGCAAAGAGGCCAGCAAGGGGGAGACTGCCACGCCCCACGCTCTGTCGCAGCAGTTGGTGGCAGCGGACAGGAGAGTGAAGGGAAGATGAGAAAATGGAGATGCCAGGGCGGATTACCTTCTGGAAGGCCCTGGATGAGAAGGGGAGGGGAGAGATGGGTGAGGGGATGGTGGCCGGTGGGGTGGGGACCAGACAGGGCTGAACTGGCTAGAGGGCAGAGGAAGCTTCTGCTTTGTTGTGTTTTATCTGCCTGTGGGCTTCTTTAGCGAAGGAGAGCCTTTATGTTGATGGGCTGCGGAGAAAGAAGGAGTAGCGGGTAAGGACTAGGAAGCCCAGGAGAAAGGAGACGAGTGGACACAGTCCTAAGAGGGCTGGAGGAGATGCGCAGAGTGATGAGAGAGCTTCGACAGGAGGAGGTGCCCTCTCCTCTGAGACTGGGGAGAGGACGTGGGGATGGGTAAGTGGGTAGAGATAGGTCTGTAAGTGAGAGGACGAGACGCCGACTGTAAACAAGAGAACAGCAGAGACAAGATTCGATGTGGAAGACCCTGCAGGACGTTCCCACCGGTGGCAGCAGCGTGGGCGTGGCTTCCAGGCTGACCTGGATTCGGGGACCGTCCCATCACTGAGCAGGGATTTGACCTTGACACACTCTGATCTCCCTAAGGCCTCGATTTTCTCGTTTATAAAATGGAGAGATAATAGGGCTCCCTTCTCTTTTAGGGTAACTATGAGGATTAAATATGAATCTATGTACTCTATGAATGAGTGACGCTGATGATCACGCAGCAAGTCAAAAAGCTAACGATGCCAGATAAGTGCATGGCCCAAACAGCGCGATAAATGTTGGTTTAGATGTCTTTCCACGGCCTCCCAGAAGACTGAAAATAACTCGAGGGCAGGAACCATATGTCTTATTTTCTTTGTCTTCCCGGCATCCAGTTCAATGCCTGCCTCAAGCGGGGCTCCCGGGAGAGGGTGTTCCATGCGGAATAAATGGGTTGCGCAGCGTGAGCCCCACAGCAGCTCAGGCTCCTGAGTCCGAGGCATTTCCCTCCCCCCACAGTCTCTCCTGGTCCAGCTTCCCCTTCTCTGTGCTCGCCACCCTGTGACACTACTTCACCTTTCCTTGTGGCCACCAGGCCATAGAATAACAACTCCCTGATCTGGGCTCTATGCAGGCACACTTCGCTGTGTTGCGCCTCCCGGACGTGGCAGGATTTTCCACAGATGTTGCACTTTTTACAAATCGAAGGCAAAAGACTCCCCCAGCAAAGAGAAACAACCCGATCTCTTGTGATACTCACTTTATGGCGGCGGCTGGAATGGAACCCTGAGTAGCTCCGAGGTGTGCCTGCACTCAGTTCTGAAAACACAAAAGCATATTATCATTCATCATTAAAGTCAGGTGATCGATTTCAATTGAATCCAAATTCCCAAGATTTAAAAAGGAAGAAGAGGGGCTACACTGGAGAGGCCTCTTCAAATTGCCTGTTTTTACGACCGCTAGCCCCCTCGGTGGGACTGAGCTTCAGGAAGCTGACCAGGTTCGGGGTCCGGGTGCTGAGACCTCTCAGACCCAGAGGGACAGGGAAAGGGCTGCAGCAGCAGGGGGGCAGCCCTTCCACCCTCAGGTGCGCCAGCCAGGCCAGGCAGATGGGCCGGACCGAGGAAAAGGCACCAATCAGCGTCACCAGCAGAAGCCACAGCTTACTTGTGTCTGGCTGTCAGCTTGTTCACCTTGGCTACCTGTCCCCCCCCCACCCACAAACTTATAAAAATTAATGTATTTTGAAAACACTCTCCTCCTCTTCCTCCTCCTCCTCCTCCTCCTCCTCCTCCTCCTCCTCCTCCTCCTCCTCCTTTTTCTTCCTCTCTCTTTCTCTCTCCTCTCTCTCCCTCCCTTCCCCGCCCCAGATGAGATGCAGACGTGCAGCTAAAATGCCGCCTACAGACATTCAGGGGTACATGTGCCAACAAATGAGTACATAACGGAGACGAAACAAGGAATTTGGAAAATCCATAACCTGCACATCACTCCCTCCTCAGACCATGCCGGCTTGGCCATTGAGCCTTGCATGCGGAGGTGGAGTTCATAAGGGTATAACTTTTCCCCAGAATAACAAAAAGCCTAAGGCTCTGGGTTCTTCCTACCAAACCACTCGCTGACCACCAGGGGTCAGGCTGCAGCTAAGAACAGACAGTGGACACCCCAAAGCAGAGCAGAACACGGTCCTTGTTCCCCAGACCCCAGGAGAGCTCACCCCAACTCGGCCAGGCTGAGCCAGCAGTGGCCTGCGGGATTCCTTTCCCATTTGCAAAAGAAGCTGCTGGGAGTTGAGTTAGTCCCCAAGTAAGTCATCCTCTCCTTTCCATTTGTTAAGTTTGGGAACCACACACCTCAGACTCATGGAGGGGGAGAAGGGAGGAGCTTATTAAAAAGCAGACTCTGAGCCCTAGCTGGTTTGGCTCAGTGGATAGAGCGTCAGCCTGCGGACTGAAGGATCCCGGGTTCGATTCTGGCCAAGGGCACATGCCCGGGTTGTGGCCTCGATCCCCAGTGGGGAGAGGTGCAGGAGGCAGCAAATCAATGATTCTCTCATCATTGATGTTTATATCTCTCTCGCCCTCTCCTTCCTCTCTGGAATCAATAAAAATATGTTTGTTTGTTTGGCTCAGTGGATAGAGCGTCGGCCTGCGGACTGAAAGGTCCCGGGTTCGATTCCAGTCAAGGGCATGTACCTTGGTTGCGGGCACATCCCCAGTAGCGGGTGTGCAGGAGGCAGTTGATCGATGTTTCTCTCTCATCGATGTTTCTAACTCTCTATCCCTCTCCCTTCCTCTCTGTAAAAAAATCAGTAAAATATATTAAAAAAATAAAAATAAAATAAATAAATAAAAGCAGACTCGGAGCCCTGCTTGTGGAGGCCAGTTCTGGGATAGAGGGATCAGGCTCAGGAATCTGCATTCTTTTTTTTTTTTTTTTTAAATTAAATCTTTATTTTTTAGTTTATTACATTTGTTCCTCTTCCCCCCCCCCCCCATAACTCCCCTCCTCCCAGTTCCCGCCCCACCCTCCGCCCTCACTCCCCACCCACTGTCCTCATCCATAGGTGCACGATTTTTGTCCAGCCTCTTCCCGTATCTCCCACACCCCTTTCCCCCCCAAGAATAGTCAGTCCATTCCCTTTCTATGTCCCTGATTCTATTATAATCACCAGTTCATTCTGTTCATCAGATTATTTATTCACTTGATTCTTAGATTCACTTGTTGATAGATGCATATTTGTTGTTCATAATTTGTATCTTTACCTTTTTCTTCCTCTTCCTCTTCTTAAAGGATACCTTTCAGCATTTCATATAATCCTGGTTTGGTGGTGATGAACTCCTTTAGCTTTTCCTTATCTGTGAAGCTCTTTATCTGACCTTCAATTCTGAATGATAGCTTTGCTGGATAAAGTAATCTTGGTTGTAGGTTCTTGGTATTCATCACTTTGAATATTTCTTGCCACTCCCTTCTGGCCTGCAAAGTTTCTGTTGAGAAATCAGCTGACAGTCGTATGGGTATTCCCTTGTAGGTAACTGAGTTTCTTTCTCTTGCTGTTTTTAAGATTTTCTCTTTATCTTTTGCTCTTGGCATTTTAATGATGATGTGTCTTGGTGTGGTCCTCTTTGGATTCCTTTTGTTTGGGGTTCTCCGCGCTTCCTGGACCTGTAAGTCCATTTCTTTCACCAGGTGGGGGAAGTTTTCTGTCATTGTTTCTTCAAATAGGTTTTCAATATCTTGCTCTCTCTCATCTTCTGGCACCCCTATAATTCTGATGTTGGTACGCTTGAAGCTGTCCCAGAGGCTCCTTACACTATCCTCGCATTTTTGGATTCTTTTTTCATTTTGCTTTTCCGGTTGGGTGTTTTTTGCTTCCTCGCATTTCAAATCATTGACTTGATTCTTGCGCTCCTCTGGTCTGCTGTCGGGAGTCTGTATAATATTCATTATTTCAGTCCGTGTATGCTTAATTTCTAGTTGGTTCCCCAATATAACATCGAGGGTCTCATTAGTTTTCTTGTAGATCTCATTAAGTTTATCGGCGGCTTCTAAACAGTTCTTGAGAGACCTTAAAAGTGTGGTTCTGAACTCTATATCTTCCATTGACAATTTTGTCCTGTTTCTTTGTCTCCGCATTTTGTTATGCTTCCTTGGTGCACCCCCTAGTGGTCTTTGTGCGCAGTCTTATAGTTAAACCTTGTTGTAGCTAATACCAGGGAGGGTTTGACCTCCACGCCAATTGGCTATGAGAATCAGCTGTGTCAGCAGTGAGAGAACTTCTGTCCTCTAGGGAGGTGCTAATCTGGTGTTTGCCTGAGGCTATCCGGCAAATGCCTGTGTGTAGGGCTTGGGCGGGGCGGGTTGCACAGGATCAACAGGGTGGGCCGGAGAGAGCAGTTATGGCGGCTCTCAGTCCTGTCCCCAGGGGCTCTGCCTCTCTGAGTCCCAGCACCCGCTGCAAAGCTCAGAGAGAAAGCTGCACTCGCTCTGACCGAAGCCAGACAGTCCCGCTTCTCCCGTTTGAGTCTGGGTCCCTAAAGACTCGCCCGGATCTGGAGCTCAGAGTCTGCGACTCCCTCCCGATTGAAAACGCCAACCGCGCCCTCCGCCGCCAGCCCGCTCTGCGCACTCCGCACCTCAGAATTTGACTTCAGCACTGCGCCTCCTCTGAGTGTCCGTATGCGTTTCTCTTTCCTCCTAGTTGTAGGACTTCCACTCAGCCAGCGTTCCTGTGGTTCTGGGTGATGTCCGTTCCGTCTTTTAGTTTCACTTTTGAAGTAGTTGTTCAAGGCAGCAAACTCCGGCATTAACCTATGCCGCCATCTTGGTTCTCCCCCGAATCTGCATTCTCTGTAGACTCTTAAGTGGTTCTGCTGCAGGTGGTGCAGGACCACACTTCCACAGGCGATGCTTTAGGCAGATGTTCAATGGGGCAGTCTCAACACAGAGCCTTTGGCTTTGTGCCACGCCCAGGACTCGAGCAGAGTCCCCAGGGCTGTAGGCCACCAGATGTATAATCCTGAGGGGTCACAGCTACTCCTGGCTGCATGAATAGACGTGAGATGAAGAGGCTGAGGACGGAGGAGAATTCTTAATGGCCCTGCAGGAGGACGACCACAGCAGGCCGCCCTGCCTGCTCCCTGCCCTTCCCGCTCCAGTTCCTTCTGGGCGCTGGTTCCTTGTTTTCCCTTTGCTGTTCCTCCCTCCTCCTCATCGCTCAGAAACAGCATCCTGGAATGAGAGCAGCTTCGTGCTCTGCCTAAGAGAACCCTTGTGTGTTGTCCTTGTTGGTGCTAAGAACCACCTACAACATGAGCCCCCTGATGTACTCACAGCTTTTTGGGGAGGAGTGAAGCAAAATCTGACATCAAATATGCACATCCACTGGAAGGTGCAGCCCAGGTCTAGAATCAATAAACGGTATGTTTTAAAATTAAGAAAATTCTCTCTTACTTGATTCATTCAACTCAAATTCATTGAATGCTGCTGCACCAAGCACCTATTCTAGGGGCTACGGGAGGGCTAAGTGAGTGCATGAGGTCATCGCCCTTATCCTGACATGATGGTGTAGGAGGCAGATAATCAAAGCACAATATATAGATGAAATAGTGAGTCAGAGAGTGGCAGCTTATGACCAGGGTTACAGGTGCAATGGAGAAGCCAATTTCAAGTGGGGAGTCCAGGGATCAGGAGGCGGGGTGAAGAGACAGACCAGAGGAAGAGGGTGTCAGGCAGAGAGGACCTCCTTGTGGTTTTTACCAAGCCTAACCGGCACTGTGGCCCATGGCTGCCGAACTTTCACTCATTGCTTAACTCAGCGTTCATCAAGCCCCTTTTCTAGTTCTCATGATGCTAGTTCCTCGGTATACAGCTGTGAGCAAGAAATAGCTCTGCCCTCATGCAGAATATATATATATATATATATATATATATATATATATATATATATATATATATATATATTCTGCAGTTTTTAGAGATTAGTTCCTCAGTTCCTAAGTTCACCACGTATCTTCATCTTAGAAAATCTATTCTAGATTTTGGATTAGCATGGCTTTGGTGGGGAAGCTTTTGTGATGACAAATCTCAAAACCCAATGGGGAAATCAGCCACGGAGGTCCCAACAACCTGAATACAGTTCCGAGTGGCTCAGATTTAAAAACAAAACAAAAACCCAGCCACCACTTCGTGCCCACTTTTGGGGGGAAAGAGCCTGTGTTCACTCTCTAGGATTCCCTTGGCTCTATAGCATTCCCCTCATACTACCCCAGTCCTGGGTGAGAAGAAGAAATGGATTCTCAAAGCAGTGCTCATGTCTTCCATAACTGCATGCAGCCCATTCAGCCATTGCCCTTTTGGGTTCCATCTCCTGGTGCTGAGCAAAAGCATAGCAGCCTGCCCGGCCAGTGTGGCTCAGTGGGTGAGCATCGACCTATGAACCAAGAGGTCTCAGATGGATTCCCAGTCAGGGCACATGGTTTCCAGCTTGATCCCCAGTAGAGGGCGTGCAGGAGGCAGCTGATTGATGTTTCTCTCTCATCAGTGTTTCTCTCTCTCTATCCCTCTCCCTTCTTCTCTCTCTAAAATCAATTAAAAACACGTATTTTTTTTTTTTTTTAAATGCACAGCAGCCTGGCCAGCCCCGCTGGCCCCCTGCCCACATCTCAGATCTTTCAGATCTCACTGAAGATGGGTGATGCAGGAAAATGGCAACAACCTGTAGAAGAGCTTTGCTCCCACCCCTCCCAGGAAGCACCTGCTCTCCTGCAGCACAAATTCATAACTGGCAGGTGCTGCCAACCATTGGCAGAAAGCAGACCTTTACAACATCTGGGTTTCAGCAAGTTCTCCCTGCCTCTAAACTGCTTACAAAGAAGGAAGAAGAACAGCTCAGGAAGGGAGAGGACTGGTTGCTCTAGGACCACAGGCAGGAGTGCTCCAGGCCCCGGGGCTTCCAGGGGTGGCTGGAAGGAGGAATGGGTGTGTCAGAGTCAGGGGCTTTACCCTTAGGGGTTCTGATCAGCAAGCATGGTGTGAGGCCCGGAGAGAAAGCCATCTCTTTAAAAAGCTTCTTTGGAACTTCTGCTAATCATTTGGGTTAGTGAACCTTTGAACTAGGGATCGACTAAAGAACAACCTCCTAATTAGCTCTCCTCCCATCCTGACACCCTCTGGTCTCTACCCCCGCCTCCAATGCCAGGCCTCAGGTTCAGTCTTCTGCCCCACAGGTTGTCATCCGTCCCCAGGGGCCTGTGGCTGAAACCTAAGTCCGCCCCAGGCTCCTGCCTGGTGGAACAATTGACTTGGGCCCGTTCAGTAAAGGCGTTGGGTTACAAGACGCCCATCTGCTGGCTGTTCTCACCAGGGAAACGAGAGCCAGATCACTTTCCCTGCGCATCAGCCCCACACTTCCCAGCGTGCAGGGAACAAGAGAGGTCCTCCCCTTCTGGTGCTATCACTACACACAACTCCCTTGTGGTTCCCCAAAGCTCTTTTCATTAATATCTCAACACCTCCCAGAATAGCTTGCATGCGTTGGCAGTAAGAGCCCACTTCCAAAGGAACAACAGCCTCACTCTTCCATTCCACCTCCCGGGCTCGGCGCCCACGTGTTCTGTTCACCGGAGACAAATTTCACAGGCCACTGCCAAAACACCTGGCTTCCATTCACTGGTCCTTCTCTCTTTATGGTCTCTGGGAGCTCAGGGTTCTATGCTAGTGACTGGAATAATTTTTGTCATCCTAAAAATAAATTTAAAAACATTTTTAAAAAAGTAATACATCTATCCGGCTGGCGTAGCTCAGTGGTACAGCATCCACCTATGAACCCAGAGGTCGCGGTTTGATTCCCGATCAGGGCACATGCCCGAGATGTGGGCTCAATGCCCAGTGTAGGGTGTGCAGGAGGCATCGGATTGATGAATCTCTCTCATCATTGATGTTTCTATCTCTCTCTCCCTCTCCCTTCCTCTCTGAAATCAATAAAAATATTTTTATAAAAGTAATACATCTATATAATTTGAAACTCAAATGTACTATAGCCTTCAACAAAAAAAGAGTAATTTCTTCTCCCTTCCCTCCACAGATACTAACACTTTCACCCCTTGAGGTGGGTTCAGAAGAAAAGTTACCTCTATATTTCTAAGTAACACGCTTATAACATTTGTATACTGTTTATCAGTTTGGAATATTATCTGTCAACTTCCTACTGAAGATGAGGAGCTAGCATTTCTTCACACATTCACTCCCCACCACCCATAGAATTTCCCTCTCCTCCCGATAGTTATGTCATATTTTTATTAAATCGATATTATAGTAGTGTTTACATTATGATGGTGCAAGTGTTCATTGCTGAGCCCATTTAGATACTATTATTATGTTTTTCTTCAATTTTTTGTTTCCAGAGTTAATAATTTCCTCTTTTAGTTTGTTCATTTATGCTATGCATATATCATCAAAATTTCTCATGTTCTTCACAGAACTATAAAACCCCTCTCGTTACTATATTCTACCTGCTCAAATGCATTGAATGATTTGCGAGTTTTATTTCCTCCCCCCACCCCACCCCTCTCCCCGCTCCCCACCGAGATACCCTTCTTGGAACCTTTCATTTCCCTGCCCCTATGTGGACTGGCTGCTCAACTTTAAACCTGTGTCTTCCCTTCAATTCCCTCATGTACTGGGGCTCCTGTTTACTGGATCTCATATCTTTCTTCCTCTTAATTGATTTACTCCCCTATTTTGTGAGAGCACATACTTGAGTACCTTTCTGAGTATGAATCTATCAGAGATAACTTTAAAAAAAAACTTCAATGGCTTTATTGTACTTTTATACTTGATTATTCTTTATATAATTCTAGGTTGAAAATCATTTCCCTCAGAATTTTTAAAGCATTTTTCATTGTCTTCCAGCTTCCTGTGTTACTGTTGAAAACACTGATTCCATTCTGTGTCCTGATTCCTTATATATAACTTTCTTTTTCCCTTCCCTTCCCTTCCCTTCCCTTCCCTTCCCTTCCCTTCCCTTCCCTTCCCTTCCCTTCCCTTCCCTTCCCTTCCCTTCCCTTCCCCTCCCCTCCCTTCCCCTCCCTTTCCTAAAAATCCTACGCTGTGTGGGGGCAAAGGGTCTACAAGAAACCTCTGTATATGGAGAAACCTCTATACCTTCCCTTCAGTTTTGCTGTGAACCTAAACTGTTTTCAAAAAGTAGTCTAAAAAACCACACACACACACACACACACACACACACCCTGAAACAGGGTTTGGAGGAATATATGGAGCTTTTGGGATTTTTTTCTTTATCTCCAGTTTTCAAAATTTCTTGATGAATTGTCCTGGATTAGTCTTTATCACTGATTTTGTAGGCATTCCTTGCATTTTTTTTTTTTCAGTTTGCAAATGCATGTCTTCAAGTTCTGAATTTTTTTCTTGTAAGGTTTCTTCTTCATTTAATGTATGCATGCACATAAGCTGTCGATGTGTATGTATGCATGTATATTAACATGCTCTTACCAGCAGTGTTTTCCAATTTTCTGAGTGCAATATTTTCTATATCTCTGGGAATATTAATAATAGGTTGTTTTCTCTACAGTAGTTTTACTTTCTACATTGTTTTTTTTTTCTGAGAAGAATATGGAGTTAAAACAAACAAATAAACAAACCAACCAAGTTCCCATTCCTCCCCTGTCTTTGATCCTTCCCTTCTTCAGTTACTCATAGTTTAGTTTGTGAGATGTCCTTCAAGGTCATTTTTCATGCACTTATTTACATTAAACACACACATATAATTGCATAGTTTATCTTTTTTTCATAACTATGCTGCATTGTGCCTTTTTAATACTTAACAGCATATGATAAAGATCTTGTAATGTCTGTATTTCTAAACCACTTACTTTTAACTGCTGCATACTGTGCCACAATAAGATTGTGCCAGTATTTATTTGACACAGACCATAGTACATGTTTCTCTTTTCTCCACTCCAAGTTCATAAACATATTTTTTATTTATTGCCCTATAATACTTTTATAGTTTTAATGTTTAGCTCTTTATTTAACTTATACTTGTGAATGGTGCAAAGTTAAGATCTAATTTTATTTTTCAAAAGTATAGATCATTTTTCTGAACTATAAAATAATCCGGTCTTTCCCCTATTATTTGAAATGTCACTAAATTCCCTCTTACATACTGTATGCTCCTGGTCTATTACGTTGCTCTAAATCAGGGATTGGCAAATCACAATCTGTGGCCTAAGTCAGCCTCCTGACCGATAATTAAAGTTTTATTGAAACACAGCCATGCTCATTTGTTTCCATATTATCTAGGGCTACTTCATGCCACAAAGGCAGAGTTGAGCAGTTACAACAGAGAACACTTGGCCTTCAAAGCCTAAAATATTTACTATTTGGCTCTTTAGAGAAAAAATTTGCCAATTCTTGAGTCAGTATCATTAATAACAGACACTCTACGGTGTGCTCTGCGTTTGGAAAAGTAAATATGTTCTCATTGGGTTATATTTCAAAAATATCTTGGCTGCTCCTTATAAATGTCTGTGTGAGTTTTACATTTAATTGATTATTGATATGGTTGAGTTCGTACCAACTTGCTATTTCTTTTTTATGTGTCCTATTTGTTCCTCCCCCTCCCCCCACCCTTTGCCTTCTTTTGGTTTAGTGATTATTTTATCTCTTATGCCTCCTTACTTTTATTTTATTTTATTTTTTTAATATATTTTTTATTGATTAAGATATTACATATGTGTCCTTGTCCCCACGTTACCCTCTACCCCCCCCCCCCCCCCCGCTCATGCCCTCACCCCCCCGTTGTCCATGTCCATTGATTAGGCCTATATGCTTGCATATAAGTCCTTTGGTTGACCTTTCCCCCTTACCCCCACCCTCCCCTACCTTCCCTCCAAGTCCCGACAGTCCAATCAATGCCTCTCCGTCTCTGGATCAGTCCTTGTTCATCAGTTTATGTTGTTCATTATATTCCACAAATGAGTGAGATCATGTGGTATTTAGCCGCTCTCCAGTTCCATCCATGCTGTGGCAAATGGTAAGAGTTCCTTTTTCTTCTTCTTCCTCTTCTTAAAGAATACCTTTCAGCATTTCATATAATGCTGGTTTGGTGGTGATGAACTCCTTTAGCTTTTTCTTATCCGTGAAGCTCTTTATCTGACCTTCTATTCTGAATGATAGCTTTGCTGGGTAAAGTAATCTTGGTTGCAGGTTCTTGCTATTCATCACTTTGAATATTTCTTGCCACTCTCTTCTGGCCTGCATGGTTTCTGTTGAGAAATCAGCTGACAGTCGTATGGGTACTCCCTTGTAGGTAACTGACTGTCTTTCTCTTGCTGCTTTTAAGATTCTCTCCTTATCTTTTGCTCTTGGCATTTTAATTATGATGTGTCTTGGTGTGGACCTCTTTGGATTCCTTTTGTTTGGGGTTCTCTGCGCTTCCTGGACTTGTAAGTCCATTTCTTTCACCAGGTAGGGGAAGTTTTCTGTCATTATTTCTTCAAAAAGGTTTTCAATATCTTGCCTTCTCTCTCCTTCTGGTACCCCTATAATTCTGATGTTGGTACGCTTGAAGTTGTCCCAGAGGTTCCTTACACTATCTTCATATTTTTGGAATCTCTTTTCTTTTTTCTTTTTCGGTTGGGTATTTTTTGTTTCTTTGTATTTCAAATCTTTGACTTGATTCTTGGGATCCTCTTGTCTGCTGTTGGATCTCTGTAAATTATTCTTTATTTCAGTCAGTGTATGCTTAATTTCTAGTTGGTCCTTTCTCATGTCCTCCATGGTCTCACTATACTTATTGAGGGATTCATTAAATTTATCGGCGGTTTCCATAAAATTCTTGAAAAACCTTATAAACGTGGCCTTGAACTCTATATCCAGTCATTTGCTTTCCTCCATTTCTGCCATTTGTGACCTGTTTCTTTGTCTCCGCATTTTGACAGCTTCCCTGTGTTGATAGAGTGGCCCTGCGCGCCAGGTGTCCTGTAGGGCCCAGTAGCTCAGCCTCCCCAGTTACCTGGGGTGGACACTCTTGGTGCACTCTTGGTGCCTTGGTTGTTGTAGGATCACTGGGAGGAATTGAACTCCAGGCCAATTGGCTGTGAGAATCAGCTGTGTCTAAAGTGGGAGAACTTCTGTGCTGAAGACACCCTTCTGGGGCAAGACTTGCTTCAGTGGGGCTTTGGTGCTCACTGAGTCTGCTCCCTGAGTGTGTCCCTTATGGATCTGAGGAGTTGCAATCTGGGTGGTCCCCCTCTGACCACTGGGTACAGTGGCTCCTGGATCTAAGGAGGTGCTAATTCAGCCTCTGCCTGAGGCCACACAGCAGGAGCCATGAAGAGGCTCAGCTGTGAAGCAATGCAAGCCGCTGCGGGGCCTTGGGCCTTCTCTTGGAAGTTCCGGGTCTGCCTGGCTCGGCTGCAGTTAGGTACATTCACATGCAAAAGCCTCTGCCGCAGCCTGGGTGGGGCGGGGTATCAGGGAATCAAAGGGCAGATCAAGAAGCTATGGCTGATTCTCCGCCCGGAGTCGCGGGTCTCAGTGACCCGCTAATTGCTGCAAGCACCTCTGAGGGAAAGCCGCCTTCAAGTTCGCCTGCTGCCGGACAGACCAGCTTCTCCCCGTATGAGTCCTGGGTCCCCAGAGACTTCCCGGAACCGGAGTTCAGAGCAGTCAGGAGCTTGTGATTCAAAAAGACAGCCGCGTCCTCAGGTGCCACCCCCTTTCCTCGCGCGTGCGCGAGCCGCCGTACCTCTGCAGTTGTACCTCTGCACTTCACCTCTGCAGCTCCTCTGGCTCTCAGCGTGCTTTTCTTTCCTTCTAGTTGTAGAATTTACACTCAGCCAGCCTTCCTGTTGTTCTGGATGATGTTTGCTCTGTCCTTTGCGGTAATTTTCAATTGTTGTGAGAGGCGGCAATTTCCCGGTGTTTACCTATGCCGCCATCTTAGTTTTCCGTCATGCCTCCTTACTTTTAGAGTTTACAGTATGCATCTGTAAGCTATCATAGTCCACCTTCAAGTAATTTTACACCACTTCAAATATAGTACAGGAAATAACAGTACAGTGGGGCCTTGACTTACGAGTGTCCTGACTAACGAGTTTTTTGAGATACCAGCTGTCTCTCAGCCAATTTTTTGAGTTGAGTTGATAGAGTACTTTGAGTTAACGAGCTCCTTAACGAGCTTGGTCTCGGGACGAATTAAACTCGTAAGTCAAGGCCCCACTGTATAGTACTTCATTTCCCTTTCCTGGCCTTTTTGCTAAGGCAGTCATACATTTTACTCCTTACATGTATTATAAACTTCGTATACATTGTTTTAATTTTCTCTTTATATGATCAATTATTTTTTAAAGGACTTAAAATGTTAAAAATTGTATTTTATATTTACCCACATATTTATCATTTCTCAGGCTATTCTTTGTGTGCACAAAGAAGGTTTTTCCTGTGGTATTTTCTTTTTGCCTGAAGGACACATTTCTTGTGTAGATCTGCTGGTACTGAATTCTTTCCGCTCTTGCAGGCCTGAGAAAGTCTTCCTTTCAATTTTATTTTTGGAAAGAGATTTTTGCTGGGTATAAAATTAATTTTAAGTTAACAGCACTTTTCTTTCAATATTAAAAAAAAAAGGGGGGGGGGGCTTGCTTTTTCAGCTTTGTTAGGCAGGACCGGTGCAACTGTCAGTCTTGGAAAATACCCTTCTGAGCACTTCAGAAGATGCCCACCCAGTGCAAGGTTCTCACTCTAGCTGTGGAAACACCAACTACTTCCGGCCCCATGTGAGCTCCAGGGCTTGTTTTGCTCCTTCCTCATGGTTCTCTCCCCAACTCCAAACGCTTTCCTCACATGTGGCTGCGGATCAGTACTCCGCTGCGGGCCTGAGCAGAAAGAACCTCTGTGTGTCCTCTCTGGCTCTCCTCCTCCCTCCCTCCTGCTCTGCATGGCACTCTTCTCTGGTACTCTGCCCTGTGAACTCATCACGTTGGCCTCCCGAAATTCTCCCCTCCGCGATCTCAATTCAGGGAGACCACTGGGATCTATGTGGGCTCCTCGCCCTTCGGTGTGGCCTGGAACCTCTCCGGACAGTAAGCCAGGGCAGTGATAACGCCCATCTTGCTTCTCTCTTTATGGGGCTTCCTCTGTCGCACTGCCTATTGTTAAATGTCTGAGAAACAGTTTATAGACAGCATATGTTTTGTTGTCTCGGGTGAGAGGTTAAAACTGGCCCCTATTACTCCATCATTGTTAAAATGTTTCATTTGGGTTCTTAATTAGAATTGATGGGGAAATGTGACATTCACATGATTGAGTTTTTCTTTTAGGAACATGGTATTTCAATTTACTTAGGCCTTCTTTTTAGTTTCTCCAGTGAGTTTTATGATCTTCCACATTCATACTGATGTCGCATTTAAAGGCCCCGGTATAGGCTCTTTAACTTCTCTCTGACAGCATCTTATTTAGACCCTGTAGCAGCAGCAACGTGGGGTCATGTAAAGGAAACCCTGGCTTCTGCTTTATCGCGTGGATTCTAGACCCACCCTCCTCCTCCCACCTGCAGATCAGAAGAAGGGGACCTGTTACCAGATCTTCTGCTGGCTTCGTTCCTGATCACTCTTTCATGATGGCAGAGCAGGGCTTCGGGCTTCGGACCGGGGTCTGGAGTCTGGATGAGAAAACGCTAGGAGCGGCCCTCATAGAACCCCACGGTGATGGAAATTGACAGAGAGCTTTTTCATTTTGGCATGGCTGGCCTGAGGCTTTTCTTCTGTTATTTATAGATGGGCATGGGTGAACTCAGAGAAGTAAACCCCAAAGATGGAACTACTGGTCTGTTGGGGGTCCCTTCATCTCTATCTGCTTGTGGGGTGCTCCCATCTATCTTATTTATACCCTGGGTCTCTTCTTTAAGAGACGGTTACTGATGCACAGAAAGCATGATCTCTAATAATCCCTCTGGGACAAACAGGCATTTGTGAGCTGGTTAGAGAGGTTGGGGAGGTGTGTTCTAAATATCAAACAGCAAATTTAGAAGCAAACTTGGAACATAAGGCCTTCCTACGTCGGGAACTCTGTTTCTTTATCACTCCCTCATGAAATGCCCATGTTTTGAGGGAGGAGAAAAGAGTCTCTTTTTTCTAGATCAGTGGTTCTCAACCTTCCTAATGCCACGACCCTTTAATACAGTTCCTCATGTTGTGGTGACCCCAACCATAAAGTTATTTTCATTGCTACTTCATAACTGTAATTTTGCTACTGTTATGAATCGTAATGTAAATATCTGATATGCAGGATGTATTTTCATTGTTACAAATTGAACATAATTAAAGTATAGTGATTAGTCACAACAATATGTAATTATATATGTGTTTTCCCATGGTCTTAGGCGACCCCTGTGAAAGGGATGTTCGATCCTCAAAGGGGTCGCGACCCACAGGTTGAGAACCGCTGTTCTAGAGAGACCGTGGCCTAGCCCACACCCATTGCCACCGCACTGGGGCTGTCCCAGCATGAACACTGGCGAAGCAGTCAAAATCAGTGCGTCTAGCAAGCACTGATTGAAATCATCTCTTGCCATAAGGACAGTAATAAACGGAAGACACCTTAACTGCTACAGTTCACACCAGATGGGCAAGCACACATCCGAAGTAATGAGTTGGTTACTTACAGCTGTGCCATGTGTCTAGATCTTCGATTAATCTCTTGAGCATATATAAACCCATCACCTACAATGGCTCAAACCTTCTGAGTGGAACTTTTCAGAGATCAGGCTCCTCCCTTAATTCAAAATACATTTCTGAAGAACCAAGGGGCAGGTGAAATATAGCTTATTTTCATTATGCCTGTGTGCGTGGATCAACTTGTACGAAGCATCAGAGCAATGATGAGGCAAATAAAACAGCGACAGGGAGATTTTAAAGCAGTTGACTATACTCATGTAACACCCCTCCCCTTTTACTCCGCTAAACAATCTTATGTATCTAACACCCACGTCTCTAAAATGGGGGTGCATTTGGACTTTTTGAAACAGTGAGCTTAGTGCCTCACTGAACACTGGTCCACTCTCTGACAGATATATTGGAGGAAAAGCACACAGCATGTTAGTCCCACAACATGCAATGCACTCGGACACTGGAGACACATCCCATCCCAAGTAGGCATCATGCTAGTTCAGGAGCAGATAACCTGTATTGCTTGGGTACACCTATGACCAATGGTTTGCAACCCTGAGGCATATTAGCATCACCTGCAACACTTCTACAGTACCATGCCCGCCCCAGACCAAATAAATCAGAAGCTCTGTTCTAGGCCCCTGGCATTGCTGTTTATGTTCTGCAGGTCATTCTAATGTACAGCCAGGGTTGCGAACCACTACTAGATTAGAGTGGTGGTAGCTATTGGGCCAATATTCAAGTATTCATGCAGGGTAGATTTTTAATTTGTGCTTTAAAGCAGTAATTAACTCTTTAGTCTTCCCAAGGACATTTCCAAGTATGGTAAAACTGCTTATGTCTGTGTCTCTAATATTTAGCGTAAGGGGTTAACAATCACGTGTGAGTGTGTGTGTGTGTGTGGTGTGGTAGTCCTGTAATTCTGCTTCCTATATAGCTTTTGAATTTTCCCCTTTTCCCCTGTTGCCACATCCTTAGTTCAGGTCTTCATCATCTCTCCAGTCTTGTTGCCCCTTCCCCACCTTTGTCTAGCACTGTTCCCAGTGTTTCTCTTAAGCCCCAGACACATCTTTCCTCTCACACTCTCTTCAATGGATCCCTCCATCCAGAAAAATCTGTGTCCTCATCTGGGGGCACAAGGCCTTTCATGATGAGGATGGAGAGTCTCATCGAGACAAAGGTCCCTGTGGGTCCTTGCCGGTCCCTTAATGAGCAGTTGTCGCCAGCTTCTGAGCCTTTGCCTGGACAGCTGGAACCTTACCCCGTCCTGCCAGAAGTCCCCCTTCAAGGCTCTTCTTCCAAGTAAAACCTCTGATCTTCCCACTCTTGTTCCCACTCCCGACGTCTTCACTGCCTATGCTAATACCTATATAAGCCTTGAGTGTGTCTGCCAGAGTGAGTGGGTGCTAAGAAAATATAGTGCATGAACAGACATTTCATTTATCACACCATCAAAATTTTAAATCTGTCTTCCCTATTAGATTCGAAGTTTTCTCTAGAGCAGCGGGTAACATGGTATGCAATACAAAAAGCAAAGCTTTTGGAGACGAGTTTGGGTTAAAAACTCTGCTCTGTCATTTACTAGCTGTAGGATCTTGGGCAAGTTTAAGTTTCCTCAGCTACAAAATGGGAGTGACACCTCCTCAGAGAGTTGTGAGGATTAACATGATGTGTGTAATATCAGACACATAGTAGGCAAACAGCTGTTTTTCCCCTTGCCTCCAATTTACCAAATATTCTGCAAAATTCATAACACTGCACTACAAAGCTTGTGTTTTGGATTTTATGCTTCCAGGTGACCCACTGTCTCAATTCTATAAAAGTTCAGTTTTTGTCAGATTTGAAAACCTTCTTTTTTCCCACCTTAGTCATCTAGGGAATATTATACCTATTATTTTACTTAATCCTCAACAGTTCTTTGAATTATTATTCCCATTTTTCATAGCCAAGAAAACAGGAGCAGAAAAGAAGGTAATGGATTTTCTTTCAGTAGGGCTAGGGCATTTCAGAACCCTGTCCATGGCCTTGAAGTTCTGGGCTCTGTCCTTTATGCCTGTTGCCCTACATTCAGTCTTATGAATGCTTGCTTTTAAATGCAACCACTGCCCAGCTGGTGCAGCTAAGTGGGTGAATGTCGATCCATACACCAAGAGGTCATTGGTTCGATTCCGGTCAGGGCACATGCCCAGATTGCAGGCTCAATCCCCAATGGGGGCATGCAGGAGGCAGCCAATCGATGTTGATGCTTCTCTCTCGATATTTCTCTCTCTTCCTCTCCTTTTCTCTCTAAATCCAATAAAAACATATTTTAAAAATAGGTACATGCAACCACTAAGCTTCTTGAAATTAAAACCAACACTCCAATAACGATTGTTTTAAGGGCAAAAGTTATAGTAGTTATTTTAATTTTTAAAAAATAAAAAATATATTTAAAGAAGAGTTTTTTTCAGCCCCATAATTTGGAACTGAATAGTGGATGTCACAACCTCTCTGACTGGACTCAGCTGCTTGGAGCCTTGGTTCCTTCATCTCTAACTTAAGAACAATGATAGTACCTGCCTTCTGCGAATACGAGGACTAAACGAGCTAACAAGTGCACTTCCAGTGCAGGCGGAGCAGGTCAGGCCCAGGGCAGGGCTCGGCATCTATCTCGCCAGAATGTGAGGTTGTCCGTTAATGTGCTCCATCACAGGAAAGAAGACACAGAGGAAACATTCACTCTTCAACACCTTTTGCTTCGTTGAGAACTCTAATAACAACAAAAAAAGCACCCAGAGACAAATAAAAAGTAACTTTATTGACTGTTGATCTTACCATGAAATGCCTATAAGAATAATTACAAAATAATGCAGTTCGTTTTTTACACACTTTTGGTATCATCCCGATATGACGATCCTTTCACAGAAAGGATTCTTTACAATTTGTGTAGATAGAAAGCTCACTGTTGCAAATACAAATGTAGAAGCAGTGCATACCAAATCGGTACACTAACTTAGCAATGGACATTAACAAATGCAGAATAAATAACAGCTTTATACTTTTCTTTTTTTATTTTTTAAAACAATTTCCAAATACAAAAATGTAGGTATTCAAAATGGATTTCCATATACATATATATACTTCTGCTGCAAACAGTGGATCACAAAACAAAAGTGTCCTCAGCATGTTTCATTCTTGAAAACCCACAAGACGATGCATCAATCCAATTAGAAAGAAGGTGTGCAAAACCCCCAACTGTGCTGACAGAACCCTGAAGGCGCGACTCAGGTTGAAGTTGAGAGAAAATAAAGTAAAAAGCGCTACCTAGTCCATACATGTATGTTTTCTTCTTGGTCTTTGCAAGAAACACTGAGAGCTGAGGAAACACGGCACGTTGTGACGGGGCTCTTTACAGTCCAACTTCCCCAGGACTTGTCCCTTCAGCATCTACAGGAAACGGTGAACTATTTGATGACGTCTAAGAAAAAGAGTCACTAGATGATCCTTTCACACTCTCACCCTTTCATACAGAGGCTGAGATACTTTTATACATTCTGGTATCTGAAACTTTGGTTCTTTCAAAACATTTGATAAAAGTACAATAATTCCATGACTATACAACTCTATAGAATTTTTTTTTTCCTTTTAAAGTGTCAAGTTAGACTGACTTGACCAGGCTTGTGTGCACACGGCCCTGCCACGCCCGCGTGGGCATGCGGGGCACAGCACAGGTGGGCGTGCTCCCGTGTGTGTCTGTAATACTGACTCCCATCCATGGGTAACACTGTGTGTCCTGCCGTCTCCTAAATCTACATCTTTGTTACCTGAAAACTTAACTTTGTATAAAAATATGACTGTTTCTTTAGAAAATAATAGTGTTGCTTTTTTTTTTTTTAATAAAACCTGGAAGGTAGAAAAATGGTATATCAAAATATGGTAAACAAATGCTTTAAATATGAAATCATTAAAAACATCTCATAGAAAGACACTGTGCTAAAGTTCTCTCCTAAAGCGCGAGCAAGGCCGTGACATCTAAAGGCTAATGAGTTCATTCCCCGGACTTGGTTTCCTTCTATATCCTAACAGTAGTGGCAGAAACTGTCTCTAAAATGGCCCTTTCTCAACCACTAACATTTTCTGGATGCTTTTACATCAAAATTGAAAAGACATCCTCTGGATCCATGGTTTTCAGCTCTGCTGATACCGGCTCCATTTGGAGAACTTACAGGAAAAGGCAGTCCGCCTGGGTCTAATTAAATTCACTGGAGGTGGGACCCAGGCATTTTTTAAAAAACCTCTCCAAATAATTCTATTATGTAACCGGGGTTAAGAATCACGGCAAAAGACACATGAGAAATAGTCATTTTAAGCTATATGAGTCAACTGATTGTCTGTAGGCAGCATTCATTCAATGACGCATCCTCCACATTCAACAAGACCGGCCACGTACATGAGACCGTCACGGAAGCTTTACACACATATAAACACGCACTATCTCATGTCTTTATATATGTATAATAACATCTGGGGAGAGTTAGGGTGTTTCTGGTTAAGCAGAAACTAGCATTACCATAATTTGTTCTTGATTTATTTAAAAAACAAACACTAAGCACGAACATTTTCTAAGACATTTCTGTAGTTTTTAACAGAAAACAGTGTTGGAAACTCTACAAAATACATTGTGACATGAACACAGTTGCTCTATTATTTTCTGGAAGAGCAGGAGGAGGACGTGGCGCTGGGCACGGAGGAGTCACAGGCGCCGCACGCAGCATGCGGTCTTCGGGCACTGCTTCGCTCACGCCTGCCGGTACCACCCTGGGCTGCACTTCTGTCATGTTCATCTCTTTGGCTTGCTAGACGCACTGATCCTGACCGCTTCGCCAGGGTTCACGCTGGGGCAGCCCCAGTGCGGCGGCAGTGGGTGTGGGCCAGGCCCCGGTCCCTCCAGAGAAAGGAGACTCTTTTCTCCTCCCTCAAAACATGGGCATTTCATGAGGGAGCGATAAAAAAATGTACAGGCACACAACCCTACCATCATGCCCATGATAAAAACCATGATGTTATTACGTGGGACTGAACTAAAAAAAACAAAACGGTGAGCAAACACACCACGGTTCACTACTCTGAAGGCTGGGTAACCAGTAAAGCACATTTCCTTCCGAAGGCTCGTAAACTCCAGGCACTTGTCTTGCTGTACATTCTCTTCCACATCTGTGTAATACTTAAAGTGCAATTGTCCCACGGCTTTGTTTCCCGCGCAAATATAAAGAAAGAGCTGTGTTTTGGGTGAGGGAGATATGGCACGAGGAATAAGAAAGAACTCATGGCTTTCACGGCCCCCAGGGAAAGGGGCTGCCGTAGAGCTGCACGCAGACGTACTTTATACAACGAACTCCGGAACTTCATCATGAGTGAGGTCCAGAGAAAAGTATTTGCTGGTTCTTTTGACTGGAAAAGCGTCCTGGATGTTGACACACTGCTGAGCCAAGCAGCTGTTGCAGTAGAGGCCTTCCTCGTCCAGTTCGTGGCCACAGCCGAAGGTATAGCTCTGAGCAGTGTCTTGACACAGACCGGCGATGCGCAAGAAGTCTTTCTGGTAAAGTCTGATGTCATCGAGGCTCAAGCTATGCCGATCGGTGGAAGTCTTTGGTTTTCGACATATAGTCTGCAAAACAAGGGAAGTCTGAAACAACTTCAAGAGGATAGGCTCAAGTGAAAGGTTAGCAATAGCAGTATTTGCCCTGTTTACAGAGAGAGGCTGCAAAACTATATAAAGGGTTAAGGAACCCTGTATGTTAGAGAGGTTTCTAATCTAAAACACCCGGACCCCTGAGCAGAAAAATATCAGCACCACCAATAACAGGAATAGCAGCTAACATTTGCTGAGCCTTTATTATGCGGTGGTAGGCCCTGATATAAACACACCACGTGTATTACCAACTCATTCTTCCTATGAGGCGGGTGCTGTTATTCTCCCCATTTTACAGATGAATAATCCAAGGCACAGAGAAGTAAATGCGACAGGAATCCAACTCTCTCGAGCATCTCAGAAATCAAGCACTTGTCTTAAAATAAGGCTGTGTAGGTAAAGAGGTTGTTTCTTTAGCATAAGGCAATTCAGTGTGGCAATGCGTTCATGCTGAGGTCTGTTATTATGTTAATAGGAAATGGGAAAACAAACTAATTATTTCTCCAGAAGAAAGACTGGAGAACTGTTTTTTGTTTTTGTTTTTTTTTTAAAGCCAGAATTCTTGGGGTGGAAGAATAACCTGGTGCAGAGAAGGTTGGGAGGCAGGTGCCAGGACTGAGAGGCAGCTCTTGAACACCCCAAGGGGCCGTGTTCTGCCAAAGGCTTCACACAGCGGGTAGCAGACTTTTGGAGTTCATTATCCCAAGAGGTGGTACTGGCTGAACATATAAATAGTTTGAAAAGTGGCTCAGATAATTACATAAATGGAAGATACTAAATGGGTTATTAATGGAAACGAGGCATTATTCTCTCTCACTTATGCTGCTGAACACCACAAAGGCCAACAACGCTGTTAGAATTAAGAGGCAAAAGCACCAGGAGGGAGAGAAGAGGGTCCGAGCCCAACAATATTTTACCAGGAAGTGTCACCTCGGAGCACCCCTGGAGATGACCATCCCTCGTACTGATGTCCTCCCAGGCGCCCATGTGCTTTCACACGGAGAATTCCGTAGGTCATCACCACAAATCCTCACGGCAGGCACAATGCTCTCCCCACTCTGTAGGTGAGGACTTTGATCCTTCGCTGTGCCCCACAAACATTTATGTACAATAAGAGCTAACACTTAGTGGCCTAGCAGGGTGCAAACCCAGGCAGTCTGATTCTGGAGTTCATTCCACCTAATCATGCAACACATTCAGCTTTAAAAATTATGCATTAGAGTTCTCAGAAAAATATTTTTTTTAAATATGTTTTCACTGATTTCAGAGAGAGGGAGAGACAGAAACACCAATGATGAGAGAGAATAACTGATCAGGTGCCTCCTGCATGCTCCCCACTGGGGATCGAGCCCACAGCCTGGGCATGTGCCCTGACGGGGAATCGAACTGTGACCTCCTAGTTCATGGGTTGATGCTCAACCACTGAGCCACACTGGCTGGGCTCAGAAAAATATTTAATAAAATGTCATTTCACATTATGACTACATAAATGAAAGAAGAAAGGGCAAATAGGAAAAAAAGAGAGAAAAAGGCAGTAGGCAAAAATTACCAGAATGCAGGAAAAAAAATGAAATAAAAGAAATACACAGAAGAAAAAAAAAAGAGAGAACCCAAGAAAAAGAGACATATAAGGAGAAACAGAGAGCGCTCAGAAAATAGAGGTCAATGTAAGTTGTACATTTTATCCAAATACTGCAACCATGAGCTTTAGAGTATGTTAACTTGTCTCTAACTTTTGACATCTTAGCCTAACTAGTGAACACAGGTTATCAAATATTCTCCCATAGTATACTTTGAAAGTTTACTTTGAACGGGAGAATCAGAGGGTGGAGAAACACCTCTATCCAGCACACCTGACCAGTTGTTGTTGTCAATCAACACATACGAACACCGTCAGCCTGAAGTCTGGACACCTAGAGTGTGACACAAGGTGCATAATTTATGCAAAACCAAATCAACTCCAAGATAAATGGAACCAGCAAATAAACCGGAAGTCAGCTCAGAATCAGACTGTACTGCATGTATCTGGTAAGAATCATTTCCTCAAGATTTTTAATTTTCGCCTCTCTATATAAATATGCATGCTGACTTGCTATTTAAAGTGTTCAGGTCCCTCCATACCTGTGGAAGAGAATCGGTACTCTGGCCACGAAGCTTGACAACTGTTTCGGAGGAGCTGGAGGTGGAAGAACCGATTTCTTTCACAATCAACCCTAAAGTAAAACAGAATAAAAAGCAATGAAGATTTCACATTATTCATACCTCTTGCCACATATACTGCTGCTACTGAAAAAGAAAGATCAAATATGAACCATTATTGGAAAATCTCACGGTGATTCTTTGGTAGGAGACAACCAGGATGGAACACATTTTATCTTGTATCTTATAGGAAACTGGAGTGAGGGGTGGGTTGAGATGAATGTGGGGCTTGAGTACAGGAAGAAATTTAGAGCCTGAATTTTCTAAAATAAACTTCTAACGAAGCTCGCTATGATGAAGTTCGTAGTAAAAACAAAGACCCTAGGCCGGGTAAAGGAATCTCTTTACTATGTCTCCTGCGATCTTCCCACTTACCACATAACACCAGCTTAGAACTTAATCCCACCTGAACAGTGACTTCTATGTTTGGTCCACTTCGATGTGCAGTGGGTAAGTGTGAGGGCTCTGGCCTCTGGAGTCACACAGATCTGGGTTGATCCTCGGCCCAGACAAGTAATCAGCCATGTGTCCTGGCCAGTTACTTAACCACCCTGAGTCTCATGTCAGCCCCTCTTATACAGGGGGCTGATAGCAGCACCTATCAACAGAGTTTTACGATGATTAAAGAGCATGTGCATAAAAAGCACGAAGTACAGGGCCTGCACATGGAACGTGCTCAGCTCACAGAAGCTCTTCTTGGCCAACAGGGACACTGTGGCCCATACCTCCCGAGGCAATCCCCTCACTGGTAAGAGCCTGGGATGGGAGGCCACAGTGAAGATCAGCAGGGTCCCTAATCACCCCAGTGCTTGGGGGCAACCTGCTGAAACTTGGAAACAGAAATCCAGGGCTGACACTTCCTTATGAGCCCGCGGCATGTGAGAGAAGCATCCCCACGACATGTTTCAGAAGGTAAAACTGCCAACAAGAGCTGGAGATGTATGGGAAGATCACTGACATTTTTCTTGCAAACAGGTGAAGCAAGTGAGTAGGTGAAGTCCTTAAGGCCAAATAATTTAAGTACCTTCCCACCTTATTAAAAAACAAAACAAAACCATAATGTGATTCTCATTCAGCCACTGCTAGTAACCTATAGAAATAACTTTCGGTGTTAAATGCTTCCCTTGTACCCCCTCCCCACGAGCACTTTCGTGTATATTGTCTCATGCACACACATACACACATGCATAGTGAGAGAGAGTGTGCTATCTGTGCACCTATAATGTGCATGTAATTATGAGTTTATATTTAATACACATTGAAATGTACTTGTAAGGAAAATTCAACCTAATAAGGCAGGAAGGGAGGAAAGCTGGGTGAAGAACTAAGCTAAGCGTGCCCAGAGCACCGGCCTGCGGATTTCTGTTGGTCAGGCAGAGGATTCTGCCACCACCGCAGGTCTGTTCCTGGCAGAGCACCGGAAGGCCAGGGTTCTGCTGGGCCAGCCAGTGGGCTTCTGCCATAAAGGCTCCTCGCGCTCTTGCAGAGTGAGTGCCAGGGTGGGGGGACTGTGCTGGCCTTATTCATCTGATTTCCTGCCCATGTGCATGGGAGAGGTGCAGCATCGGGGACTGTGGGTCTTTTTTTAAAT
The DNA here is from genome assembly GCF_014108235.1 of Myotis myotis. Classification (NCBI taxonomy): domain Eukaryota; kingdom Metazoa; phylum Chordata; class Mammalia; order Chiroptera; family Vespertilionidae; genus Myotis; species Myotis myotis. Next base: position 185,683,526 of record NW_023416313.1, on the reverse strand, counting down.
GTATTTTTATTGATTTCAGAGAGGAAGGGAGAGGGAGAAAGAAATAGAAACATCAATGATGAGAGAGAATCATTGATTGGCTGCCTCCTGCATGACCCACACTGGGAATCGAGCCCGCAACCCAGGCATGTGCCCATGACCAGAATCGAACCTGGGACCTTTCAGTCCGCAGGCTGGCGCTCTATCCACTGAACCACACCAGCTAGGGCAGGACTGTGGGTCTTGACAGGGCAATGGCAGTCACTTCAACCCTAACAGGGTCTCTCACTCAATCAAAGCTTTGAGGGGCATAACAATAAGCACCCAGGCCACTTGGACAGTACCTTGTACTAAGGCATCTTTCTCTATAAAGAACAGAGATTAATTCATGACACGTGACAAAAACAGAAGCTAACTGAGGTTTAAAAACAAAACCCATTCTGCTAAGGAGAACTCCCTGGGGGAGCTCACCAGAGTGTCCATTGAGCTTCCGCGACAGGAGCATGTCCTCCGTGATGTAGATGCACATGTCCGGGCTGACCTCCAGCGAGTCTTCGTTCAGCTGCTCCAGGTCCCTCGGGTCATCAACCAACATCTCTATTTCTGACACAGAAAAGGGAAAAGACATGTAGTGGCAGAAAGGGAAATGATCACTATAATGCACAGCCACATTCTGAGGGAAGCTATGTAATTATTCGTATTTGAAAATAAGTTGGCGTATGAGGCTCTACAGCAGTCTACTCCCGGGACAATTCTCAACCAGATGCTATTTGTCCTCTTTCTCACAAGACTGCTGTGTTCTCCACAGGTCTTCCAACACCCTGATTTGTCAATTGTTGCTTACTCTTTAAGAAAGAAGAAAAGCTATACTACCCTGCTTCCGTCACAGGGCAAATGGAGACCGATGGCTCATTTGGCTAATGCCACAGCAGATGTTGACACAGAATGAGTAGTTCATGGAGCTCCCCACTGCCCATAGCTGCCTAGTCTCAGGGTAGTTAGTGACTCAATTTGGTTACTACATGAATTCTATAGTAACCAAACATGTTCTGCAGCTTTCCTTAATGGAGTCAGTATCTCTTCCCCAAACCTGAATGCTATAGCATTTATTTGAGGTAGAAAAATAATAAAAAAGATGTAAACAAATGCTAGGTTTGGCTGATACAGGCTCATCTTATTTCCTCGCCACAGAGTTAAGCAGCCAGGTGCTGTGTTTCTTTTATACTCCCTAGCGTTCTGGTGATCTGAGAAGTATTTAAGAAATACTAATTAATGAAATGGTCTGGACTCAAAATTCTTTTTTTTGGAAAGTTCAAGACATTTATGTGACTATCATTGAATCCAATCTGTTGTCCTAACCAATGCTTATTTCATGTGGAAATCAGAAACGCAGACCCAAGGGCTGTGGGACTAACTTCTACTCCATATAAAATCCTAAAATTTAGAATCCACAACCATCCAACCCTGTGTTGGCAAAGGCTCATGACTAGAGGGACGTTTTGTTCACAAACAATCCAATCAAGTCAGTGGGGAAGGTGGCATGAGACTTTCTCTCTATTTTACTACTTCTTAGTTGTTCTGCAGACATCAATTCTGTAGAACGAATACCTGAGAAACAACTAGGAGAGAAAAAGAAATGAGCCATGAGGACGGGGCTGTCCTGTCGGCTCGGTGGGCCGGGGGGAAAGGTTACCATCGTCCTGCGAGTCCTCTTCCAGCCGGTCCTTGCCGCCGCTCTCCACCCCTGAGGTGTGGGAGCTGCCGTGGCTGGTCATCGAGCTGCAGGTCTTCAGCTTGCGGTGGATGGCGCTGCCGGAGTAGCTGTCCTCCGGCCCCGGGTCCCGAGGCTTGGTGTCCGCCTCGATGCCCGAGGTATGGGAACTGCTGTGGCTGGCGGTGGAGTGACGAGACAGGCGCTTATGCTTCATGCTGCCCACGCTGCTCCCGCTGGCCCGGGACCGCTTCTCCAGCTGGTCCATGTCAAGGTCCAGGTTGTCACTGATGTAAGATTCCCGGTACTGCTTCTTCTCTGTTTGGGAAGAAACAACCGATCGTCATCTCACTCAACCCAGACGGGGACCGGATGGGGAGCTTACGTGAGTCAGTCATCAGGCCAAGATCAAGTACAAGTTCACTCTCAGAATCTAGTGACTGGCAAGTGGTCCTAATTCTGGCAGCCTCTCCACCTAAGAACACCGCCAAGTGAATAAAAGCCAGGACGGCACATTTGAGGGGAACGCTTAAACTACTCAGGGTTCAAACACCAGAGAAGAAGGCTGCTCCTTGACCGACCACCTCGTGTCAGCAAACTGTTACTGGCCCCGCAGTGAAATAAGTTCAGTAACTGAGAATAAACATTCAGAAAGTGTGAGAGCAACCTGACGTTGTCATGGCAGCCACCACTGTGACTTTTGTATTTTGCAGAAGTATCAGTTCACAGTGGATTAGAAATTTAAAAAACCCGGTCCTTCCCCCAAGCTAATTTCAGAAACACTACTATAGGAGACTGTTGAATAAAGATAAGTATGCTATTTGCCATTCATTTCCTTTGTTCATTTGGTCCACTGTTTGTTTAGCTCTAACTTGTTGAATACAATTTAAAATAAAACGATTCTTCTGAGAATTTCTTTCAGGTAATTCTAAAATTTAGGTTTACATTAGCGAAGACTGCTTTTCTCCGTTTAGGCTGAATTAGTGAGACTTTCTCATCTAGTTAGAAAACACAGTCAGCACGGCTGGTGTGTCACGTGGCCTCTGATTGGTAAAAATGTTCCTGAACGTGTCACATGCAGAGACGCATCACTGGAAGTCTCTTTCATCAAGTGCTAAACCAGCCAGTACATCAAGCACAAAGCTACAGCTGAGGTGCAGGGGCACTCCTGACACAAAAACGTTATTTTTGTGCTTCACGTCAGAAATTTAAAACAGAAAGATAGCTTAGCTTCCTTGTGCTTTTAATACGGAAGAGAAATGACACATTAGAACAATGCTAACAATGGAGAGTGCATTTGGGAAACATTAAGTTGATATTATCTCAGAAGCTGCTAACAAGGAGACTAATTGGGTCCTCAGGGGCTGATGGCGGATTTAATTGTCTTGTTTCTTGGTTAAGTAAAAACACTCGCACTGCTGATGTCTGGTTCCAGCTCTGAAGTATCATCGCCACAGGCTCCCGAGAGGGAATGAGCATCAGCAGAAAGAGAAGATGATGATATGCTTTGCGGGATGCATAATGGAAAGATGCTAGGGGACGGCGAGGCGTGCGTTTCTGGGCTCCAGCCCTTTCCTGTCAATTCTAAGGAATTGGGCTGAAACACAAAGGCATGTGTGTGTAGCCACAGAGAACGCAGACTGGGGCTGGACATCACAGCCCAACACGCACCACTGAGACAAGTGCATCCATCCCATTTTTTAGGGTGAGCCTGGGTTCTAAGGATTCCTGCTTTCTGAAGGCAACGGGTTGACATGAAAATGAGCGCTAAAAGCATTTGCAAAATTCTCATACCATTTCTACTTACTGTACTTTCAAAATAATAGATAGCCATGTGACCCTCAGAAGGGTGGCAAGTGAAGGAAAAAAAGTAATAAAAGAGAAATAGGGAAAAAGTTCTATAGGGTATTGGAGGTCTGAGACAATTGGGAAATGTGGATCTGATTATTTGAAAGTTTTCTAGTCTGGCCGGTGTGGTTCAGTGGTTGAGCATCCACCTATGAACCAGGAGGTCATGGTTCGATTCCCAGTCAGGGCACATGCCCAGGTTGTGGGCTTAATCCCTGGTGTGGGGCCTGCAGGAGGCAGCCAATCAATGATTTTCTCTCATCATTGATGTTTTTATCTCTCCCTCCCACTCTGAAATCAATAAAAATATATATTGAAAACTAACTAAATAAATACATATAAATAAAAGCTTTTCTACATCTTTACAAATAGTTTTTTTAACCCCAGCTTCCAGGAAGTTTTGGAGCCAATCCTAGTATCCCATACTCACTAGTACACTCCCTGGGGTACAAGCAGTCTCCAGCCTGCGCTCCTGCTAGGAGCCCTGTGTATGTATATTTCCCATCAGAGTGTCAGCAGCCCTGGTGCACCACGAGGCTGGCTTCTGTCTCCTCTGAAGTGAGTGCTACATCACTTAGACCAGTGATGGCGAGCCTTTTCAGCTCGGCGTGTCAGCATTTTGAAAAACCCTAACTTAACTCTGGTGCCGTGTCACATACAGAAATTTTTTGATATTTGCAACCATAGTAAAACAAAGACTTATATTTTTGATATTTATTTTATATATTTAAATCCCATTTAACAAAGAAAAATCAACCAAAAAAAATGAGTTCGCGTGTCACCTCTGACATGCGTGTCATAGGTTCGCCATCACTGACTTAGACCCTCTGCAAACATTTAAGAAGCTTCACACCACTCGGTTACAAACTGAGGGAAATACTGAAATAATGCAGAAATTTGTTCGAAGGAATGCAAAATGCAACTTCTCATCCCCCTCACAATCACTGGTATCAAGAGTGAAGATGCTCAACATGCCAGTGTGCTTTTTATTCCCTCTGTGGGAAAAGCCCAGCGACCGCAAAGGTTTTCACACATGATTTTAAAATAGAATGCAGGCGATGTGACTTCTGTATAGATGTCTTAAGAATAAGCTCTAGTTACTGAATAAAGTTGGGTTAACATCTTTCTAATGACAAAGGCACTTCTCTTCTAAATACTATGGGAGAATTCTTGTGATTATTTTCTGCTATAAAACGCTAAAACAGTATTTCAGACAAGGTGACTCTAAATGAAATGTAATTAAGTAAGATTCTTTTTGTGCTGCTCTTTTTGCTGAGCCAATATTGAAAAAGGGCTTCAAGTGCGGGTGAGATAAGTGGATTCAGGCCAAGGCTGGTCCAGAGGAACTTAGTTTTAATTTTTCCTCAGACCTAGAGGGATCTTTAAGTAGAAGAAATTAAATGTGTTTTCTTTGGAAGAAGAAGAACAAAAGACTTCCCTTCCAAATCTATCTACACTTGCCCAAATAAAAGATCCAGTTTACAAATTTTTCATTCCTTCATGGCCCTGTACACGTAAGCCCACAAATGCACCCGGTACATGCTGGGTAGTTTACCTTAAACGCTATGGTTCGTTCCCTCTTATGGGCTCTAAAGAGCTCCCCCTACAGTCCCCTAAACAAGAATTTACTAAAAGGCTGCTGGTGGAGAGCTGGTGGAATAAATGAACTTCTCAAGGCATCAATTAGGAACGAGGCTGACTTGGCAAACAATAGGCTCTGCACCCCACTAAGTCTCCTACCCATCCTCACAAGTTTCCTCAGCACCTTTTCCTGTCTGAATTCTCTTTAATATTCATGTCAGCATCGGAGAGATATATTTGTCATACCGATGAGTCATCTGGGGAAGGACTGGCAGTCTGGCAGCGGCGGAAGCCAATACACCTGACATTTTTACCCACTCTCTCTGAAGACAGGTGCAGCGTGGTGGCAGACAGTGGGAGATGATTCACGTTCTAATCGCTAATTAAATGACAGTGACATCTACAAATGGGGTCTCATTTAGACAGAGGCAGCTTTGGAAAGGAATTGATCAGACGTGCAAATCTCTCTGAGGTGTTTTGCTTGCTCAGAGAGAGCAGGTATTGCCTTGTTTCTGTGGGAAAGGTTGGATCTGAGAGGTCAAAATCTGTTTCAGACATGGACCTCCGATATGAATCTGCATCCTAATGATCATGCAACCCCCTAAAATCTACTAATCTAATCGCATTACCAAGAATTAGTACAACATGAATATGCAAAATAAATGAAAGGCATTAAAAAATAAACAAATATGCAAAGTAGCCTTTTGGGGGATCAGAAGTTGGGAGTGTTAAGTGGAGTAACTCCAGGGTGCCATAACCCAAGATAAAGGGTTAACCACGAGCTTAATACTGTAAAGTTGGAGCCTGCTCTTAGAGGCCCTCTCTGCCTCCCTCTTCTTCACCATGTGTCAACTTTGGCCCAGGACTCTGGGGTTCCTAATAGACTGTGTCTCAGCCCAGCCCCCACAGGACTGGCTGGTAAAATCCTCAGAAGAAAATTTCTCCCTCCTTTGCCATTCTTGCTAGGGCAGACGTGGGGGCCTCCCCACAGTCAAGAAGAGAGACTGCAGCCATTTCTGTGACCCACTTCGTTGGAAGCAATTTCAGATTGCCGTGGATCATAGAACCAAGGTGGATCCGTGTAGACATGGAGCTCTGAGATACAGCTAAACCTTGGCCTGAATCTTCACTTGGTGGCTTCTCACAAGCATTTTCAAGCCAAGCGTGGGATAAGTTAAAGAGGCTACACAAGGGGCAGCTCAACGACAGGGAACACCTCGGCATTTGGGATGGGTGCGGCTGCTGGCACCGAGGCTACCCTTGCCTTCTGGAACAGTGCTGGCATGGAAAGAGGAGGCTGCACTAAATTGGGAGAGTCCTGGCCCCCAAATCCCACCCCGCAGGAGCCTGCGATACCTTCGTTTTCCTCCAGCTTCCGGATGTGGCGCAGGATGGGCTGCAGGTTCATGTAGAGGCGGTGGCTGTTGCTCAGCAGCTGCAGGAGGTGCCTGGAGCGCAGGGGGCACCCCGTGTAGTATATGAGCTTCCTGGCTGAGGGCAGGCCATCTGGCAAAATCTCAAATTTCTTACCCTGGGGAGGGAAAGCATAAATCAGATGCAGATTCGGGAAACAAAGTCTCTGATTTGCCCAGGTCTCCTTCGTTGTCTACTTGGTAAGGAAAACTACAGATTGCGAAAACGATGTGCAGCAGGTCCTTGGATAACATCGTTTCATCACAACGTTGATGAGTTGCTATGGGAACGCAGCTCTTGTTTCTATCAATTAGCCTACAGTAAAACTGGTTTTGTTGTACGTCATTTTGCTTAAAGTCGCTGTACCTGTGGACAACTTTGAGTGAGGACTTACCGTATAAAGCTCTAATCAAAATTTGCTGAGACATAAAGTACTGTGTTCCCTTTCAAAACTGTCACAGACAGAGGGTTACCCAAAATTCAGGAAAGGGTCTAGCGAGGGTCTTCTGGTAATCACTGACTGGGTGTGACAGTTGAGGAAGATCTTTGGTGTCTCTGGCTGGTCAGGCCATTTATATAATGGAGAAGCGAAGGGCCCGTCATGCAGCATCCTCAACCTCAAATGCAATCCCAACACTTAACTCAGCAAACAAGTTCCACAAGCGGAATGCATTCAAGTATTTGTGGAACACGCACTGTCTACCGATCCCTGCGCTAGACAGACACCGAGGAAACAGCAGTGAACAGGACAGACAAGCTCCCCACCCTCCGGGAGACACATTCTGGTGGGACAGATGGTAAATTAACACACAGAATAATTATAGCTTATGATAAATTCCGGGAAGGAAATAAATAGAATTATGATGGTGAAAAATACTGGATACCTATTTAGGGTTTAGAAAAAAATATAAAACTTCTCTAAGCCGGAAGCTACAGAGACAGCAGTGGGATGGGACAAGGAAGAGAAAGAAGAGCTATACGTGTCTATCAATAGAGATATAAGGAATCACATTCCTTAAGCCTGGGATCATTAACGTAGTGTTCAAAGTTGAGGGCGAGAGCCTGGCAGAGTTCCTTACAGTGCTAGACTATTTTGAATTTCTTTCACTTTCTTAATAATGAATAAAGCAGCAGCAGAACTACAAAACGGAGTATTCCAGATGCGAAGATTCTCAGCCAGAGAGGAGAAGTGAAGCGAAGAGGGAGGCACACTCTAACCTGAAGTGGGCACAAAGCAATATGGGTTTGTGTAACGCAGACAGGGATGGAATTTTTCACCTCTGGACTTCTTTAAAAGACCACCGGTGGACCCCAGTGCTAGACTAGTAATAACTGATACTTAACAAGCTGTAAGCAGATGTAACTCATTCATCCTCACCCTCAATTTGAAATGAAGAAACTAAGGCACAGAGAGGTTAAGCAATTCGCTCAAGGTCACACAGCTAGGCAGGGCTGGGCTGGCTGCACCTGGGAAGTCTGTCAAAGTAGATTCCTCCTCTCCAACCCACAGTCACTGAATAGAAAATCTCTAGGAGAGGAGGGCGAGGCCCAAAAGTCTGTAACTTCAACACGCTCCTCAGATGAGTATGACGCAAAACTAGATCCACTGAGTCCAGGACCCTTAAAACACTCAATTCCAGAAATGCATTTTATGACTACTTAGTGTGGGACATGAAAGGGGCAAGTCTGGCAATAAAGTACTCATTTTCAAACAGCCCAGATCCTTTCACAAAGAGCTGGAACAAAGGAGAGCAGTGGGGAGGAGGCAGGTCAGGCCGTGCTTAATGTAGGAGGAAAGTGAAATCAGATTGAACTGTGCCCAAGTAATTAAAGTAATGTAAAGTCAGGAACAGGTCTTCTGACTCACAGGACAGTGTGGAATCAGTGCCCAGTGCTATTTGGCAATACAACCCTTTATTTATATAGGCCATCTTCCTTAGGGGAGAGAGCACATGTGGACAAATCCTTATCTCCCTCCTTGCTTTGTGTATTTTTTTCAGTAGTTTCTGAACAAAAGAAAATTGTGGATTTTAATGACTACTAGACAGACACACTGTTAACTGTAATTCTTTGAACTCTACTAAGAAATGGAGATAGCTAGCAAAGTAAAGAAACAGCTGGAAAAATCATAAATTTGCTCGAAAAATATTCTAAAAATAAAGGTATTTTTCCTGTTAAGAACTATAGACCTTTCTTTATAATGATGAGTTTCGAAGAGTCAGATATTAATAGAAACATCTTTTTATATCACTCTTTATTCCTTCTTCAAAGGAAGTAATTTCCAAAGGAACTGGCCGGCCCCACACGAAGAGAACTTACCCTGTGATTATGGTTTTCTATTTTCTAATCCCTCTGCTGTACACTTTTAAAATAATTCTATTTGATGAACTCATCTTGTTCTTTTCTCACTACATTTCTTCTGCAAGTAGAATAACTTAGGGTATTTAATTTGTGTGAAGACCAGGCACACAAATTAAAACTAGTAATTTATTTTGCTATAAAATTCTTTAATTTTAGCTGTTCTACTGATGAGTGACATAAGAATATAAGAAATCTAATTATCTTCACTGCTGACTTCTTAAAAGTATCAACTTTTGTATCTGGGACAATATTGTTTTAAAAAACAAGAAACAACAAAATTCCAAAAACAAACAAACAACTGAGTAATTTACTTTAGCCAGTTATTTTAAACTTACCACAAATACCAATTTTCCAACATTTGTCCAGGGGAAGTCATAAAGTAATTGTTTCTCTTCATCTAAATTCTGTGGGAAGAATTATAATGCATATAGAGTTACTGATGAAACTGACAGACACTAAAATGGCTCTAATTTATCTCCCAGAAAACTAAAATACATTAATTAAAATCCGAAAGAGGCCCTCAGCTCTCTTTGGAGATGTGCAGACAGTAATTAAAAGATTAGTGATATGATTCAGTAGTTTCCGGTTCCCGAGTGCCTGCATCATTAACTGCCCTTTCCGGGCAATCTTTCCTCTTTTGGCCTATCCCTAAAATTTAAATAAAAAGTCCGAAAGACTCGGGCATTCAGGAGACGAGACAAGGTACTCAGACTTTCATCCTTGGATATTTTGCCTACATCAAAGAAAAGATATCCTGATACTCTCCCAGCTCTCCCAGAAAGAGGCTTTTTCTCCCCCTTGTCAATGGCTGTAGCACCATCCCACCTACTTACTCAAGGGACAAGCTTTATCAGAAAAGTGTAACGGAAATTAAAACATCTGCTCAGGCACTGTATGCATATGTCATCTTTAGAATTATAAATGCTCCAGAGTACAAAAATATACAAGAGTATATTTAACGTCAATGACACACACAGAAAAAGTGGTGAACGTGGGCCAATCTTTGGCGTTTTGTTTTCTGTTCTGGAAGACTTGTTACTACATGGTTTAGACTGGATCCCTTGGTCTATCCCACATCGTCCACATCTGTGCACACAAACAGGAAGCAATGACCAATCCGTGGCCAAAAAGGACCGGTGAACCTATCACGGGACCACAGAGGGACTGTCACTGGGAGACAGAGCAGTGCCTACTGGACACTTAGTTCTCTCATTTACTCACCTGGAAAATCTGTATTCCCCGCATGGTCAGCCCGAGGGTCAGAGAAGCTTCAATTTCCCTTTTATCCTGGAGGAATAAAATTTTATGAAGATGTCTACGTTAGAACCTTGAATATAAAGCCATAATTAAATTCTGAGATGCACCAGATTTTATATGTTAAAAACTGGGTACCAGCTCAGAAGCTAAGATCACAGGCAAGCCTAAATATTTAAGGGTCTCTCATGAGGACAAATAATAAAGCTGTAAAAGTTTTATATCGGTTAGTTTTTTTAAAAAGTACTTATTTTTTAAATGCTCAATTATTACTTACCAAAGTGGTATCCATTCCACTGGGTTAGTTGGTAGAATGTATACTACCAGCTAACCCATAAACTATAAACAATAACGTATAACTACATAAGGAAAAAAAATTCTCCAATTAAGAATGTACTCAGGTGGGAAGAGATCAGCCAAAGAACTTATATGCATTTATGCATAACCCATGGACACAGACAATAGTGTGGTGAAGGCCTGGGGTGGGGGGTGGGCTAGAATGGGTCAACGGGGAAGAAAGGGGACATGTAATGCTTTTAACAATAAACACTTAAAAAAAAAATAAAGGATGTACTTAGAACTTTGGCAACATCTTTTTTAAGTGCTCGTCTGTAAAAGTGTATATAAAATATAAAGTATAAAATAGAAGAGACATAATATTATTAAGTAACTATAAGATTTCTCAGTACAAACAATAAATATGTACAGATCTTCATTATAGTGCCATTTTCCCCAGGAACATGGTTAAGAAGTATTTTTTGAAAATGCATCCTCACCAGGCACAGAAAAGAGAAGACATAGCCTATTTTTACTCTTTGGGTTGTTTTTTTTCCAACCAACGTATTTTTACATCACGAAAGGCATATATAGTAAGAGAAACCAATCCATCACTATGAGTTTAGGCCAATTTCCCTTGCAAGGCCGTTCTGATTGTTTCCTGAAGACTGTGCTCATAAAAACGCGGGCTGTGCATGTATGAGGTGTGCAGTACTGGAAAGGGAGCACAGAATTTGTTGTTTTGCTTTTTCAGGATGTTTCCTATCCTCCATCTACCTTATTTCCATTTTGTAACCAGGCCTTAAATGAAGCAGTTTTAGTGGCTGCCACTTGACTTCTCCGAAGAATAAAAATTCTGTCCATGAGGCAATATTATTTCCCACTTCATTCAGTTACATTACTATGATTAATTATCTCATTTTAAGCAGACTAGAGTCATTTTCCATGTCATGTAGAAGTACCATACTTTAAGTAAGTTTGAAAGATTTTTACACAAGATAAATTGAGGATATCTACTTCACTAAATGATTCTTAATAGGATTTTAAAAATTGATTTTTAGAAAGAGAGAGAGCAGGGGGTGGGGTAGGGGAGGGAGGTAGAGAAACATCTATTTGTTCCACTTATTTATGCATTCATTGGTTGATTCTTTTATGTGCCCTAATCAGGGAATGAACCTATAACCTTAGGGGATGCTGCTCTAACTAACTGAGCTACCTGGCCAGGGCCAATAGGATTTTTTTAAATACTAAATTTCCTTATCAAATAAGAATCACTAATGTACTAGACACTTCACTTGGTTATTTCAGATTCATTATCTCATAGAATTTTCCCAATGTTGGAAATGTATGGAATCATTCCACTTAATAGATGGCCCAGGATTATTTATATTTACTTAGGATCCAGTAATTATCAGTGGTAATATAGGGTTTTTAAGTGACTAGAGGCCCGGTGCATGAATTTGTGCAGGGCCAGGTTGGCTGGGGGGAGGGGACATGGGAGGTTGGCAGGCCAGCCCCACCCTGGATTGGGGGGAGGGGTAGGGGCGATCGGGGGCGGGGCCTGGGGGAGGAGCTGCGGGCAGTTGGTTGAACTCCTAGTCAAGGGAACAATTTGCATATTAGCCTTTCATTATATAGGAAGGAGGATATCTGATTCCAAAGCCGCAGTCTTTTCAATGCATTATTAATACTACTCATACATTTTAAAATTATAAGCTGATTGTCAAAAATGTCATTTATTTTCATTTTTTCCTATAAATTGTCACAAATAAAATTTAAGGAAAAAAACAAACAGATAGCTAAGTCCTTTAGGAATTTAGCCAAAAAGATATTATGGAACTCAATTATGCCTTTCAAAGATGACAGGGCATTAACAGTGCACCTTTTAAACATGGAAGGGAGAAGAAACACCATCCTTTGGTCCCTTTCTAAGTTTTCTGAACCAGGCAATGTGCTCACCAGCAGTATATCCAATGGTCTAGGGGTGCTAGACCATTGGGTAGGGAGTGATACCAAAGGCTATGGAGTGATACCAAGCATAGTAACAGTGATATAACAACTGCTTGAAGCACCTTTTATCCATTGTCCTTTGCCTATTCAATGAACCTCAGAGGTAGGTCATTACCATCCCCATCTAACGATGGGAAACTGAAGCAGAGAGGCTAAGTAGTAACTGGTCTAAGGCCACATGGTAAGAGGTGAAGCTAGGAGTCAATCCCACAAGTTAGGCTCAATAGACCACTCTCTGAACCACTTCATCCTATTCGGTTGGAGAATATACCTCTGGGTACATAAGTGGGGATTCAGGAGTGAAATATGGCCACGAGTGGGGAGGAAGTAGAGGGGGAGAGAAGACATGATCCCATAAATGTAGTGTGAGGGATTCCCCGCAGAGCCTGGCCTCAATTGTTACTTGGGTGTGTGGCCTCTGACCTCTGAAACAATGAGGCTAGGGATATACAGGACACAGAAGGGAGTGACACACATCAGAGAGTTCGGTGGAGAAAGCACACAGGCTCTGATTAGGCCTGGGTTGAATCCTGGCCTTGCCACTTACTGGTTTTGTGGCCTTTAGTCTGTTTCCTTGTCTGTAAAATGAAGATTACAGTTCCTATCTTACAGAATTTTTTTAAAGGATAAATATAAAGGGTGCCCCATAAACACAGGACTCAATAAGCACTTGCTGTCATTGTGAGGCTCTGGTTACTAATGGATCCGATGCTGTGTGACTTCACTTTGGGGAATATTAAAAACTAATGATCGAAGAAGTTGCCAATGTCACTCCCCGAGACAGAAACGCAGACTTGGAGAGGAGAAAAACAACTACGGTATTTCTGTTCACGGAAAAGCCACATTCACAATATGCAGCCCCGTGTTATCACAGCGTTAGAACCAGGAGAGCCTGCATCCTGCTCCCAGGCCGAGAAAAAGCATCACCCGCTCCGAGATGACCTGCGGTGACAGACAGCGGGCCACGTGAAACTCTTTTCAAAGCCCTTTAAAAAGTGAACTGAGAGGTTAAATAAACGCCCCTTGTGATGGAGAAGGAGTTTTTTTCTCGGAAGCTGCAGGCGCAAGGCCGTCTGTACCTTATACAGTCTGTAGTAGTGGACGGCGACGTCCTCCAGCCGGACGGCCTCTTTGATGTATTTAAGATGAGCCTCGGAAGCGGTCAGTGCAAACTGATCTTTGTGCATGTTTGGAATGTGCTTCAGGATGTAGTCCTTCCCTCTCTTGGCAACAACCTGTTGGAATACAACGGGCATGCAATGCAACATTTGTCGGAGGGTGTACACACCCTCACCCGTAAGTGACAGAAGGACAAGGACCTAAACAAACCATATAAACTGGCTAACATCCACTAGAACATTCCCACGTTCACTCTGTCTTCACCATCGGTTATAGTACGAGGCTGAATCAGCTAATACTCAAAGTGACAAAGTCAATTTAGCTGCAGTATTGAATATATGAGAAGAAAAATCACAAGAAATGGGAAAAGTAGGTTCTCTTGGCTTTAAACTCACCAGGAACCAAAAAAAAAAAAAAAAAAAAAAATCAAACCAAAGACAAAACCATGCAAACTTGCAAAATTTTGTACATATCATTCCTTATACTTGCAAAATTACTGGTACCATGAAATACATCTCCTGTCAGCACATCTTCAGGTTCTGGATCCTACTTAACTCTTCCAAAGTCACAGCCACAGCGTGGAAGACTCTAAATGTTAATCCAAAAAAAGGCAGGGGACTGCGAGAAATTCTCTGAAATGTGTGGTTTTTGCATAAGAGGCTGATATGAACAGTCTATTGGATACTTATGAGAAAACAATTTATTTCATACATTCATTATAATGAACTGTGGCTTATATTTTCATCAGACAATAGCCTGAGCTTTTAGGTGTCAAAAGTACTCAGTATCCAGCAGCTGCAGGTTCAGAGAAAGGTGTCGATTGTTAAAGGTCCTAACTGATTTCATAAGGATTATCAGATGTGGAATTACACAAAGGAAACTAGAGTAATGTTTAAAATCATCAGAATAAAAAAAAATTAGAGAATTTCTAGTTTAAAAATGTTTTATAGATACTGACATTTTTTGTTTCTTTCTATTGAATTAAGCACGATAAATTATTGGCCAATTTTCAAGTTTTACTGAGAACTCAAATTACAGATTTTTCTTTCTTGATGCCTTTTACATGAAGGTCATCTATATCAGTATTTGTCAGCCTTGTTCAGGTCAGAGAACACATAGAAAATAGTATTTGTAAGGGTACTGAAGCAGTGACTTTGGTGACCCCAAGGGTGGAGGACACTGGTCCCCGGGCACTCTGGAGGCCACGGCACATGGATGGGAAGCTCTGATGTAAATGACCAAGGCTCAGTGAGCACCTGATGACAACTAGGGAATGTAAAAGCAGGCTAATTTTGGCCCAACAGACATTGCTATGTAAGAGCTTGACACCTTTTGTGGGTTTCTCTTCCAACAACTGAAGCACTGTCAATCAACTGTCAGTTGGTCAACAAAAACTTATATTGAGCACCTTAATGTGAAGTGTCGAGGAAACAGAAAAGGGTAAATTTATGTCTGTCCTTAGTTACATACCAAGAAACACTAAGGTTACTGGGGTTGGGCCCAAAAGATAAAGAGTTATTTGAAAATAAGATGTAAAACACACCCATCCAGGGTCTCGTTGAGCACAGAGGAGGGGCGCTGGCACCTGGTCCATCTGCCCGGAGGAAGCGACCCCTGAGCAGAGTGTTGGAAGGAGTTAGGTGAAGCGGGGAGAGGGGCTGCACAGGCTAAAAGAATTGGAGGGAGAAAGGCCAGAGTAGGAGCCACCACAGGTGTGGAGACACGGGGATCACTGGACGATGCTACCGCATAAAATTCAAGGTGAGGACAGTCAGAAAGGAATCTGGAAAGGGGGGGGGGGGGGGCAGGGGCCACATCCTGCAAAGCTCCTCAGGCGTGCTTGGGAGCGGGCTGCACTGCAGGTGACAGGGGAGCCCCGGGGGCTTCCCTCCGAAGCCCAAGCAAGCCTCCACAGCAGGGCTGTTGAGTGCTCACAGAGCTGGAAGCTGGGAGGCGGGGGAACAATGGTGGGGAGGGGACGCAATAGACAGACATGTAGGAAGTGAACAAAAATACAAGAGAATTTTGGTTCTTACGCTGGGTGATGGGTTATAGGCTGTTTAGGGAAGAGGACGTTCTGATTGACTGGGTGGGACGGGGAGAAGGAAGGGTGGTCAGGGAGGGAGTGCTGTGTGACTCCCAAGTTTCTGGGTGACGGGGTGGACGGCAGTGCCGCCAGCCGAGATTAGGAACACGGAGGCAGGAATAACAGAACTGAGGTGGCGGGAAGGAGATGAGTTTGACTCAGCACATTCTGAATTTGAGATGCCTCCGGGTGAACAGCTATTTCATGGACTCAGGGGAGAGGTGGTTGTTAAAAGCATTCAGTTGGATGAAATCTCCCGTGATCGGGAGGGGTGACGTGCCAAGGGCAGCGGAGAAATTCAGGGAGTGAAAGTGTCCACTGGATTTGGCCACTTAAAGGTCACTGGTGACCTGAGGGACAGCCCATGAGTGGGGCGGTGGGGAGAGCAGGCAGATGGAGGTGGGTGGAGGAGTACGCGTGGGAAGCAAAGAAGCTAGAAAATCAAATAGACATCGCTTTTTCAAGAAGCGTTACTGAGAAGGGAAAGCAGGAGAGGCAGCATTTCCCTCCCTCCCTCCCTCCCTCCCTCCCTCCCTGCCTCCCTTCCTTCCTTCCTAGGATGGGGTGCAAACCAAGCCTGTCGTGTATGTTCTGTCTGAAGAGCAGAGGGTAAAGGTAAGAGAAAGAAGTTACAGCAGAGACCTGGAGGAAGGGCAGGGGCAGAACAGACGGGCTGGGGTAGAGAAAGTACAGTTGAATGGTTCATGCTGGAATAACCTAAATTTCCTCGCTGAAGTAAGGAGATGGTGGTCAGAGCAAGGAGTTTACTTACACACAGGGACAAGGGGCCTCCGACTTACATGATGGCTCGACTTACGATTTCTTGACTATGGTGTGAAAGCAATATGCTTTCAGCAGAGACTGAACTTCGAATTTTGAATGATTCCCGCCCCCTAGCTAGCGATTTGCAGTTCAGTCTTCTCTCGTGATGCTGGACAGTGGTGATGAGCCACAGGGTCACAGGGGCAAACAATGGACACTCTGTGTCCACTGTGTCACCAGCATTTTTTCTTTTTTGCTTTAGTTCAAGGCTTCAAGCACACTCCAGGCTGTGTTCAGGCTTCTAGCTGTGCTCACTAACGCTGGGGACCCAAGCAACCATTCTGTTTCCCACTTTCAGTAGAGTAGTCAAAAAATCATGAGATATTCAACACTTCATCAAAAAACAGGCTTTGTGTTGGATGATTCTGCCTCACTGAAGGCCAGTGTAAGTGTTCTGAGCACATTTTAAGGTGGGCCAGGCTACACTATGATATTCGGTAAGCTAGGTGTATTGAATGCATCTTGACTTAACAATATTTTCACCGTACAATGGGGTTGACTGGGAAGGAGAAAAGCTTTCTCAAATTAAGAGTAAATAAGATCAAGGCCAAGGAAACACCAAAAGCAGGCTGGCAATCTCCATGTTCCAGCATTTTAGAATGGAGAGCAGTCTTCTTCTGCGTTAACTATAAGCCAGCCGCGCCTATGAAGACAGCACGTGGATCACACTCTTAAGTGTTAGACTTCTATTCTGCGCATCATGAAGGGTTTCACCGGCCACAAAACATCTGGGTTCCCATTGCCTGAAGCAGCGCGCATAGCCGCACTATGACATAGAAGCATGCTCTAGAGAAAACACTTTAGAATTTGAAAACAGTGCCTACCCAAGATGGGAAGTAAGCCTCCGGATCGAAGTATTTTCCTTGGTGCTTATCCCTTTTGAAGTTCCCAAGGTCAGCCTGCAGGGCAAAGGCTGCCAGCAGGAAATAGGCCTCCTCGCGGAGCACACACTGAGAATGAAGCACTTGTTTTTTCAGGTGCCAGTAATAATAGAATCTTGCTGCTCTGTCACTAGGAAAATACAAGAAAACACATTTTGATGGTACAATCCAATGGCATGTAAACAGAACCCAAATCCTGCTATCCATCTGCTGACAAGGGCTCTTCTGTTTCGGCTCCCTGCTCTCCCCCTCTCCTTCCCCACTCACTGAAAAAAGGGGAGGTTGTAGGAACACCTGATCTCTCGCTGCCTAACTGAATTCGAAGTCAGACTACCCTGGCTGCAAAAATCACATTCCCTAAGACCTGTAACATTCGATTCACTCAGAGACTGGAAAAACGGTCGGAATCCTTCCACTCTAATACGGTATTTCATTAAACAAGTATGACAATAGAAGCCTAGGTATTGGTTGTAATAAAATAATTTTGTTACAGTAATGCTGTGCATGTAATATAAATAAGGACAAATCCGAGGGGACAACCCAACACTGGCTTTAATGTTTTGCTATTCTTTTTTTGTTTTTCAGCTTGAGCACATTACAAATACTCTAAGGCCCTTTTAAAGATGTTTGTTTATGAGACTGTCTAGAAAAAAAAATTCACTACAAAAGGTATGATTTCTTTTTCCTCTTTCAGAATGAATGAACTGAAAAATGCTTCCCTTAAATCTTTTTTTAAAAAATGATTATTAAGTGGGTGTTACTTTATGGGTGTGTTTTAACAGGCACATGTTATGACAACCATGATACTCCTCAAAAATGGAAATACTAGCAGTGCACTCATTGCAATCCACTGAGGTCAGAAATAAATATAGTCCCCATTAAACATGTTGAGCAAGAAGTGCTGACTGGGAAAAACATGGTCTAGCTCCAGAAGATGTCACAGGCACATAGGACGCCTCTGTGATCAAAGTAGAAATGCAAGAGGACACGTAGGTGTATAGTTAATGTGCTTATTTGCCTCTTTATTATTGTAGGTTGAATGTTTTTAGCTGAGATTCATAGTTCATTAGCTGATGATAATGAAAACATATGGGCTTATTTTTACCAAGATCATGTTTAAGTATCAAGAGTTTAAAAATAAAGCATTTGACAGAAACAAACAAAAGAGAATAAAAATCAAGCATTTATGTAATTTTTTCCCCCTTGGCACAGAGTACTTTTCAGAGCACTTCTTTTTATAATGCTGATCACACAGTGTTTGGACTAGTTCATCCCAGGGGGAAAGGGCAGAAGTATTGGGATAAATTAAACATTCACTAGCCCCAGGCGGTTAATGCCATACTTAGTCGGTAAAGTGCATTCCATACTCAGTAGGTAAATTGAGTAAAAACTTTATATAAATCAAGAATAACTAAAAACTTTCTCAGTCTTTAAAAAAATTCTTTATGGACTAATATATTTTACTGTGTAATGTGCCTATGGCGATGATATAAATATTAAGAGCGAATTTCACATGTAAATCACTAGCCAAATGTTTCTGTTGTCTGTTACATGGGGTTTCTCAAAGTTTAATAGGAAATAAGTAAAACTCAGAGTTCCCATTTCTAGTATTTTCTATCAGCCAACAAGATCATCTCTGAAAGTTTCCAGCACTGACTCCTCCTAAGCAAAGGGTGAACTTGCTTTTAAAACAGTGAACTCTGAGTTTGTATCATGGGCATAGTATTGTTCATGCAGCTACGTCCAGACAAAGAATCAATTACCTGCCCTTGCCAAACCGCATCTAAGATTCTCACAGGATGACTCCACTGGGCATAATCTTAGCTTTAAAGGTACTTCCAAGAACAGAAGCAAGACCCCCACCGTGAAAAGAAAACCAGGCTGTAAACACCCATGTGTTTTTATAGAAGAGAGTTCTTACTGCTGCCCCATTCCCCGCCCCCTCAACAAAAAGGAATATAATCCTTTCATCAATTTCTCTACTCTTCACAAAAGTGTGAGTTCCTTCTTGAATGAACTATCTTTTTGGTGACTTATTTGTTATTGAAAATGTGGAATGCAGCCCTAGCCGGTTTGGTTCAGTGGATAGAGCGTCGGCCTGCAGACCAATGGGTCCCAGGTTTGATTCCAGTTAAGGGCACATGCTTGGGTTGCGGGCTCGGTCCAATGTGCAGGAGGCAGCCAATCAATGATTCCCTCTTATCATTGATGCTTCTATCTATCTCTTCTCCCTTCCTCTCTGAAATAAATAAAACTAATTAAAAAAAAAGAAAAGAAAATGTGGAGTACAGAGAATGTGAGTCAGCTGTATTGCTAACATTTTCATCAATAGCCTAACATAGTCATTCACTTACTTAACAAGTATTTATTGAGTGTATACTGTACTTTTATTGTAGGACCTGAGGATACATGCACATGCAAAAAGATTTAAAAAAATAAATAAAATCCCTTGCCCTAGCCAATTTGGCTCAATGGATAGAGTGTCGGGCAGGCCTGAGGACTGAAGGGTTGCAGGTTCGATTCTGGTCAAGGACATGTACCTCAGTTGCAGGCTCCATCCCTAGCCCCGATTGGGGTGCATGTGGGAGGCAACCAACTGATGTGTCTCTTTCACATTAATATTCTCTCTCTCTGTCTCTCCCCCTTCCTTCCATTCTCTCTAAAAATCAATGGAAAAATATCCTCAGGTGAGGATTAACAAAAAAATAAAATTAAAATAAAACCTAGGAGACAGCCTGGCTTGTGTGGCTCAGTGATTGAGCATCAACATATGAACCAGGAGGTCAAGGTTCAATTCCAGGTCAGGGCACATGACAGGGTTGCGGGCTTGATCCCCAGTAGGGGGTGTACAGGAAGCAGCTGATCGATGATTCTCTCTCATCATTGATATTTCTGTCTCTCTCTCCCTCTCCCTTCAGCTCAGAAATCAATTAAATATATATATGTGTGTGTGTGTGTGTATATATATATATATATATATTCCTGCTCTTACAGAATTTATAGTCTAGCAGTGGAGATAGACAAACACGAGTACTTGATTTGGTCATAGGTACTTTCGCTGGTTTGTTTGTGTGGGAAGATGAGTGCCATGGGAAAGACAGGTTCAGACTCTCTCCCTGTCCTCATACCTGATCAGTTTGCCGTTTTCCACATAGTACTGTACTCGGAAGTGGATAATCATAGGAGGTCCAAACTGGTCAATACCCTAAAACAGAGTCACATAAAAATCAAGCTATTTTCAGTTGCTTCAACAGTGGATTTCAAAAGCAATCACTTACCACTATTTACAAGCTACTTTTTAAACACTGAAAGGTTTTATCTACTCCTGGTGAGTGTGGCCTTGCGGCGGGCAGACAGTTGTCCCATATGGATACCAGATTCATGCACAACCGGGAAGTCATAAAGCATCATTACTGTATCTGATACCCATTCACTGTAATGCCAATGACAACAGAAGGGGAGATAAAAATAAATGCCAGTGGAAATTTCTAGCTGAGATCCAGCTCCTTTCTCAGCTCTGTCCCCTGCGGTGACCATTTGCTCCTCATTACAAATGTTCTCTTGTTCCTCTGACATTCCACATGCCAAATTCTAATATGCTGTTTGTTTATTTAGACATTCATGCTCCTTACTTTGTAGTAAGCTTTGAAGTGGCCTTCCAGTTTATTCCAAGAATTCTTAAATACAAATTGGAGGCTCTAGGATCAGACACTGGGGATTTACTCCTGACTTAGGAGGCTGATCCTGAGAACACTGAGGTAAATCCCCGTGAGTGCTCCCCCGTGTAAATAAAAGGACCAGCACAATAAAGTAACAAAGTATCAAATGTAAGGATAGTAAAAGTAGATTCAGAAGTTGCTAATACTATTTAGAACAACAGTTTGGACAACTCACACAGCCACAAGAGAGAACATGTACTTTTCCATACTTTTCGTTTCAATGCCTTATCCCATGATTATTGAAAAGGTATTATCCAGGATTACTTAAACAGATATTCCAAATCTAGTTGTATGCTATAAGCTATTCATGCTTCATTAAGGTGACATTTTAGAACTTTGAAAATGCATTTCCCTTTCCCGTTCTCGATTGTATAAAATGTTGTTGACAATATTTTTAATGTAGAATGGCTAAAATAAACCTTTTAAGAAATCAAAATAATTTTGCTCATAAATGTAATCTCACCCAAGAGAATTCGTATTGTCGTACCTTGCTGGCCTCTTTCTTCCATTCCTTTGGACAATACTTATAAAGCTTCTGTGACAGCTCCATATACACATGCTCATTATCTGAACATTAAAAAGAGGAGACAAGGTGATAAAAATGTTTAATTTTTTTTAAAAGAAAAGAATACACGAAGAAACAGGTTTTTCAAAGAAAGCCTCAAGATTTATGAATGTACTCTGAATTTACATACTACCAAGAAAATGCAACAAGATACTAAGACATAAGTCCTGTAGGCTAGACAATAATGAGGGCCTTTATGAATTATTTTGCTTTTTGTAATACCGTACACATACTATTAATATAGTTTCCTACTTGTACTTAGTTGCGAGGGTCAATACGGCTTACAATCTAACTTCCAACACTGGACGTTACTTGGTTTTACCAAAACATGCTTTTGTTTAGCTCTCAGAAGACTCTTCTCACATGGGCACGATAATGAAAGAGTGCAGAAACACCATCCTCACTGCTGTGTAAGAAATCAGATAACGCTGATAATAATCACACATTTTCAAGTGGGGGGCCTGACCCGGGCTTCATGAAGAGCAACCCTCGAGTATTCTCCCCATACAACACAGCGTGACAAAACGGTGAACCATTACTCACACTGCCTTTGGGACTGGTCTTGTGGGAAGAGGAGAAGAATCTTATGCAAAACAAGAATGAATGCCAAAAGATTTCTTCAGAAAATGAGACAGCTAAAAACCCATGTCAAAGCGATCTAAACATGTGAAAACAAGCTAATAAATATAGAAGTTTTTCAGACTTCTCAAAGAGACTCTTTTTAAGAGAGATTTATTTCACAAGAAAAGCCTTCAGCATTCCTATCTTGTACAAAAGTTTTCAATCTTTTTTTCTTTCTTTTTTTTTTCCTTAAAAGCTTATTTCTTTTTCTCTAATCCTCACCAAGGGGGCGGGCTCGTGGGAAGCTCCACTTAAAAATGTCCTCCTTCTGAAAGGGAAGTGTATTCCTTGGACCACTCCAGGGATGGCATACGTGACCACACTGTCACTCCTGGCTGAATGCTGGGGTTCGACTGGGAAAGTGCCAGAAGAGAACAGGAAGGGGGAAGCCACTCTTTGTCTGTAACTGGCAATATTAAACCAACCAATGTGCATGACAGGGAGAGGAAAAGGTCCCAGGGAAAGAAAGATGTTTCTTAACTTATCAGACTGATTAACACCATCACTCATCTCGCCCGCGTTACTGATTAAACACGAAATGGACAAGATCAGACAGCCTTCCCGTTGAACCTGATTTGTTTGGCTTGAGTTGCCGTCTGAAGAAGCAGCCCAATGAGTAGAACCGAGACTGCTCACCATACAGCACATGCACAGTTTTCAAATGCCACTGCCCCTGCCATCTGACAGTCTGACCAGAGCTTCATTCTTTAAGAATTCTCAAGCACACACCAGTCCTGCAAAGCAGGTGGCACAGCAGTTTCCATTTGACATGTGAGAAAACTGAAACTGGGGAAGTCAAGCGACATGTCTAAAGCCACATAGCAAGCTGCAGAACCAGAATTAGAACCAGGTCATCAGATTCCTGTTCCAGCGTTCTTTCGCCATGTTACAATCTCTCTTTTAAAAAGAACACCTTAAAGTCCCTTCTTTCGAATCCGAAGGAAGGTGTAAACTGGTTTTATTAGACTGACTTGTTCAACAACAAAGATCAACAGTCTGCTTATGTAGTAAGAAGAACGAACCTCAGTACAGAGGAAACGTGAAGTTATTCAGGACCCACAGGGCGCCTTATTTCCTCCCAGACCCCGTCTTGAAAGAATGACTGAGGTATGTACTAACGCTGGGATGGAGCTGAGCGTTTGTGTTTTTATTGCTTTAACTACCATGGGAAGAAAGTGAAGAGCAAACGGTTGATTCGTGGGTTCCTGACATGTTCCCTGCTCTGGCCTCACCTAAAAACACCGACAACAGCTCACATTTGGGAGAAGAGCTTTGCTTACCAGTTGATCATGACACACTTTCCAATCTGACAGATCTAAGCGTTTTATGGTACTGACCGTTTTCTCAAGGTATCATAAGCCTTTACATTTAACCAATCTCTGTAGCAAAAAATAATTCATATCCAAGTGTAAATATA
This sequence comes from Myotis myotis, assembly GCF_014108235.1. Lineage (NCBI taxonomy): Eukaryota > Metazoa > Chordata > Mammalia > Chiroptera > Vespertilionidae > Myotis > Myotis myotis. Next base: position 185,659,863 of record NW_023416313.1, on the reverse strand, counting down.
ACAACATTTCACAAAAAATTCTCCTTGAAAAACTGAACAAAGATATGAAAGGTTTTTGGTATTTAGAAGATTAAATTAGAGGGACTTTTAAAAAAAAAATTTTATTTTAGAGAAAGAAAGGGAGAGAAAGACCTCAGTGTAAGAGAGAAACATTGATCGGTTCTGACTGAAACTCAAACCAATTGAGCCACACCAGACAGGGCCTAGATAAATTTTAATTACTATTTGAAAGAAGAAAGCTTATAAGGAATGTCCACAGGTAAACCCTGGACCTTAACTCTAACTGGCTAAGATGGTAGGGTTGAGAAGCCCCTTCCTCGACAATCTTCTCCACATGAAGTATACAGAGGAAACTGATCCCATATCTCAAAGTTATAGATTCTGACTGGAGAAAAGAGAAGGAGTAAGGAGGAACAAACAGGAAATAAGAGTAAATTAACAGGGCACTTTGTTATACAGTCAATAGCAAGTGAACCTAAATAGAGGAAAGTCAGTTTCATTGTGTCTACATTTCTTTTCATGCCAAAAATTCTAAAACAAATTAAATTACTAAAATAGCCAAGCTAATTTCCTATTAGCTCCAGCTGCTCCCTCTGTGCAGGGAAACAAAAATCAAGCTTGGTTCATTAAAACATAAAAGAGCAAACACATAAAATCCAGACTCCTAAAGAGGAAAGAACTTTTAAGTTCAAACTACAATAAATAATGATCTAACATTCGAAATCTTGTAAAAAATACACAAGACTTCAGTTTAAAAAATGAATACTAGACTAAAAATGATTATCAGTTTACAGGTATTTTTGGAATCACAATTTCATAACATATGCCCCAACTTAAGTGACAGGTATAAAATGTCATTTCCTTTGGCATAGTTGGCTGAATCCATCAGAGATGCGGATAAGACTTACTCTGTATAACACTGAGTCCAAAGAGGTGACAGTCCTTTAGCCTGAGTAGGTCACACACCTGGACCAGCAACTGGTGACACAGAATTTTAACCTACAGGGGGGGAAAAAATACAACTTGAGATAATAATTCAACCAAGTCCACATAGTGAGCCACAACTGGGCAATTTAATGCATCCTAAACCAGTGATGGCGAACCTTTTCAGCTCGGCGTGTCAGCATTTTGAAAAACCCTAACTTAACTCTGGTGCCGTGTCACATATAGAAATTTTTTGATATTTGCAACCAAATCAAACAAAGATTTATATTTTTGATATTTATATGCCATTTAACAAAGAAAAATCAACCAAAAAAATGAGTTCTCGTGTCACCTCTGACACGCGTGCCATAGGTTCGCCATCACTGTCCTAAACAGATTCCTGGAAAGGATAAGCTGACACTAGAAAAACAACTGTTAGGTTTATTGAAAGTGTCTACTTTGCCCTATCCAGTCTGGCTCAGTGGATAGAGCACTGGCCTGCGGACTGAAGGGTCCCAGGTTTGATTCTGGTCAAGGGCACATGCCCAGACTGCGGGCTCAATCCCCATTAGAGGGTGTGCAGGAGGCAACTAATCAATGATTCCCTCTCATCACTGATGTTTCTATCTCTCTCTCCCTCTCCCTTCCTCTCTGAAATCAATAAAAAAATATATACAGTAGGTTTTCGGTTTATGTTGGAGATCCCTTCCTTCGGCGTGACATAATGCGATTTTCACCGTAAATGAGAACCCACCTACATAAGCACCTACGTCACTCACATGGAGCACATACACAGCAGTAATGAAGTGAAACAGTAAAAAAAAAATTAAAAGATAACAATTCCTGACCTTTACTTGTGGTAAATAATAAAAAACATAAAGCACATATGTACATACGATGAAATCACAGAACTTTTTTTTAAATAAATAAATGGGAGATGGCGACATAACCACAAAACGACATACGTCGAGTCCTACGTAGCCCGAGGACTGTCTTGTCTGTCTGTATGTGTGTATGTATATATGTGTATATATATATATACACATATATATATATACACACACACATATATATGAGGTTCAGTACACGAAAACTGTGCAAGAGTAGGCCTTCCTTCCCCCAGCTGCTGGCACTAGCTTCCCTCTGGCACCGAAGACCTGGGCTTCCCTTGGGTCGCCGGCAGGCACCTGGGACCCAGGCTTCCCTCGCAGCCCAGGCTTCGTCCAGAAGGTTATCCGGAAGGACGTCCAGACTAATTAGCATATTATGCTTTTATTATTATAGATATATACAAAATCAACCACTTTAATCTGTGGCTGAGTGTCAATAATGATTATCACAATACAGATTTTTACACATGGCAATAAAGTCCCAATGCAATCTGTAGAAAACTCATAAATCTTATGATACTTGGGCAAGGCCTTAGTCTAAACCCATTATGGTATGTGATAAATATTTCGGAAGGAACCCAAAACAGCCTACTCAGATTATCAAATTTGGCAAGTATAAGGAAAGTTTTCCTCGTGACAGCCTAAGCAAAATACTCATATATTGTACAATACATGAATGCCTAGCTCTTATTTATCTTAACTAATCATTTTATTGTCTTATACTTTTAGGTACCTAAACCAGGTTCCCTTTCTGAATTCTAGTATAAATCAAATATAAAACCACATTAATTTGAAATCCTGGGAGTAAATTATTCTGAAAAGTCACATGTTGAATGATAAAACAGTCCTTAAAAGATATAGTTTTAAGGCTTCTCAAATATTTAATGAAAGGTTTTGGGAGATAGAAATTGTGCTGAGTATACCTTGTTGAATTCAGAATGATGAAAACTCATTAGAGTTGGAATTGACTTTAAGAGACCCAATTGGTCAACTGCTTCATTTTATAGAAATAAAAAAATAAGATCCAGAAAGCTTAAGGTCAAGTGACAAAGGCAGCAATTCACAACTTTGCTAATTTGTGTACTGTAATATGATTATTCTATCTAATAAAGAGGGAATATGCTAATTGACCCTCATGCCATTGCAAAGATGGCAGTGCCCACAGCCAATAAGGAGGGAATATGCTAATTGACTGCCACATCCTCAAAGATGGTGGTGTCCACAACCACAAGATGGCAGTGCCCAGTCCCCTCAGCCCCCCCAGCCACCCAGATCTAGCCCAAGGCACAGGCAAGCCTTGGATGGCGGCTGCCCAGCCACCCAGGGCCGCCTGAGGCTCAGGTAACCAGGGCCGGCCAAGGCTTGCGCTGCCGGCAGTGGCAGCAGCAGAGGTGTGATGGGGCATCACCTTCCCCTGATTGTTGGGTTGCCTCCCGCCCCTCAGGGCTCCCGGACTGTGAGAGGGGGCAGGCCGGGCTGAGGGACTCCCCCCTCCAGTGCATGAATTTTCATGCACCAGGCCTCTAGTACGTATATATTAAAATATGTGCAAAGTGACAGTTTATCATTTCAGCTCTATCTATTATGGGTGGCATTTCATTTCTTGTTTGTACTATAACTTGCAAATTCTGTCTTCAATGATAATAGGACAATTATAGTTTTAATTACTATAAATTTGAAATTAGTTCATTCTGAATTAACGACTTTTTATCATTACCTTAATATGTAACTCAGATTCGGAGAATAAAAAGATGCTGAAATTCCTTGATAACTGACAGCCAAACAGTTCAGAATAGTGAAAATGACAAACAGTGAGAAAAATAGGCTTGCTACTCTTTTCCACATCCATCACTAGCCGGCAACTCATCTACAGCACCTTATCCGCTGGAAAGCGCAAAAGGTCTTTATGTTAAGGCCAGAGACAAATTCAGGGGCTTAGGAAAGGTGTCCTATTTATACTCAGGACATACAGTAGGCTCTCCGTAAATATTTGATGAATGAAAGCCAGGAGTCTGATTTCCCTGTGCGCTCCTTTTGATCTGTCCCACGACTCCAGGCTCCTCTCTGACCACCGAGTAGACAGACCATGTAGTAAATGGGAAAATGTGCGAATGCAAACCCACCAACACCCCTGGGAGAACACATGTACCACTGGGAAACCATCATCCTCTTCATTCATTAAAAGGACTTTGGATTTTGGGTTCTATAGCACCAAAATTCCACTTTACAAATACGCTTCAATAAGCAGACTGGTAGAGGGAAAAGTATCAGATGTTACATAAAACTGAACTATATACTACAGATTTGAGACTTAGAATGCAACAGCCTAGGGCACCTTTAATTCTTAGTTTTGACTGTAGCTAAAAATGTCATACACAGAGCTTTTAGGATAAAATGTGCTGAAAAGTTCACAGAAGAATTCTTAAACCACAAACTGTCCATAAACATAACCTAGATTGTATTGTGTAACTGCTGTTCAAATAATGCTGTACATTTCCTCTACACTTCCCATATAATTATTATTATTCTTGTTCTGCATGTTAAAATCAAGCACTTGGGAGCATATTGATAAAGCTCTTTAACAACTATCAGGTAAGCACAATGTTCTTGTTTAAAAACTGCAATTAGCAACGCTGTGCTCCGAAGTCTCACCTGCCCTGAGAACAAGCTTGGGCTTAGTCTGAGTCTTCTACGGCAACACGATAGCTGTTGCGAAACTGTTCATTATTTAATCTTCAGGAGCAACGGGAACTTTACAAAGTGCTATAGAGTATGAGGTCTTAAGAATTAAGGCATTATCTAAAAATATACTCTACATGGAAGTTTTTGATAAAAACAGTATTTGATCCTAAATATCAATGGTTTGTTTTGAGCAGAAATGTTTAAAATATGTTCCAGAAAAGAAACCAAAAAAGCTCTTCACTCTGGTCTTAGTGAAGAGGTACAAGTTCTTGGTCACAGTTTACATCACTCAAAAATTTTGTGGCTCTTACATTTGGCATGATTTATTCCCCAAATTTTCCAAGTTTCCACATTTAATATTCATCTGCTGATTAAAATCATTTAAAACCGCCCCTATCAGTTCAACTCGTGGAGAATTCGGAATGATCAAGACACTAAACTTATCCCACCTACAGAAGATAACATTCTATCACTATGCTTGTCAGGGAGTAAACTGTCTTTGCTTAAAACACTATTTACAAATGATGAAAAATTAGACCATTAATGAAATAGATTCTGCTACAGTTAATTTGTGATACCACAACTCTACAAACATCAACTGCTATTTTCTGGCAACTTTGAATGCGGGTTACTGGCAGTCAGGAGTTCCCATATTCCTTAGCCCAGGCCTCCCTCCTTGGGTCCAATTGCTTGATAGAGAAGAATCTGGACGTGGCAAAGGGATCTACACACCCTGGAAGAAGAACAGGCCTAACAGAGTTCAGACTCTCCCTGTGAGTCTCATTAACAAGGCGCCCCAACTGAAATGGGCAAACAGCTCAGAGTGCCTGGCACTGTGCTTTATGCAGGTTCTACCTTTAAATCCTTGCAATGTCCCTGCGAGGAGAGTAAGATTATCTCCTTAAAGATGAGGAAACTGAAGCAAAAAAATGAACTTGCCCAAGGTGCAGAGCAAGTCGGGGACGATGGATTTTTACCTAGGTCCCTGTCACTCAAACCCTCCTCAGTTATGACAACATATGGTGCACAGTCCTGACGATCGTGTAGGAACTATTACACTAATTTTGCAAAAGAAGGGAATTAAAGAAGTGCAAAATTAATCTCTGAGTAAGAACTGAAAGTAATAATACCAGCTATCATCTATGTATGAGAAATTATGCTATGTGTTAACCCTTAATTCTCACAATCACTCGGTACCAATGGTAACTATTCCCAATTTATAATAGGTGAAGATGTTGAAGCTGAGGGAGGTTTAATAAACTTTCCAAGCATGGGATTTGAATTCAGGTCAGTGTGTGTTCAGTATATTCACAAAGTTCAGTACTTTCCACTACCATACTGCCCCTCAGTTATTCTTCATAAAGGGAAGGCAGGAAGGGAGTTAATATAAATCAAATGCCTACTATGTGCTGAGTACTGGGCAAGTTGCTTTTGCAAGTGAGGAAGGTGAATGAGCTTAAGAACCTTGTCCAAAGGTCACAAAACTAGTAAAATGTAGAGTAGAGTCAAAATATGAATAATCTTACATTTCTCAACAATGATGATAATTATATTACTAACAACTTACATTTACTCTGCCTTTACTATGTATTCTCAGGACGAGGCTATTAACACAATGTCAAAAACACAATTTGACACTATGTTAAGATCAATGGTGCCAGTAGTAAGATGTTTGATGATATTAGGGTATGAAGGTCTTTGACTGTCTGGCTTGACTTTAAAATATCTATAGCACCAGTTTAGGGGATCTTGTTAAATGCAGATTCCTGAGTCCGACCGACTTACTACATCAGCATCTCTAAGGAGTGGAGTACAATGGTCTGAATATTTAAGGAGCTCACCAAATAATTCTGATGTACGTTAAAATTTTAAAGCCACTGATGTACAACAATTAACAGATTGACTGTCTTCCAATCTGTTCTCTACAATTATCTTCCTCACCTGAGATTTTAGTACAAATTAATTTCCTAGAAAATTATAGTCAGCTTTTAGTATTCCTTATGAAGTCAGATTAATCTTCCTTCCACTTAACTGAGGTCAGTAAACTTTTGTTCCACAGCCTGTATGTGTGTATATAAATACACATGAACTCATGAACAGATTCCACTAGGTAAAATGATAGAAAGGAATTGAGAGAAGTATCTTAAGTGCTTATGCTATATGATTATGCATATTTTTAAAATTTAGTGGGTACATTTTTATATAACTGTGTAAAACAACTGAAATAGCATACTCACATATATAAATACATTACATTTTAATATATTTTGCCAGTGTCCACAGTGAAATAGAGATATGTTGCCAATTTTTATTAGTTTTTAAAAACCAAATGCTGCAAAAATAATTGTCTGTCATTTCACACATCGAAAACAGCGCAGGTACCCTGAGTACCGCATCAATAGAAATTCTGCCCAGCAGATGATAAAGTTAACTCAATAGGCAGGTTTGATTTCCAGACAACCACTACACGCAAAAACAAGGCTGCATTAGTAAATCAAGAAACTGTAGTGATAGGATAAAACCAAAATAGTTAATAAGCAAGAAACTTTCCCCATCTAAACTGCTTAGTAAGGCTATTTAAATGCCATATATATTCAGTATAACATTTAGAAATATTCTTTTGTACAGTAATTGGGTTAAAATATAGTAGCATATAGCAAAACAAAACAAAACAAAACAAACTAATTCAAGGCAAGCACTAAGGCAATTTTTTCCCCTTAATTCCATCAGAATACAATCAATGAAAATTGATAATAAGGAGAGGAACTGAAAAATGCTAGGCAGGCTATTGATTACCATAAAACTGTTTGGCAGTCTCTACCAAAGCTAAACGTATGTATACCTTGGGACCCACGATTCCACTCTTGGGTATAAGCCCAGAAATGTATGCATATATGCCTACACATAAAATGTTCTTAACATTTTTATTCATAATAGTCCAAAATTTAAAATAACCCAATACCCATCAACAATAGTTAAAGATATTGGCATATTCACACAACAGAATATACTACAATGAAAAAGAAAGAATTACTGTTACATGCAATAAAGTAGATGAATTTCACAGGACAAACGTTGAGTGAAAGAAGCCAAATAGAAAAGAGAAGATATCGCATAATGTCAGTGGCGCGGAGTTCCGAAACAAGCAAGATCACTCCATGGCGACAGAGGTGGGAACGGCTGTTACCCTTTGGGTGGAGGCTATTGACTAGGAAGAGTCACAAAAGGTCTTTCTGGGGTGCTGGCAATGGACTCTATCTCAAGTTGGAGAATGGTTACAAGGATGTATACACTTGTAAAAATTCACCGAGCTGCATGCTTAAGATTCCTATGCTTTGTTACATGTAAATTATAGCTCAATTAAAAAAAATAATGTCAAATTCCTTAATGTCCAGGTGAACTAAAGAGAATTAACTTTGACTCATGAAGCACAAGCAACAGTTCAATGTTCATAAGCACAACGTATTCAGGAAATTGGCTAGACTTAGGCTACTATTAAAACAATGATCAAGACACATTAAAAAGCTAGCAATTTATTACTATCTCATGTGCGTAGGTACAACTCAAAAGTATTTAAAAAGCAAATTCATATTATATATATTAATAAAAATTATATTTCAATCGAAAGTTTAAAAATAGCAGTGTTTGCTTTTCTATAATATAGTAGCCAAAATTCTCTAATTGCACCCCAGGTGAGAGGCTATGGAAGTCAGCTGCACTTCAGCCATAATTCAGAGTTCATACCTGTGTGGACTACTTTAGCACCCCAACCCGCCAGATTAATGATCTCATTCTGTAATAACTTCACCCCTTAATTAACCAAGTCAGAACGTGAATGTGGTCACAGTGGGAAGAGAATGATGTAAACATGTCTAAGATGGGATCCACTCACATTGATGATGATGTTCAGAGACTTGTCATTGGGAAGGAAAATGCACACACTCCGGCGGTCTTGCATGACTCTGTTGTTACGGAAGTTCAGTTTGTTCATCGTGTGGGGGCCTCTCTAGCGGTCAGCGCTGGGCTCCGAGTCCCCGGCAACGCCGCTGCTTCCGAGAACGCCACAGCCAAGCTCCGCTCATCACACACTCTGTGGGAGAAGCACCATGATGCGGCACGATGGAGGTTTCACAGCTATAAAACAAAAAAGCCCAAATCAGGCGTGAATCAAGGCGGTGAGATTGGTGAGGAGAGACAGGGAGATGAGCAGCACAGGGCCAGCGTGTCTCAGAGCTAGGGCTGCCTCGTAGAATAAATGAGAACTCCCTGAAATTCATTCTACATCTCGCCCGCTAACGACTGCCTTAAAACTTTCATTCGCAATCAGGAATTAAACGTAAAGCCCTCACATCCCAGAGCTGCCTTTGAGGCATTTTCAGCCTCACAGGACAGATAACAAAGGGTGCCGAAAAGAAGCAAAATGACAAAATAGCAACGACAACAACAAAATTCTCAAACTCTTTTCTTCCGTTACAAACGCAAATAAATGTCTTGGCTCTGGCATGACATTCCTTCTTCAACCACTTTGGTCTGGCTTTCACCTCCTGCACATCACCCGCCTGGCTGGACGAAGAAGCCAGGGACCTCCAGGCCATCAGCAGTATCCCAGGAGGTGTGACGGATGTCTCTATGACGTTTACCATGGCTGCTATGCCCTCCTTGCAACGTGTTTCTCCCTTTTATGGCACTGTTCTCTCCTAATTCTCTAACTTGACAATGCAAACAATTTTTCTATTTGTTATTTCACCAACCAATAAAATACAAAGAAACAACAAGACAGTATATATCAAACTGCTAGTATGTTTGTATACAAAAGAAATGTGGATTTTGGATATCTCTGACATCTAATCAGTTTATTCAACATATTAATTTTATTTTTTTAACTTCTCTCAGATTTTCACTGTATATGATTTTATTTCCAAGTAATGAAAATTTTCTCTCCAATTTTCAATAACTGTCTTTTTATTTCTGTTTCATGTTTTATTGCATTGGCAAGGCCTTGCAGAATAATTTTAAAACAGTGGTGGATATTTCCTACTTTTAAGGAGTGTGTCTAATACTTCACACTTCAGTTAACAGAAGGAAGCACAGGGTTAGATATAATGCCTCCATAGTACACATCAGGAAGTACACATGTGAAGTATAAATTCCTAACACAGGTCACAAGTATATGTATACGCAGAACATTTCCTGAAAAATGTTACTCGGTGATCTAGGAATAAGTAAATTGGCGAAGCAGGGTACCCGCTACATACTCTCTCAGAGAAATTCAGAAATAGTTGAAAGCTCTGATAAGTCCTGCAGGCAACTTTTTAAATTCGTTCAACTTAATATTTCTCAAACTTACTTGGGCAGAGAATATTCCCCCACCCACCACATACCTATTAAGGTCCTGTAGAGTAAAATTCTTAGGCATACTGCTTAAGAAACACAATTCTAAAATGATTTCCTTGTCAAATATTACATTTCATGGCAAATTTCCCCCTCTGTATTAATACATTACAATCCTCTCTGCCATTCAAATCTTTTAAGAAATTATAAGCTATGCTTAAATGCATCTTATTTAAATTCAAACACTTAAGTGATATTAATCCCAGTATATTTCTTCTTATTTAAATCTACACTTCAAATTGAGTTCCTCCTATAATTTTCCAGTTCTAATTAAACCAATTAACCGGCGGTATTTCTCCTGACCTACTTTCTAGAATGAAAAGAAAAACGTAGGGAAAAAAAATATATTCTGAGGTTTAGGATGTTTCCAAAGGTTCGTTAATTATAAAATTTCATTTGAGTACAATTTTTATTCATTTCTTCGTTCAACTAATGCAGTAAAAAAAACCCACAAACTAAAAGAGGTTTACTGAAGAAAATCTAACAAAAGCAGAGTATTTAAGAAGCAGTAATGTTTCATTGCTGCTTTTTCTAGAAAGCTTTGAGGATGGCAAACTAAAAAAGCCCTAAAAGAGAGATAGGATTAAGTTTTCACTTTACCCAGAACTGCATTAAAGCTGATTAAAAGGTTCAACTGAAATAGCAAAATTACCAGATCTCTAATATGCTCCGGTATAAAATTTAATCTTAAATTGGACAGTCCTGGGGGAAAGAATTAGAATAAATTGATACCAATCTGAATTGTAGAAATAAGCCTTTTATCCACTGGCCACTTATTCTGTGTCCTAAATTTCCTGGGGGTGGGGTGGGGGGCACATTTCCTATTCCAGGGCAGCCTTTTTTCTGTCCAATGTTCTTAGGGTACATTATCTACAAAGAATAAACCATGTCATAATATCATTTCCCAGGCAACAAACAGCTTTACCAGTGATCAAACTCTACCTTGCCATCTTTATTAATGCCCAACTTACAAATGTTAAGCTATAAGATTCCCACACTTGGATTTTAAAGTCATATTATTATAAAGTCCTTATTTCCTGAGAAGCACCATTGGTTACAAAGTTACTTCATTTCTTTTAAGAATCAGGAAGCCATTACATAGTATGGACATTCAATAGTGATTTCCATTTTTTGGAAATTACCTTTAAAACTGGGTCACCTTGGAACAAAAGTATGGACTTTAGCTCATCCTACAGGGTAAGGCAAAAGTAGGTTTACAGTTGTGAGTACAGGAAGCAGTTTATTCTTGTATTATTTATTAATTATTTTATTATTTTCCACACGAACAACTGTAAAACTATTTTTGCTCCCCTCCACCCCCGCCCCAATATAGCAAGATTGGTTCATTAGTTGTGACAAATGTATCATAGCCATGAGAGAGGGTACATGTGGGGTATATAGGAACTCCCAGTACTATCTTTGCAACTCCTGTGTATGCAAAAGTAGTCTACAATAAAAAGTTTATTTTTAAAAAATTAAGTCAATGGAAATTTCCTACCCACATAGTATAATCTCACTTTGAATGGAGGCAAAGGGAATTCTCAACTTTGAGATTGTCAACCTAAAAAAACTTGAAAGGATGGTAATTTGATAAGATTATTATAAGGCAATCCAAAATACCTCCAGACACTGCCAAATGTTCTCAGGTGCAAAATCACCCATAGTGAGAACCGATACTGTACAGCAAGCATGTCAAACTCTCGGCCCATGGGCTGCATGTGACCTACAATGAATATTTTTGCAGCCCAGCCAATATAACGGAATGTAAGAAACGTTTTAATAAAAATTTTGTAACTTAATTTTTACAATATCCTGTTACACATAATTATTAATAATGAACTACAACGTTCGCTAATGACTGATTACTATAATCATGTTGCATTCATTTCCTTTATGTGCCTTAAGCACAGGTGCACCATTTCTCTCCACTAATACCAGCAGCAAATATTTTAGCAGCCGATGGCCACATCATTAGTCTTGGACTGACTTGTTTGGTGTGCAAGAGGAAATATTTTGAACAAGAAAAATAGATTTATTTGCGTTATGCTTATTAATTTGTGCAGTTACTCGGTGTCTGGTAAGTTAATGTTCAAGAAAAAAATATTAACTTTTATTAAAATGTTCTATTAATTTATGTTAACGATTACTCATTTATTTCAGCCCTTTGTATGCAGCATGTCTCTATCGAAATAAACCTACGTTTCTATGAAAATTGAAGCTTTTTTTTTTTTGCGGCCCACATAAACGTAAACCTCGTTTATTTGGCCCGTGTTAGCCTTAGATTTTCACATGCGTACTATACAGGTTTCCACAGAGAGTCATTATGGGCTCCTTCCTAACATCCAGCTGTTTTTTAAGGACAGGAGGTCCTCAAATGTTTCATTACAACATTGCTGAGAAAAAAAACTGATTGCCAGTGGGGGCCACTGTCTGTGTGGAGTTTGCATTCTCCCCAAGGGTTTCCTGCGTAGGTTTTCTCTGGATACTCATGTCCTCCCACATCCCAAAGATGTGCACATGAAGTAAACTGGCCTGTCTACATCATCCCAGTCTCAGTGAGTGTGGCTGGGGGTGAGTGGCCCTCTGATGGAAGGGCTTCCTGTCCAGGGTGGGTGCCCACCTTGTGCCCTAAGCTGTCGGGAGAGGCTCCAGCCAACCATGACCCTGAACTGGAATAAGCTTGGAAAATCAGGATCATACTTTTTGTATTAACCTCTCTTACATGTATGTATAACTAACAGTTATTTCATGTTGAATATTAGAAGTGTTTTGGGTCTGTATTTTAAAAGTTTGGTGGTATTTTTATGACCAGAACTATGTTGTGGAATTTAACTCTGATTTATATCAATTAGCCAATGCTAAAATTAGTTTCATTCTACGTTGTTTGGCTTAAAGTTGCAGATTCCAAGAACCTACTAAAGATGTTAAGCGGGGACTTACTGTAACAGTATAACTCTTAATCAACACAAATTTCCTAACTAAAGGTTAGCGATTGAGTTCCAGACTCAAGACCTGGCTTGAACCTTGAAGTCAAATTTTTCAACCTCTTGAATGTCTAATGGCCTCTGGCTTCAGAAAAGCTTTGAAGGTTGGCCTTTTTGAAACTTAAAAGTTTAATGCAGCGCATTGCCAAACTCCTCGCGCAAGTACCTACGCACTCCTGCCAGGGACTTGTCCTAGAGAGCCCTATATTTTGATTCGAGCATCTGGAAACACATAAATTAACTTGGAAACAACTGACACTTGACTTTCAATTGTCTGTATGCTCTGTATTATGAGGATTTCTTTTTTCCTTAAGTTAAGGGTCATTTTTTGCTCACTAGAGCTCACTAGAGCTATTTTGGAACCACAGAATTATTTCTCTTCAGAGTAAAGTCAATCAAACCCTTTCTACTTCATGGCCTGTTTTGCAGTTACCGTTTTATCCAAAAATCAAAATAGTTGGCATCTATCAACCTCTGGAGCCAAACCTTGTAGAAAGAACATCAGACTCTGTTACTGTCTCATCCTACCCTCCAACCACTGCTCTAATATACCGTGGTCGGCAAACTGCGGCTCTCGAGCCAAATGCGGCTCGTTGGCCCCTTGAGTGTGGCTCTTCCTAAGCCTTAGGAGTACCCTAATTAAGTTAATAACAATGTACCTACCTATATAGTTTAAGTTTAAAAAATATGGCTCTCAAAAGAAATTTCAATCGTACTGTTGCTATTTGGCTCTGTTGACTAATGAGTTTGCCGACCACTGACCTAGTAGATAAATAAGGGACTGCCAAAAGCTTAAATTAAGATCACCTCTCTTATGGTTGGATGTCAGGTGTTTAGAGACAATATGAATAGAATATTAATTAAGAAGACAGACTTAACTTCCCCAATCAGTCAAACCTGAGTTTTAACCTGGATTCTACAATATTGGCTATATAACCTTGGGCAAGTAACCTAATCTCTGAGTCTGATTCTTCAGCTGTAAAATCTATACTATTGGCCTACTAGATTATTGGAAAGATTACATGAGAGAATGGTCATAAAGTATTAGCTATCAGGCTGTTGAGGGAAGGCTCATGAAAGTAACAGTCATGAGTTGCCTGGTCATGAGAAGGCACATCTGCAATTAATCAGCAAGAACACTGTACATATCACCTGGAGCTCTAGAACTTAGAGCCAGATGCAGCGACTGGACTAAACTTTGGGGGGGTGGGGAGGGGTGGTTTCTACTTTGGGGTTGGGAAGTTAACTGTATTGTTTGTTGTAAATGGAACAGTTATATTGTTAGGTGGTGACTCCTTTGAAATTTCATTTATGAAATTTGCGAAAAAGAGAAAGTGTGTATGACTACGTACGTTCAAATGTGCGCTGCCTAACCAAAGAACGGAATGTAGAGTACATCTGTTTTAATCTACTTGGCACCATCTTTCCATTGGAGCAGGGCTCCTCAAACTACGGCCCGGGGGCCACATGCGGCTCGCCGAAAACATTTATCCGTCCCACCGGGTGTTTTTGCCGCCGCTGTGCGCGTAGGAATTTGTTCATAGTTTTTTTTTAAACTATAGTCCGGCCCTCCAACGGTCTTAGGGACAGTGAACTGGCCCCCTGTTTAAAAAGTTTGAGGATCCCTGCGAGAGTGCTCTTCTCCCCTTCTGGCTATCAATCAGAGCGTTTCCTACTGTGGATGGGCGGAGAGACGATGGAGGGTACGGATGTGACCCAGGGCTGGCCTAACAGGTACCCTATTCTCCAGTCACAGTGCTTGGTGGAAAGGGTGCACATATGACCCAAGCCAAGTCAGAATTCCTCCGTGAAATGTTATACAGATGTTGGGATGGAGAGGGCTGCTCCCCTTTTTGGATTCCTGTTTGTGTGAAGAATAGAGCCTGGGGTTGCTGGCAATCATCTTTCCACGGTAAGAATTTTCCTGGAGAAGGAAGATATCACAGAGGAAAGTGAAGCTCAGAAAGAATCCTGATCACATCATTTATCCTGTATCCAGCTGTGTCTGACACCAGAAACCTTTCCCAGGAATTCCCAGATAGTGGCCAATAAATTACCTGTCCTCTTCCGCTAATCCTGCCACTTGCGACCCAGTCATCTCTAACAGAGCCTACTCAAACCAGAAGCTCATTTACTGCTTGACACGCTTATTCATTAATTTATTGAAAGTTTACTATCACTGGCGACGAAGATTGACATTGACGTGGAAAAAACCCCACAATGCTCTAAGGTTTAAAGTTTCTCTCCATTCTACAACAAAGTAGAATAATCACTATGATGAATAGACATCATTAGCAAAGACCTTCTGGGTAGAAAAACAGCTGAGTAACTGAAAAGTTTAGGTGATTGAGTTGCTTGCTGTTCAGACACCACCGTTCTCTAGGAGCACTGCACACAGCAAGTAACTTATGGGAAAATGCATAAATTCATGTAATGCAAACAAAGCACAATTAATTCATGACAAATTTTCAGCAACAAGAGAATATCGCATCTTGAATACTAATTTGTGGGTGAGCGGTGCTGTCTTAGTAAAGACCACAAAGTTTTTTTACAGAATGTGCGGAATGTGCTTTTACTGTGTTGTCCATTTGTCATACATTATAGTGGCTGAAAAAAAAATGGCATTTTTCCAAAGTTTTGTTTAAGTTAACTCAACTAATCACTTTCTCTAGCTTTGGCAACAGTTTGCACTCTGTGGTACTCTGACTCCCAGTCTCCCCAGTGGTGCCCTTCTCTGGCTTTTTTTCCTGCTATGACCATACTCACTTGATTCACTCTGCTACAGAAGCAAAGCAAAGGGTAATGGGAACAATGGTACTCGGGGCAATGAAACCACCACTTTTTTTTACACTTGAGATTAAAAACACATTTCTCCAAAGCACAGTTCTGGTATGCTCTCTCTAAACTGAACAGCAATAAGCATAACTCTGTTAATCAACAATTACAGTGGCTTCCATGCTGGAGTTCATAAAAGAAATAATGGGGGTCTTCAGAGCTATTTTAAATATTTCAAAATGCCTGATAAAATTGGCACATTTCCCCATGGTGACACCTCAAAGGAAATGAAAATATCATTTGCTTAAGTAACTTCATATCATTTTTAAATGCTTATTTTGGTAGCACATTTAGTTTTACTGCCAGCTTTGAAAAATGAAAACAAATGACATCATTTATTTTGCTAGACAATCTTTCCAAACACAAGACCCAAGGAAGGTGAAGGAGAGGAAGGCTAACAAAAGTGATCCTCAGTGGTCGGAACGGTTGGGATAGATTTAGTTGCTATATGTGTATACATTTTAGAAACCATCTTAGTAAGAAAAAAAAAAATCCATCCTTCTGCCTAGTCTATCATTCTCGTGGCTTTCTCCTCTACCATAGCTCCTCACTGTGTTCTCACCTGGATTTCTGAATGCGCTTGTCTCGTCCTGTTCTTGAAATCTGCCACCCCCACAACGCTGGCAGCGTGACCTCGTGTAAATGCACCTCCCACCTTGCATGTTGCACCCAGCTCACAGCCTTAGTGCTATGGCACTTGCACAGGATAACACCTACTCTCCAAGCACAGCAATCTTCCAACGCCGGGTCCCATCCAGCCTCCGTGTGTCCATTCTACAACTCATGCTTTGTATTCCTGCAACCCTTTTCCTCAAGGTCCCCCGAACGAGCCTTGCTCTCATATGTCTCTGCTTTTGACCACGCTGCTTCCTCTGCCCAGAATATCCTCCCTTGCCTGTTATCTCACCCACCACCCACCTCCCAAAGAACAAAGTATCTTGGTACACCCTGGAGAACTCAAGCCACTGAAGCATGCCTCCCCATGGGTGGGCAGCTGATTAACAGGAGAAAATAAAATTTTAATACATGTGCACAGGGAATTCACATGCACATGAAAATTTCAAGGACAGTGAGGTAAAACTGGATGGTTGCATGATTTGCAGATGATTTAGGAAGAGTGGAGCATACATGACAGGTTATTTTTTTGTTAGGCAACCAGGAAATAATGGGACATGGGGGAGGGGGGAAGGAAAGGACAGTTAATAGGCTCTTGCTTGGGTCTTCTAACGCTTTCTCCTGCGCTCTTATCATCGTGGTACTTGCTGGCAAGTCTGTCTCCCCACAGAGGACTGGAATCCCCTCAAGGACACCATCCATCAGCATCTTTATGTCTTTCGTGCCTGGGGGAGTCCTAGGTCTGTGAGAGGAACCCAATAAGATGTGTTGAATAAATTATTTGGAAACTCATCAGAGATGTGAATACATTTCCTGGCAATTAAGATTAAAATCATGTTCTTTAAGAGGCACTCCCCCAGCCCACAGCTTCTTGAATATTTTCTGCATGTTATTTACAGGGGAAAAGGGATATATATTTTTTTGTCTTTAAATTTAGTAGACAGCATAATGGGAGAATACTATTCTCCAACACTGCCAGCAAAATAGTTTCTAGGAAAGTCTCCATGTATATCAGGTTCAGCCAACTGGTGTAAAAGCAAACATAGAAAAAGATATATTGGTTGGGATGCGGTAAGTTGAAAGTAACAAAAATAGTCAACTCAAAGTTCGACTCCAGAGCCAGACTGCTCGGGTTTGCCTCTGAGTCAGCTATTTACTAGCTGTATGAGCTCAGACGGTTCCCTCACCTCTCTACACCTCAGCTTCCCTATCTGCAAAATGGAAATAACAGCAATATCTATTTTACCGGATGTTGTAAGGCAAAAACTATGTAAGTGCCAACTATTAGTAGTTACACTAGTTAAAATGATATAAGGGGAATTTAGAAAAACCAAAGTAACTGGAAGCCTAGAAGAAGGATGGGTGGGCTTGTGGTTTGATGAGTAGCTCACGGTGTCATCTAGGATCTATTTTCTTTCTGGTACCTTGAAATCACTGCACTTTAAGGCTGGCGCCTCTGAGAGTGTTCACATCAACAAGAGTACTGAAACTCACCCTGCTGGATGGCTCAGATCATAAGCCGCCCATCACTGGGGGATGGAATTGTTAGATCAGCTTTTGCAGCCCAGGGCCCGCCTCTAGAGCTATAGCTAGAGTTGGGATTAACTCTCCTGAAGTACATGGACATCAAAAGAAAAACCTGGGTATCTTTGGAAAGTTGGGAGATGAGGGAAAATGCTAGGTAGACAACAAGAACAAAGGCAATGATAAAATTCACGAGTTTTAAACCTGAGAAACTACTTCTGGTCAAGATGGCAGGTAGGTAAATGTGGTACTTGTCTCCTCCCACAACCACATCAAAATTACAATTAAACTACAGAACAACTATCATTCAGAACTGCCGGAAATCTGGCTGAATAGAAGTCCTACAACTAGGAAATTGAAGAAGGAGTCATATTGAGATTGGTAGGTAGGGCAGAGATGGGGAATGGGCTGGTTCCACACCCACAGGTGGTGGATAAAAATTGGAAGGGATATCTTGACTGCAGAGGACTCCCCTGAGAAAGGTGATCCCAGACCCACACCAGGAATTCCACCCAGGGTTCCAGTACCAGGAAGAGAAATTCCCATAACTTCTGGCTGTAAAAACCAGTGGGGATTGAGGCTAAGAGAGGCTGAGGCTGCTGGAGTCCCAGGCAGTTCCTCTTAAAGGACCAGTGGATGGACTCCATCCCTCTGAACTCCAGTGCTGGGGCAGCAGCTCTAAAGGAACCAGGGGCATCAGGGCAAGACCCCAGAGGTGGGGTAGTGGGAGGGGAAGAAGCTTTCTCCCAGAAAGAAGTGCTGGCAGAGGCCATTGTTCCTTTGATGAATCCTCGCCCACAGAGCTGGCAGGCAAGTGCCATATCTGAGACTTCATCAACCTGGCTCACACTGTTTGCCCAGCCCTGGTGATTCCCTGAGGCCCTCTCCACCCAACTTTCAGGCCCACCCAAGCTGTTTCTAATGGCTTTTCCAGACATATGGCCTGCTGTGGCTCAAGCTTCAGAATTTCCTAAAACCTCTCAAACAAGCAGCATTTGGCCTCAGTGTGACCCATATCTCTTGCTAAGTGACCCAGGCCCAGCACTAGCAGCAGCTGGCTTTGGCTCACACCTTGGCCTTGCCTGGTACCCTCCATTCAAGGAGGGGTGGACTCAGTGGGCACCAGAGCTCTGCTGAAATAAGTCCTGCTCTGCACAGCTGATCCACATCAGTGGTCACAGCCAGGCTTGCAGCTGACTGGCCTGGGGCAAACCCCTCCTACTGACATGCCAACAGCAATCAAGGCTCAACTACAAGAGAAGGGTGTATAGCCCACACAGGGGCATACTTCAAGTTCTGAGTTTGGATGGTCAGGGAGGCTTTGCCACTTGATCCTATAGAACACCTACTATATTAGGCCCCTCTACCAAACCCTGGAGACTTAGCAGCTCTACCTAATACATAGAAACAAACACAGGGAGGCAAAGAAAAATGTCCAAAATGAGAGAACAGAACAAAACTTCAGAAAAATAATTAAACAAAATGGAGACAAGCAATCTACTAGAAGCAGAGTTCAAAAAACACTGGTTAGAGGAGAAACCAAGATGGCGGCATAGGTAAACACCAGAAATTGCTGCCTCGCACAACCACTTAAAAAATACAACTAAAAGACAAAACGGACATCATCCAGAACCACAGGAAGGCTGGCTGAGTGGAAATTCTACAACTAGGAGGAAAAAGAAAAGCACACTGAGATTCAGAGGAGGTGCAGTGTGGAAGTAAAGAGAAGAGGTACGGAGGCGCAGGCCGAAAGGGCTGGCAACTGAGGACCTGGTGCACGTGGAGAGGGCTGGCAGCTGAGGATGAGGCACACGTGGAGAGGGCTGGAAACTGAGGACACGGTTGACTTTTTTAATCGGGAGGGAGTTTCAAGCTCCTGACTGCTCTGAACTCCAGTTCCGGGTGAGTCTCTGGGGACCCAGACTCATACGAGAAGAAACTGGACTGTCTGGCATCGGGCAGAAGTGGAGGGCGGCTTTCTCTCAGAGGTGCTTGCAGCGATTACTGGGACCCTGAGATGCGGAGCCTCTTAGGGTAAGACTGGGAAGCAGCCATAGCTGCTTGCTCTGCCTTTTGATCCCCTGAGACCCTGCCCCACCCAAGCTTTGTGCAGATGCATTTGCATATGAAAGGCCCGGCCCTTTGCAAGCTGAAAATTACCTAACGAACTGCAGCTGTATTAGAGAGACCCAGAACTTCCAAAAGAAGGTCCAAGGCCCCACAGCAGCTTGCATTGCTTCACAACTGGGCTTCATCTGGGCACCTCCAAACCCCAAACAAAGAAGAGGAACTCTCCATAACTCCTGCTGGGTAGCCTCAGGCAGAGGCTAAATTAACACCTCCTTAGAGATCCAAGACCCAGTGTACCCAGTGGTGAGAGTGGGACCATCCAGATTACTACTCCTCAGATCCATAAGGGACACACTCAGGGGGCAGACTCAGTGAGCACCAAAGCCCCACTGAAGCATGTCTTGCCCCAGAAGGGTATCCAGCTCAGAAGTTCTCCCACTGCAGACACAGCTGATTCTCACAGCCAGTTGGCCTGGAGGTCAATTCCTCCCAGTGATACCTACAACAATCAAGGCTTAACTATAACAAGACTGAGCACAAAGCCCACAAAAGGGTGCACCAAGAGTGTCCACCTCAGATAATTGTGGAGGTGGGCCCTAGAGGACACCTAACACAGAAAACCACTCTATCAACACAGGGAAGCATAAAAAAATGCAGAGACAAAGCAACAGGTCACAAATGACAGAAATGGAGGAAAGCAAACTACTGGATATAGAGTTCAAAACGACACTTTTAAGGTTTTTCAAGAATTTTCTAGAAACCGCCGATAAATTTAGTGAGACCCTCAAGAAATCTAGTGAGACCCTCAAGGTTATGATAAAGGACCAACTAGAAATTAAGCATACACGGACTGAAATAAAGGATATTATGCAGAGTTCCAACAGCAGACTAGAGGATCACAAGAATCAAGTCAAAGATTCGAAATACAAAGAAGCAAAAATCACCCAACCAGAAAAACAAAAAGAAAAAAGAATCCAAAAATATGAAGATAGTGTAAGGAGCCTCTGGGACAACTTCAAGTGTACCAAAATCCGAATTATGGGGGTGCCAGAAGATGAGAGAGAGCAAGATATTGATAACCTATTTGAAGAAATAATGACAGAAAACTTCCCCTACCTGGTCAAAGAAATAGACTTACAAGTCCAGGAAGCGCAGAGAACCCCAAACAAAAGGAACCCAAAGAGGACCACACCAAGACATATCATAATTAAAATGCCAAGAGCAAAAGACAAAGAGAGAATCTTAAAAGCAGCAAGAGAAAAACAGTCAGTTACCTACAAAGGAGTACCCATACAACTATCAGCTGACTTCTCAACAGAAACTATGTAGGCCAGAAGGGAATGGCAAGAAATATTCAAAATGATGAATAGCAAGAACCTACAACCAAGATTACTTTATCCATCAAAACTATCATTTAGAATTGAAGGTCAGATAAAGAGCTTCACAGATAAGAAACAGCTAAAGGAGTTCATCACCACCAAACCAGTATTATATGAAATGCTGAAAGGTATCCTTTAAGAAGAGGAAGAAGAAAAAGGTAAAGATAAAAATTATGAACTACAAATACACATCTATCAACAAGTGAATCTAAAAATCAAGTGAATAAATAATCTGATGAACAGAATAAACTGGTGAATATAATAGAATTAGGGGCATAGAAAGGGAGTGGTCTGACTATTCTCGGGGGCGGGGGAAGGATGTGGGGGGTGTGGGAAGAGACTGGACAAAAATTGTACACCTATGGATGAGTACAGTCGGTGGCGGGATTAAGGGCAGAGGGAGGGGTAGGAACCAGGTGGAGGAGAGCTCTGGGAGGAAAAAAGAGAAACAACTGTAATAATCTGAACAATAAAGATTTAATTAAAACAAACAAACAAAAAAACCCACTGGTTATAAGGATGCTCAATGAACTTAGGGGAAGAGTAGATGAACTTGTGAGAACTTCAACAAAAAGATAGGAAACATAAAAATGTAACTAGAAACCATGAAAAAGAACCAGTCAGAAATACATTAACTGAAAGTAGATGAAAGAGAAGATCAAATCAGAGATTTAGAAGATAAAGAAGCAGAAAACACCCAAGCGGAACAGCAAAAAGAAAAAAATAATTTTAAAAAAATGAGGATAGCATAGGGAGCCTCTGGGACAACTTCAAGCATACCAACATTTGCATCACAGGGGTGGCAGAAGGAACAAAGAGAGAGCAAAGAATTGAAAGCCTATGTGAAAAAAATAATGACGGAAAACTTCCCTAACCTGATGAAGGAAATAGACATACAAGTCCAGGAAGCACAGAGAGTCCCAAACAAGAGATGTGAGGGTGGTTGTGGGAAATGGATGAAAAGGTAAAGGAATTAAGAAGTCCAAATTGGTTGCTTCAGAATAGTCATGGAGATGTAAAGTACAGCACAGGGAATATAATATAGTCAATAATATTCTAATAGCTATGTTTGTCTTCAGATAGGTGTGAAATTTATCAGGATAATCACTTAGTAAATTATGTAATGTCTAATCACTAGGGTGCACACCTGAAACTAATAGAATAATGTATGTCAACAGTAATTGAAAATTTTAAAATTGATTGTAGTTTGGTTTTTATAAATAAAAAAACCAGAGAAACTATTTTTTTTACAGCTATCTGTATTCAAAAGTCATATTAGGTTTAGTAACCAGGCACAAAAATTCCTTTCAACCAAGATGAATGTCTAGCAGTACATCGCCAACAAAAAGTGCTGTTCTCAGGGAAAATCCTTCAACTTAGAAGCATCTGCTTCTAATTTCCACAAAGAAATCTTCGATTCCTTCATTCATGGGACTTCCACTCAACTCTCTGACACAGAAACTACAGTTTTCTAGATAATAATTTTGCTGTGAAATACTCATTATCTGGCAATAATATCTAAAATATTAACATTAACTTTACTTATGTTTCCCATGAAACATTTCTTTCCAAAGAGTGCATAATGCCTTTAACAAAGATTGAATTAAACATTCGGAAAGTTGCTAGCTTTCTTGTAACACTGCACAAGGATTTTCCCATGTCATTGAATGGCTCTTAACAACAACAGTCATGATGAGATGCAATGTACCAACTGGAAATGGGAAAGTCCATTGGCAATACAATATATAATTAAAATATAGTGCATTAGAACAATTCAGCAGTGAACATTAATGTACCACAGCTACATATTGACCAATATAAATCTCAAAAACAATGTTGAGCAAAGAAAACAAGAAGCAGAAGAATATGGATACGGTACGATTCCTTTCTATGAACAGAAAATTCAAAAACAGGCAACTATATATGATGATTCAATTAGGGCTATATATATACTAGAATATGGTAAGACTATAATATGGAAAGGCAAAGGAATGATTAACCTCAAAACTGCAATAGTGGTGCTGAAGGGGCCTCATGGGGGGAGGGGTCTTCGGAAAAAGGCAGGCGCTTCAAAGATGCTAGAGAAATATTCTTTTTCTTAAGTTTGGTAGTAAATAGAATGGTGTTCTTTTATTACTATTATTGTTTAAAATGTACAGAAACATAATAATCATTCTTCAATGTGTGTATTTCACAACTTGAAAAAGTAAAACAAATCAGATGTATTGATGCTGAAAATGCTGTAACCACATACTAGTGATTAAACTTAAAAAGATACAGAAGATAGGATAAGTATGAAATCAACTATAACACATTAAAATAATCCTTATTAAATATTATTTTGCCTAATACACAATTATTTCCATGGCCCTAAACTGAAAAAAAAGAAAAAAAAAAGCCTTAGATATTTTGATGGTTAATGAATTCTTATGGGAGCTTTTACAATTTAGTGGCATGTGTATATATTAATTCCTGGCTTTCTATTTACTACTAAATGGAAAAGTAATATAATAAAGTGCTATGGAATCAAAACTTGACCACTGGACCAGATCTTAGAGATGATCTGGTCCAACCCCTTAATTTTATAGGTGAAGAAACTGACCCTTTGAGCCAATGACCCGGCAAGAGAACACCAGTTAGTTTTAGGCAGGCACCTGGTGTGCTGTTCCTTCCAGGATTTTTCTTCTCTAAATTTGATTCAAAAATTCCCACAGGTAGGAAACTGAATCTAGACTCTTTTCAGAAAGTTCATGTTTTATGTATTTAGATATTAAAGTCAAGAGACATGCTAAAATGATATACTAAAGTAAACATACCCAAATGTTACTAAAACCTGCCTCCTACCCTGGTAGTTGTACAATTACATGCAAAAAACAAAAAAGTTTATGAAGCCAGGAAAAAACTTTAAGGTGCAAGGAATCCAATTTTTACCCCACACACATAAAATTATGGGCTGAAATTATTTGGTTAACCGGACACACCCAAAAAAGTAGCGTTGGCAGCGGAACACACCCTCACATATACACATACTGTGCGTGTGCCAAATGTGTAGAAAGGGGTGAAGTGAGACTCAAGGTGCAGGCACTCTTTACAGTAAAAGATCAAAAGCACACTCTATACACTTCAAAGTAAAAGACTCCTCTGGACATTCTAACAAGGCTTTATATTGCTATAAAAGTCCTCATTTAACACCCTTTTGGGGGGGGTTTGCTGTGAATACATAGGTTAAAGACAAAGTTGTCTCATAAACTTATGAAAATATCCATTTAAAAAGTCAGAGAAAAAAATGTTTATTTTAATCATAAGAAAACCCTAGAACTTTGATTTACGGTTTTAAAAGCCCTGGAGAAAAATGATGAAAATGTTTGTTTTAGATAAGGCTTCTTTAATTATAGCTTCACAAAATATTTAATGTTGTTATTGTCATGCAGGGATTCAACTCCAATCCATTAAGACACATATATCCAAACAAAGAATTGGATGAAGATTAACCAGAGACCAACAGTTCTAAGGATCATGTCCCCCTCCATCCCCCCCAACACACACACACACACACACACACACACACACACACACACAACCCCCATTCCCTTGGGACATCATCAAATCATTAGCCAATCTATTCTAAAGAGATGGAGGTGATCTAAGACTGTTAAGGTGACTGTGGGGAACATTACTGGGATCCAGGGGGAATCTTCAGTCAGAAGCTGGCTCTCTCCTCTCCTACCTGTCATCCAGTATTTAATTCCCGTAGATTACTTCTGAAAGATAACTATGTACCATAAATTTGACAATTCCATCAAGTGTGAAATCTCATTTTCAAGTGGTACTTATGCAGTAACATTCTATTTCCCATATACCAATTCACAGTCTTATTTGTGGAATTCTTCTCAATAGGGGTTTTGAAATAAGATACAAAACAAGGTCAACTCAATTGTTACCTATGTATATTCCAAAGATAATAGAAATAAAAGCCATTTAACAGTGAACCTCTGTGCTCCCTGGTGTGTGAAGTCAACAAAATCCAATACTGAGTCACTGAATAGCCCAGTCAAGTCGCCTCCTTTCGACCTGCCTGCTCATTGGATTTTCTGGTTCTCTGATGTACATCCCCCCTGCATATTGCTAAAAGACAGCATTCCTTCTTACAGTAGTCATCCTCTAATGCTTTGAGGGAGACTTAAAGTCTGGTTTTTAAGGGTGTGGAGGAAGGAAATCAGAATTACACCTTACCCTAAGCTAACAGGGCTAATCCTCCATGAAAAATGGAACCACAGCTCAATCTTGAAGGTTAGAGTTAAAAACAAACAGGCCAATCAAACGAAAAACAGAAACCACCCTACCCCTGCTCAGCACAGCTTTTTCAGATGGCTCTAATCATGCTGGGGAAGCCGGTCCAGAGGCTGACCTACGGACCTCGATCCTGGAGAAATCAGAGGGGCAGCCTCATTCCAAGTCAGCCGTCCCTCAGGACAGGACCACTGCCAACACCAATGGGGCATCACAGCATCGTACTCCCTGACTCCTCCCACAAGAAGGCTAGATCCTACCAGCATTTGCCTCAGAATCATACCTCAGATCCAAAACTATTGAAGTATTCAAAAAGCACTCAGGAGTGCCCATTTTCCTTCACGACCTTCACATCCGGAGGAGTCAATTAAGAAAACATGGTGTTGATCCTAGTCATGAATTTTCTAAGGAAAGCTGGATAACAATTCGTTTTCAGATAAGATTTGCAAAGTTATAAGTTATCTACTGGCTTTTCATGGGGCTGGGGCGGGAGGTAACCAGTTGAGAGACAACCAATAGGTGTGTCTCTCTCACATCGATGTTTCTCTCTCTCTCCCCCTTTCCTTCCTTCCACTCTCTCTGAAAAGCAATGGAAAAATATCCTCAGGTGAGGATTAATAAAAAACCACAAACAACAAAAAATCTACAGCTAATATTACACTTAGTGGTGAAAGATTGAATGGTTTTCCCCTAATGGTGTAAGGATGCCTGCTCTCACTACTCATATTCAAAGTCAAAGGACTTACTATCTGATTTTCAAACTTATTCTAAAGGGTACATACAGTAATCAAAACAGTATAATATTGTAAATATATATATATATATATATATATATATATATATATATATATATATTTATTTATTTTACTGGAATAGAAGAAAAAGTCCAGAATTAGAACCATACACAGTCATTTGATTTTTGAGAAAGGTTCCAAGGTAAAAATTTACCTGATTAAAGACTTCAACCCAGAATACAAAAATAGCTCTTATAACTAACAGAAGACATCTCTTAAAAATATGGAGAAAAGATTTAAACAGTCACTTGTGTTAGGATGAACGATCCCTAATCTCTCCTGCTTGGACATGTTTTCTGAATATATATTGTTATAAGCCATTTCCCATAGCTTGCGGCAGACAACCCAGTGCCTGCAGAAGCAAGGTAAGAACTCCCTTCTGCCTGACTGACCTGTGCACTCTCCCCCTTGACCAGCTTGTGCCCTCCCCTACGCTTGACTTACTTGTGCACCCACGTCCTGACCCTATAAGAGAACCCAATCATCCCTCAGGGCTGGCACTGACACACTGGTCTCCGCCTGCTGTGAGAGAATGCAATAAAACTTCTTAAACTCTCACGGCATCTCTTGGCCTAGCTCCTTTCAGTGTGGACCTAACAACTTCATCAAAGAAAATACACAAATGGTAAATGATCATTTGAAATTATGCTCAACATTAGTCAATAGAAAAATAAAAAATCTTATAGTGAGATACCACTATAATCCTTCCTTCCAATATAATAAAAGGGTAATATGTAAATTGACCCTAATGGCGGAATGACCAGAACACCCACTCAACCAGTCACTATGAGGCACACTGACTACCTCTTGGTCCCTTTCCCCAGCTGACAGGCTCCGATCGCCTGATGGCAAACGGGAATCCGGGGTGGGTGGTGGCAGGGGTGGGGGGTTGGACAGGGCCGACAAGCGGGTGGAACGGCCGACCTCTCAGTTCCTCCCCCTGGCCAGCAGGTTCCAATCTCCCAATGGCAAATGGGGAACCAGGGGTGGGTGGCAGCGGGGAGTAAGGCCGGCTGCGGGCAGCCAGGGAAGATGGCCCTGATCGCAGGCCAGGCCTAGGGACTGTACCCGCACACGAATTTTGTGTGCCGGGCCTCTAGTGTTTAAATTAAAAAGACTGGTAATACCAAGTCTTGGTGAGAGTTTGGAGCAACTGGAACTCTTAGACACTACTGGAGGGAAAGTTAAATGATATAGCCACTTTGGATAACAATTTGACAGTTTCTTATGAAGTTAAACATGCATTACTCATACAACTCAGATATCTCATTCTTAGGTATTTGCCAAAGATAAATGAAAAAATATGTCTACCAAAAACTAACACATGAATATTCATAGTAACTCCACTCATAGTAACTTCAAACTGAAAATAATCCAATATCCATTAATAATAAGTAAGTGAATAAACAAATTGTGACAGCTGAATACTACCCAATAATGAAAAGGAACTACTGGTACTGCAACAAAATATACTTATCAAAGGAAGGAAGCAAAGAAGGGAGGGAGGGAGGGAGGGAGGGAGGAGAAATACATTATGTTAAGCAAAGGAAGCCAGATACAAAAGCAAGGCACAAAAGATTACATATTATGTGATTCTATTTATATGAAACTAGAGGCCCGGTGCACAAAATTCATGCATGGGTGTGGTCCCTAGGCCTGGTTGGCGATTAAAGCTCGAGCATCTGGCATGGAAGGGCAGGTCCCAGCTGACGTCTGGGCCGCACCTGGGCCCCCGCACACTCCCCTCCACCTGCGTCATGGTGCCCCCCCGTGGTGAGCACAGCTGGACGCTGCGGGCCAGGGAGCAGCGTGGGCCTCTGGGCCGCCCAATGGCACCGCATGGAAGCCAGGCAGGCAGCGCACTCTCTCCCGGCCGGCTTCACAGACCGGCTCCTGCATGAACCCGTGGGGAGCCTGACTGTGCCCTGCAGTCCCGGTGGCTGTGGCCTGGCTCACCCGGAAGATGCCACGCAGATGCAGGGAGGGCTCCTCACAGGCACCCCGCACCTGTGTGCAGGGGCTTCCCTGGCGCACGAACCCTGGCGTCCTGGGGAAGGGTAGCAGGGGGAGTGACAGCAAACCCAGCGAACACCCCGCATTCTCACCTCACCTCTGACCCCATCACCCCCATCCCCAGGTAGCTGGCAAGAGGTTGCAGCCCCCTGCCCAGGCGCTGCGGGAGGTTGGTCACCGCCACCCCCCACCCCCCAGTTCCCCGTCCCAGCCTGGGCCCAGCCCCAATCAGGCGATCAGGGCCTGCTGGCTCCCTCAGCCCCGCTGCTGGCCGCCACTGGCTGACATCTGCAGAGTGATTGGTGGGACAATCGGGCCCGCTTGCAACCACCTTGGACTGGCGCCACCCACTCATCTGCTCCACTATCTTGCCACGGTCCCATTTTTGTTGGGCCCATCGGGGCTGGCAGTGCCTCCACTGCCACTCATTCCCAGCGCTGCGTAGCTGACGCCCACCACGTTCTGCACCGCCCCCTGGTGGTCAGCGCACATTATAGTGAGCAGTGGAACTCCTGGTCGCCTGGTAGAATTCCCAGTCGAAGGACTGCCCAAGGGGACAATTTGCTATTAGGCTTTTATTATATAGGATTCTATAACAGGCAGTAGTGTCAAGAATGGTGAGGGGGGGTAAGGGGGAAAGGAAAGGAAAGAAAAGAGGAAGTGAGGGTGGAGAAGAGGTTTGATCAAAAAGTGGTTGTAGAAAATTTTTTGGTAAGATAACAATGTTCTGTATCTTTCTTAAAAAAATATATATATTTCATTGATTTCTTTTTTTTTTCCAGAGAGGAATAGAAAGTTGGAAATATCGATGAGAGAGAAACATCGATCAGCTGCCTCCTGCACACCCACTACTGGGGATGTGCCCACAACCCAGGTACATGCCCTTGACCGGAATCGAACCTGGGACCTTTCAGTCCGCAGGCCGACGCTCTATCCACTGAGCCAAACCGGTTATATCTTGACTATGACACTGCTTACATGATTATATACATTTGTCAAAAGTCACCAAACTATGTACTTAAAACTTGTGAACTTTATTTTTATTGCATGTAATTTATATCATAAAAATCTGATATTAAAAAAACTTTAATGAGGCCATATGTTCATTTAAGTGACTTATATATTAAGTAACACATTACCTCAAGCTCTTTGCTGCATGACAAGGACATAAGCACAAGTGATAAATATCACCTGACTGACTAAAACCATGGCTTCATAGTGTTTAAACCAGACCTCAGAATTAAAATGTAGGAATTCATGGTGATGTGGAAAAAGATTATATCTTTAAAGAATATTAAGTAAAGCCTGGCCGGTGTGGCTCAGTGGTTGACCGTCGAACCAGGAACCAAGAGGTCTCTGGTTCGATTCCCGGTCAGGGCATATGTCCAGGTTGTGGGCTCAATCCCCAGTAGGGGGCATACAAGAGGCAGCCAATCAATGAGTCTCATTATTGATGTTTCTATCTCTCCCTCTCCCTTCCTTTCTGAAATCAATAAAAATATATTTTTAAAAAACCCACAAACTGAATAGCAGAGTTTTAAATAAGTAGTACTTCACTTGTCACATAGTATAATTGTTCATTTGTCTGTCTCCCGCCCCCCTCCTTCCCCCCGCCTCATCAACCAGGCTCTAGGATAGGTCCATGCCTTGTTTCAGCATTGAATTTCCAGCAAAATGCTTGGCACATTAATGACAGTTGAATGAAAGAATGAATTGCAGATGTTCTCATGCTAACGTTGGTTTCATTTGCAAAATCCACATGTACGTAAAACTTCCCACAGAAAGGGCTATGGTAGATACACTTCCATGAAACACTAGCACTAATTCCAATTTAAAAATTACAAAGTTCTAAATGTGAAATCATTTAAAAACACCTTTTTTGTTGTTAAGCCTCCCCCAAGGGCATTTTTCCCCCCATTGATTTTTACAGAGAGTGGAAGGGAGGGGGAGAGACAAAGAGAGATAAACACTGATGTGAGAGACACACCGATTGGTTGCCTGCTGCATGCGCTTCTTCCAGGGCCAGGGATAGAGCCTGCAACCAAGGAACGGGCCCTGGACCGGAATCAAACCTGAGCCCTTGACTGGACTTGAACCCAAGTCCT
Organism: Myotis myotis; assembly: GCF_014108235.1. Taxonomy (NCBI): domain Eukaryota; kingdom Metazoa; phylum Chordata; class Mammalia; order Chiroptera; family Vespertilionidae; genus Myotis; species Myotis myotis. The sequence continues at coordinate 185,629,367 of NW_023416313.1, read as the reverse complement.
GTCAGTCCTCGGGCCCATGCTTTAACCACTGAACACAAAGCAGTGGTTCTCAACCTTTTTAATGCCGCGACCCTTTAATACAGCTCCTCATGTTGTGGTGACCCCCAACCATAAAATTATTTTCGTTGCTACTTCATAACTGTAATTTTGCTACTGTTATGAATCGTAATGTAAATATCTGATATGCAGGATGGTCCTAGGCGACCCCTGTGAAAGGGTCGTTCGACCGCCAAAGGGGTCGCGACCCACAGGTTGAGAACCACTGGGCTAGGGGAAAACACCTTTATTTTCATTTCACTAACCAAGCCTACAATTAAGAGACTTTTTCAAGGTAACCGCTGCTCTGAACAGAGGATTGATAGTGTGAAATTTTATGTATATCTTGCTTATTTCAGATAAAATCTAATAATCTGGAATTTTGTGCCATGTTAAATGCATTATCATGGGAAGTACGTATGTTTGAAAAGATGGCCCTGTGTAGTTCAGACTAACACAAAAATTCTCTGGTAAAATCAATGTAAATTAATGAAGGAACACAAGTTGATTCAGTATCTGTCAAAAACTAAAATAGACTTTTAAAAGGTACTAAAAATTCAGTGTTGCACCATACTTCGCAAATTCTCTAGAAATATTTTATTGACAGGTTAACTGTGACTGGTGGCAGAAAACAAGCACAGGCCTCACAGTTAGAAGAGTATCATGTCCTGGTTTTGTCACAAACTGTCAAATAAAGGTGTCAAATCATACACGTCATTTAACCTCATCTGTAAAATTCAGACTATAACTTTGAGGATCAAATAAAAATATTTTTGTAGTTTCAAATTCCTTTTAAAACTACAAAACGTCTTATACATATGTAAACATTCCTTTTAAAACTATGAAATGTCTTATACATATAAATTATTAGGTGCTGGAAAATCTAATTGGAGAAAATAATCCCACCCTGTTTGGCTCAGTAGATAGAGCATTGGTCCACGACTGAAGAGTCCTGGGTTCGAGTCCAGTCAAGCACACCTACCTCGGTTGCAGGCTCAATCCCCAACACCCGCGGCGGTGAGTGAGGAAGGCACCTAATGGATGTGTCTCCCACATCAATGTTTCTCTTTCTGTCTTTCCCCCTCCCTTCCACTCTCTCTAATAATCAATGGAAAAATACCCTCGGGTGAGGATTAACCAAAAAAAAAAAAAAAAAATCACAGATAATTTATATTGTTGCGTTCTATGTTAATATTTAAAATCCAATCTTTTAAAAATTATTTTTTAATCTTAACCAGAGGATTTTTTAAAAAAAATTGATTTTAGAGAGAGTAAGGGAGAGAGAGAAACATCTATGTGAGAAACATCAAGCGTTTGCCTCCCATCCATTCCAACGGGGGATTGAACTGCAACTAGGTATGTGCCCTGACCAGGAATCGAACTGCAACCTTATGGTGTATGGAAGAATGCTCCAATCACCTGAGCCACCTTGCCAGGGCAAAAATCCAATTTTTACTTAGGGTCTTTTGAGAGTTTAAGGAACAAAACTTGTATCTTTCATAGCCTTTTGAGTATTTAAGCAACAAAGTATGTTTTTTCCATGCTAACACTAAATCTGAATATATATTACTGTTATGGGAAGAGTTATATTTTATTTATATGTCAGGCTTGGGAGATAGGCATCAGAGTTTTCGTAAGCACACTTCTGTCGCTTCTTTTATGGGTCAAATGCCTCACTGACTTGCTCTAGTTCTAAATCTAGATGACGAGCCTGTCACCTTAGCTAGATCAGAATAAAATAAAGCTGTAGTACTGTTGGGCTTAACAGTCAAGAGCCAACCATTTTCTAGGAACTATGGAAGAATTCAGGAGAGGTAGATGGTTGGGGGGCAATTATTAAAGAAAATTTTATGTTATAAATTAGATAACTTATACTAGCTTACCCTGCTAGGTTTTATTCTACATCTAAAATTCATTAAAAATAAATAAATAAAATTCATGAAAATTTCTCTTTCCATTTCTCTAGGCACTGGTAAAAGTAAAATACTTTAGTATATTACAAATCATCAGTTCAACATCCTTTTTTGCAGATTAAAAATATTTTATTTGGAATTTATTTTAAATTCTACATGACACTTGACATTTCTTAAAAACTATTCCCTGATCCCATTTCCTTAAATTTCCCTAAAATCACATTTGAAAATCTTGAGTTCATTTGAAAACTTCCTTACTTATGTTAATTTTTGTGAATCTCTTTCTATAATTACAAGTAACATGAGTTTCTTAACAGAAATTTAAAAAATGGCACGACTGCAGCTGATCTTTGTTTCAGTTTGACACTAAACTATGCAAAAAATTAACTTTAACACTATATTTAGATGGGTTAGTTAAGTATAGAATTCTATATTTTTTTGGGGGGGGATACTTAGAGCATTTCTGATTGTTGTGATAAAATACGTGCAACCACACAAAATTCCACTCTATTTTTTGGTTCGCTCACATATACCACCAACTTTACTGCTAAGGTTTTCTTATGACACCATATTTACATCACTCCAAGATCAGACTGATAAACCATTAGTCTTTTTCAGTCATGGGCTTAGAACTATAAAATAAAGGTACTATCCACTAGTTACTCTTCAAGAAATAAGTTTATTTTTTATAACCTATTTTTGAGAGCCATAAGAAAAGTCCTTATTCCAAACACCCTTTTGAAAATTATAGTTTCATAAAATAAAAGTTGATTTGCAAGTTAGCTATATCTGAAATTTCTAGCCCAATTGCCCTCTTGTTTACATATTTAAACAGAGTGCAACTCAGGTGCCAAGCAAAAGGCAGTAAACTCTAGAGCTATAAATTATAATTCTTTCTTAATCACTAACGCAATGAGTACAGTCAATGGTAAATTATTTGGAAAAGTTTTAAAACACTTATTTTTGTTATAGAAATTATCTGTTAATCTATTTGTTTCTAAAGTAAAATTTTTACATTCTGAATATTTTCCAAACTGCTATGGAATTATGAGAAAGTCAAGGAGTTTGGAATTTAGTCATGTTATACTCCTACAGCCCCCACCCTCAGACCAGAGTGCTCTTTCATAAGGGCTCAGAACACCCCCTACTTTTCAGTAACAATTGTTGAAAATGAACAATGATATACCCTGTTATTAATATCTGCCTTTCCAGCTAAAAGGTAAAAAGCTTCAGGAAAGCAGTTACTACCATGCCTGTCAAGTTCATACTTTCTCCAGGTATTCTGTAGAAAACTATCTGTCAAATGAATGAGGGAAAAATAAGACATTTAAGACAGTATGAGCCATTAGAAAGAAGCATATCTAAAATAATAAAGTGGTATATACAGTAATGACTCATTTATTTGGAAATTTCATCCACTAACTGAATCAGAGAATTTGCAATAAATGAGGTTTTTAGTAAATTAATACTTAGAGTACATAAATGTTACTGCGAAGCTACAAAGGAATGGATGCAGTTCATTAAGAAAGCCCTATTGAGGAAGTACTAGATTTTACACAAGATTTTTATTTTTCAACTAGAGGCCCAGCGCACAAAATTCGTGCACAGGAGGGAGGGGGTACCCTCAGCCTGGCCTGCACCCTCTTGCAATCCGGGATCCCTACCACAATTTGGGACCACTGGCTCCTAACCGCTCGCCTGCCTGCCTGCCTGCCTCATTGCCCCTAACCACTCTGCCTGCCTGCCTGATCACCCCTAACCGCCTCTGCCTTGGCCCCTGCAGCCGTGGCTTCATCTGGAAGGACGTCCAGAAGGTCATTCAGCTGTCCGGTCTAATTAGCATATTATGCTTTTATTATTATAGACTCTTCCATAGCATCATTATAAAAACAGATTACCATCCACTAGAAGCTAAATCTAAACCATAGTCAATCTGGTAAATCTAAAATAAACCTGCTAGGCACTAGTAAATTATAAGATACAATCATTGCCCTCATGAAACTTATAATACAATTGGGGAGCTAGAAAAGATATATAAAAAGATGTGTGTACAGGAGCATGTGCTACGTTCCAATGAAGTGACACAGGCAACATGCAGCTCAGGTCAGTGGACAGACAGGAAGCGTGACCCAGACTAAGTGTGTATGTGCCTGTGGGGACAATGGGGAGAATAACTGGGCTAGACTTAGAGAGCCTTGTGATGACACTGGAAAATAAGTCAAGTACAACATAGGGATAGCAAGCTCATCTGCCTACAGGAGCAGGGAACAAAGGAGTGAAGCCTGCAGGATGCCAAGTGCCAACAGCCGCTTGGTCTCAATGTTGGGGGCAAGAGGATCTCTGCTGGGGACTGTGGGTGACTACAGAACTCTAACTCTAACTCTCTCTCTCTCTCTCTCTCCCTCCCCCCCCCCCCCCCCATATAAAAGGGGAAGCTGAGCCTGCCAGCTTGGCTTAGTATTTGAGCTTTGATCTATGAACCAGGAGATTTCAGTTCGATTCCCAATTAGGGCATATGCCCTGGTTACAGACTCGATTCCCAGTGTGGGGCATGCAGACGGCAGCCTATCAATGATTCTCTCTCATCATTGATCCCTTCCTCTCTGAAATCAATAAAAATATTTTAAAAAATAAATAAATAAAAGGGGAAGTTGGTACGTGGCTCCAAAACATCATCGTCACACCTTCCGGTTTTTCCAAAGAAGGTGTAAAACTAAAAACTTTCAATGTAGCCCTTGCTGGTTTGGCTCAGTGGATAGAGCATCGGCCTCCTGACCAAAGGGTCTCGGGTTCAATTCCGGTCAAGGGCATGTGCCGGGAGCCGGTCCATCCTTGCTGTTTCAAAGGACATGGCATATATGGCATACTGTTCTTAATATGTTTGCTCACCTTCTTGGCACTATGTGTTTTAACCAAGGTCTCCTCTCTGAGAAAGGTTGTTTCCCCAGGTAGGGATTTTCCCCTGAAGTTAGGGAGGGAATAAAACCCCTCAACTAAATGCCAGGCGGGTAATTAATCACTTTAACTATGAATAATCATGCTTAAGCTACATAATCTTTACTCCCTGGAATGGAGATAAGAAACGCCCTAACCTTTGTAATAGAGATTGATAGGATTGAATCAACTGGTATAAATACAGATGTAACAAGACAGCAAGACAGAACTTAGAACACAGAACTTAGGACACAGAACTTAGAACACAGAACTTAGGACACAGAACTTAGGACACAGAACTTAGAATACAGAGCTTAGAACACAGAACTAAGGAGACAGAACCTAGGCACAGAACCTACACAGAACGTTCTCTAGAGACAGAAGAACTTCGCTGGAGAGAACATGGGAAAAGATCCTGGACAGAAACTGGCCTCAGAACCTAGAGACAGAACCTAGCGAGAGAACATGGCAAAAGATCCTGGACTGAACCTGACTACAGAAATTGGCAAGAGAACCTGACTAGAACCTGGTGACTGAACCTGGCTGGAGAACCTAGCGAGGGAACATGGCTACAGACCCTGGCTGGAGAACCTAGCAAGAGAACATGGACGCAGAACCTGGCTGGAGATTCTAACCAGAACTTCGCTAGAGATCCTGGCTAGGCTGCTGATCAACTGAACGCTGTCTCCGTGTCATTCCTTCTTCGCCGACTCCGTCTATGCCTTTGGGGACCCCCTGGACCTGTTGGGGTTGGACCCCCGCAGGCATGTACCTTGGTTGCAGGCTTTCCCAGCCCTGGGCCCCGGCCCAGGCTTGTGCAGGAGGCAACCAATAGATGTGTTTCTCTCACATCGATGTTTCTCTGTCTTTCCCTCTCTCTTCTACTCTCCCTAAAAATCAATGGAACAATATCCTCGGGTGAGAATTAACAAAATAATTTTTAATGTAAAGTTTCTCAATTTTTAATGTTGGCAAATAAATGTTTGTAATGCTGTGTTAAAAACCAAAGCATGTCTGCAGCCAATCGTCCTGGTGGGCCACACAGCCTTGCAACTCTGGCCTGGAATGTTGAATTCCACACTAAGAGATCTGGACTTCATCCTGCACTCACAGACTTAAAAGACTTCACATGCATTTCAAAACTTGCTTAGTTTTACACCTCTGCACACTCCAATGTTGACCGTGTAAAATGCTCAGCACTGCCAAATTATTTCACATTGGCCTTGTGTATTTCTGTTACAAGCCAATTACGTTCATTGAACTAGCTGTGGAGTGACTTATAAGTTTCAGCTGAAAAAGCATTCAGAATGATACCAATAAAAGAGTGTTGACAGAGCAGTACCTAAGAGAATGCCGGCATGATGTGTATAAGCCACAACACACTGGAGCTCCACTTCTCAAAAAACGTGCCATAATCCACTGCCAATGAAAGCCCTTGCTTTCTCCAGCATTTTTCCATAATTATCAACTTTCTAAAAACTATTACTATACTTTATTACCAAACAACACTCAAACAGATGTAACAAAGTTTTAATTCTACAATCACGGTAAGCTTTTAACTACCCAAAAACAATATTTAAGCATTAAAGGCCTACACGTTAGCATTTTAATCAGCTTAGGGAAAGAAAAGGTAATTAGTATCAGAGGCTTGCTGATTCGTTCCGATGATAGTATTATAGAAAGTTAGCATTATAATTCAAAGGTAATTCCCGGGAGGGAAAATTCCTGGTGCATAATTATGACATAAAATACAGAGCTATGAAAACTGCTTAATCACATGCTTTGAAATAATATTCATAATGAAAGTCATCCGCAAAGTTAAAAAGAAAGATGAAGCAAGCAATGTGTCTATGACTTCATTTGCTCTGGCTCTGGAGAACCCCAGCCAGCCCTGAGCCATCTAACCCCGAAGGCTTCCAGACTTGTGGGCACTGCCATGTGTGCGGGGGGGGGGGAGGGGGGGGGGAATCAGCTCAAACCCATCACCACTGCGGAAACAGAAGCCAACCCAAAGCACATGAAGCACTGGGGCTCTGCTGTATCCTTTTCAAATAAAGGATCAGTGGCTTGAACTAGAAAACAAAACAAACAGGAAAGTCTTAACAAAGGGACATGATTCCAATATATAGTTCTTATCCAAAGGGATAGAATTTAAAAAAAAAGAAAAGAAAAAAAAGAAGAGAACCTGCTTTAGGACTTTTTTCTATTTCGAAGAAACAGACTACAATCCCCACACTAGAGTTTTACCGATAATAACTCAGGGGAAGCTGAGCGGCTCCCCATTCCTGTCAGCGCCTGTTGAAGACCCTCATGGCCGCCAGCATCCCAAAGTCCCACCCTACATTCTATCAGACACATTAAATGTACTCACATCCAATGAATACTGATGAGAAGTTGAACTGAAAATCAGAATTATGTTTCATAAGCTCTTTTTAAAAAAAATTTTTTTAGATTTATTTCAGAGAAGGAAGGGAGAGGGAGAGAGAGATAAAAACATCAATGATGAGGGAGAATCATTGATTGGCTGCCTTCTGTACGCCCCCTACTGGGGATCAAATCCACAACTTGGGCATGTGCCCTGACCGGGAATCAAACCTTGACCTCCTGGTTCGTGGGTAGATGCTCAACCACTGAGCCCACACCTGTCGGGCTCATAAGCTTTTCATTCTCTCTTTAGTCCACTCCAATGAGGTTTTTGTCTCCAATCCTCCACTGATACAGCTCAGGTGACCTGTCATGGCTCAGGTCAATGTCACCAATGACTTCCATTGCTAAGCCCAACGAGCACCTCTCAGTCCTCATCTTACTTGACCTCTAAGCAGCCCATGGCACCATTGATTCAACTCTCTCCTCCCTGAGACACTTACTTTAACCTCAAGAATATTCTTCTAATTTCCCTCCTATCCTCTGGCTGCTCCTTCTCAGTTTCTTTACTTCCTCCTTATCAGCTCAACCCCTCAAGGCTGAAGCATCTCTGGCTCAGCCCAACTACCTCATCACAGAAAAATTAGTCATAGTTCCTTCTCCCCACGGTGTGGGTCAACAGAATTAACAATATCTTCTAAAAATGACACTGTTAGTTAGGACATGGAGACAATTATGTCCACTATGTTAGAAATGTGTGCTTAAGTCCTTAGGCTTAAGATATTCTCTTACGAGTTTCTTTTCTTCTCCAGAAACTGTAAATGCTGATAGGATCCAAAGCTTGATCCATGGACTGCTTTCCCTGTCTACACACATTCCCCAAGTTATCTCATCCAAGTGCTGTTGGTGACTTCCAAATTTCTATCTGCAACCCAGATCTATTCTTTAAACTCTTGATTCCTATATCCAACAACCTCCTCAGCTTCTCCACTTGGAAGATGAACATAACATGTTTAAAACAGCTCGTAGTTGTTTCCCAAACCAGCTCTTCCATGAGATCCCTATCTCAATTCATGGCAACTCCATAATTATGCAAAAAGCCCCGGTGTTATCCTTAGTCTGATCTCTCTTTCTCATCCTTAGTCTGATCCAACTCCTCAAACAGTTGGCCAGGTACAACCTACAAAAAAAGTCTTGGTCATTTCTCTTCCCTTCCTCCACTGCTATTGGCATCTCTCAATGGATCACTACAACAGCTGCTAACCGGTATCCCAGGGCCCACCCTTGACCACCCTGCTCCATTTTCCTGTCTCAACACTGTAGCCAGCAATTCTATTCAAATGAAAGTCAAAGCACCTTACTCTGCTGCACACAACTCCCCAGCGATTCCCCATTTCACTCATGGCTCACCACGCAGGCCCTACATGATTTGCTCTCCAAACCTGTGACCTCATCTACCACTACTCTGTGGACTTTCTAACTGGGCCTGGAACACACCAGGCTCACTTCCACCTGAGGCCTTTGGCAGCTAACACACCTTCCCCAGGTGTCTTTGTATGGCTACCTTCCTCCCTCAAGTCACCTCAGTGAGGCCAACCTGACCCCACTACAGTAAGTCCTCATTTAATGTTGTCAATAGACAAATAAGCAAAGACATATAATGAACTCAATTTACTATAAGGTAACTGATATAAACAAGTTAAGTCCCTATGGCATCTCATCAACATTATAACGAAATGGCATTAAACAAAACATCATTATTCGAGAATCTGCTGTACTTCAAATTACCAATGCTCCCGCTTCCTACCTCCCATACTCGTATAAAATTTGTTTTGTTATGTTTACTGTTTCAAAATTTGCTTAGTTTTAGGATTTAAGGTCCCCGAAGGCAGAACTTTTTTACTTTGTTCATTGGTGTATCTCTGGGGCCTAGATCACTGCCTGGCACATAGGAGGCATACAGTATATGGAATAAATGAATTTAATTAAACATTTAGTGATTCCAATTTCATAGTTTTCTTTTAATATTTGAGACCTTTACCAGATCATGAATATTTCTGTTGTTCTTAAAAAAAACTCATTTGTACTTGAAGACAAGAAAGGTCTCAGCCTGAGCTCATGACCCAACACAAAGCCAGGGGCCCAGGGCAGCTAGGAACAACCTACCTGGGCCCTCACTGCTTCTGCTCCCTAAAACCAGGGCTCTACTTAGTGCGTATCTGAAACTCTAATACCTTCCCACACACGTATTTTGTTCTCCCACCGAGACAAGAAACACATTGGTAGGACTTGCACAAAGTATTCAACGTAGACGTGGATATGTCACAGATGTAAAACCTGTTTTTTGATGGACTTAAGTGAACATTTTTAAAGCATTAAGTTTATTAAAAGTTCAAGATATTACACAACACATAACAGGGAACAGGATTATCTGGGATAGGTCCCTCCCTTTTAATGCACAGATGTGAATGACACATCTGATCATTCTGAAGGAACCCATGTCTATGTTGGCTGAGCTTGTAATTATGCTGTTTAGATGTAAATGTGTCTTTCTAATGTGCTTAAGTTTGTTTTTTCTTAAACACTTCCTTTGAAACTTTCAGACTATTAATTTCCTTTGAACGAATGGTTTAAAATCTTAAGCTCTGGGCCCCATAACAGAAAATTATAAAGGGGACTGACCCATATTATACAAACTGCCAATGGTGGGAGACGGAGCTGGGAGGCATAAACAATTGCCTTATACTGTACCAATAATAGTGGCTTTCTTTTAAAGGGCTCATGAAACCTACAGGGTACAGGAGCAAAAGACATGGGCCGCTGGTACTCTTTAATTTTAAAACTACTTTGCATAACATTAGTCATCATAAAGAGAATTTCTAAATCTGTAGATTTACTTTTTGGCATCTGGAAAGAAATAATTATCCAGTAGGCAGAAGCTGGGCAACTGAAATAGCTAGAAATTAGACGAGAATTAGGAAAAATAATTTGATCAATTAGCGATCAGTGAAATGGGCCAGCTGTTCTTGATGCAGCAATCCAGACTGTAACAGAGATATACTAGATTTTCTTGCCTACTGACTACCATCAATGAACAGAGTGGGGGCGGGGAGGGAGGTGGAGGGGAGGCAAAAGCAGGTTTACAGTCGTTTGAATGGAAAATATTACAATAATTAATAAATAATAATATAAGAATGAACTCTTGTGTTTTGCATACTCACAACTGTAACCTTACTTTTGCCCCACCCTTTATAATAAAATCTTGTCAACAGCTGCTTATTAACAAAAGCCTAGAGGAAGCCCAAGAAAACTTTAAATCCTTCTATACATCATTTCTGTCTGTATTACATAATAAGAGCTAACATTACTTTTTACTCTGTGTGAGGCCATGCTAGTTGCTTTACATGCACTACTATTTCATTTCATAATCAAAACAACACTGTGGGGTAGTTACTTTTATTGTCTCCATTTAACAGGTGAGGAAAAAAGGTTCAGAGAGGTTAAGTAACTTCCCCAAGGTTGCACACTGCAGGACAGTGGGGCCTGGACCTGGGCCCCAGAGGACTGATCTGAAAGATCTCATTCTGACTATCATATTTCACTGCCTCTCTCCCATGTTGTCTTCATAGCTCACGCCTCTTTTCTGTAGTAACTTCAGTGAGCAACTTGTCAGAACTGTGGCCCTATAGTGAACACATTTTTTTATTTTTTGAGATTGAACATGCTACGTTTTTGCTGTTATAAGCAGTAGCATTTCATTTGAGCAGAATCTATGTATTACCCATTTATAAAACGTCTGCTATTTTGCCTGTTTTTCACCGTTCTAATGAGCCTAAGTTGAAATTCTGAGCCTTTTCTTGAACCATGTAAACGTCCTTTTCCTCCCTAGGGAAACATGAAAGAAATGATCTATAGCAATAGTTATCCTTCCCAAGCACTTTGTTTTATCTATTCGATTTCTCAGTGAAGTCATAATCCTGTGTTTTATAATAAGTGCTTCCTGGGGACTGCCACAGCCTTCAGCACCAGAATGTCACTGTTGTTTTAGGTAGAGACCGGATGTTTCCAGGGATATTTGAGAATTAAAATAACTTGGGGAGAGGGACTGGAGGAGGGGGAGGAGGCATAATGGCAGGAAGAGGCAAAAAAAGAAATCATTTTGGCAACATTTTCTTAAAAATGAACTATTTTAAAAGTATTTAGAAAGCAGGCCTCTAGGGTCCACATCCTAGATCATTTATGCATCAATGAAACAGTGAGTCAGGAGGGACCTACGTGGCACTCATAAATTAAGGTCTCACTGGAGAGCCCTAGAAGAGAGGGAGAAAGGAAAAAGGTGGGGGGGAAATAAGTCCCAAGGGTTGTATATGGGGGTAGAGGTAGAGCAGGCTGGAGGAGGTAAAATTCTGCCTTGCTGGGCTACACCTCTATTTTCTCTGGGCAGGTCTAAGTTTATCTGTCCACAGGACACCTCTGTGTGAGTCAGAAAAGGGTTCCCTGTCCTCCAGGCTAGTGGACACAGTTAGGGGCTGGGTTTCAGCGCTCAGATGGTACTAGCCAAGACTAGACAGACTGTCACTCTGTATAAGTCACTCAATCTCAAGGGACCTCAATCCCTCTAAAGGTGATGGGGCTAGCTAACACCTCAGGGTCCCCTCCCTCTTCCCAGTTCTCAACTGAAATCTGGCAATATCCAGTGGTATATTGCAAACTGAGGCCCTAAAACACTAGGATTCTGTGGACTGAGTTGAGCCTTTAGTGTTTTCGTGATATTGCATTTTTCCCCCTCTCACATTTCTGATTTTTTTTCTCTTTTAATCTTAAGACTATACTCTTCCTTCAACTCCAAAGAGCTTGTTTTTTCTTGAGCCATCAAAAGTTCACACCCAACTACATCAGCCCAAACTACTCAAATGTCCATCCATAGGATGGATAAACTGGGTATCTTCATTCACAGAAATAAAAAAGAACTACTGCTACCCGCATCAATTTGGACATGACACTATGTTAAGCCAAAGAAGACACAAAACAGAGCTCATAATGGATTTCATTTAAATGCAGTCCAAGAACAGGTTAAAACCAACCCTGGCAATAAAGGGCAGAACAGTGGTTACCCTTGCATCGGGGATTCTGACTAAGGGAGAGGCTTCCGGGGCTGGAAATGTTCTGTTTCTTTATTTGGATGCTGGGTGCCTAGGTATGATCACGTTTTGCTTACACTTCTGATCTGTGCGTTTTTCTGGTTTATGTAACTAACTATTCGATAACAAGTTCATTCAAAGAAATTATGCCATGGGAACCCCGCCCCCCGCCCCCCCCAAAAAGCAATCTACTAAAACTAGATAGCTACCTACAGGGAGAAAAATGATTCCTTTTCATTTAATGTTAAGCAGACAGAGAGCCACCTGAGAAGCTAAGTAGAAACTTCATTAATGTCCTAATATATTAATCCAGAATTTGCTTGATTTTTATAATGATTTCCTCCTTCACATGAAACTGTGGCAAAAAGTTAGTCTAAAATATTGCTTTTCCCTGCCTTCATATACAAGTAAAACACTACTATTCTAAGTTCTATAATATATATACATGAAGAGAGAGAAAGAGAGGCAAAGTTATTAGAAAATATCTAAAAACTAGAGGCCTGGTGCACGAAATTTGTGCACTGGGGGGGGGGGATCCCTCAGCCTGGCCTGTGTCCTCTCGCAGTCCAGGAGCCAGCAGTGGGTCATCGTTAGTGCTGCTGCAGAGGCGGAAGAGGCTCCCGCCACCGCCGCTGTGCTCGCCAGCCATGAGCCCGGCTTCTGGCTGAGCGGCGCTCTCCATGTGGGAGTGGACTGACCAGTAGGGGGCAGCTCCTATGTTGAGCATCTGCCCCCTGGTGGTCAGTGCGCATCATAGCAACCGGTCATTCTGCAGTTTGGTCGATTTGCATATTAGCCTTTTATTATATAGGATACCCCAGGATAAGCTATTCAGAATATTGAGGTTCTTAACAGATGCTTTGGCCAGAATTATCCTAATTAACCACATTACCGAAATCACCTAGATAACGCCCACATCCCCACCTAATTTCCTGCTATACAGCTCCAACTCCACAGGTGGGGAAAGGCATTCAAGAAGATGCTGTGTTACAGACAACTACAAGGACACTCCTGCAAACCCCACCTTCTTCCTTCGGCCTGTATGTGTTCCTCTGTGAATTTGTTTCAGCACCACCTTTTTCTCTTCCTTGGGTAATACAATCAGCTGTCAGATCAGTAATTTCTTTCCCCTTCCCAGTGTTCAATAATCCCTCTTTGATCAATGTGGTACACTGCACAATCACTCCATTCGATACACATAAAAAGTGATAGTACACACACTTGCATTAGAAATAATCATATCACTAATTCATATACGGTAACTAGAAGCACAGCTTGCTTGTTTTCACTCAAAACTCCGTGATAACTTCTGCCATCAGTACTTCTGCAGAGCCCTTCTGGTCCCAGAGCATGGGGGTAGGTAGCTGTATTTCTCCCAAATGCTAGGGCACAAATTAAATGTTTGAAGAATCATTAGAGCTTAGCCAAAAAAAAAAAATGTTTCCAGTCTTTGAAGTGGGAAGTGGAGTGGGGTGAGGTGGGGTGGGGAGACACAATCATAAGCATCCAGTCCCTGAACACGACTGAACACCAAACTAGTGGTTCAACACAAATGCAGGCAAAGTTTCCATGATAAATATCACTTAGCACTATTTCATGTTGAATACAGACCTTATAGAGAACCTTAATTCTAATCCTTTCTTCTCAGCTAAAGAGATCTTAATCTTTAATTCCCTCTTTCAAATAGAAAGTTCTCCCGACTTCAGGCTTGTTTTAAATACTCATCCTTCTAAGTTTAGATTTTCCTTGCAATTCAATGCCCAGCATTCTACTTCCTCCTTCCTCTCAAATTATCCCTTTAACTTGTTTTTACTTATTTTTACAGGCCCCCAAAGCTTCTTCCTCAGGATAATGTGCTATTCAAAAAGCCTTCTCCACCACCCCTATATCAAAGTTTAACTACAGAGGCCAACAATACCATTTTTCCTGTTTGTGTCTTAGGAAAGATACCGTTTAACTAAAATTTCACCACTCATAAAACTCCTTCCCTAAATCTTTCCTACCCACCCCCTCCCACGTTTGATTGCTTTATACACAATCACAATGTAATCAAACTCCCAAAATGTGTAATTATATCATCATACAAAGACTTCCCTAAATATATATAATTTTAAGTGTGTAACACACACCCTTTATAACTTTGATGCTGGGGCTACAGGCTGAAAAATGCTGGAGTTTTCTTACAAGTTGTGTGCATTGTTTCTCGTTGGCATGGAGGAGAGGGGAATAAGAAGATCATCATACTAGGACCAATTGCTGAATCAGAAAACACAATTTTTGTTCCAGGAGGATTCTACTGAAGGTTGTAAACACACTTAAAACTTTTTTTCTTTAAAAGAGGAGAGCTGAAATTGGCATAACTGAAAGCCAAACCTATGCATTGCCCATCAGGACACACAATACTGAATACCTCGTTTCCCCACTTACGAAATAGGCTCCATCTCCCAAACCAGAGCATTTATGAGGTTTGTATTAATGAGTAATTGGAAAAAACCCATCTCTGCATAAACGCAGAGACTTTTCTGTTCTTTGGAATGCCTAAAACAATATGAAAATGACTTTAGAACAGGCCCGTGAAATTTAGTTCTGAACCCAGAAAACCACCGAAAGGATAATTTGTGCATGCCATCTGGGATCCAGGCAGCCTCGTCAACAGAAGGGGAAACTTGTTGAGGTCATCCAAATCTAAAATTCACATACATTTTTACATCTGGACTGAATTAATCTTTTCTTGGTACTGGCTTTCATGTAATAAAATAATTGTTTGCAGGTTTTATATATATATATTTTTTTTTCTGGTAAACCCCGTAGCCTTAGACATCAAAATGTGCAACATCCAAGTTGAAAACTACAAAGAATTCCTTTATCAAAAAAGTTAGTTGTGCGACAGGACTCATTTACACTAAACTCTGAACTTGACAGCTCAGTCAAAAACAATTCCGTTTGAAACTTTCATTTCAAGCATCTGCCACAAAAGAAGGCTACACAGCCTATTATGTCATTGGTTCTGAAAGCCAAAACCTTTATAAGTGAAGTTAAAAGTGGAAACAAAGTACAGAAACTAGCAAAGCTCTACCACCTCCCCTTCCCCCCAGATTCAGCTAGCCTCCTTGAATGAGTTTTTAAAGAACCTGTAGCTAAAAATTATTACCTAACAGACATTTTGCCTTCAAAAACAGTCTTATCCTGGCCTGTATTGTTTTCCTATGGAGCTAGGAGCATCTTAAATCTTCCAGTTGAAATTATGTATTTGAAGCTGGTAGGTTACCCCTGTTGACCTCCTAAAAGGAGGGGGTGCAAATAGAGAAAGATTTCCCTGTTCCTTAAAATGTTTTGAGCACTGCAAGAGCTTTGGCTAACTGGCTAACTGTGGTCCATAAGTGTCAGATCTCAGGCATTCTTACAAGCTAATTCAAGGGGGGGGGGGGCGCGGGGGCGGGGGCAGAGGGGGAAATTAGTTCATATTACAGTCAGTCTGCTTTCTGGAGAAGATACCCTGCAGATAACTTGATAGTAGATATCCCCTGGAGGACCCTCCTCATCCAATAACCCCAAAGGCCCATTTTAATATGAAATATAAGACCAGTATGTTTACAAGTACACTAAAATGTCAGTTGTCTCATACTGTGGAATATTTCCATTTTTAACATAACACAGTACTTTTGTTTCTCAAAACCACATCCAAGGAAAACGATTAAGTTCTAGAAGTTTTATACGACAGTACAAGGAAGAACAGCAAACGCATCTGTTTCCCTGCCTCTCACTTCTCGACTCCCCTCCCCCACTCTCCATCCTGCTGGCTGTTTGTAGGTCTCCGTGGTTGTTAAAATTACTCGCTACAGTGGTCTCAAAATGCTGTCGATCCTGAAAAACTTCTTATCCTTGATCATCGCTGAGCCTAAATTTAGGCACTGCTCTAAAGGAGAAAAATCCCAAAGTCAAAGAAAGTGTTTTTAATGACAGATGTACTACGGAAAATTTTCCCCACAAAGTTTTGATGCTGTGAAATATCAACTCCCTGAAATCACAGAAAGGAAATGACTTACATTCTTGGAAAATGAAGCCACTAGCAGCTTTCTCCAGCAGTATTTTCTAGTCCGTAAACTACACCCTGTGGCAAAGGGGAGTATTTCCTGCAAAAACTAAATTTAAAGAGATGCTTACAAAACCCATAAACAAACAACGTCGGGTCCCAGAGAAGAAGAGACTGAATCATACATGGAAAACTCGCCAAGAGATACTTTTCTGAACATTTCAAAACAAAACAAAACATAAAAAAACACACACACACAAAAACTGGAGAGCAAGGGCTTGAAGTCAAACGCAACCCGAGAACATTGCTGAAGTTCCCCCCCCCCCCCCCCCCCCCCGCTGTGGGCAATGCACAGCCCGAGGGAAATACTGGCAAAAGAGATCTGTGCTCAAAAGTAAAAACGAAAAGGGTGTCGAGAAGCTAATATTTCCCTGGACAAACAACTGCATGGCCTGAAAACCTGCCAGCTTTCACTCAAACTTTAAAATATGCTTATTTTGACAGCTTTCCATTTATTCGTGCCTTTAAGAAATCGCCCTCACCATTTGATTAAGCCGTCCCGGGACTCAAGGTGCTGCTCCAGTCCCTGTGGACCTCACACTGGTGCCCCCCGCTGTCCATACCTGACAGTCCCTGGCCATCCCGGAGGAGAGGCTGGGGGTCCCCTCCGCCTGGGCCCGGGCCTGCGCGCCGCCAGCTCCTCCGGGAACCCAAAATCTGCAGGCTGCGCCCCGCGCTCGCATCCCACCGAGGCCCCCTTCTGGCGCCGCCGAGCTCCAACTCAATCTCCGGCTCCCCCGACCAGGCACTTTCAGGGACGATGGGACAGATGCTGCGCGCGGGTCCCTTCCCGCAGCCCCGCAGCCCCGCAGCCCCGCAGCCCGGCCCCAAGGCGCGCACAACAGGCGGCTGGCACCGCACCCAGGAATGCAGGGCTCGGGGGCTGGCCCCGGCGCCCGGTCACAGAGACGGGGCGCGACGGACAGGCGCCCCCAGAACAGGGCACCGGGGTGCACCGGGGAGCCGAGCGCGACGCATAGAGCCCAGGGCGCAGCCAGCAGCCCGGCCGGCCTCCCGCTCTCGCCGCCCGGGCAGCCTCGGAGCTCCTCGTCTCCCTCGCTGCCCGGCTCGGCTGCCCGGGGCCCCGACCCCCCGCTCCGGCGTGGGCGCGCTGCCTCGCAGAAGGCGACCTACCAGCCCGGTGCCCGACGCCCAGGGCCGGGGAAGCCTGGAGAAGAAGAAGAAAGACGCGGGGAAGGGGACACGGCTTTCGCAGGAGCTCGCGACTTTCGGAAACCCTCCCAAAGCCCGTCCCGCCGCCGCGCCGCCGCCGCCCGGCCGGCAGGGGGCACAGCGGGCGGCGGGGGCGCATAGGCCGGGTAGGGGGCGGGCGGGGAGGCCCCAGGGCGCCGGGCTCCGGCTCGTACCTTGGAGAAAAGTCTGGAGCAGCAGGCGTTGGACTCACCACAGCGACCGGTCCCCTCCTGCCAGCGCTGCGCTTACCCCGATCTCCCAGCCCTCGGGCCCGGGCAGCTAGGGGAGCGCGGGGTGCCGGCCCGCCCCCCGCCCACGCCTCCGCCCTGCCCCCCCGACGCCCCGCCTCCTTCACCGCCCCGAGGTGGGCGGGGGAGGCAGCGGAGCCCGGGGAGGGGAGCGAGGAGATCGCGACCGCACGTGCAGCGCCTGCCGACCCCGCCCCGGACCCAACCAAGCGTCCCGCGGAGGGGTGCGGCGAGCCCGGGGCGGGAAAAGGCGACGGGAACCGCCCTCCGGGGTCCTGGGGAGGGAGGTGAGCGGCGGAAGGTGTGCGGACCGGGGCGATCTAGGCCTTTCCTCGCGCGCGAAGGGGACCGGCGCGAGGGGACACGGTCCGCGCCCCTGCTCCTGGCCCAGCGGCCCTCTCCGCCGCCCGGGCCCCGCTCCCCGGGACGCTCCCTGCCCCGCTCAGCCGGGCTGGGCTGGCCGGGGGTGGCTGTTTGGCCTCAGCATCATCTTACTAATTCGGAACGATGGAGGGCAGGCCACGCACAGAGGAGGCGTTTCCAGCGGAGGAGGCTTCGTGACTCCGAGCTTCTCGTCTGCCCTCCTGTCCCGCACCCACCTGCCCACCCATTCATGACTCGGGACGCCGCACCCCCGAGAGTTGTCTATTCTACGTGGGGCGCTGCGGCGGAAGCCAAGCCCCCGGCCAGCTCAGCCTCTCCCGTTCTTCAGGTGGACACAGCCTATGTCTGCTGTATTTTCTGTGCCCCTGACCCCTCAGAATTATATTGGCCCGCTCCCGATGGTGTCTGGAGAGAGCGACGGGTGACGCAAAGGGCCAGGGGAAGATGTTTTTATGGCACTGAAGTCGAGGATCTTTTTGCCATCTGTTGGGTCTGGGAAAGTGGCGAGCTAAGCCTCTCCTGAGAGTCTGCGCCTACTGGGACCTGCAGCGAGGGACCTGGAGACCATGGGAGAGAGACCCAGCCTCCGACCCGGCTCCCAGGCCCGCGACCACAGAAGCTCCTGGGCTGACTGTGGAGCCTGTAACCCCTGGTCAGGGGCGGGGGGCGGGGGAGGCAGTAATGCCGCACAGGGCCCCTCACCAACGGAGGGAAGGGGTGTATGTTCAGGGTATGACAACTGGGAGAGAGACAGGGAGACAGAGGAGGCCCTGAGAAGGACGCTCCCTAAAATCAGATTTACGCTGATCGAAGCCAGCTTTAAAACTGCCCCGCTCTTTTAGTCAAAACATAAATCGTAAAACTAGTCTTTATTGGTTTAAAGCTGTGATTTTTCAACCTTTCTCATCTCATGGCACACATACATGAAATACTAAAATGCTGTCGCACACCAAAAAATAGATATTTTTTGCCACTCTAACAACAACAACAACAAATAGGTGTAACTTTGATTCATTCACACCAGACGACTATTGTTGTGTTGGCTGTTGTCACTTTGAGGAAAAAGAGGTCAATGCCCCTGACTAAATAGTCAGGCATTGCATGTTTTAAACAGTTCTTGCAGCACCCTGGTTGAACATCGCTGGTTTAAAGTACGCCCGTCTGTGCACCTTGTTTTCTTGGCAAAGAAATTCAGTTTTGTGTTCATTACGACAGAAGCTCACTTGGAATAGCCTCATTCACAGCACATTCATTTTAGGAGCCATGGCCTTAGAACTGAGTACTGGGAACTATGGTCTTTTTTCACAACTGGCAATACGTGCCGAGCTTATTTCTGTTAAAGTCCAGTGGTTTCTAAGGATATTGCACCTATGATTTGGAGTCATGACTTCATTATGGAAAGGAAAAGAACTATGTTCCAATTGCTGCTTTTTAAATTAGTTGTAGTTAATTAAAAGCCTAAATTAAACATTGGTTAACGGTAACTGATTACAGTGTAGGCATTTAAAAGTGGAGGATTGAACTTTTCCCTCTCATTTTTATCTCTTATATGAGCTCATATTTGAACACTAGTTGGAAAGGTCTTAAATTAATTTGATGTCTAATGAGATCGTCCAGCACTTCATATATAAATATAAGTAAGAAAAATGAGTAATACGTTACTACCTTGGAAAACAGTTCCTAAATCTGATTTCTTTTCAGGCTTTGCGAATAAAAATCTAGCGAATAAAAAACAACATACTGTTAGCTTGGGAAACATTGCTGCAATGTAATATAATTAGGCAACCCGAGGAGCAAAATATTTTTAAACAGCCTTTTTTAAAACATGTGTTTAAGATTGGGTTTATTATCTAGAATTAGACTGTAGCAACATTTACTAAGTGAATTCTTTTTATCATAATCATCATATTACCGAGACGACACAGAGGACCTGAGTATTCACATTGTAGTACAGCGTGAATACTACAATGAACATAGATTGTTACATAATAGTTTACTAAGTACTTTAAAACTCTTGCAATTGGTTTTATAAACCCCTAAAACATCATAAAATTCTAAAAGGAATGCTTTGGAAAACAACACATACTATCACTTTCCCAGGTCCTCCCCCAGTCAGTGGGGCCAGGATTTGGTAACTGGTGCTGGAAAAAAACCTTTATTGCATTGTTGCCCTGGGAGTGTGCAGATGGCAGCTGTCACTCAATGACACAGAGAGAGAAAAATAAAAGCAAATATGAAAGAAAACATAATTCCAGTTAAGATGGAAGTGGAGCTGAGAAAGAATGGGTTTTTTTTTGTTGTTGTTTTTTGTTGTTGTTAATCCTCACCCGAGATACTTTTCCCATTGATTTTTAGAGAGTAGAGGGGAGGGAGAGGGAGAGAGAGAGAGAAAGAGAGAGAGATGCGAGAGAGACACATGGATTGGTTCCCTCTCACAGTCTCACCCTTGACTGGGAATTGAACCCAAGACCCTTCTGTTCCTGGGGCCAACACCCTAACCACTGAGACACACCAGCCAGGGCAAGAATGGGTTGTTTTATTTTTATTTTTTTAAATATGTTTTTATTGACTTTTTTAGAGAAAGGAAGGGAGAGAGGCAAGGGAGAGATAGAAACATCCATGAGAGAGAAACATCTATTGACTGCCTCCTGTATGCCCCCTACTGGGGATTGAACCTACAACCCAGGCATGTGACCTGACCGGGGAATGGAACCAGTGACCTCTTGGTGCATGGTTTGACGCCCCACCAACTGAACCACACTGGCCAGGCAAGAATGGGTTGCTTTAGATATTTATCACAGGAAACGTTTTTCTGTGTTTAAAGAACATAATTTTGTAAGCAAAATTATTATTTTATGATTTTTTTGACGTTGAGATATAGTTTTCTTTTCATTGGTATGAGATATTTTCCTAAATATGAAACAATGCCCATCAGTGAAAAGTCATTCTAAACACATCTTAAACTATTACTTTTTCCATGGCATATAAATATCTATATAATAAAGCCTAAGCAACTGTTCAGGTGGAACAACCAGAACAACTGGTCCTATGATGCGCACTGACCACCAGGGGGCAGACACTCAACACAGGAACTGCCCTCTGGTTGGTCAGTGCGCTCCCACAGGGGGAGGGCCGCTCAGCCAGAAGCCAGGCTCACAGCTGGCAAGCACAGAGGCGGTGGCGGTGGCGGTGGCGGTGGCGGTGGCGGGAGCCTCTCCCGCCTCCACAGCAGTGCTAAGGAGCAGTGAGCAGGCAGGTAGTAAGGAGCGAGGGGTCCTGGACTGCAAGAGGGCGCAGGCCAGGCTGAGGGACCCTCCCCTCCAGTGCACTAATTTCATGCACTGGGCCTCTAGTTAGTCATAACTATAATTTTGCTTTTGGCTTTCTTAGGAAGCAGTTATTAATTCCATGAATTTGTCAAATACACCCATATACTAGGCAAAGAGTTAGATTCTGGGATTCAAAGATAAAAATATTGCTGAGTCTTATAGTCGTTTGAGGGACCAGGTGTGGAAGTAAACGGTTATAATAGACTTTAATGCTTGGTATGGTAAAAATCTGCAGTAGAAATAGTGGGAAGGCTTAGGACCTTCAGGGAGGGTACCGGACATTCCCTATCAACTAGATGGGAAGGGTAAACAAAAGTTTGCCTGGGAACCAGTTGGTTGAGGTGGTAGTTCTCCGTATATTGGGATCACCTGGGGGCTTTCAAAAACTACAGATGCCTGTGTCCCATGCATGTGATTTCATTGGTCTGGGACGTGACCGGACTTGGGAATGTTTTCAAGATCCCAGATTATTCTAAGTGGAGACACATGTGGGAACCATGGGCTACGGGATCTCAGGTAAAAGGCACAGAATAAACAAGTGCACAGAGACACTTTTAAAGTACAGTGGCCATAGCCTCATTTTGTAATTTAAGAGGCTTAATCCTTGGGGGGTGATATGTACTCGCATTTTGATATAAGGAACACAATTATATAGAAAATGAAGAGATGTGAACTGCTATAATTCACATTCCTTTACCAGTATTTTCCGAAGACCAAACAGTATGTTGAGAGAATTAAGGTTACTTCAATGTATTAGAAGAAAAAACTTTTGTTCTTTTTCATCTCTTATACATAATTGAAGGTTATTTGGGACTCAGAGTATGTTTCAATGCTAAAATATAAGTTCTAGTCAGAGAGAGAAGTCAGTAATTTGACATACTGGCTTTTAAAGAATACTTTCCCAAAATAAATACTGTTTATTTTGGCTGAAGAGCATAACAAAGAAATTAGGTTCATTTCTCTTTTTGGTAATTACTGAAATTCATTTAGAAAGCAAAACAAGCCCAGCCAGTGTGGTTCAGTGGTTGAGTGTCGACCTATGAACCAGGAGGTCACTGTTCAATCCCAGTCAGGGCACATGCATTGGCTATGGGTCATCCTGGTAGGGGGTGTGCAGGAGGCAGCTGATCAATGATTGTCTCTCATCCTTGATATTTCTAGCTCTCTTTTCTTCTCCCTTTCTCTCTGAAATCAATAAAAATATATTTAAAAAAAAGAAAAAGAAAAACAAGACGCATTTAAGTCCTATTCTAAGGTCATAAATGTCCATTTAGCTAATGAATAGTATTTTGAAAGACAAAATAATTGCTTATGGAAGCTTCAACGTGCAGTGATGAAGTCCTAGTTTTTCATGGTCTAACATTTAAAATGTACTTTTTATTATTCGTAGTTGGTATATTACTGTGTTCTATAAAATAAAAACACAAAAAGAGAGTTAAGGCTCCAGAAAAGTCAGGAGAATTTATTATCAGCCATTTAATTGGTCTCAGTATTGTGTCCCACGAATCCCTAACCAGGAATACAAATCATTAATCCCTGTGCTGTGTAGAGCCAATGCAGCACAGGGATTAATGGTATGTAGCAATCTAACTCTGGAAGATCTACTTTTACCCAAATCAGGGACACAGAGTTGCAGAAACTAAATTCAGCTCTCTCGGCCATCAAATGTTGGGGAAATATTTAAAAGTAGGATAACTTGATTACCCCGGGACAAAGTTTGGTTTGAATAGAGCATGTTAAACGTTTATTACACGCATTTGAGAGGCTACTTTCTTTCCATTGTGTTATAGTTTTAGTTTCACCATAAACATCACATTCCAGTTTTTTGAGGGCGTTGATACTCCAGACAAAAGGTTTGATAAGATGGGGTGGGCCAGGCCACGCCCTTCACTCTTGAGGAGAGACAATTCTAAATGGTGCTGCTAAGATGTTAGCTGCACACGGCAGGATAATGCCTACACTAAGGTCTTGGTGTTGAAAGGCATGGTGACGCCCAGCTGGTGTGGCTCAGTGGTTGAGGGTCAACGACCCATAAACCAGGAGGTCACAGTTCAATTCCAGGTCAGGACATATACCTGGGTTGTGGCTTGATCCCCAGTAGAGGGCATGCGAGTGATGATTCTCATCATTGATGTTTCTCTCTCTCCCTCCCCCTTCCTCTTTGAAATCAATAAAAACATATACAAAATAACTTCTATGTTAAAATCTGCTTTTTAAAAAGGCACAGGGTCAAAGGCAAGTGCCAGGTTGAGGGATACTGCTGCTAAATGTGGTGAGGAGTTTAGTGTGAAAATTGTTCAACTGTCTTATGCACAGGGTTTCCCATTATCGGAAAGAAGATTGAGGACAGGTAAAAGGGTCCTCATACAGGAAAATGTCTAGCAGGAGGGATGAGGCAAGGGGTAGACCCCCAACAGTGTAAAACTTCAGGATGTGTGTGCCCTTTGTGTGTTTATACAGTGGGCTGAGCTGGTTTTCCAGCTCCGATTCCTTGGGGAGATAGAAGAGAAAGGAAAGGAAGTAGGAATCTGGAGATAAGCTGGGTAGTCTAACTAAGGCCTCAGGCACACTCCGGTTATACTTATCTGATAGGGATGTTCTAGGAAGAGTCACTTTCTGACACAAACAATAACATGATGTCACTGAAATTCTCTAAAGCATTTTATGACATTTTATCCACTTGTACCTCAGACACACTGAAGGGGAAGATGTGAACATCCACCCTCCAGAGCACGGGCTTACAGCAGGGCCCACACGGCTTTCTTGAGAATAACAACAAAAGTTCCATTTATAAAGAGCGCTTATGAAATCTTCCATTTTGTTTTAATTTGGTTACCTTGAGTAGATTGTATGTATCCCAAACATGCACGTAAGCTTGTTTTCAGTTGCGTAAAAGAGAATGATGAAGAAAAGTGCAAATAGGATGTGCTAGTGTGGAATTTCACAGAAAGTTCCCTGAGGCTATAGGACTCTGGTGGTGGGGTCTCCAGGGGATACTCCAACCATCTCTGGTGGTTGGGATTTTGGTTATCACACAAGGTTCTGGCGTGCTGGTTGTATGAACTGACTGGATGAGAGGAAAACAATACGTATGGACACTCACACTAGGTCCCTGTTTTACTCCCACCTGATCCGGGTTAGAAACAAAATCTACATTCACTCTTGTTTGGCTTGGCTGTGGAACCAAATGCCAGAGCATCTTAAGAAATTCTTCCGTAGGCAAGGCCGTGGTCACATTTTCCTTTTCCAGGGGTAGCTTAATGATCCGTTCTATTAGCCTAAACAGAATTCTTATGCTCTAGTTCTTTGAAGAAAGCACATTGGTAATTAGACCATGGAGTTTGATTTAGAAATTAAGGATTGTGAGATTGTTCTCAAAGGCCCTCCGCCCCAGATGTTCAGTTTGAGAGGCCTGGAGCAGAAGGTGCTATGTGGGAGCTCCCTGGCTTTGAAGATAAACTAGGGGTGGGTGGGAGGTAAGACCTTCTTAAACATGCTTTCTTTTTAAAATGTTATGTATTTGTGATTCATATATGATTGAGCTAAACATTCCGTGTGATCTCTTGAGCAGAAATACAGAATCAGCAAATCAGTGATTTCCTGTGCAGCCAATAGTTCTATATTGATTGGATAATAATTTTTATCACTTACATGCTAATTTCTTAAAGGATAATGGGGAGATATCTCTAATATATGATAATTTTATGTACATATAGACTTAATCTGATCTATAAATCAACATAAAATAGTTTGCTCTCACATTAATTACCTTTTCATAGCACTTTTCACTATCTGAAATTGTTTATGACTATGTCCACTTGTTTGTCAACTGTCTCTCCCTTTATTGTTTTTATATTTTGAATTTTTATCAGGGTTTATTTGAGCCAAACTGACAGCAAATGCCAGGAAGCAAGATCTCAAGTGTTCCCTGTCTCTCCCTTTAGAGTTTATGCTTCATGTGAGCACAGACCCAATCTCTTTAACTGCTGTGTTCCCCAGCATCTAGAACAGCATCTGGCACATATTTGTTAAATGAATAAATCCCAAAAATTATGTGTAGGGAGGGTGTGTGTGTGTGTGTGCGTGCGTGCACATGAGCATACTGAGGGTGGGGTGGGGAAAAGAGAGAGTCATTGAGGTAACAATGGGAAAAGATTGACATATTTTGAGGTGCGTGTTGGACAGACATCCAGGTGATAATGAGAAAGGAACTATCCCTTAAGAAGACTTTTGGATAATTTGAACGGGGCACCATACATCAGCCAGTTCATACAATGTTTAGATTTAAAGTATAAATATCTGCTGTAATGATCACTATTCTGTATCTACTGATGTTCCTTAGAGTATATTTTATTTCTCTTTGCAGCCTTTCCCTACCTTTAGCTACTCACCCTACAGCCTTTTGAGATACTAAGAAGATGGTTGGAGGGATTTCACAAGTACAATGAATGGATTTGGAATTCCTTGCCAACAAAGCGTTTTGATGAGCTATCCTTGGGAACAGAGTGGTTTGAGTTGATCAAGAGGAAAATAACCGGCCTTTCTTCCATTGGCTCAGTCCCCCTCCCCGCCCTCCCCATGCGAAGTTTAGCTGAGCCTGGTGTCGCCCAAAGCTGCTCCACCTCTGAACACGTGGACTGGTAACTGCTCTGTCCACCACATCCGCCCTTCTACCTTTCCCACCAGAGCTGTTTTTTGACCTTGAGACTCTCAGTCACCGAACCCCTCCCAGTTCTTTCAGTTTATGAGCTGATTTTGGCTTCACTTATTTCCTTTTGCATTTAGTACCTGGGCTCATCATTTTGAATATACCCTCCCTCCTAGTCTCATGCCCTTCTAATATCGTTACTTAATGTTCCCAAAATTCAGGTCAATGCAGTGGGCATTTTAGTGTATTTTGCTTTAGAGTCACTAAGGATGACTCAAGAAAAGAAAATAAAGCAGTTGATTAGTCACATTCCCAGGACAACCGTTGTGGTGGCGGAGTAGTCACAGATGACCAGTTAACCTTTGATTCATTCCTGTTTGGCTCCCTTTCCCTTTCACTACAGTGACGGCTCTCTTCAAGACCCTCGTCCAGCTCTGAAACCCTGCCATGCTCAAGGCCCAACCTAGCTTCACTCAGTGGTGGTCACTGGCCCAAAAGGTTTATCAGCATTACCTCTTTGAATCCTCACAACTGCCCTTTGAGGGAGGTACTGCCATTACTTCTGGTTTACAGGTGCCCAAGATCTTAAAGAACCTAAGTGGTGGTGTGTGGGTCTGAATTCAGGAGATCTGACTTCAACCTCATGCTCTTTCTCCCTACACTGTCTTGCTTCTGGTCAGAGTTGATCAGGCATTTTCTCACTAGGGCCTCGTTCTTCTCCATCTCCAAACTTCTATGCATTTCCCTCTTAGACCATTCTCTCCTGATTCTTCTAGGTCAATCTCCCCCTACCAAAGCTCTGTATCCCAAGCCCCACTGGCGGGTCAAGGGTCTTTTCTAGCCTTCATTTATTCATTTAACAAATATTTACTAAGTACCTGTTGTGTCCCAGAGAGGAAGCTCAAATTCTAATTATCCATTCTGCCTCTAAATATTCAATATCTAGCAATCTCCCTAGACCCTTCTTTCCATCTACAGAATGTTGACGTCACCGTACATTTCACACTGCCTCTAGCACTGACCCTGATAAGGCACGCGGTACATGTTTGATGGATGGATACATTATTTCAGGTAAGGTGATCCAGGTTTGGAAGTTTGTCCTTAGTCTTCTTTCTAAAACGTGGGCATTTCAGGTGGGCTTTATCACTTACACCTTTTTGTCTGATCAGACCTGGGGAGGTTCTGAAAACCACTAGTTCACTTTAGCTGACATGTGTTCCCACCAAAGTTACCTGCAACTGGTACTCATCGTTTACGCCTTGTAATCTATGATTGTGGAAAGACAGAGACCATGGCCTTATTAAAGGAATTTCAGCATTTTCAAGGGGGCGGGGGGAGATATTTGTGAGACAAATTATTTTTCAAACCCATATTTTGCAACATCTAACCTAGTGGTTCTCAAAGGGAGTGTAATTTTCTCCCCAAAGGAACATGACCCTGTCTGAAGACACGTTTGGTTGTCACAAGAGCCTGGGAAAGGGTGGGGGTGGGGGCACACAGTGCTACTGTTGTGTCTAGTGGGTAGGGTCTAGAGATGCTGCTAAATATCCTACCATGTAGGGCATCTCATAGCAACGAGTCATTGCCGCTGGTCGAGAACCACTGGTCTAAAGGGAGAGCTTGACTGCACAGTCAGGCGCCCTGTGAGGTGGGTTAAAGAGAGGGTCTCATCTGGGAATGTTGGCTGAGTCTGTTGAAGAGAGTTGCTGAAGGTGAAGGACCATTTGGGACCTATTGTGTGTAATATCTGGGCTCGGCGTCTCCATCTACTTTCCCTCTAATCTTACCTGGATCTTTCTGTTGGCCCCAAGACACTTGACGCACATTTTATGTCTTTCTGTATCACCTGGGAAAAATAAATAGGATAGTCCCTTTATCTGACAAAAGCATTTTTTGCATTGGTGTAATTCCTGCCTCTGGCTACAAAACTTCTATGTGGTAGAACACATCCTCTTTGTCAACAGAGGCCTTGCAACATGACTCAGTCCAAGTGAAACGATACTGAAGTTGAAGAAAGAAGAAACACTAAGGCTTTTCACTAAGCGAAGAGTCAACTTATTGAACTAAGGTCAGTCTTAAAGAAGAGTTATGTTAATAAAATTATCAACTGTATAGTTTAACCAGTCATTAGCTCTCACAATGAATAAGAATGGTAATTACTTAAAAAATTTTCTAAATTTTATTTTAAAGCAGTGTAATAGAAATGTATTTAATAGATTAAACAATGTATGTTTTAAGCTACTGCCAAACATAGAGAAATAAATTTTGAAAGGATTGATAAGGCTATGAAAAATCATTTTCATAAATCATATTTATCACACTCATATTGACAAGCCATTTCCTTATCTTTATATTTCCATTACTCATATCACTAGCATTTATGATATGGTAAAGAATATATGTGTATGTATTAAATATATACACATTTCCATGAAAGCAGAACCCAAGAAGAATAGGTATAAAAAGTACATCATAACTTGTTTCCTAAGCCCATTTCTTTTATGAATTACTTCTTCTACCTCTGTGATTTCCTAAATAAAAGTTATCTTTAAAAAAAAGTACAACATTAAGCACCTTTTCCAAATATTGCCTGATTTCCACTTAGGCTTATTAACTGATTTCTTTTAGGTAGTGGCTTCCAAACACTTAAATGTATCAGAACCATTTAAGAACTGGCGAACAGGGCAGGGGATCTCAAATTGAAATAACAGAAACAAACTCTCCAAATCATTCTGACATCCACTTGTGACCATATGGGTAGTTGCTCTATTAATGCTTATGCTAAAGTAAGCTATACATGAAGAAGCGAGATTAAAGATGCTTTTGAAATGTGTAATTGGAGCCCCCAAAATGCTTTAAGTACTGTAACTCTACCATCTCCTTCCAATGAATAAAAATGGGGGAGGGGGACTCCCCCGCTCTCCCTCCATGGAGCACACCTGTGCCTTTCCCTTCCCTTGCCTTCCCTTCCCTCTCCCCCTCCCAGCCCCAGGCACATTGCCACTAGCTTCCTCACTCCCAAGCTCCAAGGGCCCTTCCTTTACCTCTATAACTTCTTTCCTAAGCCCATTTCTTCTAGGAATTACTTTTCCCACCTTGTAATTTACCCAACAAATGTTCTCTTACAAAAAGAAAACATGGGGATGGCGGGGGGGGGGGGGGGGGGGGGGGGGGGGGGGGGGGAGTGACTGGAGGGAGAATGCGTTAAGATGTGATTAGTAATCTTTTCATCACAACAGCACATTGATGTCAGTGCATCCAATTGCAATTAGGGAAGGGTTGCTTATTTTTAATTTTCTGTGATGTGAATGTAATAACTAAAACTGTGATGATTAATTTGGTCAATCAGAAGCCATTCGACTAAAGATAAAGCAATGGCGTCTACCAGTCTTAATGAATAATATAATAATATAATTGCATCTAGTCCTCAGAAACTTGCACATCAATGTAATCGTGTATAAATGAATCACAGTCTTAACATTTCCATAAACATGCTGAAGGGCAGCTCAGAGAAAATGGGATACAGAATGACTGAATAGGATGTGCAAACATCCCGATTTTACTTCTTCCCATTTCTTAACTTTTTTCATTAAATGCTGCCTAATAAACATCTGTATATTTCATCCCCACTGCACCCACCCAATCACGGCTTTGCAAGGTGACACATCATAGATAAGTACGAGGTGTCATGAATAGGTGCAATTTTGTTCTGTGAATGACAAGTGACTTCAAAAGAGTGGTTTCCAGGAATGCAATGCACTTAAAATAATGACAGTTGATTGCTTATTGATCATGTGTTGTAAGTTTATTATTATATATATATATCTTAAAGCCAAACAACTGGAATGCCGGAACAACTGGAACAATGGAATGACTGAAACGACTGGTGGCTATGATGCACACTGCGGCAGCCAATTGGCCTGTTTGGGGCTGTGATCGGCTCTCCTCAACCTCCCACAGCCCCTCCTCCAGATGGCCCAGCCCCCAATCGGCCCCCCCACCCCGATCGGGAGTAGCCAGCCAAGCTCCCACATCCCCTCCCCCACCACCGGCCCCCATTGGAGTGGGCCAGCCAGACCCCACCAGTGCATAAATTTGTGCACTGGGCCTCTAGTCTATACTGATGAAAGGGTAATATGCTAATTAGACCGGATAGACCAGACGTCTTCTGGTCGTCATTCCAGACATCCTTCCTGACAAAGCTGGGGTGTGGCCAGCTGCAAACTGCCCACAGCCCTTCATCCAGGCTGGCCCCACCCCCCCAATGGGGACCCCCACCCTGACCGGGGGGTGGCCAGCCTGCAAACAGCTGGCGGCCCCTCACCCTGGCTGGCCCCGCCCCCGAGCGGGGACCCCCTACCCCAATCCAGGGCCCCCTTCAGGGCAGGCCAGCCAGCCCCCACCCATGCACTAGGCCTCTATCCTATCTAATAAAAGAGAAACATGGTAATTAGTGTACAACTGCTACCCTTCCCATTGGCTAATCAGGGTGATATGCAAATTAACTGCCAGCCAAGATGGCGGCCAGCAGCCAGGCAGCTTCAAGCTAGCATGGGGCTTGCTTGCTTCAGTGACGGAGGACTCCAACATTCCCCACCTGCCTTGCCGGCCTCTGAGCTAGCAGTTTGAAACACTGTAACAAATATAGAAGCTAAAAAAAACCCCAGAAACCTGCTTTCAGCCCGCCAGGATCTCAGAGCTGGAGTTATACTTTGTTTCTAGTATAGAACCCAAACAAACCAGATACCTGCTTTCAGCAGCAAAGGCCTCAGAGCTGGAGCCAGAGCTAAAGCTGGCCCAGAAAAAAAAGAAAAAAAGGAGCAGTTGGGAGCTTCAGTCGGCCTGAAAACAGCCCTCAGCCCCTCACCCAGACTGGCCAGGCACCCCAGTGGGGACCCCCACCCTGAAGGGTGTGTGACCAGCTGCAAACAGCCATCATCCCCTCACCCAGGCTGGCCAGGCATCCCAGTGGGGACTCCCACCCTGATCCAGGACACCCTTCAGGACAAACCAGCCAGTCCCACCCATGCACCAGGCCTCTATCCTATATAGTAAAAGGGTAATATGCCTCCCAGCACCGGGATCAGCGGAGCCGTGAGGCCTCCCAGCACCAGGATCAGCGGAGCCAAGAGGCCTCCTAGCACCAGGATCAGCGTGACAGGGGGCAGCGCCCAAACCCCCTGATCGCCCTGTGGCTCTGTGTGTGACAGGGTGCGGGGCTACAACCTCCCTATCCACCCTGCTCTGTTCGTGACAGGGAAAGGTGCCCCAACCCCCTGATCAGCCCTGCTCTGTGCCTGATAGGGAGGAGCTCCCCAACCCCCTGATCGCCCTGCGGCTCTGTGTGTGACAGGGTGCGGTGCCCCAACCCCCCCGCCCCCCACGGGCCCTGCTCTGTGTGTGACGGGGTAGAGCCATAACCTCCCCATTGGCCCTGCCCTGAGTGTGAGAGTGGCGGCACCCCAGCCCCCTGATCCGCCCTGCCCTGAGTGTGACAGGGGGCGGTGCCCCAACTCCCCTATCGGCCCTACTCTGTGAGTGACAGGGGGGAGCTCCTCAACCCCCTGATTGGCCCTGCTCTTTGCATGACAGGGTTACAGAGCCCCAACCCCCCTGATGGGCCCTGCTCTGTGTGTGACGGGGTGACTCTGCAACCTCCCGATCCGCCCTGCTCTGTGCATGACAGGGGGCTGCGCCCCAACTCCCCAATCGGCCCTGCTCTGAGCCTGACCAGGGGCTGCACCTAGGGATTGGGACTGCTCTCTGCCACCTGGGAGCAGGCCTAAGCCAGCAGGTCGTTATCTCCCGAGGGGTCCCAGACTGCGAGAGGGCACAGGCCCGGCTGAGGGACTCCCCTTCCCCCCCGAGTGCACAAATTTTTGTGCACCGGGCCTCTAGTCCTATATAATAAAAAGGTAATATGCAAATTGACTCTAATGGCAGAAACGACCAGAACGACCACTGGACCAGGCATTATGAGGTGCACTGACCACCTCTTGGTCCCTTTCCCCCAGCCAGAAGGCTCCGATCACCTGATGGCCACTAGCAGCAGGGGGCGGGCTGGCGAGCGGGTGGGAACAGCCAACCTTTTGGTCCCTTCCCCTGGCCGTGAGGCTCTGATCACCCATTGGCAAATGGGGAACCAGGGGTGGGTGGTGGCGGGGGGTGGGGTCAGCTGTGGGCAGCTGAGGAAGATGGCCCTGATCGCAGGCCAGGCCTAGGGATTGTACCTGCACACGAATTTCATGCGCCGGGCCTCTAGTGTAATCATAATAGCCACCCTGTGAGATAAGTACCATCATAATTTCTATTTTTACAAACAAACCAGGGCACAGGTAAAGTACTCAAATTTAAATAGCCCACTAATACTGGAGATTCTAAATAGTTAAAAAAAATAGAAAGTCATGTGAAAATAATGGAAACACCAAGATTTAATAAATTAAAAAAAAATCTGACACTAGTATGTCCACTTTTTTAGCAGAATTCTGATCTTCAGGCAACAAGGTCTGGTATCCGCATACTTTGAAAAGTACCCAAGCTATGTGCCCACTCATACTGATTCAAACCCGGATTTGCATATGGGACAGGAAGGGCTGGGGACAAAATTGTCAGCCCTGTTTCCGGTGGTAGATGTGTATGAGAATAATTAGAAAGAACTACATGAGGTTATTTGTCTGCCGGGAGCCGGTCCATCCTTGCTGTTTCAAGGGACCTGGCATATAGGGCATATTGTTCTTAATATGTTTGCTCACCTTCTTGGCACTATGTGTTTTAACCAAGGTCTCCTCTCTGAGAAAGGTTGTTTCCCCAGGTAGGGATTTTCCCCTGAAGTTAGGGAGGGAATAAAACCTCTTAACTAAGTGCCAGGCGGGTAATTAATCACTTTAACTACGAACAATCGTGCTTAAGCTACATAATCTTTACTCCCTGGAATGGAGATAAGAAACGCCCTAACCTTTGTAATAGAGATTGATAGGATTGAATCAACTGGTATAAATACAGATGTAACAAGACAGCAAGACTCAGAACTTAGAATACAGAGCTTAGAACACAGAACTAAGAGACAGAACCTACACAGAACGTTCTCTAGAGACAGAAGAACTTCGCTGGAGAGAACATGGCAAAAGATCCTGGACTGAACCTGACTACAGAAACTGGCAAGAGAACCTGACTAGAACCTAGTGACTGAACCTGGCTGGAGAACCTGGACAGAACCTGGCTGGAGAACCTAGCGAGGGAACATGGCTACAGAACCTGGCTGGAGAACCTGGAGAACCTAGCAAGAGAACATGGACACAGACCCTGGCAGGAGATCCTAAGCAGAACCTCTCTGGAGATCCAGACCAGAACTTGGCTGGAGATCCTGGCTAGCCTGCTGATCAACTGAACGCTGTCTCCATGTCATTCCTTCTTTGCCGACTCCGTCTACGCCTTTGGGAACCCCTGGACCTGCTGGGGTTGGACCCCGGCATTTGTCACGAAGGTGTCAACAGGGCAGCGCTAGATGATACCCCTTCCACTCTAGCAGCCTAAGTTTGCCTGTGTCTAAAATTGATCAAACTAAAGGAAGAACGACCGAAGTTCTCAGGTAAGTTGTTATACCCTCTGCTTCTATCAGCAACCCAGCTTTTTCCCTCCCAGTCTCCGGTGCCTTCATTTGAGCCATATGCATGGCATAAAGGAGAGAGTAAGACAGTTCAGATTATTTATGGGGAAGTGACTGGCAGTCGCTGGAATCACCTTAGCTTTTGGTCTCTATGTTTTTGTTTATCATTGCTAGAGCCAGGTTGTAAAATCTAGCATGTGACAAGAGCCTCCTCCTCTGTCAGCTGTGGCTCCCCGAGCAGGAGCAGTGGCTGTCAGCCATGAGAGTCTCCACGAGGAATGCGAACAATGTGGAACCACCCACAGCGGGAGGCTCCCCGGCTGAGTGGGGTGGCAGGGACCTAGTTACTATCCCCACTGGCATTGAAGACTGGCCACCACGCTATCTCACCGGGCTCCTTACCACAGCAAAGAATTTGGCAAACTTTTGATTTCTGACATCGAAGAGTTCCCTATTACTTTTGCAACTTGGAGAACTCTTAAAGAAATGTCCTTGTGTTTCAAGGAAAGCCACCCCTTAAAACCTTTTAGGAGATTTGGGGAGAGATGAGTTAAATTGGAGTGAACTTTTAAAACTACTAGCTGGATTTACAGAATATGTTCATAAAGATATCAACTTGTGTTGGGTATCTTATCTTTATCCTCGCCTGAGATTGCCCCCACTATTAGTAATTCCTACTTCAAAATAAAATCCCTTTAGCTTTGCAACTTGTTATGCTAATTAACAGGAAGAAAATGTTTTCCATGTTCTCCATTTCCCTTTTGGGAAGTTCGTTTTTTAGCTACACAGCATTGCAAGTGTGTGTGTGGTAGAGCAAAATGTGGTTACTAATTGTGCTGTTCTGTGCTGATAACATGCCATTTGCTTTATGTCAGTTTTTTCACCCCAGCAACTATTTCTAGCCAGTGGCATCACTCTTACATGTTACACTTCCAAAAAAATTTTTTTTTTTTGCAAACGTGTGTTTCTAAAATAAAGAAATGACACATATATTTAACATCATTCATTTACATGCTAAATGGGGACACATCAATTATAGAGTAAGAACAGTTTTTAAAGGATTTGGATTTAGTGGCTGTTATTTAAAATGTTATCTTTTCCCTTAAATAGGACACATAATCATATAAATAAAATGTCCTCCTACTTATTTAAAAAAAAACAAAAATTTATTTTTTAATGTAAAATACAATTACTATTTATTTTAAATGTTTATGAATGTGAGCAGATAGTTCAGAATGAATCTGTCCTTTTTTTGCCTACAGTGCTTCGGTCTTTTCTTCCTCCGCCCCTTGGGGAAGGGTCTCTCCTCCCGCCCCCTGCATTCTCATAGTGCAGAATCAGGACAGATAGAACAATTACCATTCACCCTTGAACAACATGGGGCTGCATGACACCAACCCTCTGGCATTTGAAAAATCCATGTATAACTTTTTTTTTTTAATATATATTTTTCAGAGAGGAAAGGAGAGGGAGAGAGAAAAACATTAATGATGAGAGAGAATCATTGATTGGTTGCCTCCTGCACGCCCTACACTGGGGGTCAAGCCCATAACCCACGCATGTGCCCTGACCAGGAATCAAACCTTGACCTCCTGGTTCATAGGTCAACGCTCAACCACTGAGCCTTGCCGGCTGGGCCATGTATAACTTTGACTCCCTCATAAGGGACTTGGAGCAGCTTTGGTATTTGGTATCCACAGGGTGTCCTAGAACCAACACCCTGAGGATAATGAGGGAAGACTGTGTGAAAAATGGTGTAGAACTGTGCATACTGGACTCCACGAGCCATGGGACATGAGTATCTTGTAACAATGGGAAACCTCCCAGGGGTCACATCCCACATTCTGGCCTTTCCCCTTTAGATTTTATCTTTAAATTGGACATTTGTATTTGAGCTGCATTTTTTTGCAGTTTTTAAACCACAGGCTTTATCTCTTTGGCCTCACAAAAACAGTACGGGGACTTCCTGAAATGTCTTCAGCAGGAGCCAGCATTTCACATGGCTGCTACCCAGAACAGGCCAACAGCACATAGCCAGACAGAAAAACAGTCAACCTTAGACAAATGTGATGAATTAAAGCAATTTAGTCAGCGGGAGAGCTGAATAGAACTCTGGGGAAGAAGTGATTGGGAGCAGTCAGGCCAACCATCCTGCCTGCCTTCCTTATTCTGCAAATGTGAACGTAAATAGGTCAGAGTGAAGAGCCAGGTACATACCAGATAAACCCTTTTATTGTGTTCTTTAGCAGGAAAAAAAGATTTCCCTAGATAACATATCTGGAGAAGATCAATTGTAGCTGCTTAATTGAGCAGTTACTAGGTATGAGGCACCCTCCTAAGGGCCTTACAAGTATTTTTTTTAATTTAGTTCTTGTACTTCCCACGAGTCTGTGAAGTAGGCAGCATTATTACTTTTTTTTTTTGTAATCACCTAGAAAAGATGAGGTAACTAAGTCATACAGAAGTCCCTTGTCCTAAGATCTTTTTCCCCCCCAACTTTATTGGGACATAATTGACAGATAACATTGCAAGTGCGATGACTTGATACACATATAGTGGAATGTTTACCACAATAGGATTAATTAAAACATCTAACCTTGTCTAAGGAAGTTCTAAAGCCAGGATTCAAACCCAAACAATCCACAGAGAAGAATGGTGTGGCAAAAGTAAGTTTACACTTGTAAGTACAGGAAACACAGAGTTTATTCTTGTATTATTATTTATAAACTAGAGGCCTGATGCATGAAATTCATGCAAGAGTAGTCCTTCCTTCCCCTGGCCGCCTGCACCGCCTCCCCTCTGACGCCCAGGACCTGGGCCTCCCTCTGCAGGGTGATCATGAGGCGATGGCTGGGCCCCCAACCAATCACATCGCACCTGCCTTGGTTGGCCTGGCACCAGTGGGTGTCACAGTGTGGTCCCGGATGGTCATCCGGATGGTCGTTCCACTATTCGGCCATTCGGTTGATTAGCATATTATGCTTTTATAATATAGGATTATTGTATTATTTTCCATGCAGAACAACCGTAAACCTACTTTTGCCCCACCTTGTATGTTCTTGACAACTAAATATCATGTGCTGTGATAACCTTTATTAAACTGTTAAAGGAAATGAGAGCATTTAAGCTCTTTTTCTAAATAAATCTGTATAAACTTGAATAACCAGAAGCTTTTACTTATATGCCAAAGATTTTGTTTGCGAGCACCTGGGCCCATGTCATTCAGAATGGCGCTGGGCCCATACACAGGGCCGTGACAGGCTTTGCTGGCCTGATCCGGGGAAGGACCCGAAGCTTCACTCAAAGCAGTGGTCAGGAGCCTCTGGGAGAATGACAGTTGGAAACTAGACTCAGAATTTTAGAGCTGAAAGGAAACTTATAGATAATTGAATCTCACCTTTTCATTTTATAAATTAAAAAACTGAAGCTCTGAGAGACTAGCAGGTTATACATCACTAACTAGAGGCAGAGCCAGATTCGAGCCCAGGCTTTCTGCCTACTTTTGTTCGTGACAGCAAGCTGCCTCCAAATTCACGAGAGAGACTTTCCATTTCCTTTCTTAGTGTTTTCAGAAATGTCAAATCTAATACCCATGTATTTAAGTCATTTTATCTACATTTTTTATAGACATTGGTAAATGGAAATGTGTTTGGATTTCCCAAGTGTATTCGAGGTTCATGATTTTACATTTCCTACGAAGGGCAGGCTCAGCAACTTAATTTTCCTGGGCTAAGAGCTCTGATTAAAGCATTTACCTTGACAAATAATTGGTTTTGAGAATAGGGGATAGAGATAATGCAGATATATGATAAGCATTTATCCATTTACTCAAACAGATGTACATGGCATGCCTATTGTGTTTTAGACACCATGCTAGGTATAGGTCATCCAAATATAATTAGAGCATACTTCTATCCCTTTAGGAATAATTTCCCCTTTCTTTTCTATTAGCAAAGGATCTGCTATATTCTTGCTGCTCTTAAATTAGGCTGATGTCTCCCAAGGTGTATTAAGAGTACTGCTTGTGGTATGCCACATTATTTTAGACAGTGTCAGATAAGCATTAAAAATAATAGTGGTGTTCATTTCAATGCATTTTAGAAAAACCAAAACAGCTCACAAGCCCATATTTAACAGATACTATAGCTTAGGACATGGCTAATCACGCTGCAGACTATATGAACTCCAGGCGTGATGCCAGGCATGTTCTGTGAACCTTCGGTAATAACATTTCAAAAGTATAATGATATGGATTTTGGATTCTGCATGTATTGAGTTTCTGTGTTCATCACTACATTTAAAAAATATACTTATTGAAAAAAAG
The DNA here is from genome assembly GCF_014108235.1 of Myotis myotis. Classification (NCBI taxonomy): domain Eukaryota; kingdom Metazoa; phylum Chordata; class Mammalia; order Chiroptera; family Vespertilionidae; genus Myotis; species Myotis myotis. The sequence goes on along the minus strand of NW_023416313.1, from coordinate 185,591,153 downwards.
GGAGAGGGAGAGAGAGATAGAAACATCAATGATGAGAGAGAACCATTGATGAGCCGCTTCCTGCATGTCCCACACTGGGATTGAGCCTGCAACCCAGGCAGGAATTAAACTGTGACTTCCTGGTTGATAGGTCGATGGTCAACCACTGAGCCACACCAACTGGCCATTAGTTTTATTATTGTTTTTTTAATGAAGAATTCCCCTCTAACATGAAACCACCATTAAACAGTGAGTGCCTCGATCAGGCTGGTACCCTAGGCTTTGAGGAAACAACTCCTATTTAGATAAATATCACTCCTCTTTCAGTATACTTCTGTGTTCCAGGTCCTTATCGGAGATATTAGAGGGACAGGATGTTTGTGAGATGGAAAGAGCTGCCTGGATGTGTGAACTTTAGACAGACAAGAAACTATATTCCTAAAGCAACTGTGAATTTTCTGTGCCATCTTTTCCCTTCATGCTTTACAAAATATTCGTGAGATTAAAAGTTGTTCTTTTCAAGCAACTCAGGAAATACCCCATACTGGAGGCTCCCCCACTTGGAGGCTCATAATGCACATTTAATATTATTTAAGGCTCTTTGGTGTTGCACAAATTTCACTCAGTGTTTCCCAAACCTATAAAGTTGGATTTTCCCCACCACAGATCACCTGTTAACATCTATTGGAACATGGTTTGGGAAGTGCATTATGCATGCTATTATTATTACTAATTGTAGTAAGTACACCAATAAGAATTTGTTCTGGCAAATATCTGGTAATCACTTTTGCTATTTTTTCTCACTCTTAGATCTATGGTATAAAACTGGTATTTTTATTCCCATTCAAAGATAAGTGCTATTAAGTACATAATATGAGCTGAGTAACAAGCTACTGCCAGAGACAGGATTTAATCTAAAGCCCTAAAATTTGGAGACTTAGTTGGTAAAAATCCAAATAATCCCTAATTACCAGAATTTGTGTTGGCTGTTGTTAGAGAAAAGCAACATCACAGTATATTACTCATATCCTCGTCTCCTATCCCCTGTCTCTCTTAACCACATTCCCGATCTAAGCATGTACAACCCCTAGCTAAGTGCTTTAAGGAATAGGAGAACTAAAGGGAAACAGCATCATTTCGCTTAAAGCTAAACACGAGTTATCATTTTTTCTTCTATGATGACCATATAAACATTTGTAGGGGGAAAATGGAGTAAGAGACACACAGATCAAATATTCCTAAATTCAGAGAGTAAGAAGGCCTCCACCGGGAAATCTGTGAAGGCGTTTCTTTGAGAGTGTCCCTCCAGTGCCCTGTAACTCCTCCCAATGTTGCACTCCGTCTGTGGGTTGCTGTCACCGCCACCAGGCACGGATGCTAGGGGGTGGTGGGTGGAATGACATCAGTAAAGATTCTGCTTACCCAAGGGAAGCAGAATGAGTACTCAAATGATGAACCAGTTTAATGCTGGAATTTCTCAGTTGCTCACCCTGGGTGATAAAAATATCTGTGGATGTTCTCTGCACGATCTGGGCAAGTGTTCAGAATGAACCATCTTTTCTCAGCTGGGAGAAAATCGAAGTGCCTTTTCAACAAGCAGGACTACAACTCCTCATTCCTTCCAATGCCGCCAGTGGGGCCCTGAGTCCCAGGGTTTGAACTTAATATGTGCGTATGGCACCAAAGTGTGGAAGTAACAGACAGCCTGCACCACCAGATCGTTGTTGGCAGTATGATGTAGGTATAACTGACCATTGTAAAATCTCATTGTTATATTTTTTCAATAGTTAACATTTACATGAAATCCCCCCCATTCATTTGAATTTTCCCCCTTTGTTTATTTCTTCTCAGTTGGAGAACATTTTGGAACTAGATGACGTGGGCTTAAATCCCAGCTTCACTTACTATCTATGTGATCTTAGGCAGTTTCCCTAACCTCTCGGAGCCTTCACTTCTTCACCTATGAAATGGTGGCTATAACACTTTCTCAAAGGTTATGAGCATTTTATGATATGAAAAAATGTGAAAATGCTTATCTCCTAGCCAATATGTGGGAAGTTGGGTTCTTTGCTTTCTTCTCTTCTCCTCTGTCTGCATCCATCACCTATCATCAAATCCCATGGTTTTGGGAAGAAAAGAAACAATAAACACCTACCCTGAATTTGTTGGTTTTCTTTGAAATAACCTCATGGACCATGAGAGACTTTTCTTAGGGATCCAGTTCAATTTGCTGGAGCAGAGGAGGATTTGTGTAGGAGAACCAGCTGGATGGTTGGTTGGAGGAAAAAGACGAAGTTTCTACCCCTGCCTACATCAAGTGATAGGTTATTATTAATTTTTTTTTTACTTATTTTAATTGGCCAAAACAAGAAACAGCAGCTAAGCATTCCTTTTCTGCTTGCACAGACATCAAAGGGATTGTTTCAGGTTGATAAGTGGACTCTGGTCACTGTAGAATGCTTATGATCTTACTTGAATGGGTATAATTAAAAAGACAATAGTAAGTGTTGACAAAGAGGTGGAGAAACTGGAACCCTGTTACATTGCTGGTGCGAATGTAAAATATGTTTCACTTTGAAAAATAATTGGGAAGTTGCTTAAGAAGTTAAACCTGCCATCCCACCCAGCAATTTTGCTCTTAAGAATCTACCCATGTGGAAATGAAAACATATCCACATAAAGACATATGTGAATGTCCTTAGCAGCATTACTTATAATAGCAAAGATTGGAAACAATTCAAATGTCTACCAAGTGGTACATGGACAATGGAGTACTATTGAGCAATAACAAGGAACAGACTACTGATACAAGCTATAACACGGGTGAAACGCAAACATGTCATGGTAACTGAATGAAGCCAGATGCAAAAGACTTCGCACGATTCTGTTCAAATGTACAGAAATGGCAAATCTGTAGAGACAGAGTATTGGTTGTCACTTGGGACTGGGGGTAGGGATTGTGATTAACTAAAAATAAGCATAAGAGAACTTTTTTGGATGTTGGAAATGTTCTCAAACTAGATTGCAGTAATGATTATACAACTCTATACATTTACTAAAAAATCATTAAATTGTACACTCAAAATGGATAAATTTTATGGTATGTCAATTATACCTCAATAAAGTTCTTTAAAAAGCATGCTTATTATGTAATTCATGAGATGACCTCCATATCAATAGTAGCATTCAGAAGTTTTGGAGGATATCATAATCAGACTGTGGTCTTGGAATTGAGCACACATCTGTCTTTCAGTTCTGATATTCATTATTCTGTGACTGATGGCAAACAACCTCAGTGCTCCAGCTTCCCCGTTGGGTAAGGCATGGAACAGTGAGCAAAGGGGAGGAGCAGGATTGGGTGATGGGAGCCATGGGAGAGAGGGCACAGAGAGAAGGTGAGCAGGCCAGAAGCTACTTCTTTACCCACATCAAGCATGGAGATGGCAGGACACCTGCATGGCCAGACCTTTTGAGAACCAGGACCCAATATACCCATCCTGCCATTTCCTGTCTTGGCCATAGTCTCTCTTTGCCTCAACCTCTCCCATTTCTGCTTTTTCTTGATGTCCAATCTCCTCTGGACTGTGCTTCTGCATCTATTAGGCCCTCAGTCATCTGTGCACCAATGTGTCCTATCTTGCTTGACCATCTTCTGAAGTGTCTTAGCCCCTGTAGGCAACAATTCAAACCAAGGAAATCTTATAATCATTATTGTTCCGTTATGGATAGGTCTCATGGACAAACGTATACCCAAGAAACTAAGATCACTAATTTTCAATTTACCTTATTGCCGAAAATGAATGTGGGCGAGAATCTCAAAGAGTAGTGAAGTTTGACTAGTTTGGGACTTGATAATTCAATAATGCTCCCTTTCACTTAATCTAGTCTTCAGTATTTCAGAGTGAAATTATCAAGAGAGAGGGAGCACTGTTATCGTGCAGGTAAATGTGGTACATCCTTGATACTGATGATTGTAATTCCATAGGCATTTACAGAATTGTGTGAGTCAACTAAATATCATAGAATCTGGTGCACAGTGCTTATTTAGAGTAAAGCTCATTTAAAATGTATTTAAAGTGGACAATGCTCTCCCAAAGCTATCTGCCAGTCAAATAATTTGGATTTTGAATTATATGGTGTTTTTTTTTTTTTTTTTTTTTTTTTTTTTTTTTTTAAATAAGCAGCTTATGGTACTTTACAAATAATAGCTAAAATTATTGAGTTCGTGTGATGTTCCAGGCACCTTATTAATCTTCATAATGACTCTACCATATGAAATAGGGACAATAATTACCCTCATTTTACAAATGAGAAGAACAAGACATAAAAAGGGTCTTTGCTCAAAGTGACAGTGGATAAGCAGCACAATCCAGATCAGAACGATCAAGCCCAGATCTTTCTGACTCCGAACCCAGTGTCCTCAGTCACTACACTGTGCAGCTAATAGACCTCATGATAAAATCTTGTAAAAACGGTCGCCTTCAGTTGTACTTTTAGCTCCCAGAGAGAAGGTTGGTGTTGTGAGTAAAAACCACGCAGGAAAACTTGAGGGAGCGTCGTTGCCGGTAATGTTCGTGTGTGTGCCATTAAACCACCTCCATGCGTGGGGGAGCATTCACTTCTTAATTTTGAAATTATATTTGGAATTGTTGCTGTGTACTAAGAACTGACCTAAATAAAATTCCACAAAGAAAAACAAAACAAAACAAAACAAAACAAAAAACGGTCGCCTTCATTTTTACAAATGGGCAAGCCACAGGGGGACAAGGGCATCTGACTCATTTAGGAATAGGTAATGAGTTGGCTCTTTGGAGATTTGCTTCACAAAATAAACTGTTCACCGGGTTATTCTAAGACTTGAACAGAACGCTCTTCTCTGTCAGGCTCACCTGAATTCCAGCTACAGGTCCTCCAGTCAGCAGGGCATGTCAGACTCTTCATCTGCTGGAAATCACTGGAGGAGCTGAAAATACAAGGGCCGTTCATGTTTAAGTTACAGCTAATTAACTAGCACTTTGATTTGGTTACTTTTTAAATTTATTTTTTATTTTAAAAAGTATTTTTATTGATTTCAGAGAGGAAGGGAGAGAGAGAGAGAGAGAGAGAGAGAGAGAGAGAGAAAAACATCAATGAGAGAGAGAGAGAGAAAAACATCAATGAGAGAGAGAAACATCATTGATCTTGGCTGCCTCCTGCACACCCCACACTGGGGATTGAGCCCGCAACCCTGGCATGTGCCCTTGACTAGAATCAAACCCAGGACCCTTCAGTCCACTGGCCGATGCTCTATCCACTGAGCCAAAACAGCTAGGGCTGGTTGACTTTTTTTTTTTTTTTTTTTTTTCAATAAGAGAACATTTATCTAGAAAATCACAGAGGTAGAAGTAATTTGTAGAAGAAATGGGCTTAGGAAACAAGTTATAGAGGCCAAGGAAGGGCCCTTTGAGCTCCAGAGTGAGGAAGGCAATGGTAAGGGGCCTTTGGGGAAGAAGAGGGGGGAGGGAGAAGATAAGGGGGAGGGGGAAGAGAAGGGGAAGGAGACGGGAAAGGCGCGGGAGTGCTCCCAGGATGGGGAGAGCAGCTGGTTGGTTTACATTGAATGCAAACATTTTGGCATTCATTCCACTGAGGAAAAGACAGAGGAGGTTATGGATGAAGAACATTATCACACAGCGGATAGAATGCATGTATATTTAAGTAACTAAAACTAGTCATTTGACTCAAGGTAAACCATTACATATCAAATTCCCTTATAAATCTCTCTTTGGTATGTTTCAGACATGAAGATGTGGCTGCTGCTAGAGTTACTGTGCAGAAAACCTCAGTCCTGACCCTGAGGATGAAAAGCAAAGACAAAGTCACACAAACAAGCCTGTAAGATACTACAACCCTTCCCACTTCCCCTCTATCGTTCTCTGATCATGAGTTCAAGTAGACTTGTATTTTCCTTCAATAAGAGAAATCTAGAAACCCTTTCATCTGTTTGACAATCTAATACAAAATGGGATAATCGCTTTCCAGGCCTTGGTATACAACCAACAGCAACTTCCGTTTACTGAGAGCCCATTACAGAGAAGGCACTGTACTTGGCATTTTCACATTTATTGTTTCTAATCCTGATAAGCTGGCAGTTAGGTCTTCTTATTCCTATATTCGGGAGAACGCAAAACAAAAATGGAACCAAGGGAGATTAGCAAATTCTGTCTGACTCGAAATTCCTGTGCTTTTCATCATACGCTCTTGCCCATCCTCAGTCCTTGGAGCACCACCGAGAATTAGATGATTTTTTTTTTTTTTGGCAGCTTGAACAAACAATTATCGGTTGCCTATTCAATTCCTAACATGAACCTAGGATATGACAACCCCCCAGAATAAGGCATGAACCTTGTTCTTCAGGAGCTCATGATTCAGGAAAGAGAAAAGGAGAACAGAATTAAGTTTGAAGAACTGTAAGTGCTAGGGGAATGTAGAGAAGGACATGGTTATGAGCTGCTGAGAATGGAGAAGCCTCCTAGTATGAAGTGAGGCCTGGGTGAGCTGATAGAAGCAGAGAAGAGGGGAGCATCCTACAAAGGCCTGGAAGTGGGAACGGACAAGCTGCATTAAAGAACAGAGAGGACCCCCACCTGGTGGATGTGGTGGGCTTTGTGCCGGGGAGCAAAGATAGTTGAATGCTATAGTGATGTGTCCTGTGGCAGCCCCCCCGTGACCCTAAAGAAATCACATCCTAGTCAGGGTCCAGGGAGTAGCTATCCAGGTGCTGCTTCCTGCCATGGGCAGAAACATGTCTATTTTTTGCATCATTAAGAAAAAATGGTAAGGTGCATCCCAGAAGGGCTACAGGGCCAGTTTCAGTCACTTATTCTCTAACAACGTAACAGTAGAAATTATCAAAGTTCTTCTGAATTAGCTCCTGCTAAATGGGAAACTAATATATACATAACCACCCCCACACCCAGCACACACAGATTCATCCCGTTTTAAATATGCAGAACATTGGAAGTAATTTACCAAGACTTAAAAGTACTGATTTCTGGTCATGAACTTGCCCTCAAACTGCCCTGTTTCACTATGATGGAGACACGTGGGCAGTACATGATGTTGTTTTAAAGTTAAGACAATGTTGCCATCGTTAATACAGAGAGTGTCAACTGTCTTTAGAGTTTTCAAGCATAGTTTCTAGACGCAGTGTAATTTTAAAATTACAATTTTCCTGCTAGCTGCAAAACTTGAACATTTTCCGATGCGTTTAATTACACAGCTTTTAATTTGTGCGAGGCTGGGCTGAGCAATTATTTTAGTGAGTTTTAAGAAGGCTAGTTATGCTTCCAGACAAATTTTCCCATGCTCCCTCAGCTCTAATTTGGACAAAAAATCATTTTACTCACTGAGCATAAAAGATTTAGCTCTCTCAGCGCTACAGTTTAGAGGGTGAACAAGACACCCCTCTGGGCTCCTGGGGCTGGACTGGGGCAGCACGGGGATGAGCACATCCACTGGCTAAGCAGCGCCTGGCAGAGCCCCCAGGTGGAGGGGATATAGATTCACATGGGTAACACGCTCACACACACTCGCCTTACAAATGCATCTTGCTTTCAGGAAGGCAGCAGTACTAAAGGGCAGGAATGAAAGAGGCTGAAAGGGAAGGTTCAGAAACTGGAGAGTCCAATTTACCCTTCTGTTATGTCACTCAAGGGCTCCCAGACCTTGAAATTTCTCTTATCGGAATCTGTGACTAGTATTGGCCTATGGTGTTCCCAGTGAGCGCTACAGTTCCTACAGTGGCAAACGCCAGGATGTCCACAGGAAATTATTTGAATCTATTTCCAGAACCACTAACCCACATTTCTTGCCTTAGGGGTGCTCTACAAGGCCTTCTCGCTTTCATTCATTTGTTCACTCACTCAGCACTTATTAAGCGTCTACTACAACCATGGTAAGCACAGTGCTTACACTGAGATTGCTCAGAGTCCAGTGGGGGAGGCAGATACCTGGGTAGACGGTACAGTGTGGAGTCCTGTGAGGTGGTCAGGAACTAGGTGCTACAGTGATGGGCCGAGGACAGCAATGGTCAGGAAGTCTTCCAGGAAACTGAGGGCTGGGAAACTATGAAGGATGACTCGGAGTCCTCAGGGTGGAGACTATGTAAAGAGGATTCTAAACGGAGAAGCCGCACGTCCAGAAGCACAAGGAAATGTGTGACCTTTGCAAAAATATGAAAGGTGACGGAGCTGAAGGAGAGCCGAGTCACCAGCCAGGGCTCTAGTTTTCACAATCTAATGAGTTTGAGTATTTGCACCTGTGGAGTTCAGGAGCCCGGTTAAAAGGGCATTTTCTTGATTGGCATTCGGGGACTGTGATGGCAGACCAGTCCGCCCTGCATTGCTCCCAAGGCAGAGTCTGCCTGCAGCCAGCTGGTGATAAGACAAGAGCCTCTCATTTCATTTCTCAGAGTCTGATCAGGAAAGCCAGAAAGATCATTTTGGCGTTGTTTTACCAAACACCTATCCTTTCCTCACATTCCACACTCCTAAGGCGCTGCTTTCACAGGTGCATAGCAGACAGCTGGTTTTAAAATTTGATCTTTTATTTTTTATGTTTTTGAGGAGCAGGTATTGTTTATTTGCATTGTACATCCAAGAAAACCGAGCATCGAGTGACAAAGCCACAAACATGAGTCAGTGCAGAGAAAGAGACAGACTGAAGGCCCCCCACAGCTGGTGTGGATGAACCTTTAGGGTGCTGTGAGCAGGAGCAAATACCCCGGAGCCTGAGGACAGGGTGTGTGTGAGTTGGGGGCTGGGCAGCAGCAGAAGCTGGGTCAGGGACTGACTCAGAGTGAAGTTCACTCCAGGGCAGGAAATAACTACCCATGGAAGCTATAAGAGGACCGGAAGCTCACAAGCATCCAATGAACCATGTTCTCCTATTTTCCTTCCTGTAACCAAGGACCGGGAGTCAGGACTGCCCTTTTCTCTCACCTATGCCCCTCAGCTGGTGCTGGGAGATTGACTTTCTTCTCTACAGCTGCCCTTTGTGAACATTTTATCCTAATTTCATTGACATAGATGTGGCGAGGGTGAGAAAGGGCCTGATTTGCACCCTGTTGGAATAACGTTGAACCTTGCTTCTCTCCCCAGACTGCCCACCTAAGCCGGTGCCCTCAGCACAGGGTGTGGAATCTGAGGCTTCAGCAATTTGGGCGAGGGTTACAGGGTGAGGAGAGGGATGCCCTTGAAGGAAAAGAATACAGAATTATGCAGGCAACGGTGAGCACAAAAATCAATAATGAAGAAAGAAGTCAAAAACAGGTAATGAAGCCTTGGAGATGCAGGACTTTTGCTAAAATATCTTAAGGGGAGTTGCCAGTTATTGTTACACAGAAATGCTTCCTGGTTGCAACCTGGCCTTCCCTCCACACCTACAACGCCCTGGGCCCAGCCACTCCCAGCACTCCCAGGGTCCCGAGCAGCAAGGGGCGTGGGGCTGGCGCTGCACTGGCTCCGTGGCTCACCCAGATGTAGTACTGCCCAGGAAGGCTGCAGGAGAGTGGCTTGGATATACTTCCTGGTTTGCCAGAAAGTCCCAGGTTATGCCTATTACCCTTGTTTACATTTTAATAATCCCCTTCCCTTCTAAAAACAACAGTCAGGGTTTGCATAATAAATTAATTAGAGGGTCACCCTGTTCCTGTTGTTCACCTCTGTGACCACACAAGCTGGGTCCAGGCGGCAGGCTCTCAGGTCTAACTTTAGCATCTTCATTGCCTTTCTGAGCCAGCTGGACCTGACAGGATCTGCTTCCCAATCTTCAAGTGGCGGGTAATCACGCTGACCTACTTAGACTGGGCTGCAAGGAAGGTTCTCGTGTGGTTTTCTATCTTCGGGAGAGTCATTATTTTGGTATGTAAGTCTTCTTTCATTTACGGATCCAAGAATCTGTAAGTAATCCAGTAGATTTAGTCCTTTCTATTATGCTTCATGAAGCCCCACCCATCTTCTTCTTTTTTAAAATATATTTTTATTGATTTCAGAGAGGAAGGGAGAGGGAGAGAGAGATAGAAACATCAATGATGAGAGAGAATCATTGGCTGGCTGCCTCCTGCACGCCCCACATTGGGAATCGAGCCAGCAACCTAGGCATGTGCCCTGACCAGGAATCAAACCGGTGACCTTTTGGTTCATAGGTTGACACTCAACCACTGAGCCACGCTGGCTGGGTGACCCACCCATCCTCTGAAACAATCTACAGGGTGGAGTGGCCTAACATTCAAGCCTAGTTAACATGATCGCCTGGGTGTCTGTCCTTTGGGTGAAACACTGCATCTAAATGTGGGGTGGAGCCAAGGCAGTGTTATTGGGCCAGAGCCTGGCCTTGGGTCCCGCTGTGCCAGTTCATCACTGTTAGAGAAAACAAGCAGGGAAGCGAGGCAGAAAAGCGCCACCCCCACGGAAGCTGGTTTGCAGGCGGGACCAGTGAGCACAGGCGGCTCCCTTGTGGGCAGGCTACCGGATCCACCGCACCACTTCAGAGCCTCGGAGTCATACGCCAATCACACGACACCAGGCTTCTTTTCCCTGCCAGAGTCACATGCGATGTGGAGGCAACATCAAAACGTTAAGGCTTAAGAGGCGGTTCCTCTGAGTGCTGATTTGGGCCCGTAAACAGTGGCGTGGTTAGATGCCAGTCTGTGTTTAAAGTAATTATATCCCGGCCCCGGCATGTGGTGATGTGCAAGGTTGCCGCAAACAGAGTTGACTCTCAGCAAACTCTGGCGAGTCAGCTTCTCCCTGCATTTACTACTTCCTCCTCGGGAACCGTCTCTGGGAAAGTCAGAACTTGGGGACAATTTTGAGGGCACCGCCCAGCTCTGGCAGGCTGGTGCCAGCTTGCAACCAACAATATGTCTGTCTGCAAGATGGCTTGGGGACCTGGCCTGCAAGTAGCAGCTGTGGTCACTCATGTTCAGTGGGAGCCCTTGGGCAATAGCTGAGGCCTGTGGGAGGGGCAGTGGCCGGGATCTGGCATTACCCTGTCTTGCCTGGTCCTCCTGGGCCTGAGCAGCCACCGCTCAGCAAGGCAGAGGAATCCAGCCAGAGGGAGGCTAGTGGCGTGGGCAAGACTTCGCGGGAAGGGTGACATCCTAGGAAGGAAGAGGTGACGACTCCCGTTGTGGATCCAGAAGCCCTGCTTTGATGGGTCCAAGCTGGCTGGTGTCTAACTTTGTCCCAAGCAGAAGGTCACAGGGGCTCCTTTCTCCAGTTCCACTGTGGAATCGTACCGTTCTCAGGGACGAAGACCAAGCCACCACCCCGCTGCCCTATGTCTCGGCACAAGCATGTGGAACTTTTCCAGTGTCTCCCTTTATCCTCACAGAACTTCCTTCATAAGTTGCTGCTGGCAACTCGGTTGCTGCTAATTAGCTGCCCTTGTTAGGCTTATTGCATCTAGTTGTGCATTTTAGAGGAGACGTTCCCAGGCCAACTTAAGAGAAGGATTCACAGAACAAGCTGAGTGGAAACCAGGTCTGGATGACCTCCACAGAGCAAGTCAAGCCAGTTCCCAGGGGGTTTGAATGCAGCATTCCCAGGGAGGCAAGTTCAAGGCGAACGAGAGACCTCCAAGTGTCCTGGAGACCATTTAGTTCAGCCACTTCATTTGGTAAGTGAGGGACCTGGGGCTCATAGAGGTGAGCGAACCTGCCTTATCACGCAGCTGTTTGCTGGCCACCTCCGACAGTGGAGAGGATTTGGGCGACATGCTTGACTACAGAGGAAGTCCCTTTGGGGACAACTAGAATACAGTTGTCATAAGCAAAGGCCTTGCCTGATTCTCAGAAGTTCATCTTTCTTTTCACCTCCTAACTTTTATTCGTGGAGTAATGTTATATCCCTAAAGGAGACACGTGGAATCCAGCTGTTGAGATTGTTTTGGATATTCCAAAAAGTATACAAAGCAGCTGATGTCATATCGGTAGATGCAGTGGACCAGCTGTTGCAAAGTGCGAAGTTCCCCAAACATCTGGACTGACCTGTGTCCTAGGTTCCAGTTGCAAATTGTCCATTAGCTATAAACTTTTATGCTCTGAGTCTGAAGTATTCTCTGGTCTCCCATCTGTCTCTGGCACTTTAGCAGTAGTTAGGGAAGGTACTGGGAGGTGGTGATGGGAGGGAGATTTTGGGAAGAAATCTTTCTTGTCATATTTATGACAATTTTCTCAAATGCTATTTTTTTTTTCTTTATGTACTGGCTTCAAATTCATAAGAAGTGAAAGTCAGGATTATCTTTTCTTTCTCCTTTCCTTTCTCCCTCCCTCCCCTTCTTTCCTTCCTTCTCTCCCTTGCCTCCCCCCTCTTCTTTGCCCTTGTCTTTCTTGTTCTTCTCTTCTTCTTTTCCTCCTCTGTCACACCTCAAAGCCCAGCTGGGCTATTTAATAAGCAGTCAGTCGCCCACAGTAGATGCTCGTGGAAGGGCTGCTGTAGCAGTTGGTCACTTATTGAGCCCTGGCCTCCTATGCATTTATTAAAAATAAGAGTTCCTTCCTATTGCTCAGCTATCGTATAGATATTGTGAATATTTGTGTTTTAATATAAATACAAGGAAACTCTTTGTTTTACAGAAATAAGACCCAGAAGTTTTAGTACATAACTCTGTCATGAGAAATCAGGTATTTGTTTCTTTTTTTTTTTTTAAATCCTTACCTGAGACTATGTTTCTATGTTTTCTATGAATTTGAGAGAGAGGAAGGGAGAGAGAGATAGAGAGAGAGAGAGAGAGAGAGAGAGAGAGAGAGAGAGAGACAAAAACCTCAATCTGAGAAACAAACATTAATTGGATGTCTCCAGCATGTGCTCTGACCAGGGATGGAACTGGAGGGACTCCGCTCACTCCACAGATGACCTTTGAGCCACAGTGGCTCCCCACATGGGGCCGGCCAGGGAAGGACCGAGGGAGGTTGGCTCCAAGGCTTGTCTGCCGTCTCGCCCAGTCCTGCTCCACTGGCCACCTTCTAATTAATTCCTTTCAATGTGCACAAACCCATGCACCAGAGCACTAGTAGTATAATAATCTATTATTCTTGTGTTACATATAATGCCCAACTTCCACAGAATATAAGTTCTTTTTTTAAAAAAAATATATTGTATTGATTTTTTTACAGAGAGGAAGGGAGAGGAATAGTTAGAAACATTGATGAGAGAGAAACATCGATCAGCTGCCTCCTGCAAACCCCCTACTGGGAATGTGCCCACAACCAAGGTACATGCCCTTGACCTGAATCAAACCTGGGACCCTTTGGTCTGCAGGCCAACGCTCTATCCACTGAGCCAAACCGGTTAGGGCTATAAGTTCTATGAGGACAGTAGTTCTATGAGCTATAACTTCTATGGCTCAGTGCAGGGATGTTCAAAAAAATACTTGTGGCCCTAGTCAGTTTGGCTCAGTAGATAGAGCATCACAACTGGAGGGTCCCGGGTTCGATTCTGGTCAAGGGCATTACCTTGGTTGCAGGTTTCCCGGCCCTGCTTGGGGTGCATGTGGGAGGCAACCAATTGATATGTCTCTCTCACATTGATGTTTCTCTCTGTCTCTCCCTCTCCCTTCCACTCTCTCTAAAAATCAATGGAAAAATATCCTTGGGAGAGGATTAACAACAATAACAACAAAATACTTGTGAATAAATGGATCCTCATTATAATGCATTTGTACATTGCATGTTTTATTTAGTTTAAAGGGCATGGGTGTTCTAATTCCCTTAAATGTAGGTACCTATTGACCAGATGATTTTGTCCCCTTGTTCAGAGAATAAACAGGTTAAAGAAAAATAAATTAGGAAAGGTAGTTTAAGGTCCTCAAGTTCAGAGCTGCCTAATATCTATAAAAATAATTGTATAAAAATAATTATAATGATTAGCATTTATTGCTCTGTTATGATGTGTCAGGAATGTCCCAGCTACATTAACTCATTTAGTCCCTATAACAACATGGAGGTTAAGTAACTTGCCCAAGGTCTCAAACATATACACAAATCATATTAAATGTTTTTTTACACAATAGGTATATATTCATGTTGGTGTTCTCACTGAAACACTGTCTTACCAGAGAGAGCTTTACCCAACCAGGATTCCCATACTGAGGAATATTGCAGGTGGGAGAATGGTTTTGGTTCCTCTTGGTCACCATTCTCTCTACACTCCCCCTCCCACACCCGTCACTGCTCTCCCTACCTTCCATCTTCCCTTCCCGTCTCCTGTTCCTCGCTTCCCCGCTTGCTGTGAGGTAGTAAAATCTCTGACAGAGCCACCTCTCTGTCAGGCTATCACATACAAGGTCAGTGTTCCCACATTCCAAAGGCAGGTAGAAATGTGTGTGAACAATGACTCACTGTGTACATGTAAACGGTTCAATAATAGGTCTCACCTCAGCCTCCCATCCCCCGGAGTGTGAGGGGGCCAGCCCACAGCACCCCTATGATTTGGGAGAAGCTTCCTATGACAAATGGGAGAGCCATACCCATCATAACGCATGTCCTGGCTTTTTGTTTCATGGGCATGAAAGGTGATTTTTCAAAAAAGGATAAGCATGAAATGAGTTCTTGACATGCCATGTCATACATAGTCATAGCAAGCATGTACAGTCACCTCTAGGTCATTCAGCAATCAGTTACCTTAGTGGTGGAATGTGTGGTCCCCTTGCTTCTCCAGGGGTTTGTTTACTTGTTTTTTTGGTCCTGAGGATTACGGTGGAAATGGATTGGGCTGTTCTCTGCCTCCCTTCCAAACGCAGCCTAGACTGCATGGAAATGACCCCGTGCCTCAGTTCCCTTGAGCCTGTGTAAACCCAGCTGGGGACCAGTCCCACAACCAGCCTCCTTCGCTGATATAACACTGCTGCTGGGGAAAAATCAGCCCTTCAGATTGGGGCTGTCATACATTTATGATCTTAAGTCTCACCTGGTCTATAAGATTGCCTCACAATTATTTTGCCCATCCTCAGCTCCCTTTTCTATTCCCCTCAGCAGCTGTTCCAAACCTCTTCCCTACTTTCTCACCCCCTTACTCTATCGAAGCCAGTAGTTCTCAACCTTGGCAACCCACTAAAATCACCCCAGTGCCCAGGCTGTATCCCAGACCAATTATACGAGCTTCTCTGGCAGTGGATCCAAGCATCGGTATTTTTAAAGCTCCCCAGATGTTTCCAGGGCACAGTGCATTGCTTTTAAGCACATAATTTCACTCCTGCTTCATCAGAAAAGGGGAGTCGGTAAAGCATAACTCTCTCAAATTCCGACCCGCTCACAAGCTTTTCCCAGGGCACCCTCACCCTGTCATCCTTCCCCCCAGTCTCAGAGGCTGAGGCATCCCTCTCTTTCAAACTCTCTCCTTCATACTCATGTCTTCCAAGATCTTCTAAGACCTGCTTGTATCTCCAGTCTCTCCCTCTCTGCTGGATCTTTCCCTTTAGATTATAAGCAAGATTAAGACTCCCCCAACTTTGAAAAGGTGTCCCTGGAGCTTGTCATCTTTATATCTCCTGCCTCATACCCATCCACTCTCCACTCAGTTCTCTGTATTCTGGTAATATTCTCCCTGAACATCAAGCTTTCTTAGCTGCATGAACTCTTACTCATCCTATATAATAAAAGCCTAACATGCAAATTATCCCCTCGACTGGGAGTTCTGCTGGGAGTTCAATCACTTGCTATGATGTGCACTGACCACCAGGGGCCAGCACGGAACATGGTGGGCATTGGCATCTTGGTGCTGGCAGTGGAGGCACTGCCGGCCCCGGTGGGCCCCAACAAGAGTAGAACCGGGGCAGGATGGTGGAGCAGGTGAGTGGGCGGTGCCGGGCCAAGGTGGGTGCAAGCCACTGGTCACCGGGCAGGAGCCAATTGCCCCGCCGATCCGATGCCCCACTGATCCAATTGCAAGGTGACCAGTGGCAGCAGTGGGGGGCAGGGCTGCCGCCAGGCTCCCTCAGCACCTGGGAGCCGGGTGGCAGTGGGATGATTGGTGGGGCAATCAGGCCCCGCAGGCGGTGACCAGTGTCAGCAGCAGGGGGGAGGGGGCAGGTGTCCTAGGGGGAGGGAGAGAGTACCCAGCTGGCAGCTGCTAGAGACCCTACCAGTGCAGGAATTTCGTGTACCAGGCTTCTAGTCTTTCATAATTGGGCTCAGTTGCTGCAGCCTCTATTTAAGGTTTCCAGATTCACTGGCTGGACGAAGACTCATCTATACCATCTAGTACATCTCATTGACATTCTGTATTTATTTTTCTCTTCTCTTCTCTCAAATTTAAACTCCTCGAGGGCAGGGACCACATCATTTTCATCTTTTTCACATCTCCACATGTGTGTGGAGAGCAGGGCATCTGCCAGAACAATGTCTCACTGTGTACATGTAAACGGCTCAATCAGAGGTCACACCTCAGCCAGAGTGAAGCCTCCCATCCCCCGGAGAGTGAGGGGGCCAGCCCACGGCGCTCCCATGAATTGGGAGAAGCTTCCTATGATAAACGGGAAAGCCATACCCATCATAAAGCATTCCCTGGCTTTTTATTTCATGGGCATGAGAGGTCACTGGCTTTCTGTAAGCATTCACCTGTGCTTTTTGAACTGAATTGCAAAACCATCTTTCCCCCAGCTTCTTGGGCAGAATGATGTGGTTGAACTTGCTATAGGTGAATTTCATTGAACCAGGCCCCTGTGTTATTTCCATGAATAACTGCCATAGAAATTATTTGGGGTAATTATTGGGATGTTCTTTTGGATTTCATATTATGCCACAGAATAATGCCAGTTTAACTTGTTTAGGATGAATTTTTAAACAAATCCAATACAGGAATCCTTTCATCACCATTTCCACACTTTCCATGGCCATGGCCCCAACAACAATGATCATTACTAATCAAAAGAATCAACAATGTGGCTTGTACTTTACATACAGTTTTAGAAATTAAGATGAATACCCTAATGCAGTCCATTTTATTTTATTTACTTTTAAATCTTTACTGTTGAAACTATTACATATGGCCCCTTTTTTTCCTATTGACCCCTATAGCCTGCCCCCATCCTCCCACCCCAGGCCTCCACCACCCTATTGTCTGTGTCCATGAATTATGCATATATGCGTATAAGTTCCTTGATTGATTTCTTCCCACCCACCCCTGCCTTCCCTCTGAGATTTGACAGTCCATTTTATTTTAGAATCTAGCACCATTTCTTTGGGAGGCACAGCTCACTTAACTTTGCAAAGCAGCCAGAATAGGCTAAGCTTTTTTTTTAAAAAAATATATTTTTATTGATTTCAGAGAAGAAGAGAGAGGGACAGAGAGATAGAAACATCAATGATGAGAGAGAATCATTGATAGGCTGCCTTCTGCATGCTTCACACTGGATCAAGCCTGCAACCTGGGAGCATGCCCTGTCCGGGAATGGAACCGAGACCTCCTGCTTCATAGGTTGATGCTCAACCATTGAGCCACACCAGCCAGGCAACGCTGAGCTTTTAGTGGCAGCAGTTTACTCCAGTTTTTCTGTTTCCTTTGTTTTCTCTAAAACTCTCCTTCAAAAGTACAGGTTACTCCTCAGTCATAATCCAAATGCTAAACTCCCTCAACGAAGTAGCCAAGTCCCTACCCTGCCTGATTAATTAGCTGATAAATCTAAGAAACTCCTCAACCGTATGGCCCTTCCTCGTGCCAAGTTTTGTATAATTCATAGACTGCATGTACTCGTAAACATAAGAAAACACCTGTGAGCAATTAACCAAATACCCTTGATTTAGAGGCCTTGGAGGTATGCTGATGGCCCTCAGACTGTTGGCACAGATCTATAATTATGTGAGGCCACAACCAAATCATCACAACGGTCAATTACAGGAAGGGTCATTCTTTCAATACAACATGATTCTGCCTCTAAAAATAATTCTGTCTGAGATTCAGAAAGAAGTATCCTTTAGAAGGGTGCTGCTTTATAGCAACAACACATAGGGTTTGAAAAGGGACTAGTGCCTCAGGCCATTTCTTTAAAATATGTATATAACCATGACAAGGAGAAAGGAAACCACCAAAACCAATTTTAAAAACTCACTAAATTTAAAACTGTGTTTAAAATTATCCACCTGGAAAATAGTGCATATCACTCTTTGTTTCTGTCTGGCCTAGAAACAATATCCACAGAGTTAATAAACCAAGTCTGCAACCAACCGAGAATGTAAAAATCCCTCTCTTGAGTAGACAGTCTACTGTAGAATTACAAAACAAAATAATCTGCTTCTTTCTTCGCTTTTCAAAAATAAATTCCTATCACCCCACAGTGTATGCTATTTCATATCCTATGTGACTAGAATATTTAAAATTAAATCTCACAATATTGAAGAAAGCCATCCTTTTTCAGAACCAGTCTCAAAAAAACCCAAAGACCCTAAAAACAAGAGTTCTTAACCAATCATACATAGGCTTCAGGAGCTATGAGCCTCCCCGCCAATTTTCAGAAAATTATGTGTGTACGGTATGCATATTTTCCAGGGAGGGGAGTGGGAGGTATGTATGGCTACACCATCTAATGCACTACATATATTGTAGCCTTAGTCGGGGTGTGCTGGAAGCATAAAATTTCCCCTGCATTTTGAAGATTTACAGTGATTAAAAGAATGAAAAAATACTGCATTTATAATTATACTGATAACTATTGAAATCATATTTTGTATGTATTAGACTAAAATATATTATTAAAACAAATCCCACCAGCTTTTATTTATTTATTTATTTATTTATTTATTTATTTATTATTTAAAATATGGCTACTAGAAAAACTAAAACTATAATGTAGCTCATACATTTCTATTGGATGGATATGTGTCTATAGCTTTCATCAGTTTTCAAAGGGCTCTTGTTCTTAAAGCCAAGAGGGACTTAGTCATCTCTCATACCTCCAGATTCTGTATCTGAGGGCCTTGGCTGGAAACCAGCCCCAGGGGGCCTGATGCAGGCAAGGCTGCACTTGGCTCACATTTGGAGACATGCTGCCATGGAAACCTCTAACATTGCTGGTGTTTTCAGAGACAAGCAGTGACCCACCCATCCCTTCACCACTGGCACACAGTCTGTAATCTCTCTCCTGCCAGTCTTAGAGGTGCACATATCAATGAATCTGCACTGTCTTCCGGGATGCTCCATCTCACACTGAATGTATTAGCACTTCTCATACCAATCCTGCTCCTCCTGCATGTTCTGTCTGGGTCACGGCATCTTTGAACTCCTCCTCTCCTCATTCCCTGCCCATGCCAGCACCTGCAAACAGTCATTAAAGCCTATCAGTCTATCTAACACGCCCTTCTGTGTTTCTTTGCACCACTGCCCTAGATTATTGTCATAACCTCTCACCTCACCTCCTTCCTTCAAATCATCTTCCTCACTGCTGTTAGAGTTAATGTTAAAACCCAAATCTGGTTATATTATACCATTAAGTCTTCATTATAGTCAAGAGCGTCCTCCCTAAACTGTATCAGTCCAGGTTTCATCTCTACTATGCTCCCCACCCATACTCCTCAGCCACACCAGGCTTACAGTCTTTTATATCTGCAAGTCTTTACACGTGTGCTTCCCTGTGCCTGAATGCCTTTTGTTCCCCGTCTCTCTCAAGACCCACATTATCAGCATCTCTATGACATCCACTTTTAGACCTTCATAGCACTTTATATATCTCCCCATTATCACACATATCATACTGTATTGAATTGTTTGACTGTGAGCTCCCCTGAGTTATTCAGTTTTTATCCTGGCTGCCAGATACAGCAGAACCTTATTTGATATCCAGAGAAATTCCAAGTAATCTTTCAAAAAGTAGAATTCTCTAACCTCTTAAGCTAGAGTTTAAAAGATCCTTAGAGACCTTCTAGATTACTCTCTAATTCCTTGAAGTGGAAACCAAAACTTTTAGAGGTTACACAAGTTATCAATTATTGAGTGCCTGCTATCTCATTTCATCTTCGTGGTGACCTATGAAGTAGGCATTTCTATTAATACCCATTTTACAAAAGAAAAATGAGGCCTCAGAGAATTTAAGCCACGTGCCCAAGGTTACAAAGCTAATTGATTACCTGGCAAGGTTAGATAAGACTTCAGGTCTCCTTGTACTTGGTCTAATTGTCTCTCCCTTGTCTCAGATGACTACTTACAATTTGGAGTGCTCCCTGAGTTATTTATCAGACACAAAGATGACATTTTATTGACTTTAAATAAATTTTTAATTACAATTGACATACAATATTACATTAGTTTCAGGTACACACCCCAGTGATTAGACATTATATAAGTTACTAAGTGATCATCACAATAAATCTAGTACACATCTGACACCATACATAGTTATTAGAATATTATTGACTATATTCCCTATGTATACTTCACATCCCCATGACTATTCTGTAGCTACCAATTTGTACTTCTTAATGCCTTCACCTTTCCACCCATCCCCCCAAAACTCCTTTGATCTGGCAGCCATTAAAATGTTCTCTGTATCTAGCCTATTTCTGTTCTGCTTTATTTATTTTGTTTTTTAGATTCCACATCTAAGTGAAATCATATGACATTTGTCTTCCTCTGTCTGACTTATTTCACTCAGCACAATACCCTCTAGGGCCATCTATGATGTCATATTCCATTATATATATGCATCACTTCTTCTTTATTCATTCATCTTTTGACAAACACTTAGATTACTTCCACAAGTTGGCTATTGTAAATAATGCAGCAATGAACATCTGGATGTATATGTCTTTTTGATTTAGTGTTTTGAGTTTCATTGAATAAATACCCAGAAGTGGAATTGCTGGGTTCTTCTTTGTTTCTTATTATAAAGCCTTGTTTTAAAGTCTATTTTGTTTGTTTGTTTCTATTTTCATAAAATATCTTTTGCCATCCCTTTACATTTAGTCTGTGTGCATCTTTCAATCTGAAGTGAGTCTCTGGTAGACAGCATATATAAGGGCTTTGTTTTGTAATCCATTCAGCCTCCATATGTTTTTTTGATTGGAGCATTTAATCCATTTGCACTTAAAGTAATTTTTGGTAGATATGTTTTTATTGCCATTTTATTAATTCTATTTTTTATATTTTTTTCCTTCTTCTTCTAAAGAAGACCCTTTAATAATTCTTGTAATACTGGTTTGGTTATGATGAACTCCTCTAGCATTTTATTGTCTGGGAAGCTCTTTATCTGTCCTTTGATTCTAAATGATAGCTTTGCTAGGTAGAATAATCTTGGTTGTAAGTCCTTACTTTTCGTCACTTTGAATATTTTGTGCCAATACCTTCTGGTCTGCAAAGTTTCCATTGAGAAATCAGCTGACAGCTTATCAGCGCTCCCTTGAAGGTAACCAACTGCTTTTCTCTTGCTGCTTTTAAGATTATCTCTTTATCTTTAAACTTTGGCATTTAAATTATAACTAGTGACCTGGTGCATGAAATTCATGCACATTAAAAGGGAATTAATTAGAGGAAATATTTTAATATTGCTATTTGCCCTTTCTCTATAATAGAAGTGTCAGAGATGAAAGAAAATTAGTAAAATGTATATGAAAATCTCCCTCCTGTCAGAGTCTGGGGCAAGCCGCAGAACCCAGAGTCAAGTCCCCGCCCACCCCTCCATGCCTTGAAATTACGCAAGACCCAGACCCGGCCGACCCCACCCCCATCAAGCCCTGCCGGGAGGGGGATGCAAGCCTCAGGTCCCTCGTCAAGCCCTGCCTCCTGCTGATCAGTTGTTACACATTAGGGCATGATGACCATTTGCATATTAGCCTTTTATTATGATGTGTCTTTTTTAAAAAA
This sequence comes from Myotis myotis, assembly GCF_014108235.1. Taxonomy (NCBI): domain Eukaryota; kingdom Metazoa; phylum Chordata; class Mammalia; order Chiroptera; family Vespertilionidae; genus Myotis; species Myotis myotis. The sequence continues at coordinate 185,569,341 of NW_023416313.1, read as the reverse complement.
TATATATTTTATTGATTTTTTTACAGAGAGGAAGGGAGAGGGATAGAGAGCCAGAAACGTTGATGTGAGAGAAACATCGATCAGCTGCCTCCTGCACACCCCCAAATGGGGATGTGCCCGCAACCAAGGTACATGCCCTTGACCGGAATTGAACCTGGGACCATTCCATCTGCAGGCCGACGCTCTATCCACTGAGCCAAACTGGTTAGGGCTATTATGATGTGTCTTGGGTTGGGCTTCCTTGGGTTTGTCTTGTTTGGGACAAATATGACATTTTGTACAGAAAGATAGAATGTTTTAGTGGAAAGAACCACATTAGGACCAATGAGACCGTTTCAGCCTCCATCTATATCTTTTAGAGTTTCTTATGTAGTAAAAAGATTTATACTAGCTGTACTTATTAATATAAAATATTATGAAAGCCACCTAAATGTCCACTAATGGATGAGTAGGTAAAAAAAAAAAAGATGCATATAATGGAATAGCATTCATCCATAAAAAGAAGGAAATTTGCAACAATATGAATAAAACTTGAGGGCATTATGCTAAGCAAAATAAGTTAGACAAAAAAAGGCAAATACTGAATGATGTCAGTTATGTGTAAAATCTAAAAAAGCCATACTAATAGAAACAGAGGGTAGAATGATGGTTATCAGTAGCTAGAGGAAATGGGGAGATGTTAGTCAAAAGATACAAACTTTAGTAATAAAAGGAAAAAGTTCTGGGAATGTAATGTACAGCATAGTGACTATATTTACCAATACTGTATTATATACTTGAAAGTTGCTAAGAGAAAATATCTTAAAATGTTCTTACCACACACACAAAAAGGTTAATTATGTGAGATGATGAAGATGTTAACTTCATTGTGATAGTCAAAATTGCCATATGCACATATATCAAATCATCACATTGTACAAGTTAAACTTATACATGTTACATGTCAATTATACCCCCAAAATCTGGGAAAAAATTAAACAAAGGCATATATAAATATAAAATTAGATATGTAAAAGTGTTTAATATATCTATATTAAACTAATATATATCTATAAACTATCCTATGTAATAAAAGCCTAGGGGGCATCGTGTGACATAGTCACAAGATAACCACCACAAGATGTCTGCCCTCATGTCATCACAAGATGGCCACCACAAGATGGACCAGGCCTGTAGGGGAGGGCAGTTAGGGGTGACCAGGCCTGCAGGAGAGGGCAGTTAGGGGTGACCAGGCCTGCAGGGGAGGGCAGTTGGGGGTGATTGGGTGGCAGGGGAGGGCAGTTGGGAGGAACCAGGCCTGCAGGGGAGGGCAGTTAGGAATGACCAGGCCGGCATGGGAGGGCAGTTGGAGGCAATCAGCCTGGCAGGGGAGGGCATTTGGGGAGATAGGGCTGGCAGGGGAGCAGTTAGGCATCAATCAGGCCAGCAGGGGAGTGGTTAGGGGCAATCAGGCAGGCAGGCAGGTGAGCAGTTAGGTGCCATCAGTCCAGATTGTGAGAGGGATGTCTGACTGCTGGTTTAAGCCCGACTCCTGTGGTCCCAGATGGGAGAGGGTGCAGGCTGAGCTGAGGGACACCCCTCCCCCCCCCCCCTCCATGCATGAATTTCATGCACCGGGCCTCTAGTATATAATAAAAGTAATATAATAACCATATTATATTTAATTGCAGATGTTTAGGCATTTATTTTGAAACTATTCTCTTCATTATTGTGGAATACTAAAAAATTATAAAAAATAAATAGAAGAATAATATCAGCATCAAGATCACTATTAACGTTTGACAATTATTCCCAGTATTTTCTACACATTTTTTATTTGTTTGACCTACTGGTTAGTATATAAAATTCTGTCACTATTTTTTCCATTTTTCATCATAACATAAACTGCCTCTTTATTACTATATGATCTCCATAAGCATAACTTTTCATGGCTGCATAACCGTCTACCCATTACTGATGCCATAATGCTCAGAGTTGTCTGAGTCCAAATAGAATGATAATTAAGGGCATAAAATCTAGTAACCTGGTAGAATGAGCATTAACAGCTCAAAGGAACCTCAGATATCTCTAGTCCATTGTTTCTCAAAGTGTGGTCCTCCGACCAGCAGCATCTGCATCACCTAGGAGATTGTTAGCAATGCAGACTCTTGGGCCCTAGCCCAAACCTATTCAGTTCTAATCTGCTTTTCAACTAGATCCCCAGGCGATTTGTGTGCACATTAATATATAAGAGGTAGTGACTAAACACCATCTCAACCTTGGCTGTACCTTAGAATCACCTGGGAAGATTGTTAACATCATGATCAGATCACGCTAGAGACTAAACCAGAATCTATGGGAGGGAGACTCAAGTATCAATCTTTTATAACACTGTCCTGGTGATTTCAAGGTGCTTGAAAGCCACAGAAGAAGAAACTGAGACCCTGTCATAAACTGATTAGATGTTTATGTAGCCTCTGTCTCTAGTACTGGTGTTGTTTTCACAAAGCCGTTCTATAAATGTCTATGAGAAAGTCTCCGAAAACAAGACAAAGCAAAACAAAAATAGAACAACAACAATGAAACCAAAATAAGACCTGATGATGCTTTTAAAAAATATTTAAATAGAAAATTTTCTTTGCATTTCCCATTGCATTTTCCTTTCTGCCCCTCCCTAGCCTCCTTTTCCCCTTTTCCCTTCTCCCAAGATATTCCTGGCCATGATATTCTCTGGAGATGCTCAAAGACCACAAAAAATGAGTTTTCTGTATCACAGAGTCAACAAGCAATAGAAAGACTACTTGATTTCTTCTCAATAATTTTGTCTTGGCACATTCTCCTACTCTCAAGCCCCAAATCCAATTTCTCTTATATGCCTGTTTTTAAGGAAGCCCTTGAATTTCGAAACTCTACATGATGTCGCAACGATAGGTTGACAAAAAAGTCAAAGTCATAGTCAGAAATTGTTTTTCCTAATTTTTTTTCAATGAATTAACCACTTCATTAAAGAGTAAAGGGAGCCAAATATATGGTGATGCAAGATAATTTGCCTTCGGGTGTTGGGCATACAACGCGATATACAGATCACGTGTAATAGAAATCTACACTTGAAACCTATATAATCTTATTAACCAATGTCACCCCAATAAAGTTAATTTAAAAAAGAATTAACTACTTGAAAAACAAATACCTTGGAAGCCTTTGGTCTCCTAGTCCTGCAGAATGTTTCACCGTTTCAACCCTGGGACCAGGAGGGGTTACACTTTTTCAAAAGTAAGACTCAACATTTATTCTCCCCCCGCCCCCATTTTTTAACATAAACTAGGATCACAGCACAGACTGTGAGTGTTTTGACCTTTGTAGAGAATGTGATAATGGAATACTGGGCACATGGCTTACACTTGATTAAGTAAAACTGATTTTTAAATTCTTTAATCTTTAATCCCAGCTTTAGGGACTTGATCCATTTTGGTTCTAATTTCTTCATTATTTAATCCCAATTTAATATCTGTTTTAAAATTTAAAGTGTTTTATTTTATTATTTTAAATTATAGTTAAACACTTTTTTATTAGTTTCAGTTGTACAACATAGTGCTTCAACTTTTATGTACCTTAAAAGTGATCACCACAATTAGTCTAGTAACTTAACATTTATTTTAAAAGTTTACTTACATTTTAGCCTAGCCATCATGGCTCAGTGGTTGAGTGTCGACCTATGAATCAGGAGGTCAGAGTTTAATTCCTGGTCAGGGCACATACCTGGGTTGGGGCTTGATCCCCAGTGTGGGGCATGCAGGAGGCAGACAATCAATGATTCCCTCTCATCATTGATGTTTTTATCTTTCTCTCCCTTTCCCTTCCTCTCTGAAATCAATATATATTTTTTAAAAAGTTTATATTTTAAACTTTTTACTCTGAGTAGTACAAAAAAATTTAAGCTGTCTTGCTAGTAATTGCCAACTGAGTAGAAGCACTTAGCTCTTTTTCCTTTTGACAGCCACTATACAGTAAAGATTTTTAAAGAAATGGTGTAAAAAGAGAATGGATGGGGTCTATCAGCTTGTGAGAGATTTTGAAACCCTCTAGGAGACAGAAAGTGGTTAGAGGAACAGTGGCCTGGAAAAGGGGGGGCTGGGCATTTATGCACTGATCCCCTCTCCCCTCGGTCACTAGGTCATGGCTGCCCTGGGACAGGGCCTGTGTGGAGGTCACGGAGCAGGTGACCGCCAATGTGGACACATCAGGGTTTGTACAGAACTGTCCACCTGGACTGCCACTGAAATCCGAGGTGGCTGTGGGATGTCAAGGTGGCACAGAGGTGACGCTGCAGCCACACACACCAGGATGTGGAGGAGCCAGAACTCAGCCCTTTGTCTGAACGTGCATTCCTGCTTGAAACTTTCGTGGGCTCTTCACTGCTTGGCTCCAGGAACAGGAATGGGCTTCAGAGCCTTTGAAGCCTGCAACTTGGCGATTATGTGCATTCCGGGGGGGTGAGAAGGCCCGACATTTTCATCATATTTTCCGAAGGGTCCATGCTGAGTGTTTGAGAACCACACATACAAAGCCCTAATCCTCAACATGACAGGTGAGGCCCTGCACAGTCCAGACTAATCCACCTCTTGGGGCCTCACCTCCTGCCAGTGCCCTTGCCCCGGGCCTCCCTGCTCTGCAAACTCTATTCCAGTCACAGAAGTTCTCACCAGTCTCAAACAGGCCATAAGCCCTTTAATACCTCTCTGATTCAATACACGCCTTTCTCTCTGCCAGGAATGCTGTCTGCCCTTTGCCCCTTCCTCTGTCTGGGGAATTACCTCTTATCCTTAAACTTATCCTTAAAAACTCAGCAATAAAATTACCTTCTCTCTCTCTCTCTCTCTCTCTCTCTCTCTCTCTCTCTCTCTCCTCTGTTTTCATTGATTTCAGAGAGAAGAAGGGAGAGGGAGAAAGAGATAGAAACATCAGTGATGAGAGAGAATCATTGATTGACTGCCTCCTGCATGCTCCACACTGGGGATGGAGCCCGAAACCCGGGCATGTGCCCTGAATGGGAATCCAACCATGACCTCCTGGTTCATAGGTCGATGCTCAACTATTGAGCCACACCAGGTGGGCAAAATTGCCATTTCTACTGTGCCCTTTCTCCTTCTTCTTCCCAGATTCTTCCTCAGTGGTTTCCTGGTCCATCCATACACTGATTCATGTTGTCATTCATTGTTCATTTGTCAGTGAAATCTTCAAAGCACACACCATGTCCCTCACCACCCTAAACCATAACCTGCAATAGCAGACAACAATAATATTGATACTCTGAGTGACGGTTTGAATGACTGTTTATCAGCTTGGCCAATTGTCTCTGGATCATACGGAGGACCTGACCTGAAAGACTGGGGCAGTCTAGGTTTCCTGCTCAGGTCATTATAATCTGTCCCAGTCCGAATGTACATTCCTAGCTGATTTCTATACACTTTTTAAGAACCACTAGAAAAAAAGAATAATTAGAACAAGAAAGGCAACCTGGAAATGTAATGATGACATAAAAATAAATTCAATAGGAGGTTTGGAAGAGAGAGTTAGAGAAATCTCCTAGAAAATAGAGAAACAACTGTAAGGCTGGTATGCATGTCCTTCCTTGAAACATTGGATATGCCTTCTCATCAGCACATGTATTTGTCCCCCTGCATTGTAATAGCCAGGTTACCAGTCCCTGACCCCCAACACACTGGGTTCCTTCAGAGCTGGGACTGCGTCTCTTTCTACCCCATCACCTATCACAGTGCTTGGCCCAGAGCAGGCACTAGCACACATCTGTCTTGAAAGAATGAATGATGAGTGCATGAATGAGAGAGGGTAAGCTTCAGCTGGACTTGGGGTGGAAAGGAAGCTCTCTAATAACTAGCTCTGAAGTTCCTAGAAAAGGGGGTTGAGGGCAAATCCCAGGGAGCACCTCTTAGGGAAGAGCCAGGCTGGGGCAGTAGGCAGGTTCCCATTATTGCACGTTTGCCTGAGCTGGGAAAGGGTGCTCTCTGGGCAGACAGAAGCGGGAGGAGCCACCAAGAAAAATTCTAGGAGAAAGAAGGGAGGGAAACACTCACCCAGCAGATAATATTTCTTTAGGAATTAGTACATGCCAGGCACTGTGTCAAGGGCTTTTTATGTATTCTCTCACTTGGGCTTAACAAAAATCCCATAAAATAGCGCTAATTTTTACCATCTCTATTTTCTAGATGAGTAGAGTAAGGCCTATAGATAAAAAGGATCTGAACCAAAGTTTCAGAGCTAGGAAGTGATGGGATCGGGGTATGAGAAAAAAGTCTGATCACATCTGTGGTGGTTTAATCCGTGGGCAAAGGTCCCCACGTGCCTGGGTTGACCCCATGGGGAGCTGGAGTGCTCTCTGTAAATCACTGCTCTGGGACCTCTCTGAGGACGGTGGCCAATCCCTTCCCCAGATCACCACAGTCTCCCTTTCCCAGAAAGTGCTGTGTGGGAGAGAGTAAATAGCTGGGTTTGGGGCATAATGGTTTTCTTCTGTTTTGTGTTACTGGATTTGATGCACAGAAAAATGCCCAGAACCTCAAATAATTACAGTAAGACGACTCTGCTTCCTTCACATGGCCGCAGCAGACGGGCGGGAGCCCAGACACACTGCAGAGCGAGTGCTGTAACTGTGAGATGGGAAAAGCAGGAGCCCGTGATCAGGAATTTCCGAGGACAGAACCTCTAGCACAGCGTGGCACTCGGCAGAAGTGGGGGAAGGGCCCCCTTAAAGGTCGCTGACTTGTTTCTTATAAAAATCACTTATTAAAGAGACCGTTAATGCCCTAGGCGGTTTGGCTCAGTACATAGAGTGTTGGCCTGCAGACCAAAGGGTCCCGAGTTCGATCCGGTCAAGGGCATGTACCTGGGTTGCAGGCTTCTCCCTGGCCTGGGCCCTGGTTGGGGCTTGTGCAGGAGGCAACCAATCGATGTGCTTCTCTCACATTGATATTTCTCTCTGTCTTATCCTCTCTCTTCCACTCTCTCTAGAAATCAATGGAAAATTAACCTCAGGTGAGAATTAAAAAACAAAACAAGAGACCGTGAAGACATGTGATTAAGAAGGAAACATGCAAGTTGTAAGACAATTTATGTAATAGGGCACCCTTTGTCAGGAAGAATCCCCACCAGACAGTTTACCGTCTGGAAGGCCATACACAACCTGTTAATGGTAGTTGTCTCCTATGACCAGACCTCGTGTAGGGAAACGTTGGCATAACCTAAATTTTTCACAAGACTATGATAGCCACGTATTATCAGGTAATGAAAAACAGTAGAATAAATAAAAATAAAGAGGTTTAAAAAGAAAGTGAAAGCTGAACTCTGTTGTTTCTGTCAGGATTAGAATTAGCAATTCCCTTTGTGATTGTCATGACCACGCGCAGTTGCCCCCTCAATTTAAAAGCGAATGCATAATACACTTTCCACCGCAAGCTGCCTACCAAACATTGGTACTTTCATTTAGCCCAACAATTCATTTATATATTGATTTCAGAGAGGAAGGGAGAGGGAGAGAGAGATAGAAACATCAATGATGAGAATCATTGATTGGCTGCCTCCTGCACACCTCCTACTGGGGATCAAGCCCACAACCCAGGCATATGCCCTTGACTGGTATTGAACCCGGGGCCTTTCAGTCCACGAGCCCACTCTCTATCCATTGAGCCAAACCAGCTAGGGCAGGGTCCAACAATTCTATTGAGCAAGAAAGGGAAGTCATCCCCTAACTTCCCAGTTTTCATCATTCCTTTCAGAGACTCAATCCTAGAGCTATTGGCATGAGAATGATTCATGGACTGAGCCCAGGAGAGCCAGGTCACCTAGATGCAGCTCAGAACAGTGTATCATTAGGGCAGAGGTGGTAGAAGAGGGCTGGGGCTAGAGACAGTTCTTTGGAAAAAGTCTGCGCAGTGCCCAGCTAGCATGTACATATGTGTGTATGTCTCTGTGTTTGAGTGTTTACATGTGTATGCATGTGTGTGTTTTTATGTGTGAGTATGTCTGTGAGACTGCATGTGTGTATGTGCTGTTGTGAATGTTGATAAGTGTGTTACAGAATGTGTGAGTCTGCATGTGTATGTGTGTGAGTGTGTGTGTGGAATGGGAGGAGCTTTCTTTTTCAAAGCCAGGCACCCAAGGAGGTGTTGCCAGGTGCTTAAAGACCTAATACCACATTCTTAACCCTTCTCAGAGGACCTCCAGGCACCTCACCATAACTCAAAAATGTGGCAGGGGATGGTCCTTACCTACCCTGGAGGGAACACACTTTCCCTAGCCCATGGAAACTGGCCCACTTCACTGCTGCCTATATTGTCAATTTTCAGTGAAGACCAATCCCTCTGACCCTTTGGCAACAACAGTATGGAAACTTGATAATTAATAATCACCTTCAAGTGGCTCAGATTATCCAGTGCCAGCAGTGGGAGGAACACAAGATCTGAGACCAGAGGTTCTAGCTCCTCCTGACCCACCCATTGTAATTCCCTTTACATATGAATAAATTATATAGTGAACAGGTCTCCCAAAGTATAAATAAACCACATCTCATTACCAATCATTGCCAGGTCCACATACAACCTCCAATTGCAGAGGGTCCCAGTTATGGAAAGAGCCTATCTCAGATCCTACAGAAAAGAAAGTAAATTCTGTATAGTCTTGGTCTATGGGGTGCCTTTCCTGCAGACGGAGGTGTGGCACCTCAGTGGATTGCCTTCTATGATATGATAGATGCTCTCTCTCTGCATCCTTAAGGTTGAGAGAAAGAAAATATATGTATTTAAATAGAACATATATCTTTTGGGGTAAGACATGAGCAATTATACAGACTCTAAATACTTCAGGCAGGAACACATTAAGAGAAAATGATTTACTTCTCTTGTTTGATGTAGTAAAGGCTTGCCTGTGCAAACCCATTTTAAAAGTGGAATGAATAACGTAATGCAAATTGATGCAAAGAAACCAGCAAAGAAAAAGTAATGACTGTGTAATGACTGCAAGGCGGGGCTGGGATGGAGATACAGTGAACTTCATGAGAAAATGGTTGTGTTTTGGGTTGATTTCTGTTTTGTTTTAACCCTCATCTATCTTGAGTTGGCAGCTCACATTGACCATTGGCACTTCAAGGATATAATCTCAAGAACCGAACCATATCCACATGCCAGTGTTAATATTAAGCATGTCCAGGAATGTATAAATATGGAGAGAACCTGGGAGAGTGTAAAGGTGTATTTAGAGCAGTATTCCCTGGAAAACACAAAGGACAAGGAAAACGAGAATATGGCTCATGGTAGTTTCTACTTAGCAGTATCCTACCCAAGGGCTGCTCTTTGGTGTTGATTGAAATAAATACCATGAGCCATAGACTCATCTCTTCACCTCTTTTAGGCTCTTAGTATCCAGTCCCCTAACATCTTTAGAATTTTCAGTGACTCTTTTTATCCTGACCCAATCATATCCAACCATTTCTTCAAAACATGATTATTTTAACAGTATTCTAGTAATAGTATTCTTTCTTACTAACCCTTAGCGTGCAAGCATTCTGTGAATGCTAATTGCCTGAACTGGAAAGTGTGCTGGACACACAGTGCCTCTCCCCAAAGTCAACTCCCTAACCCCAGCATGAGGGGCTGGAGCTTGCTTTGGAGCTGGAAGTGTCTTGTGCACCTTAGGATGCCCAGTCCTTTTCACATGGCAGGCACTTGAAACTGTTGAACTAAATGAACTGTTGGAACCATTTTTCCCTAAGACCCACACCATCACACATACATACACAGATATCCTGCCCCTCTCTCCCCCAGAAATCTAGTTGTCCCCAACTGCTGTGGGTAGTGATGGAAGTTTCCTGACCAAAGGACAACACCAATGAATGAACCACTCCATTTCCCCCGGCCTCCAGGGGGTTGGCATTCTCATCCCCTCGCTGCCCTCCTGTTCACTCACTCACTTTCCCCTGCTCCCCTCTCCATGCATTTCACTTTAGGGACACTTTTTTTTTCCCAAGAGAAAAAAAGAGTCTGTCATCACACGAGTTGTTAGTTGTTTTGTAAGCATGATTTTATTTAATGCTTTAAGAAGTCCTAGAAGGACGTTCTTTTCTTTACTTGAGAACTTGGAAAACCAAGGCTTAGAGAGAGCGAGCAGTTCCCTCCAGATGATATAACTAGTGGCTGACAGGCTTGGTTTCTGATCCCCTCCCGCCCCCCAAGGAGTTTCATGCTGAGGCCTTTGTTCCATTATCTCTCTGGAGAATTTCTCCCCCCTCTTCCCCCAGGGAAGGATGGATCATGCCCAATGTATTATACTTTTGTTCTGTTTTCCTATCCATGTCTAGTACCAGAGGAAAAAGACTTTTTCATTATATATTTTTCTTTTTTATAAAAGTAGTATTTTTTCCAATAAAATCATTTAGGAAATATAGAGAAGCAAAAAGAAACAAACCACTTGCTACCCCACCACTCATATAACATGTCGAAATTTTTTTTATGAATCTTTGAGGGTATTTTTGATTGGAACTTTTTTTATGGGTTTATGCTATACAAAGAGTTCATATTAAAAATACACTTCTGTGCCAATAAATAGTTCTACAGCATTTGGTTAACCAACTCCTCATGGGGTATGTAGGTGTGTGTGCATGTGTTTTAACAATTTTGAGATAAACACCCCTGTAACTATCTGTACATGCTAACATTTTTTCAAAAAATATTGTTTGCTCATTTTATGAATGGTAAAAGCTGTTCACCCTAAATTATTAAAGCCAAAAAGAAACAAATAAAAATAGCCTGTACTCTAAACCAGGAATCTACAGACTTTTCTTGCAAAGGGGCAGGAAATACATTTGTTAGCTTTGCAAGCCACATGGTCTCATTGAAGCTGGTAGACTCTGCCATCACAGCCTGAGAGCAGCCACAGCTGATCTATAAATGACTTGGCATGACCGTGTGTCAACAAAACTTTTCAGAGACACTGAAGTTTGAATTTTGCATAATTTCCGTGTCAGAAAATAGTATTTTAAAAATGCTTTTTAGAGAGAGAGGAAGGAAGAGGGAGAAGGAAGAGATACAAACATTGAGAGAGAAAAATTAATTGGCTGCCTCCTGCACACCCCCTACTGGGGATCAAGCCCACAGCCCCGAGCCTGTGCCCTGACCAGGAATCAAACCTTGATCTCCTTGTTCCTAGGTTGACACTCAACCACTGAGCCACACCAGTCAGGGTGGAATTTACATTTAAAAGGCTTGGTTTCTGACCCCAAGAATATGCACAGATTGTAGCTAACTGGATGTTGACAAAGACATTTTTGAGTAGTGGGATCTCTGGTTCTTCATTCAGGAGGTTGGTTTTGGTGTTATGAGATTGGCAGGAAGGCTGAGATGAGCTGTCTACTGGGTGCTTACTACTCAAGTGGGGAGGCGACACAAAGAAAATTAAAGCTTAAAACCAGAGGCTATTAACTGCTGAGAAAGTGATAAATTAAATGGCTAAGCTATGTTGGAGACCATTAGAATTGACCAATGGTATCAAGCCCAGGCATTTGAGAGCATTTCTCTGTACATTTTGGTGGATACAGGACCTTGCCCTCTGCCTTTTGTAGATCATGGCTTCACAACTTCCTCAGGGGCTCAAGGCTTTGATCTTGTCAGAGTCCATACTTTATGGTGTGTTTTTTAAAAATATATTTTTATTGATTTCAGAGAGGGAGAGAGATATAGAAACATCAATGATGAGAGAGGACCATTGTTTGGCTGCCTCCTGTATTATGCCCCCTACTGGAAATCAAGCCTGCAACCTGGGCATGTGCTCTGATCAGGAATCAAACCATGACTTCCCGGTTCATAGATCAACACTCAACCACTGAGCCACATTGGCTGGGCCCTACTTTATGGTTTTACTTGTGCTATTGTATGCACAAACAATTTGTAAAAATATTTTCTTTTTTATTAAGCAGCAACCCAAGCTTGGAGGCCATGCTTGAACCTTTCACTAGATTTCCAGAAATTTGTAAAACTGCAAACAAATGCACTCATGAGCCCTGTAGGGACTGAGCCTGGGAGTTCCACCACCAACTCTAAGGCCACCATTGGATAAGTAAAGGGAAATAGGGCAACATGTGTTGATGTGGTCTCTTCTCACTAAAGAGGTGGAAGAAGGCAGGTTACCCAGACTTAAGACACAAGATTCTTCTTCCCTGAAAGATATTAAAACACAAGCTTAAGGAGCTATATGACAGCAGTTTTGCCTTGCAGTATTGTGTACTTGTCACCCACCCAACCCTGGCCAGAGGCTCCAACAGCTGGAGTTGAGCTCTACTCAGGGCACAGGGGAGGCTGGTGAAGGGGTCTGCCCAGGAAATGGCAGGAAAGCCCCAATGGTAGGAGAGGTAGCTTGAAAGTCAACATCTAGGCATCAGACTGCTTCTGAAAATCAATGGTGGAAAATACACCTTCCCTCTAAATTTAAAAATGGCTGCCCAGATATCCCCCCCCCCTTTTTTTAAAATCACTCAATTTTCATTCCAATGACAAGTGCTAATAGGATACTAAAATAATGTGCATATGACTAACCCAGACTATTGGCGATAGCTGCTTGCTGTAAGCCCTGATATTGCCTTCCTCTATCTGACTATGATTCTATTTCATGTGTCTCCTTGACTTTGGCAATGGCCAGCGTTTGATGGTTCAGAGAAAGGCAATTGCCTAGCTAATTAAAACCCGTACTTTCAAAAACATATTTCTCTCATATTGTCAGGCAAAGTTAAATAGGTACAACTTTCTTGGAGAAAGCCAAATATAAATTGTAAGCTTAGACACTGTAGATAAAATTGCTGTCTTAAATTCTGAATTGCAGAAGAAATCAAAGCTTATCATGGAAATTGTTATTTAGCTGTAACTGGGAGTGTAGCTATGAGGCTATTATTAACCTCCTTTACAAATGGATGTGTCAGGAACTGTGAAGAAAGACCCACAGTGTGGTGGCCAAATGCCACAGTGAACTCTTCTCCCTCCCTTTGGTCATTGTAATTCTACATCTGTTTCTAGCCTTTCTCACCTTGGTTATAGAGCTCTGCAAGAGCCAAATGGGGGTCAGATATCAACTACAGGGGAGTAATCCAGATCCCTATCAATCAATAAATGTCCCAATTATTGGTGCTCTTCTGAAATACTATGTTACTGAATGAAGCAAACAATTGAGTTCCTGAGCTTCAGATATTTTATTCTGCTATTCACTATAATAACACTGTCTGTGTTCCAGTAACTCATTCCCTTTGAGAATGCAAAGGAGAGCTCTGAATTGGTAAGAAAGGGGAAACAATATAACCAAACTGTCTTGTTTATTATACCTTTCCTGGAGAAAAAGTGAGAGTGCTATAATTAAAAAAAATTAGAACTGTAACAACATCACTTTGAATTTATGAAGCACAGGGGTCTCAGATTTGGGATTTCAAGTTTTCTGACAGCTTGTTTTTTATTATTTTTTTAAATTTTAGAGTGGGAGGAAGGGAGAGCGAAACATTGATTGGTAGAATCGAACCAGCAACCTTCTGGTGCACAGATGACGCTTTAACCAGCTGAGCCACACAGGCCAGGGCAACTTGTTTGTTGTTGTTGGTGGTGTTTAGTGAAACTGGTCGGGAATCTATGTGATGGCTGGAGATTAGGCTGGCCATGAGAGCTGAAATGGTGACCATGACTCCTAGCTCCCTCTCTCAAGCCTGAAGACTCTGAGATGGAAACATCACTCTGAGATGAAACACCAGAGAAGTGAAAGGTTCTTCAGGGTGTTTGTGTCAGATTGAACAAAGAGAATTTTACTTGGGAGGTCATTTATCATTCAGAACCTGACTACCAAGCTCGAAGAACAGAGACCCAGGGAACGCCTGCTCCTGCCTTAGAAGGGGAATGGGTGAAGGGGATGTGCTGCATGGTGATGGAGTATAACTAGGCTGACAGTGGTGCGCACTATGTAGAATGTACAAATATTGAATTATAATGCTGTCCACCCAAAATCTATAATCTTGTATACACCTGTCCCCACAGGAATAAAAAAAGAGTCAGACGATGAGATATGACAACAAGCAAGTGATGCTGACTCCCACCTCGCACCTTGACAACCTGTCCCCTTAGTTCTCAGGCAGAATCTGTAAGCTTCTGAGGTCGGCATGAAGGGATAGATGAGGTTGGGTTCTTGGAGTCACTTTCTGTGTTGTGGTTACAGATTATAATGTTGATTTCTGTTTGTCTTGGTTTGATGGTTTTTCATTTTCCCTCCTCTCTACAACTAAACTGTTTTTCTCTCACTCTTTTTTTTCAACCCTTTATTGAAAAAAAAGAAAGAGTGGTCAGAAATTCAAAATAGGGAGTTTTCCACTGGAGGGAAGGGAATGGCATAAAGGGCTTCTTTCCTGTTCTCCAAACTCCATGTCACTATTAATAGGATCAGTGAGGAGCAGCAGCCATGTGTTTCCAGAGCCATCTTTGTTTTCAGGCCTCTGTCTCTCCCACACTGTTCTCCCCAGTTTTCCCCAGGTTCAATGGCACAGTGGCTTTGGGAAGCTGGCCTCTTCCTTCAGAGCCCACACAAAACTCACAGCAGCCGTGCACACTGGTTCCTTAGAATTAGAAGGATCTTAGAGCTCTACCAGTCTGGAAATCTCTCTTATTACCCCCTTCATTAATAACTCAGATCTAGCATTTATAGAACATTTACTCTGTACCAAGGAATGTTCTGAGTATTTGAAGGTAATATTAACTTGTTTCTCACACAGCCTTGTGAAGTAGGCATGATTATCTCCATTTCACAGATGAAGAAGGTGAGGCAAAGAGAGGTTCAGTAACAGCCAAGATGGCCCTCAGGAAGGTGTGAGAGGGTGCCATTCCCCTTTCCATAGTCCACATTCTAGCCATATTTGCTGTCTACGTCCTAGGTCTTCTGTCTCATGCTTCTGCTCTCCCCCTATTCCCTTTTCCGAGAAAGCCACCCCACCTGGCCCCTCCCCCAAGACTGGCGTTATCTAAGTCCTCCTTCCCCCTCCTGGTCCAGGGCACATGCATCTTCTCCAGAGAGCCTCGTCTGAGGAAAGCACTCCGGGGTCTGGTGCAGGTCTGACTTCTCTCTATGCTCCTCTCTCCCCTAGCTCATGGCACACAGCAGACAACATCTGTTGCAGTGCTTACACATACCAGGAAAGATGCCTGATTGCATGCTGTGGGCTACGTCATTTCGTGAACCAATGCCCCCTTTTACACACTGCAATTAGGCTCAATAGCTGTATTAAATGCATATCTTAGAAAGGAATGGTTACGTGCCAGTCAAACGCTGTGCAGCATTTCCCGGGGAGGAAAGCATTTGTGTAGTGCTCAAACCTGCAACAACAGAGCAAGAAATCCGAGGGCCCCCTGGGGGCCCAGAACTGGAGGCACATGCTTCCCTGCATTCTCCTGTGCGAAAGGAAGTTTCCATCCAGCCTCTGCTCTACTATCACCCTTTCTGGGACCGTGAACTTTTTTTTAAAAATATATTTTATTGATTCTTTACAGAGAGGAAGGGAGAGAGAGAGTCAGAAACATCAATGAGAGAGAAACATTGATCAGCTGCCTCCTGCACACCCCCAAGTGGGGATGTGCTCGCAACCAAGGCACATGCCCTTGCCCGGAATCGAACCTGGGACCCTTCAGTCTGCAGGCCAATGCTCTATCCACTGAGCCAAACCGGTTAGGGCCGGCACCATGAACTTTTGACCCAGGGCGGTGGGGCTCTGC
Organism: Myotis myotis; assembly: GCF_014108235.1. NCBI lineage: Eukaryota > Metazoa > Chordata > Mammalia > Chiroptera > Vespertilionidae > Myotis > Myotis myotis. Next base: position 185,553,568 of record NW_023416313.1, on the reverse strand, counting down.
GCAGGGTGACTCTCCCATCCACCAACATGCCCACACGGCAAGCCATGCTCACAAGCCACAAAGGCTTCACTGCTTAACCATGAGCCGTGGGGCTGGGCCACAGCTCAGGTCACCGCCCTCAGGGCGCAAAACAATTCCACCCTTGTGTACAGCAGTGTGTTTAAAAAGTCAGCATCGCGGCATCCACATCTCCCTCTCACGTGAGCAACAGGAGAAACAGTCAGGCAGAGAGGAGCGCACATAAAACAGTTTGATCTGATAATTTGCAGGGTCTTCCATAGGAAGTATCAGTTTCACAGAGGTTGAAATCACTTCCCAATCCCAGACTTAAACAATTTGCAAATATCCACTGAAGTTAAAGAGGTGAATTTTTGATTCTGGCTCGGCATCTCTGCATCAGGTTCCCTATAGAATTAAACACACACACACACACACACACACCAGGCTCTCTCCCTGGGAGTACCAAAGTTTGAAAAAGCTGCCTCGTTCCATCTGGTGTGAAATGTGAGGTGTGGGCTGAGAATCACTGTGACAAAAGAAAACATAAAAATAACAGGCAACTCTCAGTCTCAAGCCTCTTGCTGCTGCTGCCTTTCCATCAAAAGGGCGAGAGAGGCACATCAGTAAGAACATTAGTTCTGCACGCGGCGAGACGTAATATTTCATAGCTACAGAAAACAGCGGGTGGCTGTGATTTCAACGCCAGTAGAAGTAAAACATTCTTCACATGTGCAACCCAAAAGACACACACAGTTCTGCAAACTCCAAATAAAGGGGAATTATAAATTCAAGTTTGTGGAACTTATAGTTCATTCACATTCAAGTACCATTAATTAATTATTGGCAATATTTTAATATTAAAATGAAATCAGAATGGCAAAGACCCATGACTGCCCGAGACTCTAAGGAAAGCAAATGTTTATGGAAAAGTTTTAGTGAGCCATGGTCTAAACCAAATGGAAAAGATAGTTCTTTCTATTCTTTAAAAAAAAATTAAAAATATGTTTTTATTGATTTTTAGAGAGAGGGGGGGAAGGGAGAGGGATATATAGAGAGAAACATTGATGAAAGAGAAACATCATCGACCGGCTGCCTACTGCATGCGGACTGGGGATTGAAACCACAACTTGAGCATGTGCCCTGACCGGGAATCGGACTGTGACCTCCTGGTTCCTGGGTTGACGCTCAACCGCAGAGTAACACCAGCCAGGCAGAGCTTTCTGTTCTATAGCATGTAACTGATCTACAGTATTATCTCCAACTCACCCTGATTAATGGCCTTTTCTACAAAACAGGGGGCCTCCCTCTTGCCTTCTTTGATTTGGCAGGTGCAGCTGGATTGGATGCTGTCAGGGCTCACCCTGTGCCCGCCTCTCTAAATATTCCTTCTCTTTGTAACTGTTCACTCCTGGGTGAATCTCCATGCTGGTAAAGACCCTTTCATTTCCCTGTTCACCCTGGTAGCAGGTTTTGTGCTCAGCCTTTCTAATATCATCAAAATGTACCAGTCTCATGTTCCATTATCCCAGAGTATTCTATTCCCTAGTCTCTCTGAAGAGAAAGTTAAAGTAGCCTATAAACTAATTTGGGGAAATGGGATCTAGTCATATATGACATTTCCAAGGAACAAATGTGACTTCAAAAGGATCTTCTGGCAATAAGGCCTGGACCTACCCCTGGGACTTAAAAGGTGGAATTCCCGGCCTCAGGGTGAGGGGACTGATGTAGCTTTGGCAAGACAGGTCTTTCAGAAACTCTCAAGTCATAGTTTATAAGTATCTACTTGGTCTGCCTTTTCCAGAATCCTGGTTCCTTGGTCCATGTGGACTCCAGAGAGAAAAAGGGGATGGGAATACCAAGGCTGCAAGAATCTTCCCAAACTCCCTCTCAGGGTTTCCCATGCAGTCCAGGGCTCCCTTGCTCTTCTGTCGACTCCAGATTATTCAGACTTAACCCAACAGTGTATCATTCAGCTCTTTCTCTTCCTCACAAGTTCTAGCA